>NC_068927.1:39797500-40997500 GCF_023091745.1 Budorcas taxicolor
CAGACAAACCCCTTTGCTCATTCCAATGGCATGTTGCCACACGACCTGGCCAGGCTGCAGACTCAGGCGGGCCCTTTGGTCTCTCTGTTGCCTGCAGCACCCTGTCAGCCATTGAGCTGTCATGGCCGTGTGGGGTTTTAATCCTAATGTTATCAGATTGCACATTTTTACAGTTTTTAAAGGCAAAGAGTTATATAAACCTTACTGTGAAAAATGGCATGGCCCTCCCCAGTGCCATTCCCCAGAGCCCTGGCTTTCAAGTTTAATTGTTCCTTTTGTTACTCATGGCCGTATTTCTTAACATGCCTCTACTATTGTTGCTTGAAATTGTTTTTTTTTTTTTTTTTTTTGGCCAAGTGTTAGGATTAACCTATTGGCTTTCTACATTGGAAGATAAGGATTTTACTCATATGCCATTCTGCAAGCCCACACACTCATACCTACTTACACACACCACATCCACAAACTCACGCTCCCACCCCACCCTCACTCTGTACACACCCTCTTGCACACAGACTCGGTACCCACAAATCCCAGCCCCTCAATACATTGTCTCCCCCTCCAATCCGTCTTCCATTATGATTAAATAATAATTTGGGGATATATTAATATTCAGTATTTTCATTATTCTAACTCTATAAATATTAATCACAGCTGAGCCATGTAGAGTTTTATAATTTCATTTACCTTCTTGTACAACTTTTGTTTTCTCTGGTTTTCTAGGTACCTATGATTAATTCATGGCTGGGTAGACGTTTTCTCCACTCTGAAGGCTCTGCTATATCGCTCTGTCAGCTTCGTTTCCTACTGGAGGCATTGCTCCAGAGCCCCCATGGACCTCTCTGCCCACAGCTTCTGTGTCCATCACCCAGCTGCTTCTCTTCCCCCTTTTTCTGTATAGGTGGAGCTAGATTCCCCAATGATGGGATACACCAGAATTTGAGAATGTTTCCTCTCTGCTTGAGTAGGATTATCACAGAGGAGGGGCCAGTCCTCCTAGCAGTCAGTCTGAATTGTCACTTTGTGAAAGTCCTGGGTGGGAATCAGGGTGATTTTTGTCACCCCCAGGTCACTGCAAGATGGACTGTGCCTTCCTGCGTGTATCATGGATGCCTCTTTTGTTTAAAGTTCATTCTCCACCTCTGGGGCTTGTGTTTCATGTCTGACCCATGGTTCTGCCCTGGGATGGGACCCAGCACCCACAGACAGGCCAGGGCTCCAAGACTGGGACCGTTGCACCATCCGGCTGTGGGGTCCCCGCTCCCCACGAGGGCATTTTGGCCTGTTTGTTCTGCCACTCTCTTTATTCTGCTGTTGAGTCATTTGACGGGGTTCTTCTTCCTCTACCAGCATACTCAGACCTATTTATTTCAGGGTTTAATTTTTTTTTTTTTTAACCAGCTTTGCATATGTCATTGTTTTAATCTTCCACTAAAAGCTGGTCCCTTTTGCCCCCTCAATTCTTTCTTTCACTCTGCTCAGAATTCCCTTTTTATTAATGAGGTGCCCCAAACTAAATAGTGTACAGCTGCCATTTCACCCAGGGTCTATGAGCTGGAACAAACAGTCCCCTGTTTTATAATGTAATACTTCTATTTATGCAGTCGCTGTGGAATTGCGTTCTTACACCACTGCCTTCTGGGTTTCTCTCATTTAATGCGTATTAGTGTTTTTTTTCTCCCTCTCCGAAGTGTATGAGCAACTTTCATCTAGATGATAGACTCCCTTTCTGTATTTCAGAATCCTTTTGTGTTGTCTTCGGCCTGGAGTCATGCTTTCACTCTCCACCCACCTCCCTCCCCACCCTGTCCCGCCCTTCCACCCATACGCTCTAGCTAAGTGTGTACTCTTTACTAATGACAAAGGCATAAATTACTAGGTAATGTTCGTATTGACGTGAAGAGTAACTCGGTTCTGTTTTAGAAACTCCTTCAAGAAAACTCACCTTAAAACGTATCCTCCTCCCTTGTACCAGGAATGGGCTCTTACAAACTTCTTGGAAGAATGTCTTCAAGAGAAGGGCAACACGGGCCTGGTAGAATTAAGACACTGAAAGTCATCATCTTCTGGTTTTGTAAACACAGACTTCATAAAACAGGTGTCCCTTGTTCTGCCATGCTCAGAGACCCTGCATCATCCTTTTACAGATGGAAGGTTCCTGGCTGCCCCGCTTGGAGCAAGTCTGTGGGTATCATTTTTCCATCAGCATTTGCTCACTTTGCATTTCTGTGTCACGTTTTGGTAATTCTCACGGTATTTCAAGCCCTCCACCAGCAGAAAATATTTCGACCCCCTGAAGGCTCAGATGATGATCAACATTTTTAAGTACTGAAGTGTTTTTTAATTAAGATATTTATTTTTAATTTATTTTTATTAAGATAGTTAATATACTTTTTTTTTCCCGACCTTAATAGACTACCATATAATGTAAATGTAACTTTTATACGCACTGGGAAACCACAAAAATCACGTTAGCTCACTTTGTTGTCATACTTGATTTATCACAGCATCTGTGAGGTGTGCCTGTAATTCCCACTTCTCTCCTCTGGAACATAAAGGTTGGGGCTCTGATCCTCAACTGGCAAGGTCGTCCATGTGGTGTGAGGAGGCCTCAGGGCACCTTTGGGCACCTGTCGGGAGCCCTGCGTTCTGACTCTAAGCCGCGTGTAAACAGTGGTGGTGTCTAGGGTTTTCCTTCCTGGCATTCTGTCATCACCTGGTTAAAAGACAGCGTTCTCTCTCCTTTCCTTTCCTCCTGTCTTGTCCGCACACCAGAGAGATTTATACAAAAGCTACCGGAAATGACATCCTCCCCTTCCCTGAGCCCAGGGCCTCAGAGCTCAGCCTCCTGTCAGCTTCTGCAGCGGCGGGGCGCCTCTTGCCGAGGCTGATGGAGTGGACTGTCCCGTGGTTTCTCGCCTGGGGGGTGACAGAAATGCCACTTCTTCAAACCTTACTTGTTAGCTCAGTCCCACATGGAAGTGCAGAGAAGGAGAAGTGGTGGAAGTCTCCTCTGCCTTCAGAATTTCATAGCAGTGGCCGAGATTCACACCCACCACTGGCTCCCTAAGCCCCTCGAGAGCCCTCATGACCAGTCTTAAAGCATCGAGGTCCTGCCCTGCTCCACCAAAGGGCTGAGTCTTGGTTGCTGACCACATGCTAATCCCTAGCCCACCCTCCCCGACACAGTCCTGCTTGTGGTTGAGCGCCACCCTTACTTGCATCAGTGAGTCCTATGGTGTATTGTTTTTTTTTTTTTTTTTCCACCAAGTGCAGTGGTCTTTGTGGTTATGCTTGCCACCCTCACCTCTGCTAGAAACACAGACACACACACGCGGCCTTCCCATTTGAAAGAGAACGTCTTGGAAATGTACATCTCACAGAAAAGAAGGTAACCACACTACTGAGATTCTTGCCTTCCCATCATTTTTTGTGTGTGACCTGGTCTTTTGATTTTGGCTTGAATGTATTTTCTGCAGGACCAAGTATTCTCTCGACAGTGTTGGGATTTGGCCTTCCTGTTTCACTCCCACTCCTTCCCACATGCACACGGATAAAGGCAGACAAAGCTCGCTGCTGCGGCGGCACCTGGGTCATATCTCCCAGCGGCTGGCTTCGGCTCCTTGCCTCCCCTTAGTTGACCAGAAGCCCCTGGAAGATGAAACGCAGCCGTAGGTGGATCATGTGTAGGATCAGCTTCCCTGTTTGCTTATTAAAAAGGCATTTCTGGCTCCCGGCTGAAACTGTAGTTAATTTCGCTCCATCAGTGCCCTGAACCTCCAGAAGACAAGAGGCACTTTGTGTTTCTGCCCTCGGCCTTCCTCTCTTTTCCTCCTCCTGTTTCTCTTACCCTCCCCTTAACTACTTCTCACACGGGGACGTGGCCCTCCAAACATTGCACAGAAGTAATGACATGACTCTTCATCGAGCACCTACTTTGGGTCGGGGGCACAGCTGATGCCGTCTCTCAGCTCTTGGTGTGGATACGTTGTTCTAGACGCCAGCACAGGCGTTCAGGGCAACCGATGATGGCTCAGCTTACAGATGGTGTGCTCATTCAGAATTTAGGGGAGTATTTTGCTTGGAGCAGAAGACAACAGCCTCCTACACTGACACATCTTTGGCGCTCAAGGTAGTGAATTCCTGGGGTCAGGGAGCCGGCCAAGTGACGATGTGGTTTAGACGACAGCCTTTACTGAAACACTCACCGGCCTCACCTGATGGATGATTTTTTTGAAGCAAGTTCTGGGGAGTTCTACTTAACTTGTACAATTTAAGAGACTAAGAAAATGCACTGTTTCCTAGTTCATCATTTGTTTTTGTTTTGATTTTTCAAAACTGGCATAAAGCTGCCCTCTGAGTATTAAGTGCAGTTTTTTTTGTAAATAGCTAAATTATACGCTATTTCAGTATAATTTTTCTTTTAACACTAAAATATGTTGCGACCAGTTCTGCAGTTCTAAGGTATTATTTTCGTAGAACCAGCAGTTTTTTTCCTCTGTCCTTTTCCCTTTTGATTGTATGTCTTGTCCATGAGGCTTGGGGAAGCATAGGGATAAAGTAATTCTGACCAGAAAAGTTAAATGTGTAAAGGGCATCCAAACAAATTGGGGTGACTGAGAATTTGAGCACTCATGAAGGAATAAAGAAAACATGACTTTATCTGTTTTAAATCCATTTCCTGATGAGGGACTACTGGGATGAAAATTAGGAATTTCAGGGTGCTTTTTCAGAAAGCTTCTTTTCAGTGCAAGGCTAAAGAGACTTCATTATATATTGACATGAAGAGAGAATATAATATTGTTGAATGAAAAATGGAGTTTGCTCAATGATGTATACTTTGATTTTGTTCTTTTTTTCTAAAGCTTTAAAAATAGCCATTCAAAGCAAAGTTTGTAATTGGCGTTTCTGACTGCTTCATGGGTGGGATCTGTTTATATGGAATCTAATAGAGTGCCAGCCACATGGCAAGAGCTCAAATAATGGCCAAGCTCATTGACAGAGATACTAGCAAAGTTACTCACAGGAGACCAAGGGGTGAACCTTGCTGGTCTTTTGTTCGTGGAGACCGTTTTCCTTCTGTCAGTGTAAAGCACATGTAGTTTGATTACCACCTGATTCGCTTGCATTTTGCACCCACATGAAGAGGACAGGAGTGCTTCTTAGGGTGTCTACAGTCTTGTTTTTTTGTTGGAACAGAGTTCCTGATTTGCCTTAATTAGTCCTCTAACAATCTACAAAGGTCAGTGCCAATTGCCTGTTCATTTGCATTTGTAATTGTGATGGCTTCTGATTACATATTCCTTGTCTTAGTCCTTCCTCTGCTGCTGCTGCTGCTGCTAAGTTGCTTCAGTCGTGTCCGACTCTGTGCGACCCCATAGATAGCCCACCAGGCTCCCCCGTCCCTGGGATTCTCCAGGCAAGATCACTGGAGTGGGTTGCCATTTCCTTCTCCAGTGCATGAAAGTGAAAAGTGAAAGGGAAGTCGCTCAGTCGTGTCCAACTCTTAGCGACCCCCTGGACTGCAGCCCACCAGGCTCCCCCGCCCCTGGGATTTTCCAGGCAAGAGTACTGGACTGGGGTGCCATTGCCTTCCCAAGTCCTTCCTCTAAGTATATGCTAGTATGTCTGCTCCTCCTCTCACATGTGTGTGTGCACACACACACGCACACACACTCCTCCCCCCTACCAGTGTGGAAGCTATGGCTCCATGTCTTCATACAAGACAGCTTTGTAGTGATAGCACCGCCTTCCCTGCAATGTCAGAGTCTGTTATAAGAAGCATCTTGGAGAGGCTGTTGCTTCTAAGTTAGGAATGTCCTGAAGCCAGAGTCAGGGCAATTACATGGATACCAGGCAAGACCTCTGAGAGCCATTATCCAAGAGCTGTTTTGACTGGAGTCATTGTTATTGTTCAGTCGCTAAGTTGTGTCTGACTCTTTGCAACCGCATGGACTGCAGCATGCCAGGCTTCCCCGTCCTTCACCATCTCCCTAAGTTTGCACAAACTCATGTCCATCACGTCGGTGATGCCATCCAACCATCTCATCCTCTGTCGCCTCCTTCTGCTCTTGCCCTCAATCTTTCCCAGCATCAGGGTCTTTTCCAGTGAGTCAGCCCTTCGCATCAAGTGGCCAAAGTATTGGAGCTTCAGCTTTAGCATCAATCCTTCCAGTGAAAATTCCCACCAAGCTTGTTTCCTCTCTGTCTTCTCCAGAAGAGATAAGCACATGTGCCAAGACATTCCACCTTTTAGAAATGATCTGAGATCTGGCTGCAGTAGCCTGAGTTACAGTGATTATCATTCATTTACCCATTCGTTTTTCTGGATCCACCATTTAGTAGTTGCTTTATTTTTATGGGAGGTTCAAAGCTGCCAGGGTTTTGGGTTTAATTTCAGTGTATGACACTGGAGCATATGTTCCCCTATATAATACACTGGGCTGTATGTATGACTATACATTGCCTGTCCTCCTCGTTGGGGCACTCGAGCTGTCTTACGTGCTGTCCCCTCGGTAGGTAGTGGTGGGTTCCCTCATGGCCACCCCACACTGCCCTCTCTGAGAGGTGCCAACACTGTGGCTGCTGCCTTCTAGGAGGGCTGATACCGAGTGGCCCAGCAAAATGTAGATGAACGTAAAAAGGAGAGACCATGAGTCCTTTTGGAGGGGGGTGGTGGGTATTGAGGGTGAGCATTAGGGGTCTCCTGTTCAGGGTTGTAAGCATGCCAGAGAGCTCAGAAACATAGGGATCCCCACGGCAGACAGAGAATGTCATGTCCCACCTGGTGTTATGTCAGGGAAACATTTATGGGGGGTCCTTTTGAAAGGGGGGATCCAAGAAGCTTGAACGAGGGAAACTTGTCCCTCAGGTGAACATGGGAGCTAGCCAGCAAGTTGGGGTTGGGGCTCTGTGCCTCGGTGGGTTGGGGATGGTGGTCATCACCCACTGCCCCCTGTCTCATGGGCATGTCTTCATTCCAGCCTCTTCACACCATCCTGTGCTGCTCAAATGTAATTTTTCAAGAGAAACAATGATTTGAACTTGTTATGCCTTCAGACATGCCTGAAGAATCCGTTTCTTGGGCCACTTACGCTCTATATTAATAAACTTGCTCCTGACCTTGGTAGGGGGCCCAGGAGGAAAGTGGAGCATGCATTGGTCTCTCTGTTCACAGAAATAGCTCAAAGCCTTCTCAGAGTCACGGATGTTAAGGAACCCCCTTCAAACTGTGACCCAATTAGGCGAATTATAGTCCTGCATGACTTTTTTTTTTCCCAAACACTGACTAGCAGTGGGAAGTTTTCTGACCGCCCACATCAGAGTAGGCGCAGTCCAGAGCCTCCTGCTTCTGGGGTTTCTCGACCCTCTGAGAGCAACAAGGGAGCATCTCCAGGTTCTCATCCTGTTTGGCGCGACAGCCATGAGCCCCCTGCGGCTGTTTAAGTTTAAATTAATTAAAGTTAAATAAAGATTTACAATCCAGTCTCTCTGTCATACCAGCCAGATTTCAAGGGCTTCTTAGTTACACGTGGTTCATGGCTGGCTTAGGGAAGGGGACCGATTCATCGACCAGTTCGGGAGTTTCTAGTGGACCACGCTGGCTGGCCACGGGGCACGCGATACGCTTGCCCTGGCGCTGGTTGCCTCACTGGGATCCCGCTGGCCCAGCCTGGATTTGGGCTGCCCTTTCCGTAAAGAAACAGACGTGGTGCCCACGTGCCTCCTGCTTCCTGTCAGGCTGAGTAAGGTGTGTTCTGTAGCGCCTTCCTGTCTCTGTTTCTGCTGTTTACCACTCCCCCCTCCTCGATTTTTCTCCATATGAGAGAAGCACGTTTTCAAATAGGCATTTACTTTTGGTTTTGCCACTTAAGCCTAATCCATTAGCAGTTTTGAGGGAGTTGGAAAGGACTTTGTCAAGATGTAGCCTTCAGAGTGGATGTTAAAGGGCTTTTTATAGTTTTACACTTCCAAACTATCTTGAGACCTTTTGTGTGTCTGTTAATAAAAAAGAGCTGTTTATCACTTTTAACAGATACTTGACTTCTGCTCTAATCAGAATATTAGAGGTTGGATAGTATGTGATTACTCTGGGAACAAGCCTGTCTGTTGTCTTCACTCAGCTTTATCCAGATCTGTCGTCATCTCATGAAGACAGAAAAAGAATCTATGTGCTTCCCTCTCACCATTTTGCTCAGTTTAAAACCCTCTGCTTGGGACAGGCTTTTTCCTTTCAGACTGCCTTAGTTTGCTTAGAGCTGCCGAAATGAAAAGCCATAAGCCGAGTGCCTTAAACAATCCAAGTTCACTTTTGTGCAGTTCTAGAGGCTGGAAGTCCCAGATCAAGGCGTTGGGAGGTTTCATTTTTCCTGAGGCCGCTCTCCTTGGAGCACAGAGGGCTGTCTTCTCCTCTTCTCACAGCCTTCGCCCTGCTCTCAGGCCTGTCTGTCTGTCTGTCTCTCTCTCTCTGTGTCGTAATCTCCTCTGCTTATACGGACGCCAGCCAGGGTACCCTAATCCAGTCTATCACTCATCTTTAACTTAATCACCGTCTTAAAGGCCCTTTCTCCAGATACAGCCACATCTGAGGTTCTGGGGGGTTACAGCTTCAACGTATGAATCTGGGGAACACATTTTAGGCTGTAACCACCCACTTCCTGACATCTGAGTTCAGTGTCTTGTTCCTTTTTGGATGTGGAAGGAGGACAGGAGGCAGGGGCGGAGGGTGACGGGGAGACCCCGGACCTTCCTGCCACGGGGTCGGTGCCTGCTGGCCCCTCCGCAGCTTCCTGCTCCCAGATCTTGGTCCTAGGGGCGGGCCCTGGTCTGTGAAGAAGCAGAGCAAGCTCCCTGGCAGGGGGCTCTGGAGGAAGTGCCCCCTGCTTAGGTCAGAAAAGAGGTCAGAGCACTGTGCCCGCTGAGCTCATCTGATGGGGAGCAGCGCTCTGCCTGGCTTGTCCTAACACCGCCTCCATCCAGACCTGCCACTGATGAGTCCCAAGGGCACAGCCAGCCCGTGGAGGGACATTCTCGCGCCTGTGAAACTTGGCGACCTACGCCCCAGGACAGCTTGCCCCTCTGTACACCAAGGAGAGCGGCCTCAGGAGAAACGAAACCTGCCAATGCCTTGATCTTGGACTTCAGCCTCTAGAACTGTGGGAAAGTGAACTTGGGTTGTTTAAGGCACTCGGCCTATGGCTTTTCGTTACGGCAGCTCTCCAGTACACTGTCGCCTATGAGGCTCAAGTGCAAGGATTTACATAAGGAGCCTGTCCTGTCTGTTACCCACTGGCACTTTTAAGAATAAGCACAACCCCCTTATGGATTTGTGGATGGTGTTCAGTGGTCTCGTTTTTTGTTTATTTGGGGGGTGATTTTTTTGCTCTGGTTAGAGTAAACGCCACCCCCCTTGTCACCTTCTGTGACCTGCTTTGGAGAATTCCATACCATGTCTATTGGTTGGGCTTCCATCCAGAGGATCCCAGTTGCCACAAGTACGGAAGGCTTCTGACTCCCTGGTTTTCCTATGTTGGTGTTGAGTCCTCCAGACCTGGCACTCTAGAAGGGCCCTGGTATGTAAGCCTTCACACTTCCCATTTAGGGCCCACCCCTCATGTGTAGCCCTAGGGCAGGTCCGTCTTCACCCCCCAACCCTCATCTTTCCCAAATGCAAGCCCAGGACCCAGGCTTCACAGCTGACCTCCCAAAGGGCCTTCCTCTATGAGAGTGTAAAGCAAGGGCGTGTTCATGGCTTCTCAGCCATCATAGGTCTCAAGTCTCCAGGTTCCCAGATTGAGTGCTTGTTGTAACACGTGGCTGCCATACGAGACGGTACAGACAGAGGGCATCTCTCTCGCTGCAGGAGTCCTCGTGCGCTCTGCTGCTGTCCATCAAGACTCTTCCCTCAGTGTCTTGCCTTCTCGCTGGGGGCTGACAAACTCACCCAAGGGACCAGCAGCACTTTGCCCCAGGGACAGGGTTCTTCGTGTCCAGAAAGGACTATGATCCACTGCCGGATCCTTTCTGGGTAGAAACCAGGAAACCTGTAAGGCAGGGCAAGAAGGGGCAGCAGTCATTTGTGACTCTCCAGCCCATCAAGTGCAAACCTCAGTCTTCTCTGAGAACTGGCAGTGATTTAAGTGGTTTTCCTAATATTCAGAAAACACTTTGATGATTTTCCTGTTCAGGTCAGTCCCAGTGGCACTGGAAACCCCACAGTGTGGAAGGGCAGCCCTGCTCTGGGGGCCGGGGCTTGGGGGTCTGTGCTGGCATGACTCCTGGCCTTGTGAGACACTCGGGATGAGGGTGTAGCCTGGTCATAGGCCATGTGTGTGTGTCCACCCCAACGTTTTCATGCTAATTTTGTAGTAGGCGTGAGTCTTAAATTGTTAACAAAACTGTCAAAAAATTCAAAACTGTATAGGCACTTAAATTCAGAGCAAATAAAAATTGGGGCTGATTTTGGAGTTCAGGAGGGAGAGCAGGGCTCAGGAGGGGCCACTTGCTGAAGAGTTTGCAGATAAAGAGGCAGAGATGGGGCACTAGTCGGGGAAAGATGTGCTTGACTTTCCTGCCTCTTTTAGACGAGAACCACGGCTGGGGAAAGAGTGACTGGTTCGAGTCCAGGCGTGGAGTTCATTAGCCCTGTAGACACGGAGTGTCCTGAGTGTGGCCCATGACGCTCTGGGCTCTGGGAAAGCTGCCAGCAGGGAGTGAACACAAAGTCTGGACTTTTCCCTCCAGTGAGGGGGAGACAGACGCCAGATAAACAAATAGAGGATGTCAGGTGTGCAAGGTGCTATAAATACAGAGCCCGGCAGGGAGGGCGAGATGGGTCAGTCGTCTTACATAAGGTGCTCTGAGAAGTCTCCCTGGGGAGGTGACATTGGAGCTGAGTGGAGTGGCCCTGGCAGAGGGCCCAGCGGGTGCACAGCCCCTCAGCCATTTGGAGGGGCAGCGGGAAGGTGGGCAGGGGAGCTGTGGGCGCTGGCAGGCTGCAGGGAAAGGGGGATCAGACTTTGCTCCCATCAGGATGGGAAGGTTGGAGCAGGGCAGTGACAGCGTGACTTCTTCCACTGTTGAAGCTTCCATGGGAACTTGACCTGCACGACCCCTGGTCTCCCTCCCCATCGCCCCCAGGGAAAGGAGACCCCTCAGGCAGGGAGGGGAGGGCCACCGCAGGGTGCAGTGTGTGCAGGGTCCTTGCAAGCAGGGATGACTGCAAGGAGAACGGGCTGTGTTGACCTTGCACTGCTTAGAAGCCACTTTCTGGGATCAGTGGCATTCTTTGGAGCTCTCTGGTTTAGCCCAGGGGTCAGTGGTTTTCTCATAAAACAAAATCTGTTTCTGGTGACTCATGACACAAGTGCGAAGCGCAGGACAGACTTGTGTCCTTTGGACTTGAGGATGCATTGTCTCTGCTACCGAATAAACAGCTGAGATGAAGAAGGGGAAGCTGGCTCTGCTTTGGGTGTGTGTCAGGCTGACTATAGTGAAGTAAGAACCTTTCTCCTCCTCCTTCCCTCCACCTGCCGACGGGCAATTCCACATTCCCTGCAGAGCCTTGGTATGTCAGAGGGCGATGCGTTTTTCCTGGACTGGAATTCCGTTCCACTACATAGTATCATAATCCAGAAAGTGCTCGGTTCCCAGGAACCTGTGTTCTCTTCGCGTCCCAGATGCTGCGTGTCAGAGGTCATTATCCCGTTCTGGGAGGGCCGAAGACCTTGTTCTGACTTGTGTGTCTGGCCAGCCTGTGACAGACAGGCCTGGTCTATTTCTGCACCCGTCTTCCCCTCCATAGGGATGTGCCCATACCCCAGGCAGATCTGAAGACGTCCTTGGAACACATAAGACCAGGGAGATTTGTGCCCCACTGGTCTGTTTTCTCTGGGCTTTGCTGTCATCAGGAATGCAGACTGGGGTGTGTGTGTATTTCCAGTAGATGGTGTGCAGGCACACAGCCTTCCTTCCCTCCCATGAGTCAGAATTACACGGCTAATTGGGAAATGGTGCTTCTTTTTCAATAAAAAGGGGCCACGCCTCCCCCCTCCGGGTCCTGGTCTTTCTGGGATTGTCAGGCTTGCATGGAAAGGCCCCTGGAGGGAAGGACGTGGGTTATACATATCACGGGATATTTGGAAAGAATGTTTCAGCCACACCTGGCTGCCGTGTGTGAGGACAAATGTAATTTATTTTAAAAATTTGGCCACAGGCAGCCTTTTCTGTCTGTTTCTTTGGGGCGGGGGGAATGAGCAGGGGATTGAAGAGAGGCAATGAAGTGATGGTTTGCATTTGTTTTCTTCCAGATTTGACTAGCCAGCAGAAGAGAGATTATCTCTAACGGATATGAAAGGTTTAATCATTTTAATTTTGTTTTTATTAAAGTTTATCATAACTTTTCCCCCCAACGTGCCCTGGTAGAACAGAGCGAGAGAAGAGGAGGTAATATAAATATACACAAACCCCCAAGCACTTGGTTAATAAACTCTCTCAGGGGCGGGCCCGTGTGGGGAGGAAGCGGCTGGCTGGCTGGGGACAAGTGCTGACCCGGGCATGCCGTGACAACCCTGAAAACGTGGTCGGCATCTCCTAAGCATCCCAGCCCCTCTCCAACAGATACTTGCCACGGGGAGCGCAAGGCTTTCATTAAGCGGAGAGAGGAAGCTTAACTCTTGTCTTATTCTATCATGATCCTCAAGTGGGCTGGATCCCCAAGCCATTTCTAGCTATAAAGAAGCCTGAATTTGTAGAGAATAATAGAATTCATTTCCATTAGATTCTTCTGCCCCTTATCATAACAATGAAAATATGTGAACCTGGATATCCTGAAGACTTACTTTTGGTCAGAATCCCTCAGATCTTGTCTGTGTGTGTTGTATGGAACAGCAAGGTTGGGATAAAAATAGTCTTTCGTTTTGGGGTAGGAAAACTGTCCTATGCATGATGGTGAAACGGAGCAGCTAGGATCCTAGATGAACAGGGCTGTTGGCTCGTTTTCCGTTCAGGGCAGTAAAAATAAGCTTATGTCAGAGTCAGTTGTCCCAAATCACCTGTGTGTGACTGGAGTCCCTTGGGCCCTCGTCTCCTCCATGGCTGGAAGACCCCATGGAGGCAGGGGTTTTTGGAATCCCAGCACCTAGACCAGGCAGGATGGTGCACGGCCTGAGAATGAGGAAATGGTGTTCGTGCCTGTGTTCATGAGGCTGGAAATCTTTCCTGCACACCTGAACCACTCTTTAAAGCAGTAGAATGAAAGCATTGTCATCTTGTTAAACCTGACTTAAGCAGATAGCTCACTTAACCTGGGATATGTACCAGTCCTGAAGTTCTGGGCTACGTCTTTACAGCACTTTCTCTGCCATTGTTGCGGAAGGTGGTCAGTTCATCAGTAGAGAAGCAGCTTTCCTAGTGGCGGCTGCACCTCTCCTTCCTTGAATCAAGTAGAAACTGCAGAGAGGCGGCTTTGCCTCAGCCGCTGTGTGAGAGTGAATGACTGGGCCCCACACAGGCTGTGTGGGCAGGCACGTGCTCCATACAGGTTCCCTTAGCAGCTGCTGTGAGGAGCACGGTGGGTGGAAGGCTTCCAGAAACAAGCCTCCCTTCTGAGAAAGAAACCCAGAGCTCAAAGGCTGTCCCAGGTTTGCAGGCCTCTGCCGTGCCCTTGCCAGTGTGCTCCATGTGGGAGAGAATGCCAGCAGCCCAGCGGCCTGGCATTTTGGAATTCTTTTATGGGAGTTCTTGAACTGGTGAGGGGCAGCTTTCCTGGTCACACAAATGCAGGCCTATGTCATTCCCTGCAGGCTCTTACCCCGCCCCTCCCGCCGCTAAGCTGCCCTCCAGGAGAGGAGAGACTCAGATACTCCCTCATCTGGACTTTTGTCTCAGATTGGACTGGATGGCCGCAGAACTTCTGGTTTGTGTATGCGGCCTTAATCTCACATATTCAAAGCTTTGTATAGACTATGAAGATAGTAGAAGGTGGGGAAACAAAACATATGTATATTCTTTTATCTCATAACTTGAACCTGTGAGCCGCAGAGCCACCCCAGAAGTGTCTTAAACAAATTAGGGGTTCCATTTTCCCTCACATAAGCCGACTTGGGAGGAGGGCAGTCTAGTGCAGGAGTGAAGGTGCCGCAGGTCAGCGGGGACCCAGCTTCCTTCCATCTTTCCTCTCAGCCATCCCCATGGTCTCAAGGATGGCCACGCTCCATCTGTGCCCTGGGCAAGGGGAAACAGGGAGGGGAGGAGTGCACTTGCCACCCGAGTTTGCCCCTTCCAAGAGCTTTCCCCGAGCACCCAGTTACTTCCACTTGCATCTCATTGGCTGGAATTTGGTCACGTGACTCTCTCTGGACTCACAAGAGACTGGGAGATACTGATTTTAACTAGAGGGCATTGCCACCCCAAATAAAGTGAGTGCTCAATTCACAAGAAAGAGCAGTTGTCAGGAAGGCAGTTAGGAGCCTCTGCCACCCATCATTTAAAAGATGAGGAAGGATTAAGTAAACTGTGTTATGAAAATGTAGTGGAAATCTGGGTGGCCATTAGGAATAATGTTCTTGATTAATATTTAAGGACATGGAAGAAAGCTCAATAGACAGGGAAGCAAGACCCCAAATCATATAATTGTCCTAGTTTCCTTTAACGTATATATAAATATACTGAGATGTTATCACTGATTATGGGCAATTTTTACTTCCTTCGCACTTTTTTGTATTTTCAAGATTTTCAACAATAGGCACTTATTGCTTTTATGATCGGGGGGAAAAGGCAAACTCTAAGTGTAAGGAATAGAGAACTTGGTAATTACTATCTCGTGTATGAAATATACTTGATGGAAAAAATAAAATGAGTAATAAAGGGGAAAATCTATAAACCTGTAGTGATAATGGAATGATGATGAGTAACTGTAGTGCTATGGATTCATCAAGAACAAATCCCATCATACTAATAAGATAAAAGGAAATAATGTACATCAATTCTCATTGTAAAGGGAAGTTGTGTTGTGCAAATGCAAACTTATATTCTGGAGGCTGTAAATGTACTTCAGAGGCATCCTCCATCTCCAAGCATGCTTTCAAGGTGACTCAGGCAGGGGCTATTCTTTGCCCTATTTTAACTCTGGAAATTTGGGGTGGGGTTGTTGAGGTTTGCAGCTGTTCAAGCTCCAGTTCATTGTAAACACTAGTTACTGTGGAAAAATATAACAGAATAAGAGAAACGACCCCTGCCTATCATAGTTTGGGAAGATATCACCCACCCACACACATGCATGCATGCATGCAGGCATACACACACACACACATATGCACATGATTAACACAGTTCACGGTGGTCCGTGGTAATCACGATAGTGGGGCAGGACAATAAAGACCCTGGGCCTTCTGAAGTGTGAGGAATTCTTGGCTGAAATCATTGGGGCAGCTCCAAGGAGCAGGTGAACCCAATCCTGGTAGCTGCAGGTAGAGTAAGATGCTTGGGGTTCTGGGCAAGTTCAGGAATTTGGTTGGGGCCGGGGAGCAGGCCATTCAGCTGAAGAAGGAACCCTGGGCAAGCACCACAGGCTGCAGACCCATCTCCTTCTGTTGATCATATCTAGTTTCTTCCACTTTCCCCTGCCCCACACCAGTATGCCCCTGTGAGAGGCAGACAGAATTGCGAGTATGAATATCATAGGTGTATTACAAACAAATACATCAAGGACTTCCTGACAGTCCGGTGGTTAAGACTCTGTGTTCCCAATACAGGAGACACAGGTTCCTTCCCGGGTCAGAGAACCGAGATCCCGCATGCCACCTGGTACTACCAAAAAACCCCAAAAAAACAAAACCATACCTAAAAACTACTGTTTCTCCCAAAACCTCCTAATCAAATTCTCAGCCTAAAGAGAAATGTTTATATGTGTTGAATTCTGACTACAAGAAAGACTGATAAGCAGGGATAATACATTGATTTCTAGGCTGTTCGTGTTGAGGGGAACTGCACGTGCTGGTGCTGGCAAGAGTTCTGTTTTTATCCAACATTTTCAGTGCTAACTTGAAAACAAATAGTGAATGAAATTTACATACAATCTAAAATATTTATGCAATAAAGTGTGTAATTGCGAATACTAAAGAATACAGAAAATATATAATGGGACTAGAGAGGTTAGGAATCTTACTGCATTTTCTTTTCAATTTGTACTTTTTTTTTTTGGTCCATGGTTTTCCAGCAGTTAGTTGTGATTTTGGTGTTTTCATGAAAGGGGGTGAGCTTACTTCCTTCTACTTGTCTCTGCCTCTCAATTTGTACTTAATTTTTTAAAAATATAATGTCAGACTTACAGAAATGTTAAGATTAGGAAGAATTCCTGTGTATCTTTACCCAGATTTCCCAAATGCTAACATTTAGGCACATTTGGTTGACCCATCTCTCTCCTCCTCACACACTCTCACTGTCTATATGCTTACTTAGGACACACACACACACACAGATACTCATTGCTATCTCTTCTGCCCATTTCAGAGTCAGTTTCAGACATGGTGCCACTCGATTGCTAAATATATTAGTGTATTTTCCAAGTGTATATTTGGAAATGTATATGGGAGAGGGTGATGAACAGGGAGGCCTGGCGTGCTGGGATTCATGGGGTCGCAAAGAGTCGGACACGACTGAGCGACTGAACTGAACTGAACTGATATTAGTGTATATTTCCAAAGAACAAGGGCATTATCTTACATAACTGCAGAAAAGTTATCAAAATAAAAAAATTAACATTAATACAGAAGCACCAGGTCGTCTGCAGGTTGTCTTCAAATTTTCCCAATTTTCTCAGTTGTATTATTTATATGAAAAAAAAAAAACCACACAGGCCACAAGCTGTATTTGGATGTCCAACTCTTTTTAAAAGAGTCCTATAATCTAGGACAGTTTCTCATTCTTTCCTTTGTCTTTTACAGACTCAACATATCTGGTGAGGACAGGTTAGTTAATTTGTAGAGTGCCCTTCAACTTGAGTGTGTCTAACGTTTCCTCATGATTCGAATTGGGGTTTGCATGTTGATAGAAGTTCCCCAGAAGCGATGTTGCTTTTCTTCTAGTACACTGTATCAAGAGAGACGTGGTATTGATTTGTCTCTTTATTGGTGATGTCAACTTTGATCAGTTAGATGCGGTGACAAATACTGATTAGTTATGTTAGTGAAGAATTAGTAGTTAACAGTGATTATTTATCCATTGTAAAATTACTATTTCCCCCTTTGTAACTTATGAGGATCTAGTAAAAGGATACACTGAGTATATTTAATAAGGAATTGAATTTTTTAATGGAATTATTTGGAAAAATATATAGCGAATAAAAATCAATAGGAAGAAATCTTTGGCAAAAAAGTAGTATAGTCATTAAAGTTGACTTTTCAAGCTTATAATTTATCAATTTCGATAATCCAAAATATGGAAGGAGTGAAAAGAATTCTCAGAAGTGTCACTTGATGGTAGAAGTGAATGAGAAGCATTGAAAGTAACTAAAGGAGAGATCCTAGTGAAAGAAGGAAGCGTAGCATTAGGGAGCCAGATCCTGAAGAGCAGGGTCTTAGAAATGTGCAAGTTGGGGCTATGATAAATCTAATTCAATTCTAATCCCATTGTTTAAGGCAAGCGAGCACCTCTTGATCTCATGAGTGTACTCAGGAGTAAGCGGGCCCCTGGTCCGGGGGTCCCTGTCAGGACAGGGTCAGTAGACGCGTGCAGGGTGCAGAAGGGAAGGGGGGCTTCTGTGTCCACCGGCTGCTCGGTGTTTCTGCTTCCCTCCGCTCCACAGTGCTCTAATGTAAGCCTAGGAAGGGCATTGATGAGCTTTCACTTCCTCTCAGCCAAGCCTAATAAAGTTCTCGGTCCTGGTTCCCTGCTGTTCATCTCCTCTCTCTGAGGCACGCAGGGGAAAAGGCCCCTCTCTGCCCTGGGATGGCTTGAAAGTACAGCCTCGTCTTCACCTTCCACTCTTTCCTCTGACGGGCTCTGGTGGAACCACAGCCTCCTCATTTTTCTTCTTCATGTATCAAACTGCAGGTAGCTTTCCCCCCTGTCCATTGTTAGAATCCCTGACCCACTCTTACCTGTCTTCCTTTCCAGAGGTGATTATTCCTTCTCTCATCTTCAAGGCTGTACAAACCGTAGGGCCCTGCCTCCCAACCCCTTAAGTGAACAGAGGTCTAGTGAGCCTTTAGCGGAACAAGCGAGATGGAGAAGCCGGATGGGACGTGCTCTATGCCCAAGGTGGCTCACTGTCTAACAGAAAAAGATCCTTACAAAGACCACTGGCATGGGCCCGGAACTCTGCTGATAATGTAAAGGGCTTGGGGATGTTCTCGTGGCCGTATCCTGAGTGTGAACAGATGGAGAAGGTGGAAGTAATCCCCCAGTGGGATCAGCATGAGCCGTGTTCTCCACGACAAAGGGAGCTCAGACTTCCCTCTAGGGGAGCTGGGAGCCATGAGATGCTTAGCAGAGTCACATGACCTCACCCTCTTTTAGGCAAGCAACACTGGCTCCTGGGTGGAAGATGGAAGGGTTTGAGCTGTGACAGATGAGGATCTGAGCCAGTGGAAGCAGGGAGTGGGGGTGGTGGCACGAGTGAATGCTCAGTGCTGTCGAGGTGGTTCCATCTGGGACACGTGGAGGGCAAGCAGCTAAGGATAGTTGTACGGTATCTGGTGGGCACTGGTACTCCAAGTAGGAGAGAGCAAGTCGAGATGGAGGTGTGGGTGAAGAAAGAAGTTGTCGTTGAGCCCTCTTCATCTGCCTCATCTCCCAGTTTTCGTAATGAACATAATGAATATAATTCTTAATCTCTACTTCAGAACCTTTCACATAATTATAATTATGTACTGTTTATTTATCTCATACTGTTATGAAAAGATTTGACAGCCTTGTCTGGCTGATTATTTAATACCTGCTTACTGTTCATCCCCAGAATCATAGACGTCTGTGTAACACGGGCCCTCGTCTTAGGCTGCTTGTGCGGCGCCTGGGCTGGGGCTTGTCCGGGTGAGAGGCAGCTCAGCCAGTTAGTGTCCTCCTTGCTCGAGTGCTTCGGGTCCTGTGGCTGGCTGCGAGCCTGCCCCGCCCCACACACGTGCTACGCCGTGTCCTCACTGCTGCTGCCTCTTCCCTGCATCTCTAAGTGGCAGCCCCCTTTCTACAATTAGTGAGAACTCGCCAGGCCTGTGCCCTGACTGGGGGCACCTTCTGAAGAGGAAGGCTGCCACCTTGAGAAAGAAGTACCTCCCAATCACGTCCGGCGTCTTCTTGTTTCTGGGAACGATCATCCTCTTGCAGGGTCCACTGCTCTTCACCTTGGCCAGAAATTGGGCAGGACGTGACTCCACGAGCCAAAACAGATGATCCATCCAGAACAAACGTGGATTACAAGTTTAAACCGCCGTCAGCAGCAAACCGAAGGAGAGTTGAGCTGATCGTTGGCTCCAGGGGGCCCTAGCGCTTAGCAGCATTGCAGCGTTGCTCCTTACGGTCTTTGGAGTTGGACGTGGCTTATCTTCCGAAGGTTGCGTCTTCCCACCCTCTGCTAGAAGGGGGCGCCCTTGAGAGACCGTGCTTGTCTTCCTTCTCAGGGTGACCCGGAATGCGCCGCTCTGCTTTGATGAGGTGCTCATTTCCGTTTTCCTCTCATCTGGGCAATGCCATTCTCGGACTTCCCCCAGCCCCGCTTGAGGAGGGCTGCTGTTTCTAAATTTAGTGAAGCTACTCAGGGGTCTGTCACATAACGTGCTACCCTGCCGTCACTCACTGTGTGGAGTAGAACCAACCAAAGGTGTGCTTTTGTCAGCAGAGTCGCGGGTGACAGGGCTCCGGAGCGTTTAGGGCTGGGGCAAAGAATCCCGACCTGACCGGCTTATGCTGTGTTCCCGAGACTTAACACTGAACCCACCAAGCCATTTTGGCTCAGCCTGTAGCTGGGAAACATGAATTCGTGTCATGAGATGCAGTCTCAGAGTGCAAGCAGCCTCCCTCCAAACTAAGGATGCGAGACATGCTTATCATTTTTAAAATTGCAGTGCTTATATAAGGGGTTGAGAAACCCCACACCTTTAAGGATGAGGCCCCCTCCCCCCAAAGACAACAGCTATTCATATTTTTCAGGGTTTCCTTCTAGAAAGACTGTAATTTAGGGAATCTGAATATCGAATGCTTATTCTGTCATTTCCAGGTCGTTTTTCTGACTTCAGGTAGAGCTGGGCTACAGTTGGTGGGTTTGTACCTGTGTCCATGATGGAGGGGGGGAATGGAGGTGGGTTCCATGAAAAAAAAAGTCTCTCGTACACTGAATGTTTTCAAAGAGATGAGATCGCTTTGAAGCAAAGCGTGGGATGGGGTGAAAAGGCCCCGTGAATAGCGTAACCGTGACCTTGGCCCACAGCATTTGGCTCCACCGAGCGGTGGAGATGCGGGCTCGCTGGTGGAACTGGGGAGAGCCCGTCCCAGCAACGAGAACACTCATTCGTTCTGGGTTGAAGGTGACCCTGACCTTCCTACTCTGACCCAGCGCCCACCTCCTCTCCTTCTGCGTCTCCTCAACTCCAAGGAAACACCCAGGTTCTCGTCCTCTCTCTCACAGCAAACACAGGGGGACTTTCAGATCCGACCTGGTTTCAAGACCTTTTAGGAGTCGCACGGTGGTTTAGATCCCAGCTTTTCTGAGCTGGCTGACTTTGGTTAAGTTACATAATCCAGGCATTCTTCGCCCTTCTGGGTAATCTGATACACGAAGTGGTCCCTCAGCTCAGGAAAATGCCCGGATACGAAAGATTCTATGTGTCTGCTTCCGGGACTCCCAACAGCACGCCTCTGAAGCATCAGTTCTTCTGTCTGCAAGCGAGGGGCACTCATTCACAGTTTGGGGTCTGTCTCTAATTCTCTCATGACGGTTAAGTGAGAGAAGACATATAAAAGGGTCATCCTTCACGTGAAGTCCAGCACACAGCTCAGCCACGTCCGCTCCTTTGTCCCTCATTCGCTGTCACTCTCCGCCTCTGTCCCCCACCTGGCTGTGCCTTGGCCTCCAGTACACTGGCCAGGGGAGGGTTAGTCTCACTTCAGTTTTGGGTCATCTGTTGGGATAGAACCCTGCCAGGTTTTTTTTTTTTTTGGTCTGTCCACAATGATTTCTTTGTCCTGTCTTCCCCGCCTCCTCTTAGGGCATCTCACGGCCGGAAGCATCGCGTTATCTCTTTCGTCTGCAGCTCTCTGATACCCGTTTCTTTCCTGCAGGAGGGACTGAGCTCAGAGAAGCTCCCTGTCCTCCTCTTCCACTCCCACTGTCCTGGAGTCACGGAGTCCCCACGGTGGCGTGGCCTCTACCCTTGAGGGCAGTGGAAGCCCTGCTCCAGATTTCATGCCTCAAACAAGCATGAATAGTGTAACCGTGACCTTGGCTCACAGAGCACTGGGCTCCAGTGAGCAGTGGAGATGCGGGCTCACTGGTGGGACTGGGACTGGGAAGAGCCTGTCCCAGCAATGGGAACACTTGTTTGTTCTGGGTTGAAAGTGACCCTGACCTCAACTGTAGCATCTGACATTTCCAAAAAAGCTTGCCCTGTGGTTGATGTTTTTTTAAACATTTTTATTTAATTTACGTAGGCTGCACTGGGTCCTTACTGCAGCATGCAGGCTCCTCTGGTTGCGGTGCATGGCCTCTCTAGGTATGCCATGCATGCTTAGTTGTGGCATATGGGATCTAGTTCCCTGACCAGGGATGGAACCCGGACCCCCCTGCATTGGGAGCACAGAGTCTTAACTGCTGGACCACCAGGGAAGTCCCAGTGTGGATGACTGACAGCTTTCATTCCTGGCTCAGAATCTGGCTTAAGCCATGGTGGTTGGAGCTAGTAGTCCTGGTGCGCACCTGCCAGCGTGACTTGGTGACATTGAAGCCATTTGCAAGGTCGGCTGCCTGTCTGCCAGCACACTATGGTGCTTCCTTTGCAAGATTATAGGAAGGTTTCAATACTTTGTGTCTTTTGATATATGGGAATCTATTGCCAAGATAGTGTTCAAACTTTCGAAATGGCAGGGGGATACTTTTGTGTCCTACCAAGGTGTGGGGTGAATGCCCCCTCAAAACTGTACAGATACACGGGAGCGTAGCACTGTGAAATGATGTCCAGTGATTTTTATGGTCATGCTTGTACCCGTGCCTGTCTGTTTTTTGTTGTTTATTTCATGCACCTTCCTCTGTGCCAGGCACCTTCAGAGCCCTGGGACATGGTGGTGAGCATGGGATGGCAGGCTAAGGACCCGGGCAGCTGCTGTGTCCTGGGGAGGGGAGAGGCAGAGGGCATAAGGGCATTGGACCTGCCTTTTATAAGCAGGTCCTGAGTTTGGGGCTGAGGGGCTATGGAAGGAGATATTGAAAAGTGGCCTGATGTGATTGGACTTCCTCAAAGCTTACCTAGTATACAATTTGTCACGCATTCCTGTCCTCATAGAGCTTACCGCTCCAGAGAAGACCAGAAATGAGACAGAAACTGGTGACATCTGTTCTTGTGGCAAAGTTTTAAAACACATGGACTTCCGTGTTCTTTTGCCTCTTGCTGACTTTGCTTTTTCAGATCGGGCTTTTCTTTGATGTGATCTTTTGGTCCCAGTCGCTGCTTTGCAGGGAAGCATATGGGGATTCCTTGTGGGTATCAGGTTGTTCTCTTGCTTTTGTGAGACTGAAATACCTCACTGGTGTAAGGAAACGTGTATATGAGTGGGGAGTGGTCTCGTTTTTCAAACTTGGAAGAGTATTCCGAGATCCCACTTGGGACCCGTTCTCGTGTCTGGGGCTGCACGGCCGTGGACAGCCCCGTTGGGGATGCCTGCGTGGCCGTGCTTGTGCCAGCCATAACACATGAGCCTGTCTGCGTCTCAGTTGCTATTTGCCCTCGTCCTGGGCATGAAATTAAAAGATGCTTGCTCCTTGGAAGGAAAGTTATGACCAACCTAGACAGCATATTAAAAAGCAGAGACATTACTTTGCCAACAAAGGTCTGTCAAGTCAAGGCTATGGTTTTTCCAGTGGTCATGTATGGACATGAGAGTTGGACTGTAAAGAAAGCCGAGCGCCGAAGAATTGATGCTTTTAAACTGTGGTGTTGGAGAAGACTCTTGAGAGTCCCTTGGACTGCAAGGAGATCCAGCCAGTCCATCCTAAAGGAGATCAGTCCTAGGTGTTCATTGGAAGGACTGATGCTGAAGCTGAAACTCCAGTACTTTGGCCACCTTATGCGAAGAACTGACTCATTTGAAAAGACCCCAATGCTGGAAAAGATTGAAGGCGGGAGGAGAAGTGGATGACAGAGGATGAGATGGATGGCATCACCAACTCAATGGACGTGAGTCTGAGTAAGCTCCAGGAGTTGGTGATGAACAGGGAAGTCTGGCATGCTGCAGTCCATGGGGTTGCAAAGAGGTGGACACGACTGAGCAACTGAACTGAACTGAATTCGTCCTGGGGGTGACATTCACTTCACTCACTAATGTGAGTGGTTCCACCACATTCTTGGAGGAGAGATCTTAATGTCCCTTTATCTTTGCTGATATTACTCTTGGTAGAGAGATTTGGATCTGCAGAAGGGGGGGAATAGTGTATGACAGTCTGTGACAAGACGGCCCTGTGACTGTAGGGACCTGTAGCTACCAAGACGCTTCCAGAAGAGCGGTGTAGATGTTCACAGCGCAGGGGACTTACATGTCAACACTGCCGGCTGGACGTGGATTAGAATTGTTTGAATGGGAAAGGGATGGTGGTGGGGAGCAGAGAAAGCCAGCTGGCTAGTTGCTGTCAGCGAGGTAAGAGAAGGTGAGGAAAAGAAGTGCAGGTGGTATGTGTAGCTTGGGAAACCCTGCGCGGCCATAAAGGCAACTTGAGAGACGTCAGAGGAATAGCCAGGCTTGGGTAAAGGTCTGGAAAGGAAGGGCGACCAAGCCTGTCCTGTGCAGGAGGGAGATCCACAGGCTCCAAAGGTGACCTAAAAAGTTTGCAAATTATGACGGATGGAGAGAGGGACAAGTTTTTATTGTTGATTAAGTGATGGGAAGGGAAAGCAAGAGTGAACTTAGCAAGTCTTCTAGAGTTGTTAAATATGTGGATGTGCAGCTTCCCAGAGGAAAACGGAGACATTCGAACTAATCCACGATGAATCTAGAGGAGGTCTCTGAGCACCACCCCAACCCACTCTCTCAGGGTGCCCTGCTCAGATGGGCTCCACATCTCCCCAGTTTTCGACAGAAGGTAGATTTTCTAGATGGGAATCTGCATCTGTTAAAAATAATGGACAGAGAGCCTAGTATGATTTATCTAAGTAGGGAAGGCTGAGAGGGAGGGACTTGGTTTGGAAAGAAGAGGAAAAATTTCTGCTGGTGGAGAACCGACTTCTTCCCGCCCTGTGAGGGGTTGCAAACGTCTGTCACATGGGAGAGGCAGGCAAGTAAGAACTCTCAGCCCCCATGCGGGCCCCCAGGTAGGGCCTTTAAAGTAAGTTTCTTTCTTCCTGGTGTGTGTTGTTATTCATCACCTGTTTCTGTACACTAGGCTTTGAGCCTCTTGCCTGCAGGTCAGTACCACCATTGGGGCTGGGGCCTCCCTAAATAAACCCTCCTGACTTCAGGCATATGAACAAGCAGCAGCTGGACAGATGTGTTCTTACATCCCTGAGCAGAAGTGGCTGAAATCAGAGTGCCTTGTTCCATCTGACCGGTGTCCTGTGTGTTCTCGTGTGACTGGCCAGCCCTTTGTAGACTGCAGAATGGTGCCCTGGACTCTGCCTGGGTTTTCATGAAGATGGCGAGCTTCAGCCCATGGTCTCTTGTGCTGAAATTCATGTGAAGTTAAAGCTATATTTTAAATTCTCATAGTGTCTACATTTCCCTCCATGGGAGACAGAAAAAAAAGAGGGGCCTTGTTGATGGACCAGCAGATTTCCAGAGATTTTCACCACAGCTGTAGAAGGGAAGTTGCAGGAAGGAAGCTGAGGTGGTGATGGGCGGTGGGCTTTCGTCTCGTGGCCCCATGTGGCCTCGCTGAGAGGATGATGGTTGTCATGGAAACCTACACCCACAGACAGGCCTTTGCCCCGTTTCCACCCACAGGGACTGGAATGGAGAGAATGGCTGAGTTGGTGAGAGGGAGAAATAAGGAGGATTGGTCCAGCCATTTATTCATCTGAGTTGGATATTTCTGGAGAGAGTTAAGTCAGCATCTTTTTGGTAGAAATGCTGCCTTAAAAAAAAAAAAAAAGACAGGCAACTTCAAGGTGAAAGTTCCCTTTTTGGAAACATGAAGTTACATTGTCTGGTTGGAGTCCTCCAGTCAGCGTGGGGGTGGGGGGTGCTTACAGGGAGAAGGCAGCAGGGGAGAGCGTGGGGGCCGGCTTGGGAATGGCCCCGCGTGGCAGCCCCGCCCATCTGCCAGAGAGGTGGCCTTGGGAACCTGCTGTGAGAAGCAGACAGAGGCTGAAGCTGAGCTGGGCATAGCTTTCTAGATTAGCTCCCCCAAATGGCCCTGTGTGGACTGGCTTGGGGCTGAGGAGGAGGCCAGCCGGCTTTCTGGAAGGGGAAGCCTGCCCTGCTGGCCGGGCAGGGACTGCACTGCGCACACCTCTGCCCTCCACCTCGCCTGGGTTGGGGCAGCTGGTGCATAAAGGGGGCAGCCTGTCCACGTCTCTCCTTGCCTCTGCACAAATTGGAAACGACTAACCTTGCCATATTTAGTGCAGTGCTAACGGCCACTCGCCTCTAAGGGGTAATCATGCAGGCATAAATTCGGAAAGTTGCTAAGCTATGAGCGGTCTTATGAGCATTAAAAGTGTCCTCTTTGCCAGAAAGGTCATTCATAACTTGGCTACCCTGCTGATGTACAGTCAGTGATATTGATTGATTAATGTATAAAAGCACCAGATCCATTTGCTTCTATGAAAGAGAATAAAGTGCAGTCGACTTTCTCTGTATTTTCACCTCATCCTTTTGTTTGAAGGACATTTTTCCCCCTTCTTTTTGTTTTGCCGGCTAGGTTTAAGGGGGTTACAGAAAGCCAGTTTCTGCCAAGTAATGTGTTCACAAAGGGAACATTGATTCACATCAGTGTCGCTTGAATTACCCTTAAAGGTTTGCCAAGGAGTTGCTCTTACATTAACCTTCTGTTCATGAAGGAAGAAGTAAATATATAAGTCATAAAGTCAAGTTCATCGCTTTGGATTTAGTTTTGGACCCGATCTAAACTAATGTCTTCCGTGGCTGATTGGGTTGAAGGGCATTGCCCAGAAAGTCCCCTGTTCATTTTGGGGAGGGGTACGGGCTGGGAGGGGGTAAAGGGAAGCAAGTCCAGCCCCACTGCCTGAGCCCTCCTGGGAACCAGATGAGGGAACCACTGCTGAGAATGTACTTCCAGAGCAAAGGTTAGTTCTGTTTGGCTGCTCACGTTTAGGCTGAGACGCTGTGCTCCCTTCCTCACTCTCAAAGCAGTTCATACAATCAGATGGTGGAAATAGCAAGAAAGACCTTTCTTTGTCTGGAAGGTGAAGGATTCTGGAAGGTGGCTGGGCTTCTCGAGTTCAGTGGGATGAGTTAGCTAACCGGTCTTGAGAGCCATCCTCGCCTTTGCCAGTTGTTCACAAACCTAGCAGGGCAGTAGGCTGCAGTTGGGAAAAAGAACTCTGCTTTTTATTTTAACCTCACATTAAGTGTATTTAGTTATACTTGTTGTTGTTTTAATTTTTCCATTATCCAGGCAGTCTGGAAAGTTTCCTGTTCTTAAAAAACCAAAATGGTGTTGGTGGGCTCTGGGACCTAGAGCATATTGATCGCCATGTAATTTGGGGAGCCGTGGGTATTCTGTAGGGTAGAGCATTTTGCCAGCTAATGGGCTCCTCCTGAGGTTTCTTGCAGTGACTTATGAGAACTGTCTGGAAGATAGCCCTGTGCTGGGCACGTCTGAGGGCGTCTGTCCGTTCAGCTGACCGGCCATCTTGGATTCTTCAGCATCTGCTGTGACCATTTGCAGAGTTGGAGGCATTTCCAAAGAGTGTCTGAAGGAGGCTAGGAAGCCAAGGGAAGGTGGAACTCTGGAACGTAGGCTGCACTGAGCTTGAGGGAAGTGCTGTCTGAAGCATGGCCTGCAGGTGCTAGTGTGGAGCTCCTGGATCGGCTGCCCTGGTCGGGAATGAACGCTGGTCAGTCGGCCTGTCTGTCCTTCTAAGACTTGGCGAAATCTCCTTTACTAAGGAGCTGTTACCAGATACCAGAGCTGTTACCTGATAACAGCTTTTACTTTGAGCTGTTCATTCATGGGGCCCAGCAGAGGCTGGCCGCCTTCTTTCTCTCCAGGCTCCTGCATATGCTGGAAGAACCAGTTTTAGGTCAGTTTGCAGCTCTTGGGCTCAGAGCGTTGGTGACTGGGAGCCACCGAGGAGTTTTCTCTGGGCTTAGGGAGCATCATCAACACCTCAGTCTTCCCTGGGAATCCGGGCCCTGGGACCCAGATGCACCTTCCCTCTGCTGTGGGCCGCCACCACCCAAGGGTGCAAAAGCAGCAAACGAGCAAGCAGTTGGCTTCTGTTTCCCTCCCAGAGGGGGTTTGGGAGTCTGAAGGTTTCTAAGCACCTGAGAATTCCTCCTAGTTCAAAGAAGCCTCCTGGTGAGCTCGCTGCAGCTGGCCTGTGCTTTGGTAGAGGGCCTTCACCATTTGGGGGCACCGGAAGCCCCCCATGCCACCCCCAGACACTCTTGAGTGATCAGGCTGCCGATGGCGGTGGTCTGCCCAGGGCAGCCACTCTGCCAGTCTCAGCGCTTCCTGGTTCCAGAGTGAGGCAGGGAGCCGCAGGCAGACAGGCCCAGGGTAGCTCTGTAGTTACACGTAGGCCGTCCTGGGTTTCTTCCCCTTCACAACAACCAGAGCTCTAAATGCTCGTTGCCAAGCTCACCCCAAGACATCGGGGAAGTGTTGGCCCATATGGGGAGCCACACGAACTTTATGTAATTGTTTAATTAAAACCTTGGTTCTCTAATTGCAGTCTAAATGTACACGCCTTTTGTTCGTGAACGGCAGCGCTCTGTGCTTGGTGATCTTGTGCACAGCGCTTCTTTCCTGGTTCTATTTTTTCCAAGTTGAAAATCGCCATTTAAGTTCCCGCCATGGGGAGCTGGCAGGTGGTGCTTCTCACCACTGGGGGAGATGTGCCAGAATTCCTATTGTCAGTCTTGGTCAGCATCTTCTCTTGGCCGCGGTTGCCTTTCTGATTTCATGTTGCAACGATTCAAATCGGTAAGCCCCTTCCAGGTATACCTGCTGGAATAATCAGAGAGAGCAAACCCCCCAGGTTTCTCTGGCATAAGCATCATTTTCCGTATTCCTGGTGTAGGTATTGAAACAGATATGTTTTCATGTTTGCTCTTTAAAGGAGAAAGCCTCCCCTCCTCGATTTCCAGATGAATCCTGGCACCTTTTCTGCTCCCTCCTCTCTCTGCTGAGGTGATAGGAGCTGGCTCAGAGGATATACTGAGAATGAATCCATTTTCTTTCCTCTGTCTCTGCAGAATAAATTAGAATTTGCCTGATTTAATAAAATGGCCCCATCTCCCTGCCGTCTCCCCCATCTCCAGAGTATTCCTTCGTAGCGGCCTGCTCCTCTGTAACGATCTCAGCGCCGTGTCTCCTCATTGCAGGAGAGTGGTTTCACATGTTGTGTGTTCCCGTGCACTCTCAGGTGGGCACGGTGTCACACGTGTGTGCACACGCCAGCTTTGGGGGATCCTGGTGGCTGAAGGCATGGAAATGTGGCACCAGCCCTCCTCCTTTCCATGGTCAGGCGTGATGGTTGTAATTGGTGTAGAGGTCGGTGCGATTTGTCGTCCGTCTGTCATTAACCCAGCCTCCTGGAGTTGATGTGACCACAATGTAGAATGTATTTTGGAGGGAAGAGAGAGGTCGAAGATGGAGGTTTGCAGCATAAATCTTCTCACCCTGCCCCAGCCCGTCCTCTGTTTAATTGGAACATGTTTATCTGTGTGGATGGTGGAGGGCTTTGCCATCTCCCTGTTACTCTCAGATGAACAGATGGCAGTTTGTTGTTGAACCTGGGGATGATTTTTCCATTTGGAACTCCCCCTACCCCTCAAATTTGTGTTTTAATATCTAATTCCTAGGTTGATTTTTCCCCCCTTTTCCTTTCCATTCTGACACTAATTATGCCAGCCGCATTGGGAGCCCTCACTGCTGGGAGGTACCCAGCTAAGTGTTAAGAAGGTTTTAAAAACAGGCTGAACTCTTTCTTAATGAGGCTCAATCGGGCTCTCCTCCGGGTGGTTTTGTTTTGCTGATCTGTCAGTTTTTCAAGGATTTAATTGCACTTTTTTTCGTATTAGTCTTTGAAATTGGCCTATACAATCTTGCTATAAAATAACATTTTTTTTTTAAAGCAGAAAGTTAGTAGCTTTTCTCTTCCCTTCTTTTATTGTTGCTGGGAGTTTTATTTTCCCCGTTTATCTCTCTGGACCATCTTCTACCCATCACCTTTGGGAGCCAGCAGTAAGTGAAGAGCCCAGAATAGAGTGTCAGGAGCGGGGCCACAGAGAGCCTGACGTCCAGGCCCCACGGGCAGTTTTCCCCGTTTCTTCAGCCTCCCGTCTTTGGGACTTTGATAAGGCAACTCAGCTTATGTCTCCGCTCCAGGGTCTGCTCTGGGTCAGGGAGGCAGGAGGGCTGTCTCTTTAGGCCGGAAGTGACAGATTCCACCCAGTGGTGCCAGGTCAGCTAACCAGCATCTGGAGTCCTCAGCCACGGGAATCGGAGGAAAGGAAGAGTGCAGAACACAGAAGTTGCCAGGCAGGGGAGGGGCAGGGGAAGCAAGGCCATATCCTCTATGCTATTATCTTTATGGCGTCGAGAAACATGCTTGAAGCAATCAGCGTGAAACTCTTAATTGCTTCGCTTACTTCTGCTCTTCTCTTGGGACAGATTGTGCAGATGCCGGAGCTGCCAGGACCCTCATGTTAGCGCACTGTCCCTACTGCACACACTGTTTTTAACTAGTGCTTTGTTTTGCAAAGATGCACAAAGCTTTTTCTTTCCTTTTTTTTTTCTTCCCTAGGATGCTAATAAACAGCAGAGGCAATAAAGGGCTGCTCTAGCCACCCTGACAGCAGCTCCACTTACTAGGCTGTGTGTCTCGCTCTCTCCTCCTGCCACCCTGCCTTCTGCTTCCTCTCTCTGGGTTTCTTCATTCCCTCCTATGCAGTATGCTTCGAGCTTTAAAAAAAAAAGACTTTTTTTTCATTTAAAAAAATTTTTGCTTCTGAATTTATCCTGTGAACCAACCAACTTCCCTTTTCCCCTTACCACCCTCCTGAATCTTATTTGCATCCCTCTCCTTCTCTCTCTTCTGATGTGTATCTTCCTCTTTGAGATTTCCAGTCCCCTCTCATGAGGATGTAAAAATCCAAGAACCAGATCTCGGAGATTTCAAAATAAAATAAAAGTAAACTCTGCTTAAAAAACACTTTAGCAGGAAAGCCAGGCTAATTGTAAATCAATGGGTCTTAAAATGCAGCATCGATCTCCAGTTAGAAGTTTGAAGGGGAAAGCAGTAATTACTGCAGCAGAAGGTAGTTTTTCCTCTTAGTAAGTTCTGGGCAGAAAGAAGGCTCATTAGGGCAGCACTTCGGAATCAGAGTAATTAGTTTAAAAAGTACTTTTGTGGTGTTATTCCCTCGGCTAGAAATTATTGGAGTCTTCACAGATTTATAGCTCAATTCTGATAAAATTTGATTTATTATCATGTTTGGTGTGAAAGAATCTTGATACAAAATCACTCAGGTGAAGACTCAGGAAAGTGTGGATTAGAGCCTTGGGAATGAAGAGCCTTTTTAGAGTAAGTGGCATTTGATTCTTTCAAGATTCCTACTGTTCCCTGAGAGTATTGAATGTGGCCACCCTGGGACCCTAACATGGGAGCCTGCTTAGACCAGTCTTGGCCAAGCTCGTCAGCAAGCAAGCAGAAATCTTAGGAAAGGAGATGATTTTCCTGTGTGAGTTTACGTTGACTTGCAGCTTCAGTGACCAGGTTGGGTGTGACACAGCCATCCTGTCGCCCAGCATGGGTATGCTGGGGCATAGTTTCCGTGAGGACAGGAATATCTCCTTGTCCAGTTGGATCCACAACACCTGGAATGTAGTAGGTACAAACTAATGGATATGTTTCATGACTTGATGAGTCAGTAAATGAACAGACACATTTTCTTTTCTGTCTTAGAGAGCTTCTAAGCTCTTGTCTTTGGGGGGAGAAAACCACCACGGAAGCTTTCTCTCTGGGTAGATTATCAACCACCTCTCTGAGCGCACGTTCTCACAGAAGAAGCAGACAGCCCTTTCTTAAAGGGACTCGGTTTTTGCTTCCATGGAAGGTCATCCAAAGGACATTCTGCTCCTTGATTTTTTATTTTTTTTTCTTAAAAAGAAAATGCACATTGAAGAGTACTTTTACGTCAACTGTGATCTTACACCAAGGCATAGCACCCTCCATCTTCCTGCAGTGTCTTTCTCATGCTAGGCTGGTGTGACTGGCAGGTAACACGTACATCAGAGTGCTTTGTCAACGCAGAGCTGTGGGTTTTTTTAAATCTTCCCAGAAACTTCAAGTTTTTCCACATTGTTTCCCAGAGAGGTTGTCTGAGGAGTACCCTCCGCTGTTGATCTAGAATTAAATAGCAAATGAAGCACTGGTTTGTACACTTTTATTAGTGGAGCCCCCTTTCTTAAAAAATGAAAACTTAATTTGAACTAGGTAATTTTTTAAAAAAGCTTTGTAACTATAGTTATTTTAGGAGTTTTAGTTCAGTTCAGTCAGTCGTGTCCGACTCTTTGCAACTCCATGGACTGCAGCATGCCAGGCTTCCCTGTCCATCACCAACTCCCAGAGCTTGCTCAAACTCATGTCTGTTGAGTTGGTGATGCCATCCAACCATCTCATCCTCTGTCGTCCCCTTCTCCCGCCTTCAATCCTTCCTAGCATCAGGGGCTTTTCAAATGAGTCAGTTCTTCACATCAGGTGCCAAAGTATTGGTGTTTCAGCTTCAGCATCAGTCCTTCCAATGAATATTCAGGACTGATTTCTTTTAGGATGTACTGGTTTGACCTCCTTGCAGTCCAAGAGACTCTCAAGAGTCTTCTCCAACACCACAGTGCAAAAGCATCAATTCTTCAGTGCTCAGCTTTCTTTGTAGTCCAACTCTCACATCCATACATGGCTACTGGAAAAACCATAGCCTTGACTAGACGAACCTTTGTTGACAAAGTAATGTCTCTGCTTTTTAATATGCTGTCTAGGTTGGTCATAGCTTTTCTTCCAAGGAGTAAGCGTCTTTTAATTTCATGGCTGCAGTCACCATCTGCAGTGATTTTGGAACCCAAGAAAATAAAGTCTGTCACTGTTTCCATTGTTTTCCCATCTATTTGACATGAAGTGATGGGACCAGATGCCATGATCTTAGTTTTCTGAATGTTGAATTTTAAGCCAGCTTTTTCACTCTCCTCTTCCACTTTCATCAAGAGGCTTTTTAGTTCCTCTTTGCTTTCTGCCATAAGGGTGGTGTCATCTGCATATCTGAGGTTATTGATATTTCTCCCAGCAGTCTTGATTCCAGCTTGTGCTTCTTCCAGCCCAGCGTTTCTCATGATGTACTCTGCATATAAGTTAAATAAGCAGGGTGACAATACACAGCCTTGATGTACTCCTTTCCCAATGTGGAACCCGTCTGTTCTTCCAAGTCTGCTTCTAACTGTTGCTTCTTGATCTGCATACAGATTTCTCAGGAGGCAGGTAAGGTCGTCTGGTATTCCCATCTCTTCAAGAATTTTCCACAGTTTATTGTGATCCACACAGTGAAAGGCTTTACTATAGTCAATGAAGCAGATGTAGATGTTTTTCTTTAATTCTCTTGCTCTTTCTATGATCCAAAAGATGTTGGCAATTTGATCTCTGGTTCCTCTGCCTCTTCTAAATCCAGCTTGAACATCTGGAAGTTCTCGATTCACATACTACTGAAGCCTGGCTTGGAGAATTTTGAGCATTGCTTTGCTAGCGTGTGAGATGAGTGCAATTGTGCGGTAGTTTGAGCATTCTTTGGCATTGCCTTTCTTTGGGATTGGAATGAAAAGTGACCTTTTCCAGGCCTGTGGCCACTGCTGAGTTTTCCAAATTTGCTGGCATATTGAGTGCAGCACTTTCACAGCCTCATCTTTTAGGATTTGAGTTTAGATGTGTAATATTTGTGTATCAAAAGAATAATAAAGCAGAGCTGATCAACCCTTTGGTCAAAATTAAGAGTTAGATAGTCTGGACAAAGCTTCCATTTTGTGTATTTTGTTTGGCTCCATTAATTTTCAAATCTTCATATGGAGGAGTAGTTCCAAATGGTAACAGTTTTCAGCAGGCTTTTAGCCTTGTAGTCTAAATGCAGATGTTGTTTGACTCGGAGGCCTACACAAAAACTAGTTAACTTAGCTGTGCAAGTTAATGCCCTGGCCTCCAGTGTGTTAGATTTTGGCATATGTCACCATTGAGTATGTTTTATTATTGCATTTAATAATAACCATTAGCATTTAATAATAACCAGTAATTTAATAACCAACTTAAAATGAAACTAGAATCAGAATTTGCAGAACCCCTGCAGCATCCCGGGGTTTCCCGGAGACAGTTCAGGCACTGTTGCACCACAGAAGTCTACCTCAGACACATCCTGGGTCTGTATCGTTGTAGCAGCCTAAGGCTGTCCTTGCTGGAAAAAACCACTGCGGGTGTTGAATGACTAACGGAGGGCCTCCGGTCTGGGTATCTCCGCATCACTTGGATTGGATGACAGCTGCCATGTAGAACGCAGCCTTCTGTGCCACGTGAGGAGTGGCTTCGCGGGTGAAAGGGACCTCAGCCTTGGCTCTGCAGCCTCTGCTCCCCTTGCTGTGCTGTCTGCGCCTCTCCACCCTCAGAGAGGCTCGCCCGCCGGGGCCTTCTCTCTCTGGCCTCTGTGTTGGTCTGTTCAGTGCTTGCCTCCGTCCTGTGAATATGGAAGTACTAGCAGTCCACGTGGAAAAATGTCACTTTCTATTTATAAATGAGAGGAAATATTTCTACTGTTTATGCTAGAAGCCCCGAGCCGTGCTTTCAGACTCTGAGAATTATGTCTCTCAGCCGTGGCCTTGCTGGCCTCCTGCGCTCTGTCACCGCTCCACCCCAAGCTGCTTTCTTCCCCACCTCCCCACCCCCTCCTGCTTTTCACCACTTCTGGTTGCCGGTACCCTCTCTCCTCGAGTTAAATGTTTGTGCTTGCAAAGTTTATTAATAGCACCAGCACCACTGAGTGGAATAGTGATTTGCTTCCCCTTTTTAATTTAATTTATTTTTGGCTTTTAGTAACAAATCTGCAAGAATATTTCAAGCTGCTCCCTTTTGAGGTAAACTCCAGTTAATCCCTTTAAGCACATCTTGGGGGTCAGGCATTCCTGGAGTACCCTCTCACAGTCGTAGGCATCGCAGCTCATCCCCTCTGTGGTGGATGCCCCGGTGATCACTGTTCCTCAGAGGGGTTCCAGTTCTGGATCCATGATCTGTTCTACCACACACTCCCCGCCCCTGAGCCTTTTCTAATATAACCTACCTAAAGACATGTCACTGCCCAGGGAAATTTTTTTTTCCCAGCTGTGACTTGACAGTGATCTTAGTGCCGTCTAAACAATTCATTGTGCGCCTTTCAGCAAACATCAGAATGCCAGGCGTGGACGTCAGTTTACTGGTGATGGTGGGGTGGAGTGGGGTGATGGTAGAGTGATGGTTCCTAGGCGGCAAGTCCTTCTCATACCTGGAGCTTGGGTTCTGAGATCAGGGGAAGATTTCCTAGCGAGCCCGTCTGTTGTAGGCGTTGAGTGATGGGGATGCCTTTAGGTACGGTCGGCAGGTGGGATTGTGGATCGGGGGTCTTGGCTGGCTTCCCCAGGTGAGCAGAGGGTCTGTCACGGTGGTTTGTGTCTTTCGGCTGGTCCCGTCATCATCTGGCCTATTGTCTAATGTGCAGTCTGGAGACCTAATCACCTCTACCGGAGCCTCATCTAGAAGCTTCTCACGGCCCCTGCGGCCCTCTCGTCTGCTCTCACAGTCCCCAGCCCCTCACAGCGGTCCTTCTATCTCATGTGTCCTAAGAGAGCAGTACTTCTGTCACCTTAGAACATGGAGAGGTGATTTTCAAATGGAAGTGGGGGCGGGGGTAGATGTGATCTTGTTTGTTTTTATTTTTTTGCCTTGATAGTTGAGCCCCAAGTGGCAGAGAGACCACCTGGAGGTCAGTTGGGAACCGGAGACTCTTGAGTGAGGGGGTGCTCTTGACATGGCTCTGTCTCCTACCTCTGAACAGCCCGGGGAGCGGACGACAGCCGCTGGCAAGGAATTGATTGCATTAATTGATATGCCAATAAGAGAGCTTGTTACATCCGCCATTGGTTAGGAGGCCAGCTAACAAGTCCTCTGATCAATGGCACCAATAAAGGTTTCATCCATTAATGAGCAACATGGTAATTAATGTTACCCATAAACCAGTTAGCCTGGCTAGCCAGCGCTCTGGTTTGCGCCACGGGTGGCAGTACCAAGAGTGTCTGGGCAAACACCCTGTTCCATGTGGGGTCCGTGTGGGCTCCAGGCAGGGTCACGGGCTGTGGTGAAGGAGCCTGAGACCCTGGAAGGTTTGCTCCCGGTGGAGCAAGATAGGAAGGCCTGGAGTGCTGAGAGCCTTGGCTGAGCAGAGAAGGCAGATGGGGCCCAGCAAGGGGCAGCTGTGCCCGCCTCGTCCCCATACCTACTGGGCGGAGAGTGGGCCACACTCATCTCTTCCGACTCCTTTGGCTGTAGAGCTTTCCCACGCGAGCCTCTCAGGGGCTGTTAGGGGCGTAATGGAATGACTGCACTCCCGGGTCACTCCAGTCCCAGCTGGGCACACGCTCCCCAGGGACACCCCTTGTCAGTGGCTCACACGCACGGCCCTGTGCTCCTGGAGCGCGGGCCGTGGCCTCTTCTGGGAACCATGGACGAGTGGTGAAGCAATTAACATCCCCCCCAACCCCAGCCCCTGCCTCCGTGTTTCACTAGGAAGAAACATTTTGCTAGAAGAAAGAAAGAAGGAAAAACAGATGATTTGAAGCTGTGCCTCTTCCCCTCTACCCCCACCTTGGTTTTTTGAAATGACATCAGTGGCTTGTTTGCCAAGCATAACCTGGCAGCCTGGCGGCTCTGCCTGACTGCCTGAGATTTCTGGGGACCGTGCAGCTCGCCAGCTCCAGCCGTGGCAGCGTGCCAAGGTGACGTTCCGTGACTAAGCAGAAACGAGGGAGAGGGAGAGAGGGAGGAAGAAGGTATGTGTGGCTGGGGAGCCGGGGGAGAGAGTGGTCCCGGGGCTGGGTTGGCGTGGGGAGATGTGGAGGCACGTGCGGGGGCATCCGATCAGGAGGGCGGGTGTCGGGGGAGCGCACTGGTAGGGACTGTCCCTGTGGCCCTGGGTGGAGGCAGGGGGGAGGGGAGGGCAACAGCCACACATGCAGCCTGGGTGGTGGCCAGAGGGGTCTGACTTCAGAGGGAAGCGAGTGAGCCAACGCGAAGGTGACAGCCCCGAGGGCCTGGAACTGCTGAGGAGGAGGCTTAGGGAAGGTCTTCTCGGCATCAGGCCGATACTCCTCCGCGGAGTTTCCTCTGCATTGTTAGGTATTGACCCTCCAAGACCCCTTGTGGATTCCCTAATTGAAAATTAATACTAGATCAATGCCATGGGCAATTTGCATATTGATCATAAACAACTTTGAAGGCAGCGAGTGTGCTGCAGATCAATAGGGCCCCTGAACAGGCTGCAGAGGGAGCGCCTCCCAGTACAATGCACTCCGAGAGGTTAATGATTCAGGAAGTTCCTCAGCGCTCAGCGCGGAGCGGCCCCCACACCACACAGCGTCGTTGGCCAGAGCAATTAGTCGGGACCTGGGCCGCCCCCCCAGCCCCAAGCCACCCGGTCCCCAGCAGACGGGAAGATGGCTGAGCTGGTGCGAGACAAGGGCTGGCCACAAGTGTTTTTATGGTTGCCTTTTTTGGTGATGGATGAAGTCTTGGGGCAGTTTATTCTGGGAAGCGTACTGTAAAAGGCAGCAGCCAAGTGAAGGCTCCAGTCATTCTTCCGGCCCCTTCCCCAAAACACAGTTCTCCCCAAGACTTGAACAGAACGACCTGAGGAGGGGGCTCTCTTCGCCCAGCGTCCTCCTCTGTCTTCCCATTCCTGGAAGCCTGAGTTAGTGCTCGCTTGCGGCAGTGATGCACTCGGCCCCATTTTGCATAAGTCCTGTTCACCTCCCAGTTTCTGGCTTTGGGCTCCTCGCCCATTACTTACCTCTGTCCCCTGCCTCGTGTCTCCTTATCCTGCTCTGGCATCAGGTCTTGCCTTTCTGGTCCGTCCCGGGGTGCCCCGTGGGTCCCCAGCAGGCCTGGAGGGTGCTCCTCCAGGTGGGCCCCCATCACCTGTCCCCTGTTCACTTCTTTTGTTTTCCTCTCTTCTCCCTCTGGCCTATGTCCGGCTCCTCTTGTCTCCTGGCCGTGGAAGCAAAGTGTGGATGGCTATCCTGTGGGTGCTGGGGACCCCCTATTAGCATTCACAGCAAAGCTCAGAACGCTTGAGAGCCTGACTACTGATTCTCTCTTCGCGCTCCCAGGGTACTTTGAGAAGGCTGGTCTGAGGATCGGGGCCAAAGGCAACCTGCAAAGACGGCTGATGGCTGTTTGCCTGTACCTGGCTACCTGGCTCCAGCCCCTAGACAGTGGAGGGTGGTGGTGCGGGTGGTGGTCACCAGGGGGAGACACCTCCTATAGAGAGTGAGTGGAGCAGACTTTCTTCCACAACAGCCCTGCTCCCACCCCTCACCCCAGCCCCCCAAATTCATCTGGTACTGAGAAGAGCTAGCAATATAATAGCCCTGTCAAGGTGACAGAGCTTTCAATGGCTATTAAGCTTGCAAAATGCATCGAAATTCATGGAGGTGAAGGGGCAACATGGTTTCAGAGAAGGGGCATGCCGAATGGCGGGTGTCAAATTTCCAGGCTGGCACTGCAGCCCTTCTGAGCCTTGAGCCCTTCACCCAGTGCTGTTCTTCAGCTTCGCAGGGAGGTGCTTTGGCCCACGCTGGTGTGGTGGGTACCCTGGTGTACGGCTGTTGGGCCCGTCCTCGTGCTGCCACATCAAGGGATGGTGGGTGTTCCCTTTCTCTTTGTGGCACTGCCTCACCGCAAGGCCAGCTCCTCTCCACTCCCCAGGAAAGGAAAGGCTCAAGGAGAGTTTATCTCTGCCTTCATTTATGTATTATACATAGACATCTGCTGGGAGCCCCTCTCAGGGCAGCCGTCAAGCTGTATAGATGGCCCACACGTGCACAGCCCTCTGCTCTGCTGAAGGGGGTGAGCGGGGGCCCAGGCCGCCCTAGATTCGACCCAACTAGCAAGACAGCGAGTCCAGGGTCTCATCTGCCCAGAGGGAGGGGTGCCAAGGGGGGCGCGGCTGTGCTCTGATTTTCACACGAGTACCTCGTGTGTTCGCGGTGCCTCTAGTCTTGTTCACAGCTGTGTTCAGTGCCCAGAACAGGTGCTCTGTGGATGTGTGGTGGGTCGGGGGGTGGGCAGATGGCGCAAGTACAAGGTAGCTTCTTCAGGGAAGCCCAGTTAGTCTCAGCTCTGTGACCTTTGCCAGGTCTCCCGCCTCGCTGAGCCTCAGTTCCCTCATCTGGGAAATGGGGGTAGTGATCATACCTGCTTTGGTTGAGAAATGACTGTCCCACGACCATTATGATTATTGTTAGATAATAATGACGAGCACGTGGGAGCTTTCAGAGGTGGCTGCTGTTGGTTTCCACGCTCAGGCTCTTTGCAGTGAAGGGTTTTATCCAGGCAGCAGAATAGGAAAGCAGCAGGCATGCTGTGCTGATCAGTCCCACTGGGCTAGCCCCTTCCTCCTCCTCCTTGCAGTCAGGGCCCTTGTGATTAGGTCACAGATGTCATCCTGGCCAAGGGCTCCTGGGGCAGGATGGGGTGACCTGACATGGAGCCTGGGAGCCCACGGGGTGGGATGGGTGGAGGGTCAGGGGAGACTGGAGGGCCCACATCAACTAGACTTGGGGCCAGGTGTGGCTGCAGCCCCACAGCCTGGTGGCAGGTGCCGGGCCGTCCCCGTGCATGTGATTCCTTCATTACGGGGCCTTTCATTGACTCGGCCGCACCGTGCTGATGAACTGAGTCTGGGGACAAGAGCACATAATTGACAGAAATAAATTCCCATCACAGGCCTGGCTGCAGCCAGAAGTGAGCGTCCACCTGTGTGTGTATGTATGTATGTGTGTATGTGTGTGCGCGTGCGTGAATTGGAGTGGGCGGGCAGGTGTTCACTTTCTTCTCTGGATGCACCTCCCCTGCCCTCCTTCCCTTCCAGAACCTTCCCGGCACTGCCTGTGGGCCCAGCGAGCGGCCCTGCCTCTGTGTCCCCTGCTTGGAGCCTCTTGCGTCCTGTGCCGCAGCCATTGCATCACCCTGAGGGACGCGAGCCTGCAGGCGGGCTGAGGGGGTGCGCCTGTTCACACACCTATCCTTTCGTTCAATCCATCTCCCTTCGTCCGTTTGTTTGTTCACCTTCAGCGCTGTCTGCGCTCTCTGCTTAGATCTCCGTGAAGACAGCGAGCAGGGAGCTATGGGGCTGCCCTTCTTAATTGAAATCGCATTTCATTCATCTGGGAAATGAGGCAGAGGCGGGGGCGGGGCGCTTTTCCACTGGCAGCCGATTCGACAGGAGGCCAGGCTTGAAGATAAGCAGCCCACGAACACACAGCACATCTCGGGAAAGAATTTAGGAACTAGAGCCATTTGCCTAAAACTAAACGAAAAACCACATAACCAGCCACATGGTTTTAACCACCACCACAAAAAGAAAAAGTCCTACTGTAATGCATTTTCTCAAAACCAGGAAATTAGTGGTTCAGGTCACCAGGGCATCTGAAGCTGGTCATTACTAATCAGTTGTTTACAGCAAAGAGATTTTTCTTCGTCTCCCCCAGTGTTTTCTGGGCCTTCAAAAGCGTTTCCTGGAATCCTGAGTGAAGTCGGTGTGTGTGCCGGAGACTGGTGATGCGCTGGGGTGGCTGGTTGCCTCAGTGACGAAGAAGCTCGGGTGGCGTGAAGGCGGAGCAGAGAGAAATGGAGGGCCCTCACTTGACACCCTCTGACCTCAGCCAGTGGAGCTGAATACTGGAGAGCCAGGACTGAAATTGCAGTCACTTTAGATTATTTGGAGTGAGGAGAGGCAGGGAAAAAGGGTCTGTTGACTACAGGAAGCTGAATTCTTCCTCTGCTGAAAAGCTTATTAGTGGAAGGGGAAAAAGCAATTACTTGGCTTTTGCTAGTTCTCTCTGGCAGGGATCTGGGGCCGCGGTGGCCCCTTGGCCCTCCCCCTGGAGCCAGAGACTCTCAGCCGGGCGCCCACCCTGAGCCATTTTGGGACAGTGCTTCTGGGATCCCCCTCTTCCAGAAAGAGCATGGCGGGGGGACAGATAGAGAAGGAGAGGGAAGATGAATGAATGGGAGGAGACAGAGAGAGGCAGGCTCGTCTGGTCTTTAACATGATGTTTTTCTTTAGGTACCATGTTGCCACTGACAAGAAGTTAACAGGACAATGTGCTTAGAAACATGGATACTTGTGTTCTTAGGGGCTGGTCTGTGGTTCATTTTGGTTAGGGTGAGACCATTTTATCCATGCTGTGTCTTTTGTCTCATCATTTAAAGGACAACTGGAAGTCACTTGAACCACTGTGATACCATATTAGAATCCATTTTCCTCAGTGTCGCAGCTTTAATTGAGGAAGGTTCCCAAGGAGCAGACTGCCCACGCCTCTTCATGCTTGGCTTTGAAAGTGGCATCATGACCGCTTGTCCCCTCTGTGGCTGGTGCCCCTAGGCCTCACTTGGAGACCCTCGTTGGGCTGCCTCACTCAGTGGTCTCGGAGCCCTTCCCTTCTCCAGGTCCTGGTCTCCTAGTTTGTACAACTGAGGTGCTGCAGCTCCTCCAGATCCCTTCAAGCAAAGGCAGGTCCTTCTGATGACCGGGTTGCTGCAAACGCCATTATTTTTCTTTCCTGAACCTGTTTTTACCGTGTTCGTGCCTTTATGCCTTCTCTTGTTTGGACTCCCTACCTATCTTATATTTTACACATTTACATTTATATCCTTTTAGAATTTCTAAAGCACAGATATTTTTTATTTAACCACCTTAATGGTATTGAAATAAATTTTGCATACCTCGATTTTTTTAGTCCATTGACCTATTTGTCTTTCTTGCTTTTGTCTCCGTTCTTCCACTTATTTCTCTTTAAGGCCCAGTTTTCAGTCATTTCCCTTCTCCTAGAACAGCTCCTGTGCTTTCCAGCCTGCCACCAAAGGATTTTAGTAGTTGAGTCAGTTCACAGACTCTATTCAGAAATTGATTTTTTTTCCTTCCGTAATATGTATTTAATTTTAAGATATACTTCCACCTAGGTAATTTTTAAAATTCATTCATTTTTAGTTGGAGGATAACTGGTTTATAATGTTGTGATGATTTCTGCTATGCATCAACATGGATCACCACAGGTGTGCACAGGTCCCTTCCCTCCTGAACCTCCCTCTCACCTCCCTTCCCATCCCACCCCTCTGCTTGCCACAGAGCACCAGTTTGTGCTCCCTGAATCATACAGCAAATTCCCACGGGCTGTCTGTTTTACATATGGTGTACATGTATTTGTTTCCATAGTACTCTCTCCGTTCATCCCACCCCGTGTCCAAAAGTCTGTTCTCTATGTCTGCGTCTCCATTCCTACCCTGCAAATAGGGTTATCAGTACCAGCTTTATAGATTCCATATATATGTGTTAATATATGATATTTGTTTCTCTGACATTACTTTACTCTGTACAATAGGCTCTAGGTTCATCCATCTCATTAGAACTGACACAAAATGTGTTCCTTTTAATGGCTGAGTAATATTCCATTGTATATATGCACCACAGTTTCTTTATCTGTTTATCTGTTGATGGACATCTAGGTTGCTTCCACGTCCTAGCTGTCATAGTGCTGCAGTGAACATTGGTTACCTAGGTTATTTACTTTTTACCTTTCTCATTGTGTACTGAGTCCTCCTCTTAACTCTTCCTCCTTTCTGTGTTTAAAGATGTTGCTCCCTAAGTGAGGAGTCATTCAATTTTTCTTCCTAATCATCAGACCATCTAATCTTTAATATTGTACTGCTTTTTGACTACTTTTCATTTACACCTTTGACTGGTTTTTACTACTTTATACTTACAGAATGAAGCAAACATTTTTTTCTTGGTGAGGGTTCCTTTCCTTATTGGCTCTGCATAGGATCCATAATTCACTTAAAAAAATTATCCACTTCTAAAAGTTTGGGTAGGAGTCTAACTTAAACATTTCCCCTTCTGGTACTTTCTCCAGTTGCAGTGTGCACACAGAGGAACTTAAACCTCCAGAATCGTTTCTTTAAAGTGTGACTGTGGGCTGCAGACTCTATCCCGACTGTCCAGAGACTGTCTCTCACAGAGTCGTGCTTTCTGTCCGGTCCTTGCTGATGTTCTCATGGCATGGCAGCGTTTGAACTCTCTTTGAATTCGTGTTTTAGTTGCTTACAAATGTCCCCACCATTAAAGGGAATGGTATGAGTCTAGAATTTAAGTTCTTTGTTTGCCTTAATGACCATAACTGTGTGTCTTTGTGCCTTGAGATATATTGCTGTATAAACTTGGGGGTGTGCTTGGGTGCCTTGCTTTTTAAAGGATACCAGCCTGTTCTTAGGTCTAAGAAACATCTAACAGGAAGTAAAGCTGAATAGATGCTCACAGGGTCCTAAGGCTGAGACTAAAATACAATTAGTACCTCTGGCAGATTCCTGGTTGGGTTGCTGTAGGTAAAATCACTGTGAGAAGGCAGGGGTGTGTGTGTGGGCGGGGCGGTGGGTGGTTGTCAAACCCTAGAAAAGGACCATTTCATTGTATAGGATCCAGATTTTTAAAATATGGAGTCTTTGTATTCAGCCATTGGCATACCTTTGGAAGTTTCTCAAAAGGAGGAAGAAGATCAAGAATTTTCTTTTTCCCTTTGGACACAAAAGAACTGTACAAGGTGCATGTCAAAAATGCATGATGATGCATCAATCCTAGTGTGGCTGGCTAATACAGTGTTTACGAATTTTGCTTGTATGTTCATGAGTTAGATTTGTCTGCAATTTTCCCCCATAATGCCTTTGTCAAGTTTCGTCGTAAACGTTATGCTGGCATAATAAAATAGCAAGCTTTAAAAAAAATGACCACAATTTAGCAGTTCCATCTGCTTTTTCTCCCGTTAATGCAGGAAAGCTCTTGAACATAAATCTCTGGGTTTTCCCTTCACCTCGCTTCCCACTTCACTTTGCAGTTTCCTAGGAGATGTTAACTCAAACACGTTGCTTCTGTCACCCAGTTGTCTCAGACTGAAGCGCGTTTGGGGGCTTGATGGTTTTGGGGGGCTGGCCCAGGTTTGGACTCTCCACGTGGAGGCGCACCACTTGATATCTCGAGCGTGACTGTAAGTGCTCACAGCAGAGACAGGCTCTTCACCGCTTGCACCAGGCCATGAGCCTGCGGTAGGCACCCGAGGATCCCCAGCGTGAAAGGAGGGCTGAAGCTGTCCTGAGCCACCACTGGCTTCATGTGCGTTTCTAAGGTTGCATTCTGGGACATGCCAGGCCATTACACACACAGTGACCTTTGCACAGCTTGGGTCTGGCCAAAAGAGGGCAGGGCGAGCCAGTGCTTTTCTGGACACAGCATTGTCTGAAGTTGGCCTGATGTCTGTTTCCCAGATTTGGTTTGGAAAGTGTAAGCCTTTGTTTGTGCTTTGTTTTTATGAATCAGCTGGTTTTCCCAGCTGTGCATATAAGTGGCTTATGATCATGCAAAATGAAGCTCATTGACAGTCAGCCCCTCACACCGCCCTCCACAGACAAGCATAGACTAATATTTCTGTGTACACCCTGTGCTTCACAGGGCAGAACTCTTTCCTTACTAGGCTGAGCCCCTTCGGACGGCATGGACATCAGAGTGAAGCCACAAAGGGGCTGGAGACTCAGGTCCTTCATTTGTGTGTCCTGTGGCTCCAGCCCCTGGCGTCACGGTTTCTTCTTTTTCGGTTGACTGCAGTTTGTTTTGGGGCCAGAAACAAACGTTGCCCTGTGCTGCGTTTGGTTTGCTTTGTCACGTGCCCAGGCCCCCGTATTCCCTCTTTTCCTTCAGCGTTGTCCAGTTCTGTCTTCCCCCACCGGAAGGCCTCTGGTCTGCATGGTCACCCCCCACCCGCTTCCTTCATTCCCGTACAGATTGCGTCCATCAGCGATGGCATTCCCGTCATGAGAGCCCTCCCACAAGGTTCACTCATACCCATTAGGTTCTAATCACCATCATCTAATATCACTTCTGGTACATCCTGTTCATTTCCCATACACCTTCATTTGTATATGGATACTTAAGTACATTTATAGGCCTGCCTTGATTTTTTTTAATCTATATAGTTCCAACATTTTTTTCGTGTAAAAATAAATAAAGTAGGAACCACATCATATATATGTATATACATCTTTTTTTACGTTAAACATAAGATCTCTCTCTGACAAGCCTAGTCAGTTTTGACTCAGAAGGTGATACCAGCCTTCTTTAATGGAAACTGTTAATCTTTTCTTTTTTTTATTTACATGCTTTCTATCACTCATGTGTGTTTATCCATCTTGTCTTCACCCTCCAACCATGGGAGCCTGGCAGTGTTTACTTCAAACAGGGTGTTACTGAAAGACAGATGCTTGAAGGGACTGCTCAGGCCTCACACCTGGAATGCTAAAAAGCTTTCAGGCAGATCAGTTGGGTTGAAAAACGTCCCTTTCCATGGGGGAGGGGAATGGGGGAGGGGGATACCCCACCTGAGAGCTTCCCTTCCGCAGCCTCGTGGTCGTGACCCACCCCACCCCGCCCTGCTTCTGACTTACATCCGCACCCTCAGAGGATGCTTTCAAATCCACAAAATGGTTTATTCCGAAGAGTGAGCTTGAGGGGCCCTTTTTCCTCCATCAAGACCCTCCTCCCCTCCTGCTCACCCTGGCTTTTCTCACCTTTGCCTATCAAATATTCTGCCCGTAAGATGGGGCCGTTTACTCTCCATCCTCTTTCTCAGTAGTAGTCCACTGAGTTAGAATCATTCTTCTTCTCCATGACTTTGTTTTTAATGGAAGGAGGGGAAAACCACCCTTCTTGGTTTCAAGGACCTTTCTATTTTGCTTGCCCCCTTCTTTCCAGAACATTCCAGTTTGGTGCGAGGTTAAACTGTGCAAAATACTGTTTGAAAGAAGGGAGAGAAAGAGAAAAAGCCTTGTCAAAATGCATTTGTTAGATCACGTTTTAAACGAAGTACAATTGAAGGTAGTTTTTGTCCAACGAAAGGAAAAACCCCTGCAAATGCGCTGAGCTCCCAGAGAGCGCGCCTCCTTTGTCGTCGCCCTGACATTGAAGTGTAATTTTTCATGGTTATTTGGACTGGAAAATGGTGGGGGGGGAGGGAAGGGGAGAGATGGGCTTGCGATTATTTCCCATAAATGACAACACAATCACATCACGCTCCGCTACAAACATGCTCGGGGAGTTTGCCTCTTTTACATTTCGTGTGTGGAAGTAGCAGCAGCAACCAGGGCTCTGTAGAAACCCAAGGGGATTAATCCCCCTGAACCTGGTGTTCCTCACAGTTCTGGCATGGAGCTGGGTTTCTGGTTTAGTGCGGGTTCCCCAACCAAGTCAGGGCCAGGTTTGGTATTTTAAAACCCGGAATGCACATCTTTCAGTATTTAAAAAGGAAAAAAAAAAAATCTTCCCGGGAACAGCCACCAGGCGAGTCAGCGACACGTTCGTTCCGGCGCGCTTTGTCACCGCACGCCGCTTTCATCCTTTCTGCGTTTCCGCAGGGGGCAGCCCAGGTGCTTTGGCTGAGAACACAGATAAATAGAGCTGGTTGCAATCCTGGCTCTAGGCGTTTCCTCCCTTTTTCTCCTCTCGTGACCCCCACCCACCCCCTTAATTCCAGTGAGGTTTTGACAAACTGTTCAAATGACCGAATGGCCTGGCCCGGAAGTGGGGAACTGGCAGGAGGACCCTGGCGGGTGACGGTGCTGCGTGCGCAGCCCAGGGCGGGCGGTGTGCTCCAGGCCCAGAGATGCCCCTCGTGTACACGCTCATGATGGATGCAAAGCACGCTGGCGCAGGGCTCCCCCAGGCGAGCCTTCGGGGCCTCACCCTCTCCAGCAGGGGCTGTGGCCCCTTCGTGTCCACACTCACATTGGAGGTGAAGCACGTGGGCGCAGGGCTCCCCCAGGCGAGCCTTTGGGGCCTCACCTTCTCCGGCAGAGGCTGTGCACACAGGCTGCAGCTTCCCAGGCTCCCTCAGGCTGCCCAAGCCCCATTTTTCTTGTTTCTATAAACAGTGGCAAGATCTTCAAATATACAAAAGCATAAATGGTCTCTATTCTCCAATTAGTCATTTTAATAATACCCGGCATTGCCTTCAGTGTTGACTCTTGCAGCCCGGTGCCAAGCCAGGGGTGGTGGGGCAGGGGCGGGAGAGAGGGGCCTGGCCAAGGGGGCCACTTGCTTCCTCACCACTGGTGTGCCTGGGTTTAGTGGATTTTCCGGCAGAGCGTCTCCCGGGCCCGTGTTGAGGTTGCTGGGCCTCCACCGCCTCACAGGCTCGGTCCAGAGACTGGGCCCAGCGGTCCCCAGTATACTTGGTGAATGAACCCAGCAATGAAAAAAATTCTTGTGGGAAAATGATCATTGAAAGGAAAAGAATATGTCAGTGGAGGGCAGGAGTGGGTCTGATCTTCTCCATGTCCTCTGTTCCTCTCCTTCTCACATCCTCTTATCTCTCAGAGGACCGGAACTTGTTTTTATAAATGTCATCTTCCAGAGGGCAGTTGCATTTGAAACAGCTAGTTAGCACTTTGGTCAGTTTTTTTTTTTTTTTCCTTAAGCTCCTTGGAGTGGGAAGAAACTGTGGCTTACTGGCGACCCTTCACTCCAGCAGGTGGAGAAGGGTCTTCAGCAAGATGGCCTGGCCGGCAGAGAGCTTAGATAGGGGGGAGATGGGAAATGCTAAGGACAAGGGTGACCTGGAGGGGGCTACACACACCCCCTCCACCTGTCCCGTGCTGTGTGCTCCAGACTTGGGCAGGCTGGGATGCAGGAGGTCCGCGTGCGAGAACGTACTTTTCACCAAACACCTTAGTCTCTGTTAGCGCCCTGGAGTTCTCCTGTCTCTGGAAAAGAAATGGCAACTTACGCTTTATGCATCCAGATCCTGGATGCATAAAGTAGCACGCCAGTCTTGGGGCCCCTGCCTGCTCCCCTTTCCTACCTTCATCCTTCACCCCTATAAGGATTCCCACCTGAACTGTCACAGTTGCTCAGAATGTTTCACTCACCAGCTTTGATTTAGACCGTGGACCCTTCGTCTTGTGATTTGACTTCTTCAAGTAATCTCTACCCTGTTAAGATGTAGGAAACAGAATGGCCAAAGTTTACCAACATTAAAAATAATATTCGGATGGATTACCCACAGAGGACCTCCAGGGAGGTGTGGAAGTTCCCTCTTTTGTGGGCAGAGTGAGAATGTGCAGTCACCTCCACCACAATGCTAGGTCTAAGGACTAGGGTGTTAGAAGAACAGTTTGCATTGTGGTAGGCAGAAAGCAACCTGATTTAAGGGAAATTTTCTGGGGCTGTGGTATTGTTACTTAGAAGACCTAATTGCTTGAACTACCTCTCAGGCCGTTTGCAACCATGTCATCAGGACTAGAAAGATCCCATGGACTAAAACCACAGCATCAGCATTTGAAAAAGTGTGTTTGGGGACGTTGTGGAGTAGAATATCGCATCCTGAGTCTGGGAGTCACTGTGCGTTTGAGGTGTAGCCCAGGGCACACGGAGTGTCACCTACTGTAGGACCTGAGGTCACTGTTCAATGGGATCGCACTTGCCAAAGTGTCAAGAGGGAGAATGGCTCAGTTAGCCACCCACCTCTTCCTCCGCGGCCTAGAGAGGGTGACGAGCGGGGGGCAGCAGAGGCGTCCGTCCATCAGCATTGCAGGTCACATCCTGCTACAAGTTATTCTTGCAGCAGAATTTTAATGCACTGGATATTATTCAAAATAAGTGGTCTAGACCTTAGCCATCATCTTTCATATTGTAGGATCTGATTTGACCTCTGTCTGCAAAATAAAGCGTGCATACTTTTGTAGAATATGACCAGCCGTTAGAGGTTTCCTGTGGAAGCACAAGGGGCCAAGAGGGTTGGGCAAGCTGGACTGTTTGGCCCTCACTCTCCAGTTGTGCCATTTGGTCCTGCAAGAGGACAGGGCTCGGCCCAGGTGTCCTGTGGGGTGAGTCTGTAGTTACAGGTGCAAGGGGACAAGACACGGTGATGGATTCCCCTAGCCACCTACCGTGGAGGCTCCAGCACAAGTGGCTGCCACCCTCTGCGTCCATCCCACTGGTCAGAGCGTGCTGGGCCTTTCCCGTCCGCTTCAGCGCTTGTCCTTGGTTAATTAGGTTGAAAATGGGGAAAGGAAAAGCTTGAACCCTATCTTCAAAGTAAGCAGATTGGTTATTTTGTTTTTCAAAGAACAGGTCCAATATACAATTAAAACTTGTTTCTGGTAACCCTCATTCCAGGAAAGACGAGCTTTTAACAAAAGGCTTTTGACAGCTGCAGGCTATTTCATTTTTTTTAATGCCGAATGAAAAATCAATACATTTTTCTGGGTTATACATATTCAGAACAGGCCTGATATTTCCATTATAATGGAAAGTGGGTGTCTGCGCATCTCGCCTGTCAGAGCTGCACAGCCGCGTTTTCCAAGCCACTGCTAAATATTTCAAACCCGATTTGATTGTGGTTCATGACAGCTAATGTTTCTCAGCTCTTGAGCCTGCCGACAGGCAAACGCACTTTAGTTCACCCCCCACCCTCAAATGTAGCTCCCCCCAAAGAAAAAGGAAAGAGTAATTTCATTCTTCAGTGTATCAGTGTATTCTTTAAGTAATGTGATCGCCGGAGTTCTGGGAACAGCACCCTGGTTCTTAGGAGAATTTCCAAATTCCTATCATCAAGGCCCCATGGCAGGGCTTTGTCAGGTTTGGAGGAAGGTTTGACTTAGTCTTCTCTGATAGCTCAGTTGGTAATGAGTCCATCTGCAATGCAGGAGACCCCGGTTTGATTCCTGGGGTGGGAAGATCCACTGGTGAAGGGATAGGCTACCCACTCCAGTATTCCCGGGCTTCCCTTGTGGCTTAGCTGGTAAAGAATTCGACTGTAATGCGGGAGACCTGGGTTAGATCCCTGGGTTGGGAAGATCCCCTGGAGAAAGGAAAGGGTACCCACTCAATTATTCTGGCCTGGAGAATTCCATGGACTGTATAGTCCATAGGGTCACAAAGAGTCAGACACGACTGAGCGACTTTCACTTTGACTTAGCCCACATTATCCTGTTAAAGAATCAGGAACAGCTAAGACTAGTCTCAGGTGTTGATGGACTCCCCTTTCTGCAAGCCTGTGATTTGTACAGCACTCCCCTGGGCCCTAGTTATTTGGTGAACGGTGCCCTTCTAAAGGGTGTGTCTTGGGTGGCACACTCAGTGCATGGTGGCAGGTGCTGACTTCGTGCTGATGCCGCCTCTGTTTTTGCTTCAGCCTCGTGCTCCTTCCACAAACCAGTTTCCAAGTGGTTCATAAAATCGTTGTGAATCCACATGGGGTTGCTAGTTGGCACACGCACCTCCTTCAGAAGCAGATGTTTCCACAAATCAGGAAATCGTACAGTCATGCTCACCAACATGATGAGTGTAAGGTGTGTTGAGAGAACAGTGTGCATTTGTGGCAAGAAAGCCACCTTAATTGAGGGAGCATTTTTTGGAGCTGTGGTATCATCACCTCCCCCCACCCCCCCCAACTATGCTGCCCTTGGAACCATTCCCTTTTAGAATGTATTATCTGCTGAAACGGGGCTTCCCTGGTGGCTCAGTGGTCAAGAATCTGCCTGTAATGCAGGCGACCAGGGTTCAGTCCCTGTGTTGGAAAGATCTCTTGGAGAAGGAAATGGCAACTCACTTCAGTGTTCTTGCCTGAAGAATCCCGTGGACAGAGAAGCCTGGCAGGCTGCAGTCCATGGGGTGGCAAAGAGTCACGACTCAGCGAGTAAACAACCTTTGCTGAAACCCTCATACCCGAGGGCTCAGCCCTTAACCAGCAGACATGAGCGAGTGCTGTCTGGGAGAAGCAGTTGTACAAAGAGGTAGTGATGGAAATAGGTTTTTGAAAGGCCTTCAGCCAGTGTTTTATGTGGAAACTGAAGACGGAAGGGATGCCAGAGGACCTCACAATTATTTGAGATTTGCTTCTGTTTCCCTGAACCCTTTAACATGAAAATACACCCAGACAGGAGGGGTGCTCTGGTCTGAGGGCTGCTGTGGACTGTATCCATGAGGGTGGGCGTCTGCAAGGGGTTTGGAGGCCTGGCCTCTGGAGTCTTGTGAGCAATAGACCATCTCATCTGTCTGAGACATGCAGGGCCTGCTGCTCTGGCTGGAACAGGCCAGGCATGAGGGGCAGAGATGACCTCCTCACCCAGGCGCTGGCTGTGCCCCTGAGAAAGCATTCCTGGTGTGTTCTGGTTAGGTTCTGAAATAGCGTTCAACTCTTTGGGGAGAAGATGGTTTTGATTTGTCTTTTTTTATTTGGCCTTAAAAATGGCACAGTGGCTGTTGTGTTTCTTGGGGAAGAAAAGTAACTTTGTCTTCTGAGGAAAAGACAGGATTTCCCAGATAAAACCGATCATCGTCCATCAGGTCTTCACTTCCCACCATCTGTCAGTAGCTGACACTATAGGGGTTGGGGGTGGGGAACCACTTCTGTAATGACCTCAGCCAGTTGCCACTGACTTAACTGTGGGGGAGAAATGCGTTCCATGAACACCTCCCCTCTGCTCTGTGCTCTGTGCGCATATGGGTATCAAATACACATCCCTAAAGGAAGCGTGGCCCACCTGGCCAGGCCCAGGGACTCAGAGCTGGACACCCTCCTGCCCCTGGCCCCCACGCGCTCCCAGTGCACGGAGCCCCAGGCCCTGCCCGTGGGTGCCCAAGGCCCGGTCTCAGTGACGAAGCTGGAGACTTTGGGGACCAACAAAACAGACCCTGTCTGCACAGCACTGTGGGCCCGAGCTGTCCAGATGAATTCGTAGTTTACATCTCTGTTTTTTAATCATATCTCTACCTTTATTGGTATTCAGAGCTCACAGTTTTCTGGTTACTGTCAGCCTGGGCTTTCATCCATTTTAAAAAGCTATTTTTCCTCTTGCTGTTGATGATGATGGTATAAAGACAGATGGTGTAACTGCTTATGAATGTCCTATTTTATTTCCCCAGGACCAGACAGTTCACTTGAAGACATATATTATTTCCACATGCTCAGGTTAGGCGGCCCAGACAGTGTCTGCCTCCTGCAGCTAGCTGCCCTTCCAGGGCTCGCCTTGCAGAGGGCGACACCTGTAGGTCACATGCGGAACTACAGGGAAGCGCCTACAGATTTGGGGTGTTTTAACATATCAGAAATGATATTAACTCTAAAAACTCAGAGAGAAGAGGAAAGTGAAAGTGAAGTCACTCAGTCGTGTCTGATTCTTTGCGACCCCATGGACTGCCACGCTCCTCTGTCTGTGGGATTTTCCAGGCAGGAATACTGGAGTGGGTTACCATTTCCTTTTCCAGGGGATCTTCCTGACCCAGGGATCGAACCCGAGTCTCCTGCATTGCAGGCAGGCTCTTTACCATCTGAGCCACTAGGGAATCCCTTTCAAGAGAAGAGGACTTGATTTTTAAATCTTTAAGAAGAAAAAGAGATGCAAAAGAAATTCCTGAGCCAACCTTGGTCGTTCACCCTCTCACTGGAGCTTGGTCATAGTCATTTTCCCACCCTTAGCAGGGCAGGGAGGGAAGAAAGCAGAAGCCCAAGCGGGCTCATAGACCGAGGGCCTGGGACAGCCGCAAAGCGCCATGTGGGTTCCTTGCTTGTTGCGAGAATGCTGTGCTCATTCTTCAGTCTGTCTCTGGATAGATTTGTCTGAAAAGGTTCAAAGAGCTGGGGTCAGTGCCAGAGTGACCGTAAGTTCTTAACTCTCTGCTTGGATGGCTCAGCCCACATAGCACATGGAGAGAGGCGCTGGCCTTGGAGCTGGCCTCCCAGTGGCTAAATTCCTTCCCACCTCTGCAGAGCAGCACCTCCCGACACTGCTCATCACATCGGGATGTCCCCTGTGTGTAGGTGTCAGACTCGCTCCACCTGGGGTGGTGTGTGTGTCCTAGAGAGGAGGGGTCATCTCTTTGCATAATCGCATTTGATGAATGTATGGGTACTTGCAGGTATTTTGTATCACAGGATATATTTGGGCAAATGAGTATATTTTAAGAGACTTTGCTACTTTGGGTAGTCCCAACTTAATTCTGATCGACTGAATGCTGGTATCACCTTTCAGAAGTGGATTTTATAATTATAGTGCTGAAAAATTTAATCAAAAGCCAAAAATATGCATTGACTATTTGGCCTGAATTAAGATGGCACCTATAGCATGCTGTGTAACTTGTTTATTATTGCTCAGCTAACACTTTGTATGTATTTTTTTCCTCCACTAAAGGCTGTAGCGTGTTAATATGGTGCTGTATATCTGACTGACTTCAAACTATGGTTGCATGCTTTATCTTTGTTTGAACTAGGAGTGGGCGTGGGAAGACTTGATGTTGACTTGACTGTGCAGTGAGACAGAAAGGCGACATAGAAATTATTTGCAGAAGCCTCTTAGTTGAAGAGGAAAACAAGCAGTATCTCCTCTCATGCGTGTTCCCCATGACTGACTCTTACATGCCCTCTTGGTGGTAATGAAGAAATGTTCCCCGACCTAAAGTTCCATCTTACAGCTCTTGGTCTTTCATTGTCTTTTTGGGAAGAGTTAGGAGAATCTGGCTCTAAACAGATACTTTCTTCCTCAAGTGCTTCATAAATCCTCTGAGGTCAGCTTACTTTGAACTCTTTTTACTCCCTTTTATGAGATGAAATTCAGACACTGTTTTCTGGAGGGTCGTTAGTGTCACACCTTGAAATGTTGAAAAGTGGAGTTGGGGCTAGAGAGACCCAGGGTGATGTCAGAATAACCCCAGGTCCGTGGGCCACCAGCCTTAGTCCCATGGATCTTGTCTGGCAATGGTCTTGGGTGACAGATGTGGGCTTCAGTGTCTCCACACCCAGGAAGCCGTGCTCTTCAAAGTCTAACGATTTCATCATCAACCTACTTTGGTTTGCTCGCCTTATTCATTCATTTAGCCTGTTCTTATTGAATGTTTTAAATAATGGTCCATAGGGCCAGGAGAACAAGCGAAAGATGCCCCACTTCCTTTCCCTCAGCATCCCGAGTGTTTTACCCTCTTCTTCCCCACTTCGGCAAGCGAGTGGCATTTTACTTTGTGATTAACCTCATGTTGGAAACAACCATTCTTTTTCCTTCACTAAAGTAGTGTGTGTTGAGCTGGAGAGAATTTCCTTGGTTTGTTTTAAGCCAGTGGCGGGTAAAGAATGGAATGACTTCAAACAGGAGTGTATGATTTGGATAAGGAATTGTTTCCCTTTCTCTACAGATCTAGCTTCTCGCCACTGATGCCTGGTGAACCCATAGATGTTTGTTTCCTGGACCTCTGCACACTGATGAAATCATATCACTGATATCCTGTGACTCTTCAGAATATGAATGACTGTAAAAAAAAAAAAAAAAAAAAACCACCACAATGTGGCAGGTGCTCAGGCACCACAAAGCCTTATGCAAGGTCCAGTTCAGTGCCAGCTCTCAGTGTGGTCAGAGCTAGGCAAGAAGCAAGCCTGTGGCGCTTTTTGCATCCGCAAGTGTTGAAGACTTGCATGTGATTTCAGAACTCAGTTGGAGTCATTTCCTCAGCAGGATTGGCTTTTCAATAAGAAAAGCTCAAACGAGGTATTTGGAATCCATCTCAGAATACCGAGCATCTGCACGTCTAGGCCAAGCTGCAGTCTCCTGCCAGTGAGCGGGCAGGAAGGTTCCCACCACCGCCCCCAGACCGCGCACCCCTAGTGTGGCCGGCCTCTCGGGGCTCACTGTGTGGCTGGGGGACAGTCGTTGGCTGCCTGCGTTTTGTGACGGGTACTTCTTTGGAGTAGCAGCCAAGAGTCCTCCATCTTCTGTCTACGTTTAGTCCTTGACGTTTTCATTTTCTTCCCTTGCAGAGGAAGCCATTGAAGATGTTGAAGGGCCCAGTGAAGCAGCTGCTGATCCCGAGGAGCTCGCTAAAGACCAGGAGAGTGGAGGCGAGAAGGACCAGAGCAAGTGGACAGGTAGCGTGTGTGGCTGCCCTCCAGCCCCCATGTTCCTCTCCTGCAGGAGGGCGGCAAACAGGCCAGGGGCAGGCGCAGCCTCGGCTCACTCGCAACGGCTCGGCTGGTTCTCTGCGGGTGGGAAAAGGATTGTATTCTTGCTCTGTTGCAGTGTTCACCTTCTTTCTCCTATTACTTTATATTACGGAATTTTAAAAGTTGCTTGAAATGGCCACAGAGCCAGCTTACTGATTGAGCAGGCATCCGGTGGCTGGCGCTGTCCTGGGGCTGCTGTGTTTTGGGGTCACGTTTCCTTCACACCTCCTCCCTGTTGTTGTCTTTGCCCTTGGTGTGATTCTTCCTCCATGGAAGATCTGGGGTCCTGTCCCACACTGCTCACAATCCGAGTGGAGGGACTTGCCACGTGGAACTTAATCAGGGTCACCCCCAAGTCTCTAAGGAGTCAGCAGTGTGGAGGGTGGGCTTCATCCTGCATTTGGGGTCCCAGGCAGCCTCTTTGTATCCCTGGTGTCCTGCTTTGGCCCAAAGGGGAGGCAGGGGGACGTCTAAGCAAAAGCAGAGGAAATGGAAGAAGTTAGGAAAGGAAGTGCTGTTTCTGGAAAAGGTGCTGTTGGAGAAGTGGGGAGTGGCCTTCTCTCAGGATGACAGGGTTTCTGTATCGAGGGAGAGACTTGCTGAGACTTAGAGGAAAATCTTGGTTCTTTTTTGAGGAGGAGCAGATGGTTTCTGAGAAGACTTATCAGGCCAGAGATGTCTCCCAGAAACACCACCGTAATTAGAGGATGTGATGTGACAAGCCACAGAAATCATTGTATTTGGTCAACCTAGTTCTTACTGCCTTCCATTATTAATATTGTAATACTTCGATTTTTTTTTTCGTTTGAGAAAATATTTGCCTTCTGGAGTCTGTATTGGTTGGGCCTTTGTTACTTTTCCAGGCATGACTGTTCTTAAATCACGTTCAGTGTTGGCCTTTACTATTTAAACAAGATACAGAATCTTGGAGGGAGGCCAGGGGAGAGCAATGAAAATGACTGAAAGCTGAGCAATACCACCTGAGAAGAGGCTGAAGGAATCGGGGCTTTCAGCCTAGAAGAGAGAAGTTCGAGTGTGACAGCGTCTGGGCATCAAGGGATGTCACTGTCCTGTTCCTGGGCGGGTTTTCCCTTCCCTGCTGCACATCCTCCCCCTTTGCACTGGGCACTGTGGTGTCCAGAGGCCTGTGCTCATGCTAAAGCCGAGGGCCAGGGTGAGCCCCCTAGGACGGTCTGGAAGGTAGGACCAGGGACTAGGGGATGGGCATCCACACTCGGAGGCCCTGAGCATGCGGGGAGGGTTGTCCTGTGTGCCTCCCAGGGGTCAGGATCCCAGACTCTGCTGTAATGTTCAGATGAGGTCTACACAGACTTCGCTGACACACATCTGCCCGGAGGAAGTGAGCTGGGTTAGGGAGATTTTGCAGACACAGTCTGAAGTCTTGAGTTGCCGTCCAGGCCAGTCCATCCTTTGTTTTCACAATTTGGGTGCCTGGTTTCTAATCCTGCCCCTGGGATGTTCTGGCTCAGTGACCTTGCTCCAGGCACCTTTCTGCACCTCAGTTTTCTTCTATGAGATGGGCATTAAGAAAACCCCCTATTTCCATAGCATTGCTCTGAGGGTTACTTGAACCTGGGAAGCTTGGAACAGTGCCTGGCATAAAGTAACTCAGTATCAGGAGGGTTTTTTTTGTTTCATTTGTAGTTTAGTTAAATAAGATGAGGAAACCTAGCGGCATTTTCTCTTTGGATCCTCCCATTTGAATGTAGAACTGTTGCCAGGCAGTTGTTTTGAGAAGCTGGGGGAAGTAGCATAGGATTTAGTGTGCTTGTGCAAACGGCAGGTGGTACATGCTTCCTGCATTCTGTGAGCAAAGGACCCTGAGAGAACAATGGAACCATTTGCAAAGCTCCTACTGTGTGCCAGGCGAGCACTTGGTATGAGCTTCTCTGATCCTTAGAGCAGGTTAGGGTAACCTTTGTTGAGGGCAGTTCCATTAAATCTCATTCAGAGTAACTGATGGCAGGAGGAGACAGAGGATGAGATGGCTGGATGGCATCAGCGACTCAATGGACATGCGTTTGTGCAGACTCCAGGAAATGGTGAAGGATGGGGAAGCTGGGCATGCTGCAGTTTGTGGGGACGCAGAGAGTCCCCACCTAGCAACTGAACAGCAACAAACAGCAGAGTATTTGTAATTCAATAGGAGTATGCCTTCACTGGACTGGTGGACAATGCCGGGTGGTCATGAGACTATATGAAGACTGGAAATAAGCACTGAAAAGTGCCACTGTCCTTAATAAGACTCTGCTTTCTCATTCAGTCATTCAAGCAACAGGCCATACTTAATCTTTATCTCTAAGACAGAGGCAGAATGAATAACTCAGAGATGCATGTTGCCAGTAGCATAGAAGTAAAGAAAGAAGGGAAAATTCTTCCATGACTCCTGCCAACGATCCTCTCTTGACCTGAAGCTTAAAACTGTCTTTGTTGTTTGCGTGTGTAATGACAGGCTTTATTAAGGTGCGTTGGGCCAATTTGATCTTGGAATCAATACAGGTGCCAGCAGCCTCTCCTGAGTTTTCTTTGGGATTCTTAGTATTTTATAAAAAATGTCTGTTTGTTCCATTTACTCCCTAAATTGAGCTGTTCCTCTCTGATTAAATATGATGGGGAGTGCTTCCTCCCAGCAAATAAATAAGTAGCGATTTCACAATTTGTCCTGTTGATTAGTGGCTGCTCAGGATGCAGATTAGTCATATTTGAAATGGGCCTGGATAATTGGCATTTTCTCAGCTATTGATTATGTAATTCAAGGGTTTGCACAGGAACAGATAATCTTTACTAAAATTTGTTATTTTACTTTGGGATGGGACTCCTGATTTCCTTTTGATGTTTGGTGAGCTTCTTTCCTTGAGGAATCAGGTCTTTCACCTTGAGCGGCAGCAAGACAAACAGAAGAGAGACTTGAATCATGGGGGCATCAATCCCACAGTCAGTGGTTGGGTCCCTACCGCGTGCCGGGCACTGAGCAGAGTCCCACTGATCCCAGTTTCCTTGAGATTATGAGCCTTGCCTTCAGGGAGTGTAACACTCCACAGGAACGCCCAGTCATCAAACAGTGTTACTCCAGATCAGCGCGGTCGCGGGGAACTTCCTGCGTCCATAAAGATGCTCTGCGTCTGCACTGTACAATACAGCAGCCACTGGCCACCTATGGCTGTTGAGTACTTGACACGTAGCTAGTACCACAGAGGAGCAAGCTCAGCTTTACATTTTATTTCATTTCAACGAACTTAAATTTCAACAGCCTGTGGCTAGCAGCTAGCATATCAGCCGTACAGATACTCAGGAGGAGCAAAACTGACCCTGAAAGACTGTGCCCCAGTTCTCCCAGTACTTTCTAGTTACTCCTCAGGCTACGTTAAGCTGTTAACTGTGAGGCAGGCACTGGTCTCCAGCGTCACGCCGAGCCGGTAAAAGGCTCACAGGTACCCATCTCCACCGCCCTTGGGTGTTCCGTGGAGGCAGGGGACCATGCTCAGGCCAGGGGCACGTGTGCCTTCATCTGCTGATACTGACTTGCCGTTGTTTTCTGTGTGTCCTGCCTTGTGAGGAAGTTAGGCAGCACTGCCTTATATACGTTATTTCATTTGATTCTCACCCCCTACTCTGTGACATACAATAGATACTGGAAGGACCCACTCCCTTGTGCCCCCTTCCACCATTTTCCAGATAAGTAAGTGGAGTCCCATGGAGCTTAGCAAGTTGCCAGAAGGCATACGGATGGTTTGGGTTTGCATATGGGCTCTTCCATATATTCTGATATAGGGTGCTAAGTTTCCTATTCTCCTCTCCAGGAATGCTTTTTCAGTCTACCCATCTGATCCAGTTTTTACCCCCCTTCTGAGTGTAGAGAGTAACACTCACTCTTCTAAAGTGGTGCAGTGGGAAACAGCAACATGACCGCCACCTGTGTGTTCAGCTTGAGTGGGGCTGCTGGCCATGAATGTGCCTCATAGTAAGAGCGTGATGCTCCGTCTGAGAGCAGGTTGGTAGAATGGAAAGACCTCTGTAGGTTTGGAGTCAGGAAGCCCACCAGTTAGTGAATGATCTTGGCCTTTGGGAGGCTTGAATGCCTCCCCTTGAAAACACAGACAAGTGACACCCACCAGCCGGAACCTGGGTTTCATGATGGGATGTGGTGGCACATGGACAAGCCCTTGGTAAACACTTGAGAGTCACATCTACTCAAGGCAAGTGTGAAGCGCTCCTCTGGGTCCCTGGAGCATGCAGGAAGGGTCTTTGAAGCAGAGCCTAATGCACAGCCATTTCCACCATCCAACTCTGTGGTTTTCTCTTTTACAATGTGAAAGTGATCGCTTGTTCTCTTTCAGCAGTGTGGATTTGAAAGTGCGTGCTGTAGACTGAAGAGCCCCCAGTGTCAGCAACTGAACAATAATTAATGCAGTGATTATCCAATCAATCATTAATTGCTATAAATTAAGTGATATACAATTAATGTGATGCTTTATCACCAATAATTAGGAGAAAAAATTGAACTCTTGGCAAAGAATCATGGCAGGATGGTTATTTAAATCTTGTAGCCGCCATGGTTTCCAGGCTTGGAGCACTAGGCTGGGTCTAGTTAAGCTAATTTGAGACAGGATGATTGGGGATATTAGCGCTTTAAACAAACAAACAAACAAAAGACGGGGCAACAATCCAACTTAAAATGACAACATGGTAACACTTCAGAAATCCCTTACTGAAGTTCATGTTTGCATTTTTGTAACATTTGGAGTTAGAATTGTAGCTAGAGCTTTGCTCTTCAAGGGGAATGGCCTGAAGGGATTTTATTTTATTAATTTTTTTCAATCCATGATGCTCACCTAACACACAGCAATTAGTGCAGCGGAGCATCCCTGATTTGAATCTATGGAAGATTGCTATTAAAGGGGGGTATTAATGGGCTGGCAAGGTCTGGACGGCTGTTGGGGAAAAGTGTGTTTATGGAATATGGTGCTGGCAGGCATGATTTCAATCGGATTTGACATGTTTAACATAAATGTATAGTGTACGGCTCTTGCTGCATATGAATAATTCCTGCAGACCCACTGCCTTTCTAATTACTGAAGTTGAAAAAAAGCAGGTCAGGCACATCCTGGTGGAAATCTATTACCAGCCCTCCCCCTCTTCTCGCTGTTGTTTACAGCTTTGTATAAATAGGAATGCCATTGTATGGGGAACTGAGTGGCTGAAATGTAATCTGTGGCAGAGAAAGGAAAGAGGCTGAAACAATACTAAAAAAAAAAAAAAAAAATTGAGTTCATAAAGACAAAAGGAGGTATGTGCTGAGAGGAATCGCTCTGTGCTACCAGGAGGCAGAAGCCTGGGGCTCACTGCCTTGGTTCCGCCAGTCTTTAGTTATGTGACCTCTCGTCTCTGGACCTCCGTTTCACGGTTTGTAAAGCAGCCGGTTTGGACTCAGTGGGTTCTTGTGTTTCTGGGACTTCTTAAAACTGTGAATGGAGGAGGGACAGTTGTACAGTGGTGTAGAATCTTGGAGAATCTTCATTTCTAGGGTCAGAATGCTCATAATTTGCGAGGATGTTCCTGGTTTCCAGATAGTGGAGAAAGCATGGCTCAGGAGTGGATTAAGAGTCCACACGGCCCCTCAGTCTTTTTCTGTGGTAGGCCTTTCTTGGGGTTGCAGAGAGTCGGACGTGACTTTGTGACTGAGTGACAAAAACAACACTGTCACTTTCACCTGGCCCCTGTCACTGGGCACGTCACACAAACTGTCAGAGCCGGTGATGACAATATCCCTGGGGGAATCTTTGGAGACTCTTGTGTCACCTCTGAGTGGATCCCCGTGTCCCAGACCTGTTGCGGACTGGAAACCAGGCCCTTTACCACCTCTACGAAAATCATTTTGGTCTAATTCTGTGTCCTTTCAGAATCTGGTTCCATCTCTTCACCTGACCCTAAAATAAATTTGTCTTTGCAGTAGGGTACATGAGAGGGAGTGCTGGGAGCCTGGCTTGCATGGCCCTGGTGTGGTTCCCATCCTTGCCGACGGAATCCATTTTTGGTTTTACATTTCCACACGCAGATGGGAATTGTGTGACTAAGTCAGCTTTTCCCTTCCTCCACCCTCTTTTTTTTTTTTTATTCCAGGCCACTTTCAGTATAACTTGAAGGCTTAAGTCACTGCGGGCAGATTTCTGTCTCACAGTTGAAAACAAACCATTTGAACTATTTTTATGTTGAGAAGCAAAAATAGATACAGGGTATGGCGTATATCTGGACTTGCCTGAATTCCAGTAATTCAAAGGTCTCAGCTTTGAGAATTTATATAAAGTCATAAGAGAGAGAGACACCACATCAACTGAGCAAATACTGTTTGTGCAGATGTGGGATATGAAAAAAAAAAGTAGTTGGAACTCACTTTCTAGAAAGGATGTCATGTGCAAGCATATAACTATGGTAATGGTGTGATGAGAATTATCAAGGCATAGTTAGAAGGCAGTGAACCTGGAGTTGAAGGAGTAGATTGTTTTCATGGCTGTAGAAAATAACTTATAGGTTTGCCTATTATTCCTGCAACTTGGCCATGTTAATCTTCCTGCTTTATTTCAGTGTTAGGTGTTGTCCTGATAGGGGAAGCACCTCAGTTACTAGAATCATGACCATGATCTAAAAATACAAAACACACTGCAGTGCCTTTCTCAGGGGATGTCAGAGCACTTTCGTTAGGGTCTCACATTCTTCCCCAGGTGCAACATTATCTTTATTTATCAGGCTAGAGAACCAAAACTCATCAGTGGGGAAGTCCTGGCTGTCAGATTTGTGATCAAACGGTGATTTGCCTTCTGGGTCAGAGTATATTCCCTGGATTATAAAGCTGAAGAACCATATGACATAGGAGCGTTCTCTTAACTGTATGAAGATTGGAGAAGACTTGAAGATCCTGTTTCTCTAGTTGTCAAGCAGAATTGTCAGCTCTTTATGGTTAGGGGCAATGGCATTCATTCATATTTTTGTGTGTGTTTTAAAGACATTTCTTAGTGCTGCTTTAGGTTTACAACAAAATTGAGAGGTACAGAGATTTCTGATATACCCTCTGCCCGATCTCCAATCATAGCTTCCCCCATTATCAACGTCACTCACCAGGATGCACTTTTTTTTTTAACCAATGAAGAACCTACTACACTGATCTATCCTAATAATCCAGAATTCACAGTTCACCTTATGATTTACTCTTGACATACATTCTGTGGGTTTGGACATACGGCTGTCACTATAATATCCTACAGGGTGTTTTTGTTGCCCTAAAAATCTTCTGTGCTCTACCTGTTCACTTGTCCCCAACCCGACATATGCATTTTTATAATTTCCTCGCAAGTGCTTAATACGTCTGAATATTTCATTAACAATCAGCTGGTGAAATAGCATAACCATAAACATTTTCAAGTGCAGGTTATTTGGTTTTATGTCTTTTAGATATTAAGCCCACAGTGGGAGTAGGATTCTCCTGCATCGATTCGCAGAAAAGGTGGATGTAGGATGCCTGTGCTTGTCCTCAAAGCCAGGCCTCTGTCCTCACCCTGTGGTTCCATGGCTGTCCGTGCACCTGTATTATTCCCTAGAGATGCTTCTAAAGATGAAACCCATCGTAACAAATGTTTGTATTCTCACCATGTGCTTGGCTCTGGTGGGCTTCATGTGCCTCATCTCTCCTCCTGGCCTCCCGGAAGCCCTGTGATTGGACACTGTCCTCCCACCATCAGACGTGGAGCTGGAAGTCCACTGTAGTCAGTTGAAATGCCCAAGTTCACACAGCAGGACTCCAGCCAGGTCGTAGCAGCCCTGCAGACCGTGAGCTCTGTTCCTTAGCAGGGGGGCTGGTACCTTTGTGTAAAGAAAACTTGGCCGGGGAAGACAAGAGTTCTCAAGGAGTCCCCCCAGGTGCCCTCGAGCCATCTGCCCCACCCCTTCACACACCTTGTCCCTTCTGGGCCCTTGAAGGCTGTGCATAAACTGAGCTGGGGGACAGTGGGGAGTGAGAAGCAGTGTTCAGTGTGGGCTCCCCCGCCCCTGCTGTACAAACTCCAGGGGGCGACATCTCCAGGCTGCCAGTGTTTGAAAGCCACAGGGTAAAGTGGACTGCTATTCCCATTTTTCAGTCCTTCCAGGGATCCGAGTCAATGTCTTTCTCCTCCAGCGCAGATTGTCAAACTCCTGCCAAACCTGGACGAACCAAGAGCAATCCTTGGTGGGTCCCAGGCACGTTGATTCGTCGGCGATGGGGGGCGGGGGGTGTGTGTGGCAGAGAACTGAAGTGCGGGGCTCTTTGTATCTGTCACTATGCTGGACACAGATTGTGTGTGTTACACGAGTGCCGCCTCTTAAAATTTAGTGAAGTATCTTATGAAGATGAAGATAGGTTTGAAATGGAGAAGGAACCTGGAAGAGTATCCTTTTAGCTTGGTCTCTGGGAGCCTGTGCTGTGTTGGGGCTCAGAGGCCCTAACTAACCTCATTAAGGTTGGATCTGATACGGGTGGGATGAGCTTGTTAATTAACTGTGGTCTGGTCCCAGCATGACCCACATTGCCTCCTGTTTTGACCTACATCTCACACCTCTGGATTTTTTGCTGTCAGTTCAAGTGTCTCTAAGGTTCTCCCTGTTCTAGTTTTTTCCCAAGTCCATGGTTGTCACAATCTGTAGTGAAGCCAGAGGGCAGAGTGGTGATGCAGAGCCCAGGGTGCCCCCAACTGGGCACCGTGACCACAGCTGCAGGGGGCATCTGTGCACAGCCCAGCGGGCTCTGCCGGGAGAAGATGGGCAGAGCTGACCAGAGCCCAGAGGCAGGCAGACAGATTTGATACCGCTAAGTGAGGAATTCGGTCTTGGCCTCTTTCGTCCCTGCCTGCTGGCCCAAGCCAGGCTCCAGGTGGCAGCCCCAGGCTCAGAAGTTATTATCAAGTATCCTGACAGCTGCTGTTGGTCTAAACGAAGTGGTGGCTGGTGGCTCTGTTTTGACTGGTGGTTCATTTAGAAACTTGACACAGAGGGTGCAAGGTATCTTGAAACTGAATTGTGGGACGGCCTTTTGGGAGCGTGAATCAGTGTAGTTAAGCAGCCTTAAGCATATTTCAACATGGAATTAGTACAGCAGATTGATGCCTCTGATGTGGGACTTAGCACAGTTTTTTCCCTGAAGATGGAGACAAGCCACAGCAGCCGGCACTCAGCATGGACTCGCCATCGCACCCTGGCTGCCTGCTGGGAGAGCGTGGCGTGACACCTGTTCCCAGAGTGCTGACTTGATGACACGGGGGCTGGGGGGGGCCTCTGCACCCTTCCCAGGGTCCAAGCCAAGGGAGCCTTGGCTGGTGTGGCCCACACGTGCCAAGACCAAAAAGATGCTGCCTCCTTCTGCAGAGTGGAGAGATCCTAGAGGTGTTTGTCCTGTTCACGAAGGTTCTCCAGGACATGTGGAATGACCGAGACTCTGATAGCAAGGCAGCCTATCGTCATTCTGGGTTACACAGCTGACAGAACATGTGGAGGTTACTCCTTCTGATTTTCTGGCTTTGAAAGTGTGTTTGTGTTGGCTTAGAGCAGGCACATTCCCTGAGGGACAGCCATATTTAATCTTTCACCTTTGGCCTGAGGGGGAAAACATCGAGCTTTGAGACCAGGCCCAGCTCTCATCCCCACATGTGGATGATGAGAGTATCATTTGCAGCAAGAATCATTTGAAAGTGGACTCCCTGATCACCTGCACCTGCCAGGCCCCCGTATTTCATTCTAGTCCAGCCGAGAAGTGGTATGGTCCCTGCCGATTACAGAGAGCTTCAGCTCTGATGGTGGTTCTCAAGAATGTGGTGGGACCATCGGCATCACCTGGGAACCCACTGGAAATGCAGGTTCTCTGAATCAGACCTGTTCCAGGGGGTGGGGGCTGCCTTTTAGCAAGTTTTCCAGGGGATTTCTGGGGCTCATTTGAAGTTGAGAATGTTGGGGCTCTGGTCTCCGTGACAGGTGTGAAGTTTGAGACCTATTTCTCCTTTAGCTGGATGGCAGACCTCTGAGTCCTCAGCATATGAGGGAGGAACTAAGCTTTCCTATAAGACAGAAGTGTGCAGAGGTGACACGAGTTCTGGTCTGGCCAATGGAATCTAGATTGTAGGAATGGGAGGGGGGAGACATGTGGTCATGATGAGGAGTGATCAGAGACCTGGCACTCTTTATCTCAACCCTGGTTAAAAAGTAACACTTGGTGAAGGGGGAACAGACCTCCCTGTACTATTCTTGAAACTTCCTATGAATCTATATTTCCAAATAAAAATCAAAATAACAATAGCAAAGAGTTTCTGGGTTTTCAAAGTGCTGAGCTATCTGGTTCACCTTCGAGGTGGTGGAGAAAACTAACGAGCCATTCCCCAGCAGCAGTCACACCCATCTGTAGTAGAACTCAAGCTTTCTTTGAAATGCTCCATGGAAACAGGAAGCTATACGTGATGAGTCCATGAGGCCTGTGTCTTGCTACCTAGGTGTGCTCGTCTCCCTTTTTGAGTAGGTGTCTGAACTTCTCTATCTAGAGATGTACAGAAGCAGCGTAGCCTGCAGTTACTCACACTGGGACTGTGTTTTGAATAGAAGGCTCTTCACCTCACCGGGCTGGACTCTAGGACAGAGTTCTCGGGGAAGGGCACCGGCCAGGGCCTGAGGACCCCCACCGGCTGTGCCAGTGCTCACCTTCGCCTCACACAGTCTGCTGATTCCTCTTTGAAATGACTTTAAGTGCTTGGCTGGAGGCAGAATGAGAACTGTGCATGTTCAACAACCAAGTTGGCAGCAGAGCAGACCCTTTGGAGGAACCGTCGTTCGCTATAGTAGGGAGGCGAGAGAGTTTAGCCAGATCTCTGGCCACTTATCAAGTGTAGTAGCTCCGCAGGATATGCAGCACAAAACCCTAGCCTCTGCTCTGGGGAGGGAATTGCAAGCAGATGGCAAGAGCGGCCCCGAGCCAACGACAGTGAGGAGCACAGAGCGTCCTCTGGAAGCCGTGCACTTCTGCTTTCTAGAGGGGAGTGCGGGGCCTCTGAAAAGCTGGGTGGTTGGCTGTGGAGAGAGCTCACTGCCCCTTGCATTGCATTTTTGTTATGAGCCGAATGACCATTTTCAGGTCTGGTGAAGCTTCTGTGACTAGTGTGCTGGGGTCATTATCTCAAACTCAAGCATCAAGTCTGGAGTTGTACGAATGTGGTTTTTTTTCTCCTTAGTCAATGGAGATAGATAGAAAAGATTGCTGTAAATTTCTGGGGCAGGTGGCAAGCTGGTTTACGGAACACAAGGCAATGAGAACCTCTGGCTTACGGAAAGTAGCATGAATTAATAATCATTTAATTGGCTCCTCCATTATGTTGCTGGTTTGGGAGATGGAAGTTTAGATGGAGGGGCTGTCAGTGGTGCTTTAGCTTAGAGTCTGATGGCTGAGAAGTGGGGGTGGTGGCTGCCTTTGGTCTTTCACAAGGATGACACTTCAGGCAGCCTCCCAGGCCTTCACTGGAAGGAAAAGGGTTGGCACTTTGGTGGAACACCACTTCCACCATGCCAAGAAGGGAGGAAATGAGCGTGAAGACCCCCACTGGCTGTGCCAGTGCTCACCTTCACCTCATAGACTCCCAATTCCTCTTTGAAATGACTTTAAGCGCTTGGCTGGAGGCAGAAGGGAGCTGTGCATGTTCAACGACTAAGTTGGCAGCAGAGCAGACCCTTTAGAGGAACCATCGTTCTCTACAGTAGGAAAGGGAGAGAGTTTAACCAGATCTCTGGCCACTTATCAAGTGTAGTACCGCCGTGGAAGACGCGACACAAAACCCTAGCCTCTGCTCTGGGGAGGCAATTGCAAGCAGATGGATGTCCAGCAGTGTGGACGCTCAGCACAGGCCCTGGCTTCCTCAAGGGAGGACTCTGGCCAAGTGCAGGCCTGTGACAAAGAATGTCCACCAGGCAAACACCACCACTGATGTGGTGAGTGACGAGCAGGTGAATTTTGCTCATGAAACGAAAATTTCTGGTACTTTTGATTATCTTGGAGGACGAGTCAATGTCTTGGGTAATGACTAGAGAAAACCCAACACTGCGTACCATAAGGTTCCATTTCTGTTCCATTGCCAGTTTTTCTTCAGGTTTCTTTTTCAGGAGGCAGCAAATCTCTGCCCTCCTTGGCTTGAGTTGCACAGCCACCTCACTAGGTGAGAAAGTCTGCAGGCTGTCCACGGTCTCGTGAGTACAACTCTGAAGTTTTCTGCCACCAAAATTTCAGTGACTTGGATTTTAGTTTACTAGTGAGGATTGGAATTGGGTTAGAATTTGTTCTGTAAAAGTGGTTTTATCAAGTCAAGTTAAAGGGGCTGTGTATTTCTATCGTACCTGACCACCTGATAAGCTCCCTACATGATATTATTCTTGCCTATTCTTCACAGTTAGTCACCTCCTGCCTGAAGCCCTTTACTAGGCTTGTTTTAATTATTCTGTGTGCTTAGAACAGAGTAAGACCATGTCTTCAAAACTGCAAATAAAACTTGCTTGAATTCAGATCACCTCTCTTCTGTTCCTTGCTCCCTCTAATTAATATGACAGGAGAAGTAAATTTTTAAGTCATTACTTTTAGGTTAAACACTCCCTAAGCAGATGGGGAAACAGTGGAAACTGTCAGACTTTATTTTTGGGGGGTTCCAAAAACACTGCAGATGGTGACTGCAGCCATGAAATTAAAAGATGCTTACTCCTTGGAAGAAAAGTTATGACCAACCTAGATAGCATACTGAAAAGCAGAGACATTACTTTGCCAACAAAGGTCCATCTAGTCAAGGCTATGGTTTTTCCAGTAGTCATGTACGGATGTGAGAGTTGGACTGTGAAGAAAGCTGAGGGCTGAAGAATGGATGCTTTTGAACTGTGGTGTTGGAGAAGACTCTTGAGAGTCCCTTGGACTGCAAGGAGATCCAACCAGTCCATTCTGAAGATCAGTCCTGTGTGTTCTTTGGAAGGAATGATGCCAAAGCTGAAACTCCAATACTTGGCCACCTCATGCGAAGAGTTGACTCACTGGAAAAGACTCTGATGCTGGGAGGGATTGGGGGCAGGAGAAGGGGACGACAGAGGATGAGATGGCTGGATGGTATCACTGATTCAATGAACATGAGTTTAAGTGAACTCTGGGAGATGGTGATGGACAGGGAGGGCTGGCGTGCTGCTATTCATGGGGTTGCAAAGAGTCAGACATGACTGAGCGACTGAACTGAACTGAACTGAAGCAGATATGTTACAAACAAAGAATACCTGTTTGTTGATGTCACAGAAGTGGTTTTAGTTTTTCCTCAGGAAGCCATGCAGTGACTACTGTCTTTCCTTTTGAAATGAAATTCTTCTGCCTGGAATGTAGAGGAACCTCAGAGAATAAAACAGAGAGTCATCAATCAGGTCTGCCTCCCTCAGCACCCATCTGTCTCTTACAGTGGCCAGCGCATCCCAGTTTAAGGGGGAATGGGGGCTTTCGGCCCAGAATTCATTTTGAATTTTGTGTCCTCCATAACCACCACGTGCAGGTCCTTTTTGTGCCTCACCAGTCAGTTGGGTGGGGCAACCTCAACCCCTGACAAGTTGACCAAGTGTTTTATTCATGCCTGTGAAAGTCTGCATGGTAAGGAAGCCACAGCTCACACTGTCAGGCTGTGGTTGGGGTTTGACCCAGCATTTCACTGTCCCAGCATCCCTCTTGCCTGGCTTTACAGAGTATGTCATCCACGGCGCGTGCACTTGTGTGATTCCTGGCCATGTTTTTAAACCTTTTGAAGTGCCAGGAGCCCAGCATGTTGCCTATGGAAGATTCATTGAGATTTAACACATATTTTCATATGACACAGCTGCCAAAATGAGGAAAAATTGCTTTAACCAGCAAAGTAAAAAATACCACCCAAGGTTTTGCACAGTATGGATCCAAATATCCACATTTTCATGGACAGTTGAATTTAAATTCTGAACACTTTAATTATAATATTAAAAATAATATAACTGCATGACGAAATGGGGAAATGGTCTATGACCTAAATTTAGGTCCATCACCTAAATACAGCAATCATTTTCATTCGGTCTTTTTCCTAATCCCTGTTTTTTTACAGAGCTGTATCATGGCATAATACACATTTTGTTTTTTTTGTTCCTTCAGATTAACATTCTCAAGGACTTTTCCACATTGCTGCATAGCTATCATATGTAACCTCATCTAATACGGAAGAAGCTGTCCCTTGGTTTACTTAACCATGCCTTTTTGTAAAAGATCTAGCCTGTTCAGTTCTGCTAACTGAACAGGTGGCCAACATCCACTCCTGTTCAGTTTGTCTTTGTTGAAGAAGCCACTACAGGTTGTAACCCTTCCAGTTGTGACCAGTATAAACCAGTGGTTCCAGGCACTGCTTGTCTCTGGATGCATGTTTGTATTTTACTGCTGTGATGTCATAATGGCCTTCAAGTGACCACTAATTAATTTTTTTTAACAAATAAAATGTTTTCTCTAGACTTGTGACATCTCTTAGAATTTAAGTTAGACTTTTGGAAAGCCTTCAAACCACATTGCTTTTCCTTTTGGTATTTGTACTACCTCATCTACTGATGGCCCACAATGGATGCTAGTGACAGAATGGAAGTAGGAGCTGACTTTAGGACTCTGACCCTTGAGTTGTTGTTCAGAGAGAAGAAGCTTGAGAAAAGGTTAGACTGTCATGGCCAGGAGTAAATCCTGTTTCAGCCTGCTGACAGAGAAGTTGCACAGCTGTTTGCCCATCTACAGAAATTTCATGAAGGCTTTGGCACCATGGTTTGATAGGGACTGGCATTTTAATGTCTGGGGTCAGGCTGGGAGGAGGCCTGTCAGCCTCGTTAAACTAACTCTTTGGAGCAGTCCCCACATCACCCAGGGATGCACAGTGGAATTGTAACTGGGTGTTAACAGACTCTGATATGAGAAATGCACGGCTTTATCTTTAGAGAAGAAGCCTAGGTGGCTAACGTCCACTTCTAGACAAATCTGATCTAATAAAAATGCAGATTGCCCCAGACAGAAGTGGGATGAGCCCTGGAAGTTTTTACACCAGTGGATGCAGGGTTTTGTATTAGAGCTGGGCTGCTGTGTTGCTCCAGAGAAAGAGGAATGAGTGAGTGAGTGCTGATTTTATTTTTTAAAAACACTTTAGAAGGACTCCTTAGCTTGAGCATACAAAGGAAGCCTTTAGAATCCCAGAGCAATATGAGAGAATGGCGGTGGCGGGGTGGGGGTGGGTAGTGGAGATAATAAAAGTCCCCCTCTTCATCCAAAGGGAAAAGAAGAGTGGCTTCTGAAACCAGAATCCTCACCTCTGCAACCTCTTCACAATTCATCACACGTTCAGCACTGAAGGAAGAGGATGGACCCTTTGGTCATATGAGGAAACTAATGCTGCACTGGGTTACCCTGGGTTTGCTTTTTTCAGTGAGTGAGACGAGTCTGGTGGTCTCAGCCTCCTAGTTGTTCATCACACTGCCCGTCAACTGCAGGGCTGACAGTCATTCTGGGCAGGGCAGGGGGTGGGTGGCATAGATGGAGGGCACTGACAAGGTGGCATCACAGTCCTTTAAAAGCAAGTGTTGTTTCAGGTCAGGCAGACTAACTAAAAAGACGGAGATGGGTGTTCAGAGGAGAATTCTGTATCCTGGCTCGCCCCTAGAGGAAGGGAGAGCCATACGGCAGCTCCTTCCTAACTGTAAGCCCTGAATCCTACAGACTGGAGGTGGAAGTGAGGAAGGTGGACAGTGGCTCTAACAAACAGGCATCTGAAGTATCACCTAATGCCTCCAACACATGGAAGACAACCAGTAAGCAAAAATGAAAAATGATGGAGAATAAGGAATCTTCTGGGGAAAGGAAGATCTCAAGTCCCTGAAACATTAATTAAAGACTCTTATTGTGGGAGTGTGTAGGCAGCAGCCCATCACACTCAGAGGTCTAAAACCCATGACACAGGGTTTCGAGGGATCAGGGCTGAGGGGGTCTGGGAGATGGGAAGTGGGCCATGGGGGAACCAGACTAGAATGTTACAGCACCTAGTTAATCGGCAGCCCGTCCATCACATTAAATATCCAGCCGTCATGTATTACCTTTCAAGTGAAAATGAATAACTCCCATTAAGAGCAAAATGGGTTTGAAGTCGATTCGAGACAGATTAAAGTACTGTTATGAATGTGTGTGTTGGGAGGAGGAGGGGTCTGTATGTAATATGCTTGTCCTTGTACTTTTTAAATAATAGATGTTCTACGAACTTATGTAGACCAGGTTACCAAGATACTGGGGTTAAAGGTCACAAGATATGCATTCTGGGAAGAGCATCCACTTCCTGGAATATTTCCTGCATTTCACTTTTTTTTCCCCTCAAAATTATTGTGTGGCCTTATGGTTTTAATGAACAAAATTGATTTTTTACAACTGTTTATTAAAGCACACATCTGTAATGACAGCATCTTGTGTATCCACGTCAGAACAAATCTCAAAGCTGGAAACACATGCTGGGTAACTAGACTGGATGAGACAGAAAGCAGTCTGACCGAAGAGTAGAAATGAGGCTTTCCATACCAATGGCCTCTACGTGGAGTCAAATGATTTTTCAGTGAGGGCAGCGGGCAGTGGGTATGTCTTGTCTCACTACCATTTTTAGGATTCTTCTTCTTGCCTCTTGTAATGAGATTCTGAAAAATGGAGTTCCCCATCCAAAACAAGTGAGAGGGCCAGCCTTAAGCTACTGACCAGGTTTCAGAATAACCAGATCTGATCACTTGAGGATTTGTGTTTATGCGAGAGGAGCTCTGCTTATTTATCCTGGTTAAACCTTGTTGCCCCAGCTGTTTTCTCATCCAGATCTTGCAGGTCTCTTTCTGTGATTCACAGAACTCCTTCCGCCACTGCTCTGTGCCCACTGTTTGCTGCTTAAGCCTCAGGTGGCCCTCCTCCCTCGTCAGTGTTTTGTCTTTTTTGGTGACATAGGGGTGAGAGGGCATGGTCTGGGCCAGCAGATAGGAAACTCTCTCTCTGAACCACCCACTCTGAGTAAACTCTTGTGTCTGGAGCGTTGGCTCGTTTATAAGTTGGATTCATGCCCTGCCTAGTTCCGCTCTTAAGTTACGTCTCCCCGCCGAAAGCAAGTTGCTGAACCAAAGCTTGACTTTTTGCATGTGAACAGATACATGCAAAAAATCAAGCTTTGGTTCACATTGATCAGGTCTCCTTTGATTTCAAGAGCTGTGACAATAAAGTTGGGAGCATACCGTTGATTACATCTATGAGAGTCTATCTGGTTCCTGGGTTGACTCGTGGTTGGCAGAGCAGTTGGTGAGACTTCCCCAGCCACCCTCATGAGCCAGCAGGTTGTGTCTTGATCAGCGGGGAGGGGGATCAGAACAGACTGAATGTAGGTTTATCCAACTCAAAGCTTTTTAGTTCATTTCTTCACCTTTTTTCCTTGGTGTTCAGTTGTTAAAGTGGTGTAGTGACAGAAATTCATAGGCAACGGAAAGCAATGCCTGCTTCTTTCCCACCGTGCCCGATAAACCCATCCAGATGCTCATCCTCCTTTAACCTGGGTGTTTCACAAACACCCTGAGCTATGAATGAATGTTGACTCTCACCCAGCATGCACCCTCTGGGAGCTGGCCTGGCCTGGCTGCTGGATTACATCTTCTGCTTTTCCTTCCAGCATCATCAAGCCAAGCAGAGAAGGAGCTGACAGATTCTCCCGCAACCTCCAAACGCATCTCCTTCCCAGGTAGCTCAGAGTCCCCTCTTTCTTCAAAGCGACCAAAAACATCAGAGGAAACCAAGCCGGAGCAGGTGAGGCTTGGAGGGGCTGTGCTGTGGGAGAGTATTTCAGATACCTGGGGGGAGTGGGGTGGGGAGTGAAGTCTCAGGTGGGCGGGCATGGGACAGACACTATTGCCGCGGGAACTGAGAAGTCAACCGACGGGTGGCTGTGTCCCCCACAGATGTACCAGTGTCCCTACTGCAAGTACAGCAATGCTGACGTCAACCGGCTGCGCGTGCACGCCATGACGCAGCACTCGGTGCAGCCCATGCTCCGCTGCCCTCTCTGTCAGGACATGCTCAACAACAAGATCCACCTCCAGCTGCACCTCACCCACCTACACAGCGTGGCGCCCGACTGTGTGGAGAAGCTCATCATGACGGTAAGGCAGCCGGGAGCAGCACCTCTTCTCTCCCCAGGGGTCAAGGGTGGCACTGTGACGTGGACAGGATGCTGTGCAGCTGGACGCCAGAGCCAGGACAGAGCTGGAAATGTCAAAGATGGTCCTGTGACCACTGTCAACCTTAGTCTTAGCATGATGGTGACCCAAAGGGCTCTGTGTTTCTCAGCATCCCTCATCATCCTCTCCCCTCCAAATGCAGAGGCCTGGGGGGAGTTAACTGCAAGATGTTATTCAGGTTCTCTAGGCCTTTACTGAGCAAGTCATATTCTAGGTTGTTCTTAGATTCATTATGTTTCATTTCATCCTCACAGCCACTCTGTTTAAAAAAAGGCTTGACACGTTTACATTATGGCTGAAGAAACTGAGGCTCAGAGAAGTTAACTGCTGTGAAAAAGTGGCAAAGTTGAGATCTGATCCCAGATTCTCCCACTCTAGGAATGCAGCCCCATGACAGGGGAGTCCCTCGGGTGGATGCTTTCGTTCTCAAGGCAGGAAGATGCTCATTTGGGTAGCATGTGTTGATTCGTGAACAAGGGCTTTGCATTTTGAACGTGAAGTTGCTATACTTGGCGGGGCATGGCTCTAAGTGGCCACTGTAGACATGGCCCAGAAGATTAGTACACAGATTTAAATATAACATAATGTGAAAACTTTTCAAAATTCTGCAGGTGATACTAATGTATGTCCTAAGTGATGTTTCGTCATGAGGAATATACACTTGTTGCTGCGTCAGGGGAACTTTAGCAGCCAGTGTGAAACTGTGGTGACCTATGTGCTGCAAGTGTGACTTTCCATGGGTCTTTTCAAACAGATTGGTGAACATGTTGAAAGATTCTCTGTAAGTGGAAACTTACTTTTGTGGATGGTGGGTTTCTGTTACAAGTTTCCTGGGAATTCTCTCCAGCCGTGGGATTTTCCTCAGGCTGTCATACTGGGTTGGCCAAAAAGTTCATTTGGGTCTAAGTAAAAATAAAAGACACATTTTCTCATTTTCACCAAAAACTAATGAACAACCTAGTTCCTAGATGAATGGACTTTTTGGCCAACCCAGGACTTTCCACAGCTGACCTGGAACCGTGGGAGCCTAAAGAAGCAGGAAGAGATGTGAGGAGGGAGGCATTTTCAATACATTATTCTTTTGCTCTGGTGATTATTTTTCCTGTTTAATATCACACTGGTTTAGGAAATACTTGCCTGTAGTAATCTGTATGATTGGTTTACATTAGACAGTGTTTCATTTATATATTCTTAAGGACCAGTATATAAATTTTATCTCAAATAGCCATTGTTTGTCATATTAATTATTTTATAACAGCAACAGTGTGGTACAAGGTAGCAAGTTTGGTGGTCATTTGAGTCTTCTTCATTTAACAACAGGATGTTACTGCTGTGTTTGTTTGGGTACTAAATTCCTAAGGTACTTGGGGGTGTTACTCAAGCAGTGATTCTCAAATCCTTTTTGGGGGAGACTGGTGAATATGATTCAGTAGCCTACTGGGTATTCTATGAATGCTAGTTTGACATCCGTTTTTAAGAACTCTTTCAAGTATTCTGCATGTACAAAATTAAAAAAAAAATTACTTGGCTACACCAGGTCTTAGCTGCAGTAGGATCTGCAGTCTTCAGAGTAGCATGTGGGATCTTTAGTCATGACATGTGAACTCTTTATTTGTGGCTCGTGGGATCTAGTTCCCTGACCAGGGATCAAACCTGGGCCCCTTGCATTGGGAGCGATAAGACTTAAGCCATGGGACCAACAGGTACATCCCTACATGTACAAAATTGTGTGTATAATACCAGGGAGCATAAGGGTACCCACAGTTCACCCAGGGAGCCAGGTTAATAATCCCTGTTTGAGAAGACTCCCCAAGAACATAATTGTGTAGGAGAAATGTGCTCCCTAAAGGGGCTGTGCTTGGCACCTGTTCAGAAACCCCTGTATACATACCTCATTTTCCCACAGCACACAGTGGAGGTGTTTTCTAGACATTTCTGAAAAAGTGTGCAAATTGTGGGAAATGTGCTGACTATAGGAGGTTCATTTGCTAGCAACAGGAGACAGTTAATGGATTCAGAAATAAAGTTGAAAGTTGTGGGAACTGTAATCATGTAAGGGTTTTACATTTGACTAAAGGTGTCTGTAAGGTCAGTCTGGTACCCTCTCTTTGCTTGAAGATGGAGTTACTGCATGGCTGTCGGAATTGAACTGGTTTCTTAAGTCATGAGGATGTTTTGTGTCAAGTTAAAGGAAGCAGTTCCATCTCCATCCTTTAGCAGGATCAGCAGGAAAAAGACAAGTAGCCAAGGTTGGAGGGGAGTTTGTGGCCATACTTTGGGGTGAACCCAGGCACCCTATTTGAGGGCTGGACTGCTCATCTTGGTCTTTACCCTAACAATTAAGTAGCTGCCACTGTCCTCCCTCTGAAAAGTATGGTGTTAAAATGAAATTTTGAAATTGTTTTACAACTGTTTATAATGAACCTGTGGTTAGAATCATGCCCCCGGAGGCTATTTTTATGGCAACTTTATTAGAAAACTGTCCAAGGGGAAGTATTGGTTAGACTTTATGATGGTGTATCTGTTTGTTCCTGGCCATCTAGAGCAGGAAACTCTGAAAACAGCATGATGAGATATGCCCCTCAAAATCAGAGCTCCGTTTTCTAAACTGTATCATTAAGCAATGGTCAATGTCCAGTCACTCATCCTCCCAGAGGAGAAAGTTATGTCTGAGTGGCTCGGATGAATGGCAGTGAGAGGAGTGAATCTTCTTCCTTGCCAGATGATTTGACTGAATGCACTGCCTTTGGAGCAGATGAGGAAAACCTGGCAAAATCTACCAAACAGACACCTCCTGGCAGATGTGGGGTGTGTCCATGGTATCTGAAGCTGTAAATTCTGGTAAATATTTTTTGCTATCTGGGCCCAAGGTCTCAGGATCTGGCTTGAATTGGGTTTCAGTCTCTCTAAAAGTAAATTCCACCTTGATAAATGGAAATAGATTACTTTCTATACAACGTCTTTCCGTTCAGTTGTAAATGGAGAGTGTTTTGAGGAGGCTTCATTTAATAATACCTTATCAGACAGCTTTCAGGAACCTGCAGTGTCTAATATGTCTGTTGCTATGGTAACAGCTGCTTGCTTATGCTCTGCATCTCATATCTGTGTCCTCCATGGGCCCCCTTCTTTTTACTGATGAAGGGGCTTGAAAAATATTCTCCACTGGGAACAATTGCAGCTCTGGCCCTCTGCTATGGAAACTGCACCCACAGCAGTTCATTCTGCTGGGCCTGTGGGAAACAGAGCCCCAAGGTTGTCTTTACACACATGGTAAGAAAGAAGGAAATCTATAAAGCTTAAGACAGTGAGACAAGTGCCCCTCCAGGCCCCACTGAGCGGCTGGTCCCCAACGCCAGTAATATAGCGCTCTCACCTAGTGACAGAGAAGTTCGAGAGTCTGAGTCAGTGATGGGGGTATAGGAGCCACTGCTTGTGCCACCTCTTTTTGCTCACTTTTCCAGGGGAGGAGGGTTGAGGGCAAGGGGGCCAGGTTTCTAGCCCCTAAATGAGAATAGGAAAGACCACCTACAGTAATTTCCAGTGGTCCTGAATTATTCTAATTGATCACTGTCCTAAGTGGCAGGACACACCACTGGGATTGCAGAGCATTAACACAGGGAAACTGTCTTTGTTCCTCCATCACTTAGCAAAGTGTGACCTCATTGCAGAGAACGGGGCTAAGTCTGGAGCAGCCAGGAACACCTTTTTCTCTAGCTCTTCATCTTTGTTCCCTTTAGTAGTTCTTAATTATCCTGTATGTTTTTTGTACATGCACTGATTCCCTTTCACAGCTCCTGGACCCATGCTGCCTGCAATTCCACAGCTCCCAATCCCCCACACCTCACCCCACCCTACAGCTGTCTGACTCCTGTGATGTTTTTGGTCAGCATCTCTCTCTGTGCTCACCGTGTGCCCGTACATCTGAGTCTCCAGACCAGGCTGGCCGCTTAGCCCCCCTGCACCGGGGCTCTCAGGTGGCCACTGGCCCTGAGGCTGTGGCACCCACTTGGGTACCAGCTCTCACTTTGTCTCCATCTCAGAGGAAGGTAATGAAAATAATCGGGCTTCATTAATTCCAAGTCCTGTGAGATGATAGCCATTTGGAGCCTGTTTGCCAATTAGATGGTCTAAATTAGAAGTGACCTTGGTATACTGCCACTGCTTGCCTCTCTGAGTCTAATGAAGCTTTTCTCTCCAATTCAGTCTCCTTCTCAGCTCTCTTCTCTCTCTCTTCTGCTGTGTGTGTGTGTGTGTGTGTGTGTGTGTGTGTGTGTCTGTGTGTGAGAGAGACAACTGTTCATGTGTTTCCAGTTCTCCCACCTATCTCCTTTTTTCAGTCTTTCTGATTCTTAGATTTTAAAAATCTGGTTCAGGGCTACATTTGTTTCTGGCCATATGAATGTTAATATTGCTCTACAATTTTTCTCATGGGTTTTAGGTTAAAAAAAAAAAGCCACATAGATGACATTTTAGAAGGGAAATGAGACAGAGAAATGGCCCTCTGGACACCAGGGTCCAGCGCCCAACCTAGCACAACTGGAAGGTAGTAGTAAAAAAAAAAACAAAACTCTGAGGCTTTGCTGCCAAGCAGTGCCTGGCTTGCTGGCTGCAGGCGTGCAGACAGCTCCTACATCCTGGCAGCCATTGAGGTCAGAGGAGGAAGTGAGCAGCTGGACCCTCACTGGCACCATCAACTCTAGATCCCCCACTAGCTAGAATGCTAAGGTCTGGAAGCATTGGCTTTCAAAAGAATAGGACGAATACCTCATTCACCAGGTGTACAGACTAGGCAGGTCTCTGCTGGGAAGGCCTGTGTCTGAGGTTCTGTCTTTCCCTCTGTTATCATTCCCTCTTTCTTTCCCTTCATCTGAGGCTCTTCAGTCTGTTGATTTTTTACTGAAATGTGAAGGATTTCAGTCTCTTTGGGAGTCTAGGTTTTGGCAAACCTGTCCTTTCACTTGGAATAGTGAGCCTTTCACAAAGCAACTCTACTCAGGTGAGCACTGCCAAGGCTGTGGGGATGAAAGTCTGAGAGAAGTGAGGTGCAGTACTTGAGTCTGAGAAGATACCTTTGCTTGCCAGCATGTGGAACTTGTTGGTTGCATTGATCTAACCTCAGGGTGGCCTTGAGGAATGAATTTGCATGAACAGTCCCGTTAAGAATTTAGCAAAACTTATATACCCCTTGGTTGCTCAAGGTGTTGTATTTGGCCATTTCACATCCATGACCCAAAGAAAGCAAGGAGTGTGGCAGCTCCTTATAATCCAGCTTCTTCCATTGAGAAAGTAAGTATCAGCGGCCCCTCTTGAATGTCACAGTGGGGACCAGACCCACATCTAAGACTCTGGCTTTTATAAGATGCGTCCTTGAGGCTTTCAGGCCCACTCATGTCACAGAAACTTGAAAGGCACTAAATCATAATCCTAAATAATGGTGAACTGAACAGGAGGTATTTACAAAGCCATGTCACCTTTCCTAGTAGTTCAAGGGCAATTAACTTGAGTCCAGGAATTTCTCTCTAGGGAGCCTGTGATTTCCTGAAATAATCTGCAATAGTCTGTTTGAAAGTATTTTTTCTAGGAGCCTGCCACTTTCATCAGATTTCCTAATGAGTTTATGATATCGAAAAGGTTAATTATTCTGGATGTGAGCTTCTTGGGCCCAAGGACCTGGTCTTGCTCTGTCTCACAAGCAAGTGGCACAGGGACCTTATTCAAAGTTTAGTGAATGATGGTCAAATGAATGGACAAGCAGAATCACTTGAGGCCCTTCCGTCTCATCAACTGAGTTGTTTTGGAATTGCTTAAGTGTGAAGATTTTTATTCACGTGAAGAAGTAGAACGCTTCTACTTCTATTGCCATATATGAAAATTGCTGAAACTTGAAGATTTCCAGCATCAGTGCAGAACTCCCCATTTCTCACTCTGTGTGAGACCTGTTTACCTGTTTGGAAGGTTCTATCCCTGCTCAGATGATGCTTTGTTCCTGAGTTCCCATCAACTCTGCATACCTGACTTGGCTCAGAGAGGCAGGAGGAAGGCGTGTGCTATCCAGACCACCACCAATCAAGAGAGACTCAAATTCTGAGGAAGTCATGGCTCTAAGAGATTGAACTTTCTTACCTGAAAAACTTGGACTTTTAGTTAAAAGTCTGTTTTCATAGTCTTAAGTCCTGTTTATACATTAGTGTCAAGTATGGGAGAATGTAATTTAACATACTCATTGTGTATGGGTGTAAGATTACTGGAAGAATCAATCTACATGGATGTCGATGTAGGATGAGTAGGCGTTTGGACTGATAGTGTGGTCTGGCCAAACCTTAATCTCTTTGTTTGGCATTTGAGTCTGTGGTTGGGGGTGCTGGGACAGAGTGTGTAATGGAGGCATCCAGTGCTTGGGGGGTCTGCAGCTTGGACACGTTTGGTGGGGGCGGGTGGGGGCTGGTTATGCTGTGGGCAGGTTTTTTCCCTTCACCTGCCAGTGTGCTCTGATGCTCCTCGTGAGAGGAAGGCCTTTACAGAACTGTGCTTGACACTGGTCAGTGACCGCCTTTCCCAGGGACCTCCAGCCTGGCTGGGGTGGTTTGAGCCTTCCATGCTGCACGGCAGCCATATCTGATTGGGAGACAAGGGGTGCTGAAGGAACTCTGCCCTTGGCCGACTTACGTCATCTTCTGTGAGCACAGCTCCTCAGTGAGGCATTGGCAGGACTGTACTTTTGGCTGTTGACCAAAAAAGTGTGGAAACTTTGAGTGACAGGGTTGAGAAGCTGGTAGGAGAAAGAGGAGTGGACACAGACACAGGAATATTTAACGTCCAAGAGCTGACGTGGGGCCTGTCACTGTCCTGCATAGCAAAGAGGCTTCCATTGCCATCTCTCTGTTCAGACACATGGGCAGATAGACCCCGTCACAATTTCTAGATCCTTAGGATTCCCTTCAGGAGTCTTTCTCTCAGTCTCCTGGGAACTTCTTGTCCATTAAGATTTTATATGCTGAATCTTTTTTGTTTGCTTGCTTTCAGGGAGAGGTTGGGTACACTATAGATGAGAAGATGCAGGTAGATAAAAGTAATTACTTAAATACATACGGGGCAAGACTTGCAGGTTTGGAGGCCCAGATTAAGATGCAGAGGAGCATGTGAGGTTGATGATTATATTTCGGGGAGAGTTAATTGATGGAAGGTGAAGGCAGACAAAGAACCGCTGCTTACTGCCTTCTTGAATCCCAATCAGGAATTATGATTAAAGTCGCGGCGAGACAACAGAGGGCTGATGAATTGGTGTCTTTTTTTTTTTTTTCCTTTTTTGCCGTCATTCACACTTGATTGACTTCAACCTTTCAAGTGCAAAAGTCTCTCTTTTCCATTATTATTCATAGCCATCTGAGTTTTTCTAATTAAAGTGTATGAAAACAATTACTGATCCGTCGTACTGAGTCTGTTAGAGGGGATGTCTGCCTTACTGTAATGCGTATAAAGAGCCCACAGTTTTCTATAATGATGTGCAGCTGAGGTGTTAGATAATTTTATTCTTTTTTACTCTGTAGGGCTTTTTTTTTTATTTCTCATGATTCATTTTTCATAATTCCTAAAGATCCCAGGAAAGGACTGATCCTGCAGCTACAACTGAGAAAGGTGGTGGTGGGGAGTCCTTTTTTCCTTTCCCTTTCTCCCCATCTTGCCCCCAACCTCGTGGTCCCCCTTGGTTGAGGACTATAAATTAATCGGTGACCTTTCACTTCTTGGATTCCCGCTGGACTCCCCAACCACACTGGTCAGAAATGCTTTCTATTAAAAAGAAAATAGATGGAAGGAGTTTGGCAATCTCTGCTCCATTCCTAATGATTCATCAACAGCTAGCCTTAACCAGCTGCCGGCAAGCTTTGTGTGAGGATGCAATGTCTGTGCAAGAGGGGTTCTGTGTCACTCATGTGCACCTACCATGCACCTGCTGTTCATAAACACAGGGCCCCTCAGGGTCCTTCTCCACAGTGCCTGTTGCTTAACTTCTGCACCTTTGGGCATCTGGGTTGCTGAGGTTATCCTAACACCCTGAAATGTAAGGGGGAGTTACCTTTTTGGTATTTATGGTGACAGCTGTCCGAGTTTCTCCTTGAGGTGGAATCTACCACTGATGACTCTAGTGAATGCATCAGCAGCGATTTTGAACAAGGCCAGAACCCTCAAGCCATTAAAAATTAAGAGTAAGATTTATTTTAAATATTTAATTTTGCACAGTCATCTAGATGTTCCGGTCTTTGCAACAGCAAGAGAAGATACTATTTCAGTGGTCATGTTTGATGAGGAAACAGTGTCTCCAGGTGGGCTGGGCACCATGTAGAAAGACTAGTGGTGACTGTATGTTTCTGTTCCTGTTAGTTCAGGGTCAGTTCATGTCTCAGGCTGCATTCAAACGGGACGATTTCTGATTCATCTGGGAATATCCTCAACTACCTTGCTGTCCTGTAGCAGGCCAAGGGGCACTGCTTTTTAAACGAAGAGGCTTTTAGCCTTATGTTGCATACTGAGGGCTTCTTATCACATTAATGGAAGGCAAATGGTAATGTGTTTGGACAAGTTTCTGGCCAGATGGCAGGACAGCCTGGAGAAATAAATCCCTAAAATCTGACCTTAAATTGTAGCTCTTCTGACCCAGGTTGCTATATTGGGCAGCAATAGCCGTGGCCAAGATGGGGCTGCCCTGTTGTAGGATGCAGGACACCCTCCAGGCTACCACACAGGTGGAAGTTCCCTCTGATGCTGTGTACCTCAGGCAGAGACCCTGGGAGAAATCCTGACTGAAGTGAGTCTTAAGAAATGCTCATTTGCACTTGATCTCAGTTTATAAAGGGTTACAAAATGTTGTTTCCTAGAAAATCTGCCAGTGTGTCTGCATGTCCTTAGCCTTCCCTTTGTTCTCCTCTCTTCTTACCCTTTCTCTCGCTCATTCCCCTCCTCTTCTTGCCTGAATACATTTTGAAAATAGTACTACAATGCTCCCTGCTTCAAGATTACAGTGTACTTTACTAGGTATGATTTAATTAGGGCCCTTATTATGTTTTCAGCAGCTTAAGGTGGGCCTTTCAACTTATCTACCTAATTGGTTGCACAAGAAGTTTCACAGCCCATGACAAAACATTGTCAGTGATCAAAGTCAAAATTCTGCATAAAGGAAAAATATTAATAATAAGATTATTCTTCAAGTGTGCGCTGCTAATTATGTCCAGAATGCAACCGTAGAAACACTTTTGACTGATGTGAGCTTTGTCTAATAAACATGAATCTTCAGTGAGCTATGGAAAGTGACACCTCCAGCCTTAACACTGGTGAAGGCTAATATTGCTTATTAAATAATTTCTACACCTTTTCCTATTTGGGTCTCTTTCCTCTCCTTTTGACTTGCCTCGTGTCTCTGCCGCTTTCTCTTTAGGTGACCACCCCTGAGATGGTGATGCCCAGCAGCATGTTCCTCCCAGCGGCTGTTCCAGATCGAGACGGGAGCTCCAGTGTGGAGGAGGCAGGAAAGCAACCTGGTTAGTGTCATGACTCTTGACCTTGAGGAGAGAAACAGAATGTCCATAGGGCAAGAGTGCCGGAGATCCCTTACTGTACTCCTAAGCTGAATGGAACTTTTCAGGGGACGAGGGGCGCTGCTGTCAGCACTGGGTACTCGGGCTCTGAGTGGGTATCTGTTGCTCTTCATGTGGTTTGAAGTAAGAACAGCTCAGGTGAGAACCAGTGAGGTTCTGGTGGACACAGGTCCCCTTAGACTGTACAGTGAGGAAGTTAATGGCCAGAGACTCAGTCAGTACACTCATAACTTACCATCCATCCTAAGCCATTACACATTCCCTCTCTGAGGACTTAAACATGAGGGACTTGTGGAGCACATGGGTGATCTCAGGGCACTGGATTAGGTATCTTTCTAGGCACTGTATCTGCACAGAACTCTTCTCTGAGACTTCTAGGACTGTCTCATAGGAGGCAGCAGAAAGGAGCATTTGGAAGGGACGCTGTTGTAGATATAGATGCTGGTGGTGCCCTGTGGTGAGTCCTCGCTGGGTGGGACCTCGGTTTATGAGTCTCTCCTCCATCACTGACATCCTGTCGGCAGCTAAGATTTAAGTTGGGAAGAGCTCTGCCCCACACGACTGCCCCACCTCCTCCCTTATGATGTCTCCATACTAGGCAGTGTACCACTGACCTGAAAAAAGGTCAGAATATTTATGGATATGATGATCTCATTGTAGAAAAAAATTTTAATGTATTATTTTCATAATTGGCCACTTGAACATTCATTGCTTATTGAATAGAGAGGACAGTCAGAAGTCACACTGTAACAGGAAATTTAATGCCTAAGAAATATACCCAAAATTTGTTACAATGGACAGCAGTCCTTACAAATGCCCCACATCTTAGCAGGGCACTAAAATCACATATTCTACAGTTTAGATCCATGTAAAAAGGGTATCCTTTAATTTCTTGAGAAACTGAAATGAATATTGTTTAAAAGACAGATCTGTGTGATGGTATAGGCCTACTAAGAGTTGAGACTTTCTGTATTTCCTTTTCTTCCTCTCTTCTTCCTGTGTGTCTGCAGGTTGGGTATTTCCCTCATCATCAGATTCTGTGTTCATGAGGCCCTGCTAGGTAGGCAGCTCGAAGCCCTCTTTATCACTGGGCTTGATTTCTATTTTCTTTACAGAAACCTCAGAGGATCTGGGAAAGAACATCTTACCCTCTGCGAGCACAGAACACAGTGGAGATTTGAAACCTTCTCCTGTGGACTCGGGCTCTGTGAGAGAAGACTCAGGCTTCCTGTGCTGGAAGAAGGGATGCAACCAGGTTTTCAAAACTTCTGCCACCCTCCAGACACACTTCAACGAGGTTCACGCCAAGAGGCCTCAGCTGCCAGTGTCGGATCGCCATGTATACAAGTACCGCTGCAACCAGTGCAGCCTGGCTTTCAAGACAGTGGAGAAGCTGCAGCTCCACTCTCAGTACCATGTGATCAGAGCTGCCACCATGTGCTGTCTTTGCCAGCGCAGCTTCCGAACTTTCCAGGCTCTGAAAAAACACCTCGAGACAAGCCACCTGGAGTTGAGTGAGGCCGACATCCAGCAGCTTTATGGTGGCCTTCTGGCCAATGGGGACCTCCTGGCAATGGGGGACCCCACCCTGGCTGAGGACCACACCATAATCGTGGAGGAAGACAAGGAGGAAGAGAGTGACTTGGAGGATAAACAGAGCCCGACGGGCAGCGACTCTGGGTCAGTACAAGAGGACTCGGGCTCAGAGCCAAAGAGAGCTCTACCTTTCCGCAAAGGCCCCAACTTCACCATGGAAAAATTCCTGGACCCTTCTCGCCCTTACAAGTGTACCGTCTGCAAGGAATCTTTCACTCAAAAGAACATCCTGCTCGTGCACTACAATTCTGTCTCCCACCTACACAAGTTAAAGAGAGCCCTTCAAGAATCGGCCACCGGTCAGCCAGAACCCACCAGCAGCCCTGACAACAAACCTTTTAAGTGCAACACTTGCAACGTGGCCTACAGCCAGAGTTCCACCCTGGAGATCCATATGCGCTCTGTGCTGCATCAGACCAAGGCCCGGGCAGCCAAGCTGGAGGCGGCGAGCGGCAGCAGCAACGGCACTGGGGGCAGCAGCACAGCGCCCTTGAGCTCCTCTACCCCGAGTCCCGTGAGCACCAGTGGCAGTAACACCTTTACCACCACCAACCCAAGCAGTGCTGGCATCGCTGCGAGCTCCAGCTTATTGAGTCAAGTGCCCGCTGAAAGTGTAGGAATGCCACCCCTGGGGAACCCCATCAGTGCCAACATTGCATCCCCTGCAGAGCCCAAGGAAGCCAACCGGAAGAAGCTGGCAGACATGATTGCATCCAGGCAGCAGCAGCAACAACAACAACAAGCACAGACACTGGCCCAGGCCCAGGCCCAAGTTCAAGCTCACCTGCAGCAGGAGCTGCAGCAGCAGGCGGCTCTGATCCAGTCCCAGCTGTTCAACCCCACCCTTCTGCCTCACTTCCCCATGACCACCGAGACCCTGCTCCAGCTGCAGCAACAGCAGCATCTCCTCTTCCCCTTCTACATCCCCAGTGCTGAATTCCAGCTCAACCCGGAGGTGAGCTTGCCGGTGACCAGTGGGGCTCTAACGCTGACTGGGACGGGCCCAGGCCTGCTGGAAGACCTGAAGGCCCAGGTTCAGATCCCGCAGCAGGGCCACCAGCAGATGCTGCAGCAGCAGCAGCAGCAGCAGCAGCAGAGCCAGCTCCCTCTGCCCCAGAGTCACCCTGCCCTCCTACAGCCCGGCCAGCACACTGAAAAGAAAAACAAACTGGTCATCAAAGAGAAGGAGAAAGAAAGCCAGAGAGAGAGGGATGGTGCCGAGGGGGGAGAGATCAACTCGGGACCAAAGGAATCACTGCCCGATGCCTTGAAGGCCAAAGAGAAGAAAGAACTGGCCCCGGGGGTTAGTTCTGAGCCGTCCATGCTCCCTCCACGCATTGCCTCGGATGCCAGAGGGAATGCTACCAAGGCCTTGCTGGAGAACTTTGGCTTTGAGCTGGTCATCCAGTACAATGAGAACAAGCAGAAGGTGCAGAAGAAGAATGGGAAGACGGAGCAGGGCGAGAACCCAGAGAAGCTCGAGTGTGACTCCTGTGGCAAGCTGTTTTCTAACATCTTGATTTTAAAGAGTCATCAAGAGCACGTTCATCAAAATTACTTTCCATTTAAACAGCTAGAGAAATTTGCCAAACAGTACCGTGAGCACTACGACAAGCTGTACCCCCTGAGGCCTCAGACCCCCGAGCCGCCACCCCCGCCTCCACCCCCGCCTCCACCCCCGCTGCCGGCAGCACCACCCCAGCCAGCATCCACCCCAGCCATCCCCACATCGGCCCCACCCATCACTTCACCCACAATTGCCCCGGCCCAGCCGTCCGTGCCACTCACCCAGCTCTCCATGCCCATGGAGCTGCCCATCTTCTCGCCACTCATGATGCAGACGATGCCACTGCAGACACTGCCGGCTCAACTGCCCCCTCAGCTTGGACCCGTGGAGCCTCTGCCCGCGGACCTGGCCCAGCTGTACCAGCATCAGCTCAATCCAAGTCTGCTCCAGCAGCAGAATAAGCGCCCTCGCACCAGGATCACAGATGACCAGCTCCGAGTCCTGCGGCAGTATTTTGACATTAACAACTCCCCCAGTGAAGAGCAGATCAAAGAGATGGCAGACAAGTCCGGGTTGCCCCAGAAAGTGATCAAGCACTGGTTCAGAAACACGCTCTTCAAAGAGCGGCAGCGGAACAAGGACTCCCCTTACAACTTCAGCAATCCTCCCATCACCAGCCTGGAGGAGCTCAAGATCGACTCGCGGCCCCCTTCACCAGAACCTCAGAAGCAGGAGTACTGGGGGAGCAAGAGGTCTTCGAGAACAAGGTTTACCGACTATCAGCTGAGGGTCCTGCAGGACTTCTTTGATGCCAATGCTTACCCAAAGGACGATGAATTTGAGCAACTCTCTAATTTACTGAACCTTCCAACCCGAGTCATAGTGGTCTGGTTTCAAAACGCCCGACAGAAGGCCAGGAAAAATTATGAGAATCAGGGAGAGGGCAAAGATGGAGAGCGGCGTGAGCTTACAAACGATAGGTATATTCGAACGAGCAACTTGAACTACCAGTGCAAGAAGTGCAGCCTGGTGTTCCAGCGCATCTTCGATCTCATCAAGCACCAGAAGAAGCTGTGTTACAAGGATGAGGATGAGGAAGGGCAGGATGACAGCCAGAATGAGGACTCCATGGATGCCATGGAAATCCTGACACCCACCAGTTCCTCTTGCAGCACCCCGATGCCCTCCCAGGCTTACAGCACCCCAGCACCCGCGGCCAATACAGCATCCTCTGCTTTCTTGCAGCTTCCATCAGAGGCTGATGAGCTGGCCACCTTCAGTGCAAAACCAGAGGTGAGTGATGAAAAACCAAAGCAGGCTGAACCTCCCAGTGCACAGCCGAACCAAACCCAAGAGAAGCAAGGACAACCAAAGGCAGAGCTGCAGCAGCAAGACCAGCCCGAACAGAAGATGAGCACTGCCCAGCAGAAGCTCCCACAGCTGACGTCCCCCATGCCGGTACCTACGCAGCCTCCTCCACAGGCACCCCCCCCTCAGTGCCCCTTGCCCCAGTCGAGCCCCAGCCCCTCCCAGCTCTCCCACCTGCCCCTTAAGCCCCTCCATACGTCAACTCCTCAGCCGCTGGCCAACCTACCTCCTCAGTTAATCCCCTACCAGTGTGACCAGTGCAAGCTGGCCTTCCCATCATTTGAGCACTGGCAGGAGCATCAGCAGCTTCATTTCCTGAGTGCACAGAACCAGTTCATCCACCCCCAGTTCTTGGACAGGTCACTGGATATGCCTTTCATGCTGTTTGACCCTAGTAACCCACTGCTGGCAAGCCAGCTGCTCTCTGGGGCCATACCTCAGATTCCTGCAAGCTCAGCCACTTCCCCTTCAACTCCCACCTCCACGATGAACACTCTGAAGAGGAAGCTGGAGGAAAAGGCCAGTGCAAGCCCTGGAGAAAATGACAGTGGGACAGGGGGAGAAGAACCTCAGAGAGACAAGCGTCTGAGGACAACTATCACGCCAGAACAGCTAGAAATTCTCTACCAAAAGTATCTCTTGGACTCCAATCCAACTCGAAAGATGTTGGATCACATCGCACATGAGGTGGGCTTGAAGAAGCGTGTAGTCCAAGTCTGGTTTCAGAACACCCGGGCCCGGGAAAGGAAAGGACAGTTCCGGGCGGTGGGCCCAGCGCAGGCCCACAGGAGGTGCCCTTTCTGCAGAGCACTCTTCAAAGCCAAGACGGCCTTGGAGGCTCATATCCGGTCCCGTCATTGGCATGAAGCCAAGAGAGCTGGCTACAACCTAACTCTGTCTGCAATGCTCTTAGACTGTGATGGGGGACTGCAAATGAAGGGAGATATTTTTGATGGAACTAGCTTTTCCCACCTACCCCCAAGTAGTAGTGATGGCCAAGGTGTTCCCCTCTCACCTGTGAGCAAAACCATGGAGTTGTCTCCCAGGACTCTTCTGAGCCCTTCTTCCATCAAGGTGGAAGGCATAGAAGATTTTGAAAGCCCCTCCATGTCCTCAGTTAATCTAAACTTTGACCAGACTAAGCTGGACAACGATGACTGTTCCTCAGTCAATACAGCGATCACAGATACCACTACTGGAGACGAGGGCAATGCGGATAACGATAGTGCGACGGGAATAGCAACTGAAACCAAATCCTCTTCTGCGCCCAGTGAAGGGCTGACCAAAGCGGCCATGATGGCAATGTCTGAGTATGAAGATCGGTTGTCATCTGGCCTGGTCAGCCCAGCTCCCAGCTTTTACAGCAAGGAATATGACAATGAAGGTACCGTGGACTACAGTGAAACCTCAAGCCTTGCAGACCCCTGCTCTCCAAGCCCTGGTGTGAGTGGGTCTGCAGGCAAATCTGGAGACAGTGGGGATCGGCCCGGGCAGAAACGTTTTCGCACTCAAATGACCAATCTGCAGCTGAAGGTCCTCAAGTCATGCTTCAATGACTACCGGACACCCACCATGCTGGAGTGTGAAGTCCTGGGCAATGACATTGGACTGCCAAAGAGAGTTGTTCAGGTCTGGTTCCAGAATGCCCGGGCAAAAGAAAAGAAGTCCAAGTTAAGCATGGCCAAGCATTTTGGTATAAACCAAACGAGTTACGAGGGACCCAAAACAGAGTGCACTTTGTGTGGCATCAAGTACAGCGCTCGGCTGTCTGTACGTGACCATATCTTTTCCCAACAGCATATCTCCAAAGTTAAAGACACCATTGGAAGCCAGCTGGACAAGGAGAAAGAGTACTTTGACCCAGCCACTGTACGTCAGCTGATGGCTCAACAAGAGCTGGACCGGATTAAAAAGGCCAATGAGGTCCTTGGACTGGCAGCTCAGCAGCAAGGGATGTTCGACAACGCCCCTCTGCAGGCTCTCAACCTTCCTACGGCATACCCGGCGCTCCAGGGCATTCCGCCTGTGTTGCTCCCCGGCCTCAACAGCCCTTCCCTGCCAGGCTTCACTCCATCCAACACAGGTGGGTTCTGCTCTCAGTGATTCTCCCAGTAGTAAAGAGCCACCACACAAAACCTGAGTGCTGGGCAGGTGGGAGGCTCCACATTCCTAGTTCTCTAACTGCAACAGAATTTCAGGTCCCTTCCATTGAGTCTCCCGAGAGCTGTGATGTACATGACCCTCCACTTCCCAGTCCAAGAATGGGGACCCTGGAGTTGGAACGATCTCCTGAAACCATAGTTCTGCCTGGTGTTCAGCACAGACCAGGGTGTATGCTGTGGGCATGAACTGGAGGGTTCTGGTGTACTAGATCCTGGGGTGTTTTTGAGACAGCAGTTTCCATTATGGACCTTCCATTCAGTCTTTGTGGAAATGCAGATCCCATCTAGAAATCTATTGAAATTATAAAACATTTGAACATCCTAGCTAATTCTGGGTTGTGCCCTCTGGAAACAGGTTCAAAAGAATTTAAATAAACTTTTTGCTGTCCCCTGAGGTCCCGCCTCCTGTTTCAGAGACCTGTTCTGGCAGGAGAGATGCTACCAGGAAGTAGCTCTCACAAGCTGGAGCCTTACTCCTGGGGTTCCCTTTGATTCAGAAACACAGTGGTGTGTTAGTCTGGGGTTTTGGCTGTACCATGTGGCATGTGGGATCTTAGTTCCCTGTCTAGGGATTGAACCCACACACCCTGCAGTGGAAGCATGGAGTCTTAACCACTGGACCGCCCTCTAGTTTCTAATTAGACTACCTCTATACTGGAATGCACTGACCAGGAACTTGTATTGTGCAATGTGGTTCTGAATTATGACGTGTTTTATAGTCGTCTAAACCGAAAATATTTATTTTTAGGGGTGTTCAATCACCTCTTCATTTCCTTCTGCCCATTTCCCTTTCTAATGCAGAGTCACACACTTGGTACTCATTTTTCTACCTCATAGGGAGTTCCACAGTTCTTCCTGTGTGCCTCTCTTGTTCCTCCTCCTCCTCCTCGTTCTTCACCCGTCTTCTCTGGATCCAGCTGTCTTTCCTAAATTGGACCCTCACCTCTAGGAAGGACCCTGTGAGGCTTAGCATGAGTTAGTAAGTCCCCCACAGCCTGTACTGACCAGTGCACATTCACTAAAGCAGAGCCCTTCAGTGTGCCTCCTTATCTTCGAAACGTCCCAGTTCCCAGGGGCTCTAGCGATTCAGCTGCTTCCCAGAGCGGCTCTGCTTTCTGGCTGAATTAAATCCAAGTTTTATAACTTTGGCAGTGGTTTTACAGGACACGAAGCTACCTCATTCCTAATCCCACTTTCTTATCCTAAGAGAAGAAAGCATTCAGATACAGAAGTCGCTGCTTACCTGTGTTGACAAGCAGTATCACAGAATGATGATAAGAGTCAGCTAGATAGAGTCGCCAGGAAACAGGCGACGGGAAGTGGCTGAGTACTGAACTACTCCCGCAGCCTGGGACCTCGGCAGAGGGGCTTGGGAAGGCCCAACATTTCATAGTAATGAGAAAGAATTAGAATGTCTGATCTGTTCCCCTTGTTTTACAGATGAGAAAACTGAGGCCCAGAGAGGTCAAGACCATTCAGCAAGCTAGGGCAGGAGCCAGAGCTCCCGCCCAGGCCTCCAGGCTCCCAGTGCTATGCACTGTACTCCTTCCACAGCACCCAGTATGAGCCAGTCAGTCAACGGGTATATGCTTAGTGCTCCTCAGGTTCTGATCACTTACACTGGACTCCAGGTAGGAAGATATGCTCTTAATCATTCAAGGCAGCCAGGCATGCCCCAGTTACCACCACCGACTGAACCACAGCTCCCAGGAGTACTGCATCTGGAATTAGGAAAGAAAGGAGTATGTCAGGGCCAATGGTAAGCTCTTCCCACACCCATCTACTGTGGAAAGCCAAGCTTCCAAGCACCACATGGCAGACGTGTCAGCCACAGTCCACACCGCATCAGGAGATGCCTCAGCCACTCCAGGAGTGTACGACTCGTGTGGTTCTGACCTTACAGATGAGAAAACCAAAGCCACAGGGTTACTGTGAGAATGTATTAAGCTGCTTTACTGAGTGAACACACCTAGTGCAGAGCCTGGTAAATAGCAGAGGTTCAGTACATGTTCCTTAAAATTGAATCTCTTTTGTCCTATCAGTTCTTCTCTGGGAGCCTGATGCCATAGGGATGGGGCAATCAGGAGGCATTTCTTCTCTGCCCTGCTGAGCCCGTGGCTCTGGCTGCAGCTCCAACCTAAAACCTAGAGCAAGCCTGTTGCCTCGAAGTAGACAGAGCCATGTCCAGAGTTTGGAATTCATTATCTGGTCTGTCCCTGCCTTGTTTGTGCTACCTTAACTAACAAACCTTTACTGGGTTTTTCTAGTGAGACACATCTTCTCCTCTGATTTTGATCCCTTAACTGCATTCAGGAAACTAGATGACATAATCTCAGCTGTCCCTTTCTGTCATTTTAGAAGTGCCAGTTAATGATGTCATGTGATGCTGAGGGAAGCATCCTTCTCGCTATCCCGAAGTTAATGCATGTTTTTTTCTGGGATTGGCAACTGGAGGCAACCTTGTTCTCCACCCCTGAAATTTGAGGGTTTTTAATGCAGTGTGATAGCCCAGGGCACCATATACCACTGGAGCCAGAAATCAACATTGTGTTCACCTGGGTCTGGCCTTCGGGAATGTTTACTCTCATGAAGACAGTGCCTTATTTGGAACCCCCCACCCCAGCTTTCTTGCTGAAGGTGGTCCAGATGAAGAGGAGGGATGCCTCCTGTCTAGTGTTTGGGATGTGGTCAGTGCTGTCCTCCAGCACTTCGCTAGCCTACATGAACCAGCAGCAGCCTTCCATCACCCTGGAACAGAAGGGTCAAACCAGGAGATGGCGAAAGGTCAGGGAGGATGGCAATCTCTAGGCTCGATGGAGGCTTTACAGGAGTGGTGGGTTAGGCCTGAGTGGGACTGAGAATGCAGCTCTGCCCTATGTGGGCCTAGTGCCGTGGCCTGCCACCCGTAAGCAGTGGGGCCTAGGTTGTGATGTGTCAGGAACTGCTGGGGCCAGCACTTGGGCTCTTCTGTTTCTGACATTGCTTTTCCCTCTTTCTGTGTCTGGTTTCCAAACCTTCCAGTCAACCAAATAGGGGCAAAAGAAAATGCTCATTTTTCCACTGGACTCCAGAGTCCTACTCCTAGATGTTCAACAGATTTGTTAAAGGAGGTCAGCTGAGTCAAAGCAGTGGCTCTGTTTACCTTGAGTGGATTGTTTTCATTTCTTCCCCTTCCTCCTGCCTCCTAACACATCCATTCAGCGGCAGCAGTGGAGGTCACAGAGGCACATGTGTAGAGCCTGTTGTGTTTATTCATGTGGTCTTGGTGCCTGACTGGGTTTCTTGCTTTTGTTCTCTTCTCCATTCTGTACATACTGTATTACTTCTACAGGGGTTTTGATAAATGCCATTGGTTCAGATGGGTCCCAGCTGGCAACAGCTAGTCTGAGGGCCTCCAGACTAATTGCCTTGGGCAGAGTGAATGGAAAGGCTTCCCTGGTGGCTCAGTCATAAAGAATCTGCCTGCAATGCAGGAGACGCGGGTTTGATCCCTGGGTCGGGAAGATCCCCTGGAAAAGGAAATGGGAACCCACTCCAGTATTCTGGCCTGGGAAATCACATGAACAAAGGAACTTGGTGGGCTACAGTCCATGGGGTTCCAAAGAATTGGACACAACTTAGCGACTAAGCAACAGAGCGAATGGTAGCTGGGAGCATGGCAAAGAAAATATGACCCAGTGGGATGGGTGTGGCACGTTGGGCAGGAAGGTGTTAGGAGTTGTTTAGCTGATAGGGACAGTATGGGAGCTGACCCAGGGTGGGGTCCGGATTAAAATACAGGTTGGCCAACCCTGGGCCTGGTGAGAAAGCTCTACTGAAAACGTTAAATCAACAGAGAGGATCCTTTAAGTTCAAGCTCTGAGCTCTTAGACCCTGTGCCAGTGACACAGATGAAACCTCCCGAGCAAAACCTCCCAAGCTTCAGCCTCGCCACCCAGACTGACATATGACTTCTGTCTCCATTCCTTTCAGCTTTAACGTCTCCTAAACCGAACTTGATGGGTCTGCCCAGCACAACAGTTCCTTCCCCTGGCCTCCCCACATCTGGATTACCAAATAAACCGTCCTCAGCATCGCTGAGCTCCCCGACCCCAGCACAAGCCACCATGGCAATGGCCCCTCAGCCAGCCCCTCAACCCCAGCAGCCACAGGTGCAGCCGCCACCGCCAGCAGCCCAGCCACCACCTGCACCACAGCTCCCGCCACAGCAGCAGCCGCAACGCAAGGACAAAGATGGTGAGAAGGTCAAGGAGAAGGAGAAGGCACACAAAGGGAAAGGGGAACCCCTGCCTGTCCCCAAGAAGGAGAAAGGAGAGGCCCCCACGGCGGCCGCAGCCACGCTCTCAGCGCCACTACCCGCCATGGAGTATGCGGTGGACCCGGCGCAGCTGCAGGCCCTGCAGGCGGCCTTGACTTCAGACCCCACAGCATTGCTCACGAGCCAGTTCCTCCCTTACTTTGTACCAGGCTTCTCTCCTTACTACGCCCCCCAGATCCCTGGCGCCCTGCAGAGCGGGTACCTGCAGCCGATGTATGGCATGGAAGGCCTGTTCCCCTACAGCCCTGCGCTGTCGCAGGCCCTGATGGGGCTGTCCCCGGGCTCCCTGCTGCAGCAGTACCAGCAATACCAGCAGAGTCTGCAGGAGGCCCTCCAGCAGCAGCAGCAACGGCAACTACAGCAGCAGCAGCAAAAAGTGCAGCAGCAGCAGCCCAAAGCAAGCCAAACCCCAGTCCCCCCGGGGGCTGCTTCCCCAGACAAAGACCCTGCCAAAGAATCCCCCAAACCAGAAGAGCAGAAAAACGCACCCCGTGAGGTGTCCCCCCTCCTGCCGAAACCCCCCGAAGAGCCAGAAGCAGAAAGCAAAAGTGCGGACTCCCTCTACGACCCCTTCATTGTTCCAAAGGTGCAGTACAAGTTGGTCTGCCGCAAGTGCCAGGCGGGCTTCGGTGACGAGGAGGCGGCGAGGAGCCACCTGAAGTCCCTCTGCTTCTTCGGCCAGTCTGTGGTGAACCTGCAAGAGATGGTGCTTCACGTCCCCACGGGCGGCGGCGGCGGTGGCGGCGGCGGCGGCGGCGGTGGCGGCTCGTACCACTGCCTGGCGTGCGAGAGCGCGCTGTGTGGGGAGGAAGCTCTGAGTCAGCATCTCGAGTCGGCCTTGCACAAACACAGAACAATCACGAGAGCAGCAAGAAACGCCAAAGAGCACCCTAGTTTATTACCTCACTCTGCCTGCTTCCCCGATCCTAGCACCGCATCTACCTCGCAGTCTGCCGCTCACTCAAACGACAGCCCCCCTCCCCCGTCGGCCGCCGCCCCCTCCTCGTCCTCGTCCTCGTCCTCCGCTTCCCCCCACGCCTCCAGGAAGTCTTGGCCGCAAGTGGTCTCCCGGGCTTCGGCTGCGAAGCCCCCTTCTTTTCCTCCTCTCTCCTCATCTTCAACGGTTACCTCAAGTTCATGCAGCACCTCAGGGGTTCAGCCCTCGATGCCAACAGACGACTATTCGGAGGAGTCTGACACGGATCTCAGCCAAAAGTCCGACGGACCGGCGAGCCCGGTGGAGGGTCCCAAAGACCCCAGCTGCCCCAAGGACAGTGGTCTGACCAGTGTAGGAACGGACACCTTCAGATTGTAAGCTTTGAAGATGAACAATACACACAAATGAATTTAAATAAAAAATTAATAACAAACCAATTTCAAAAATAGACTAACTGCAATTCCAAAGCTTCTAACCAAAAAAGAAAAAAAAAAAAAGAAAAAAAAGAAAAAGCGTGGGTTGTTTTCCCATATACCTATCTATGCCGGTGATTTTACATTGTTGTCTTTTCTTTTCTCTTTTAATATTAAAAAGAAAAAAAACCCTTAACCCTGTTATATTGTGTCCTTTTGAAGGTACTATTGGTCTGGGAAACAAGTCCACAGGGCCTCCCTATGTCTTTGGAGCTTAAACCCCTTGTATATTTGCCCCTTTCCAATAAACACCCCACGTCGATAGCACAGAGGAGCCCGGCATGCACTGTATGGGAAAGCAGTCCACCTTGTTAACAGTTTTAAAAAATTTCTTGCTATCTTAGCATTCAGATACCAATGGCTTGCTAAAAGAAAAAAAGAAATGTAATGTCTTTTTATTCTCAGGTCAATCGCTCACACTTTGTTCTGTTTTCAGAATCATTGTTTTATATATATTATTTTTTGGTTTTTTTTTTTTTTTTTTGGTTTGTTTTTATTTTCGTTCCAGAAAAGATTTTTTGTTTTGTTAATTTAAAAACGGGCAGAAAGTATTTGAGAAAAACAATGTGAACTGCTTTAGCTTTCTGGGGATTTTAAGGATAGCTTTTCTGCTGAAGCCAATTTCAAGGGGAAAAGTTAAGCACTCCCACTTTCAGAGGAAAAAAAAAAAACCCACACAGAGTGTTGAGGACTTGTAGCTTAAAAAAAAAATAAGTTTTAAAAACTGACTTTCTGTATTTATGATAGATATGACCATTTTTGGTGTTGAGTAGATTGTTGCATTGGAAATGAACTGAAGCAGTATGGTAGATTTAAAAGGAAAAAAAAAAACCTTTTGTGTACATTTAGCTTTTTGTATGGTCCAGCTGACAGCTCCTCATTTGATGTTGTCTTGTTCATTCCTAGCAGATAGATTGCAATCCGTTGATTCGCCTAAGCTTTTCTCCCCTTTGTCCCTTAATTCCACTTTCTCTTTCCTCCTCCCACCCTATAATCTCCCATTTAAGGTAGCTGCCTTCATTTCTTAGAAGGTAGCTGCAGAATTATTTTATAAAACTAAAGAAAGAATTTCAAAGGGTTCTAGGGGTCATTAGGATCCTTACAGATTATTTTTGGTTGGGGAGTTGAAACTTTTTAAAGGCATATAATTCTAGTTATCTATGTCTGTTAGCCTTGTACATTTAGTTTTTATTTATCCTTCTTTTGGTTCTTCTTTTCACCCGATTTTCCCCCTCCTTGTTTGGTAGATGCTTCAAATATTCTTTTCTTAAACTAAAGCATTCGTTTCGGTTTGTGTAATTGGGCTGTGTGCTTTTCTTTTCTAAAAAAGTTTTTGGTTAGGGGTTTGGTTTCTGTGTTTTTGTTTTGTTTTCTTTCCTCTCTCAGAAAAAGAAATTTCATGCTTTAAATAAAATCCAAAGACACACCCTTTCACTGCTGAGGCAGAAAAAAGGGAAAGGGTTCTTGTTACTTGAGAATTTGTTTCTGATTTAAACAAACAAGACTTAGTTTAATAAAAGAAAGAGTAAAACAAAAGATTCCCAGGTTGTTATGTGCTTCTTCTGCAAGCAGAGAGGCAACTGTTAATGAAATTCCATATACCAAAAGACACATTTTTCACTTCAAAGTTTTGTCCTTGTGTTAGGCAGTCTGAGCGGTGAGTGATCCAGAGCGCAGCCAACAAAGAAGCAGATAGCACTTGTACGTACAGAGAGCAAAAAAGGAACCGTGTGTGAGGCACTTGTGTTTATGTTAATATCCATATTCCTGTACCACACAACACAACGCAACATACACCCTTTCTCATCTTCAAAAAAAATGCGGTCTGAACTTTGAAAGGAAAACTTTGTGCTGCTATAACGTAGATTTTGGAGACAAATAGATGCTTTGCTGTTTCACTTTCATAGCCAAACATCAACCGAAAGAATCTCCCCTTACCCTGAAAGTTGAAGTCCTTCTCCCTTTCATTCTCTTCCTTCTGTTTCAAAAGGGAACTTTGAAGACTGTGAATGCAGGTTCCATCTGGTCACCTTTTGGGCTTCTTTCCCCAGTGCAGAAGCCACTCATCGACTTTGCAAAAAGACTGGAGCATTCCAAGATCTGAAAATGGATTTCTTTTTTTCTCTTTTTCTTTTTTAGCCGGGACTATTTTATTTTTATGAATTTGTTTTTAGTTTAATGAAAGAGTAGATCCTGAACTGTTGTATATATTTCTAACTAGGCTGATTGATGCACAGTGCAAATTCCTTTTTTAATTTTTTAAGTAGAAATACTAAAGAATACCATCTAACTATTCATACCAGTATACAGCTGTAGCATAAGGTGTCAAAAACAAGTACGCAAAATATTTGCTGTTTTAGCAAGCTGTTTCTTTTGACAAGAATTCTTGTATTTCTCCCTGTGTTTGAGATGAACATTTTTAAATTTTGAAGTTGTACAGTTTTGTTTTCCATTATTTTATCTTGTTTGTAACTCTATGAAATATATATATATTTTTTGCCATTTAACTGTTGTATGTTACTCTGTGTCTGTATCATATAGAAAAAAAAATTGTTTGTTTTTGTTTTTGGTTCTCTATGTGATACCAATTAACAATTTAATACTAGCTTTACCTATCAAATTCTGCTAGGTCTTTTCTGAAAACTTTGTTTTTAAAAAATGATAACTGCTTGGTAATAGTGCAATTTCTACCCCTTTTCCTCCCCCCTCAACTTTAAGTTCATTTCCTTGTAATTTTGCCACCTTCTCCCCAATGGCTTTTTTTTTTTTTTGGAGCTACTATGCCATCCTCCCTCTGTGAGGCAGAGTGACTGTCAGTGTTTTGGTATGCCATGCCTCGACTTGTGGGTGTGTTTGGCAACAGCAAGGTGGTTGGGTAGAGTGGCTAAGCCTGCTTTCGCCCACCAATGTTCCCCAGAGGGGTTATGTGAGTGTTTCAACCTGGAGTGGGTTGCATGCTTAATGCTTTCCTCTACAACTGTACCACCCACGTGTATGTTCATTCAAAAAGAAAAAATAATTCTTCTCAGCATTAACCCAGAAGTAGCAAAGCAGTCAGTGATGGTTGAAGCTTAGAGGTCAGACATGAGCTAGTTGATGTTTGTGGGCTGACATCCACCGTGGCTGTGACCAGAATCATTACAAAGCATGAATTCACTACAATGCTCAACTGTTTAGACTGGTCTCACTCAGAGAATTTATTCCTGTAGGTAGCTGAATAGGATATCTCAACTCACTTTTAAAATTAGTTCTTCACCTCCATTAACACTTCATATTTTGGTTGGTTGGTTTTTTTCTGACTTTCCACAGTGTGGGTTGGTGCTGGGCACCGTTCAGTCACAGCACCAAATGCACCCACAGAATGGGAGTTATTTCTTCCATCCTCCAAAAAGAAACTTAAGAAGGAAACACACACACACGGAAAAGTTTAATAAATCTAGGAAGTTTTTTTTTTTAATTAAAAGCTATTTAAAGATATGAATGTGGCCAAAGTTTTACACAATTGAAAACAAAGTAAAACAGACGGCATGTGTTTAAACCTGAGTTTATCAGGCATGGCAGGAAGTTGCAAGAGAGAGAGGCAGTGACCCAAGCCAGTGCACTTGATGTTCATGGACATATATTTTTTTTAAATAATAAATTAAATTAAAACATTTTAAATAGGAGCATAAATTGAGTTGGTTGGTTGTTGGCGCTGAGATACTGCCCACTGTGAAACAAAGCTTTGACTAGTTCTTTTGTTTATTTACTTCCTTCGGGGGGTGGGAGGGGGGCAAGTTTGGGTAGGAAAGAGCATACATGAACGTGACCCTGAGGTGAAGAGGTATATGAACAGCCTTTGCAATGTACAAAAAAACAAAAAACAAAAAAAAACAAAAAAAATAGAGCAAGTGAAACCAAAAATGATGTTCTTGGTGTTTTTCTATAATGTAGTCTTGTTAGCTTTTTTGTTACTGTAACAATGCTGATCTCGAACTGTACCAAAATACATGGAGACTAACAGAACCACATGGAACTTTCAAACTGAAAAAAAATTTGTCACAAAAACTTTGTTGTCATAGTTAAGTTGATTGTAGATGGTAATTGAATATACTCCTTTGAAAATATTTCATCAAGTATGTTTCCTGCTCATTGTGATACATTAAAAAAATATGAGCAAAAGTTCTTGTCTCTGTCACCAGATTTTGTGTGTGTGAGAGAGAGGCTGATGGTTGATCCTGAGGTTGTGTAAACAAGGACACTAACTCCAGGGCACACAAGCTCTTTGATATTTCTGAGTGTCCTTGTCTCTCCTGACACTTAAGAAGGTGCAGGAAGTGTTGGTGATGGAGCTGACTAGCTTATTTCCTTGAGAAGGGTAAGCCTGACAGCTTGGATGATATTTGGCCCCAACGAGTTCTAATAGCATTGATACTTTTAATTCACGTTTATACGCAAATTTTAGGTACCTGGGACAACAAGAAGCAAGGAAATTTTGCTGACGGCGAGGAAAGAGGTAAGATTAACTTCTCTGAAATGGGAATCAGATCCACTGTTGACAACGCAAGGATACAAAAAGTGAGTTGAATTAAATGAATGATTGACTACATTTACCGTTCCTAGCAAAGGGCTTTTAAACTCTGTTAGAGTAGAATTTGAGATAAGAAGAGTCTTCAAAACAGTAATAGCACTAGTAATTCGTATATATAAGAGGAAATTTGGTACGCTTATCAGAAACCCTCCCTTCCAGCAGAAAAGGTGTGAAATTCATTAATAAGGAGTACATCCAAGATCAGACCCAAAGGCCCTTCCACTCATCTCTAATTTACAGCCAAAGCCCGTAAATAATTTACGGAACTCGAGCAGTGGGCCTGGATGGCGCTGCAAGAGAGCTGTCTTCTTGCAAGGTCTGCAGCATCTTTCCTCAGCCAACAAGGGTTTTTTTGCTACACCAGGAGTTGAACTATGAAACCTGCTTCTATTGGCTCAGACAGCCATTGTCTACCAAGTCTTTTTCCTTAGTTCCTACCGCAGGCATTCAAGCAGCAGCAGTGACCCTATTAACTCAACATCTCAAAGAATCCTACAGTGGGTACAGGCATCACTAGAAGCTGGTTCCCTCACTGGTAGCTGGAACCTCTGTGCCGAGCAGGTTATGCCACTGTCCCTAAGGAAACCCTGCTCTTTCTCCAGGCACTGTACTTCTCCTGGGTGTTCCTGCAGAGGCACATGGCTTCCATCTTAGTACGTGTTCCTGGCACACAGTTAGGTCACTGATCTTTCTTCTGACCCCACAGAAAGGTACACACAGCATGATAAAAACTGTTCAAACCCAAAGCCACGTCTGCCTTCCTAGGCTATAATTATTTTAAGATATGGCAGGATCACACTGAAATGTTTTAAACGGAACTAGTTTCGCAGTGAGGTTTTTGCTGCTTCAGCTCTTTGCAGGAAGGTGACTACAATTCAAATTCTTAAGATAAATTTTTAATAAGAAAATAAGACAAAACCTTGGTGATGGTTAGGGCCTTTGTATCAGAAAAACCTCTAAGCACCTAAATTACATTGAGAGAGGACTGGGTAAGGAGGGACTCCGCCTGTTACTAGAAAAGTTTTACACAAAAGGGAAAAGAGGTCTTCTAATCCGGCTGCAATATCATGCTCATGTGGATATTAATCTACTTGGAATTAACATTTTTCCCCTGGAAAATGTGAAATGGCAACATCTTAGAATGGCTGATATGTGTTAGTCAGGTAGCTGTTTCTAATTTTGCTTTAAAGAAATGTCTGTAGTGCCTAGCTCCTGTTATAGACTAAGGACCTTACAAGTCTCACTTTTAACAAGTTTAGGCTTTAAGTTACAAGAGCACAAGCAGTTTAAGAGTCGAGCTGAAGGATGAGAAGTTTGCACCTGCTGCTCTGCTCTGTAGCCTTAATTACAGGACAGACATGCCCGCTCAGTCTCTGTATATTACTGCTGGGTGCAGACCAGCAAGGCTTTGGCAAAACTTGCAAAATTAGTCATCTCAGGGCCATTAAAGTAGCCAAAGCTTTCCATTACCTTTATTTCATAGCAAAGATGGTAGGTATCTTCCTTACTTCTTTGTTCTCTTTTTTTTTTTTTTTCAGAGAGGCATGTTTTTTAAATGTCTTACCCAATTACCCTAGATTCCTCTCAAGCTATCTTCTGGAGTTTTTAAATTCCAGATACAAAAAAATTGTTCTTTATCCTTTACGACTGCTTCATTTCTTATCTATATGGAACAAAGAGGCTGTTTAATCCAATTTAGGGATCTCTTATTTATGTAAGAATGAAAGAAAGAATGATAAACTGTTTCACTCTTGGAGCAAGATCCTCTGGCCTGAGAAGTGAGTGCTAAGAAACAACAAAGCCCAGCATATGAGAACGGCAGACACTCTGTCTCTGTAACACTGAAAGCTGCTTAGGACACTCACACTGCCTTGCCCTCCAGCACAGCCCCCTTGGCACATCACTACTGTCTCTTAGACCCCCTCTGTAACCCCTTCTGTTAGCATGGCACTTAAAATACACTGTGAAGGTCTGCAAAATTACTTCCTGCTTATTCCTCAAAATCATCTATAAAGAAGGCAAAGCGGGTGACATCGATGCCAGGTGTTCAGGATGGTGAAGTAATGAGTGAGGGGAGAAGGCACTGACCATGTGTTCAGTCTCTGTCCGGTGTTCCTCCTCCCTCCATAGTTCGGAGACGGTGGTTGAGAGAACAGGAGTCAGTCTGACAGGCTTCACCACTGTGACCTGGATGGCATCACTTACTCCCAGTAATATGAGGATAAGGGTACCCACTTCATAGGCTTCTTGTAAAGATTAAATAAGTTAATATCCATAAAATGCTTCAAACCCTGCCTGGTGCATACTCAGTGCTGAGTATCTGTTGCTCCTATCATTGTAGTATTAACTCTCCAATTGTTTGCTGTAGATCCCTTGGAATCACAGCTCTCTAACTCTTGCTTTACTTCAAGACTGTGGGGACTGCAATCCCATCAAGTCTTTGCTTGATGCATGTTTGCAGCTGATATGTCCCTGTCTGTACATATCTCAGAGGGCATAGAGACTCGTCAGGGTGTTTCTGCCCATGCGTTGTACAGGAGGACTGTACTGAGTCTGCACTTCATTCTCTCCATGCCCAGCTTCTAATGATTAATGTGGTCACAGAAAAGGATGGCTTGTAGTTTGCTTCTGTTTGCCAGAATAGGCATTCCTGACTCACCATGCTGGTGGGTCAACAGCTTAAATGTCTGGGGTTACAGAGACAGACTAGAAGCAATGGAATAGGATGTCACAACTTGCCCACTGCCATTGCCTTTTTTGAGGTGGTTTGAATACACAGGTTGGGAGCAGTAGTATCTAAAATGAGACTGTGAGAGTAAATGAATCATATGTGAAACAAAACTGAAAAAGGAAAGCACCAAAGGAATGCAGCAAGATCTTTCCAGCCCAAAACACAGGAAGAGCTTTAAAAAAAAATACTATTATTCTAGTAACCAGCAAAATAAACATCAGGAAGAGGCATGGGAACAACTGAGTAAAAACTACACTAGCAGAGAAAAGGCTTGAGTAGACGATTTCTATGATAGCCTCTGCATATATGAACTCCTCGGGGACACAGGTTTTAGAAGGCTATGGCTCTGTGAACTTTCTCCATTTTTAGTCAGAAACAGCAATGGTACTGGATATAAGATTGCTGATATTGGTATGAGAGGGCTGGTAAAGGCTATGGTGGATGGCTGGTGAGCCATTTTTCTTTCTCTCTGAGGATAACAACATATAAATGAAGCTTTGGTATACTGCCTGTAGTTAGGACATTATCATATAGTATCTGCTTTGATTTCTTTGTTATATGGTTCTAAGTTTGATTTTTGAATAGTTTTCAAAGTCTGACTTGTAATCAGTTGAACTTATTTGTTTCTTTCAAATAGTGTAAAGATGGTGTTCCACTGTTACCTCATTTGAATTGTTGCCAGTAGGGAATCTGCTGCCATCCTTATTTTTAATGTATTTGGCAGGAATAGAGACACAGATGTTGAGAATGGACTTGTGGGCACAGGAGGGGAAGAAGAGGGTGAGACGAAGTGAGAGACAGTAGCACTGACATATACACACTACTGTGTGTGAAAGAGACAGCTAGTCGGAAGATTTTTCTCTGTACCACTGGTTTCATCACGTCATATCCTGATGTGCTTTGGTGTAGTTGTAGTTATGTCTCTGTGCTTGGGATCTGTGGGAGCTTCATGCATCTGTGAAGTACTACTTTTTGTCAAAATTGGAAATTCTTCAAACATTTTTCAAATCTTTTTTCCATCTCTTTCCCTCCTTCTCTCCTTCACCTTCAGGGGTTTCCATTATATATGTATCAGGTCACTTGAAGGTACCTCATAGCTTACTGAGGCTCTGGTCTGGCGAGGTCACTTTTTCACTGGCAAGGTGTGGGGGCAGGATACACCGCGCTATGGTGGCTCCTACAGGGAACAGATGCGCTTCATTTTTGATCTTTCATATCTAAACTTCAACTTCTGAACATATCAGTAACAATAATTGCTTTACTGTCATCCTCAGCTAATCCTAAGATGTGTGTAAGTTCTAAGTTGGTTTGATTATTTTCCTCATTATGAATTGTGTTTTCTTGCCTCTTTACAAGACTAGTAATCTTTGATTGGATACCAGTGATTGTAAATTTTATCTTGTTGGGTGCTGGACATTTTTGTATTCCTATAAACTTCCAATTTGTTCTGGGATGCACTTATGGTATACAAAACAAGTTTGAGGGACTTTCCGGTGGTCCAGTGTCTAAGACTCTAAACTCTCATTGCAGGGGGCCCAGGGTGGATCCCCAGTCAGAGAGCTAGATCCCACATGCTGCTACACCACAACCAAAGATCCCACATGCTGTGACAAAGATCTATGATCCTCATGCTGCAGCTAAGACCTGGCACAGCCAAATAATTATACAGAAAAAAAAAAACCAGTTCGATCCCTTCCAATCTTATGTGTAAATTTTTTTGGGCAGGACCAGAACACTAATCAAGGGCTAATTATTCCCCATTACTGAAGAAGGACGCTTCTGAGATCTCTGCTCAAATGTTCCATGAACTTTTCCCAAACCCTGTATGCGCATCAGGTGCTGTTCCCTCTTTCGAGCTGGTTCTTTGCCAGCCTGAAGTAGTTTGCTAACATCATGCGTAATGAGGACCCTGTGAAGATCTCCAGAGGTCGCTTCTCTGGTACTCTGTCCTGCAAATTCTAGCTGCCTTGGTTTCTCCAGACTTACCTTTCTCTCAGCTCAGGCTATCTGCTGGGTTCCACCTATGTTCCTCACCCTGTGTCGCAGGCTGGAAACTCTCTTAAGGTGGTAAGGTGAGATAATCAAAGGGCTTACCTTATTTCTCCTCTCCCAGGGATCGCTGTTCTTCACTGTGTGGTGTCCGGTGTCTCAAGAACCATTCTTTCATCTTTTTTTTCTTTGTCTTTTTAGTTGTTTCAGCTGGGAAAGGTACGTCTGGTTGCTACTGCTCCATCTCAGCTGAAAGCAGAAGTCAGGTTTAGTTTTTAGATAGTGTGTAAGAGTTCTGTGTAACTTTCTAAGTTGTTACCTGTGTTTATGAAATTTCCCAAAAGGTCTGAATTAACTTAGGAGTCTGATCTCCCCAACAGATTTCCCTGGACATGATAGATGCTGACTCACTCTTAGAATCCAAGGTTGCAACTACTTCATCCTTCTGCTTAATTATGTGATGAGAGTTAGAAGAAAGGTACGTAAATGCATAACTGTAGCCACTTTTTACCTTGCCATAATGCCACATAGAGTGGAGAAACCACTTCCTAGGTTTTGAAGTGTAAGTCAGCCCATGGAGCAGAGGTATGACTGACAGTAGAAACACTATTTCTGCTCTTCCCCCTTGATATAAGGGTTATCACTATTCATAAAGTTATTTCCAGTCTTGGAAAAAAAAATCACTTTCATTTCAATGACATCCCTTACACAGATAATTTTTCAGGCTAACCAAATGTGGCTCAAGGAAATCCATTAATGTGGAAATATGATTCTCACTCAGATGAATTCATTGCACTAAGTAATACAGAAGAATGATAAAAATCAGGCTTCAGCAGACACTAGTCATTCTTGCTAAAGTCAAATCATGTTTTTGTTTGCTATTTTGACAGAAATTTGATCCTACTTAAATTGGGAATACAGTAATACATCCATAATAAATGAAAAGCTTCAAGTGTTAACTCATTACCCGCTTTTAAAAATTCAAGATTTGTTTCAGGGTACTTTTCCCACTACACTTATCTGCAGATAATCTGCTCCACTCACCAGTCCACCTTCAAAGCACACCCTGTACTCATCACTCTATATTTAAAGGCTTAGCTAGTGTCATTCACTCCATGACATCTATGTCATCACATCTGTCCAGTCCCTTTTCTGACCCCTCACAGCAGCACATGCCTTGTGTGGCACTGATTTGTGTAGGTATAAATGTAGATGGCCTGCTATCCTACATTTACAATTTGAATGACCAACTAAACGAATTAAAGAATGAAGCAAAGGGTATTCATCCTCATCTTCATCCTCATCCTTCACCTTCATGGGAGGCAAGGTCTCAAATGAGTGAGTACACACATTAATAGAATTATATAAAATGAGGATGGAAAAACTCAGAGTTTTTTTCTGTCCCCAAACTTTCTGCAAAGTAAAGGGAGAGGGACGTCTTTCAGCACAGAGAAATGGAAAATAGAAATCAATTTAAAAAATTAGGTTGGACAGGATAAAAACTATACCAGACAAATGGTTTTTCTAGGAGAGAAAATAATTGCAGTTAAAAAAACAGTCCAGGAATTTGGAAGTACTAGTTGAAACCCTTTGTATCTTTGTCTCCAAACTGAAGGGCAGTATTAAACGGTGGTTTGAAAAATAAAAAACAAACAGTTGTTTGAAAGGAGTTACAAGGTTTTGTTTTGTTTTAAAGTAAATGCAAATGTTTATAGAATATTTGAAAACTAGGCCTCACCCCAAACCTGGGGGAAAAAAAATCAGAATATAATCCTAATAGAGTTAGATATTTATGAAATTTCAGATTTGTTTTCAGTTTTTGCTACCTGGTTTCTTTGGTTGATGCATTAGAAAAAAGATGCATAGAATATTTTTTATGATTCTCTATCTGTAAAAATCGCATACTAGCACAGATATTCCCATGTGTCATTCATGTATAAGTGCAGCAGAAAGAAGCCGAGTACAGAGAAAAGAGATGTAGACTTCCAGAACTCCATTTAATGAGCTGAGCTATATAAGGCACCCTTCTAACTCTGAAGACTATTTTGTTATCAAAGAGCTAATCATGAGTGCTTGCTCAGTTGCCTCAGTTGTGTCCGACTCTCTGTGACCCCATGGACTATAGCCCACCAGGCTCCTCTGTCCATGGAATTCTCCAGGCAAGAATACTGGAGTGGGCCGCCGTTGCCTTCTCCAGGGGGTCTTCTATCAAAGAGCTATACAAATAAATATTCCCCCTTTTCCCAGGAAAAGGAGCAGGTCCAGAACGTTTCATGGATAACTTTTACCAAGTCGTTAAGGCCAGTGCAGAGGCAACTTCAAAGCCACTAGAGAAGAATAATGGACTATAAAGAGAGATTTGGGTGGGTCTGGGAGTGGAAACTTTTCACATAAGCTCCAAAATTAAAATTCCCAATCACATGAAAAAGAAAATTTACAAAGATAATTAACAATAATCAGATGGATTTACTTAAAATCTAATGGCCTATGATATTAATGACTACTCTTTATGAAACAAGAGCAGATTAAGTATGACTGAAGAAAATAATCTAATTAAAAATCTTATATATGGGACTTGCCCGGTGGTCCAGTGGTTAAGACTCTGAACCCTTAATGCAGAGGGGGAGGGTTTGATCCCTGGTCAGGGAACTAAGATGCCACATGGTATGGGCAGGAAAAAAACAAAATCCTATATGAGAAAAATAGAGTAACAATTTAATTCAATAATAAGTGATATCAGTAGCACAATGATATGGTTGTTTTCCAGAATGGAAAAATATTGTCAGACTGAAAGTACACATGACATACCAAGAAAGATAAATGAACTAACCTGACACTGAGACATACCCCAGTGAAATTACAGGTAATCTGTAAGCTACTTTTCTCCCTGATGGCTTTTAAGATTTTCTCTTTACATTTGGCAAAGATAAACAATTTGACTATGAGAAGTTGTTTTTTTTTTTTAATCATTAAGAACAGGCACAGGAGACAATGGAGTAATAGCCACAAGGTACTGCGAGAAAAGAACTAATAATGTAGGCTTCTATATCCTGCTAAACTATCATTCACGAGTAAGGATAAAGAAATTCTAGAAAAATTGTAATGGAAGATAACTTAAAATCTCTCAAAATCACCCCATGAAAACAGAATTACTACAGTAACAAAACCAAAATCCACACAGTATCTTCACAAACCCCAGATATGAGTAGAAAGGGACAAACCATCAAAGCTACATGCCCTGCATAGCATCAAGTATCTGAGAAGAGGAATCAGATTAGCTTGAGAAAAGGGAAACACTAAAATAGCGAACCAGTACTCATGAGAATGGCTAAAACAAGGAGAGGTTTTGCAGGTTCTCCTTATGGGGTCAGGGAGCTGGGGAGCAACGCAAGGTAAGACCTGAAAGGGCTGGAATTAAAATGCCATATTTAGGAGAAACTAATCAAAAGGATTAAAACTAAGCAAGACATGGATGGGCTTCCCTGGTGGCTCAGATGGTGAAGAATCTGCCTATGATGCGCAAAACCTGGGTTCGATCCCTGGGTTGGGAAGATGCCCTGGAGGAGGGCATGGTAACCCACTCTAGTATTCTTGCCTAAGAATACTAGAATCACCATGGACAGGGAAGCCTGGCGGGCTATGGTCCATGGGGTCGCAAAGAGTCAGACACAACTGAACAACTAAACAAAGCACACAAAGCAAGACATGGTGAATAGGGAGTGTAAGGAGAAAGGAAGAAAGGGACAGAGAAAGCATATGGGAGAGAGCTAGCATGAGAGCAACTGATAGCACCCACTGAATACCTACTGATGTACTCGATTCAGCAGCACATATACTGACATTAGAATGATACACAGGATGCCCACACTCACCACTTCTCATCAGCATAGTGTTGGAAGATAGAGCCATAATAATCAAATGAGGAAAAGAAAACGTATCCAAATCGGAAAGGAAGGCATAAAATTGTCATTATATGTAGATGACATGATAATCTAATAGAAAACCCTAAACACTACACAAAAAATACTAGAACTGATAAACGAATTTAGCAAGGTAGTAGGACGTAAGATTAAGTACAAAAATCTGTTGGGTTACTTTATATTGATTATGAAATACCAAAAAGAGCAAGTAAAAAAATGATCCCAATTAAAAATCACATCAAACCACCCCCCCAAAAAAAAGATCCTAGGATTAAACCTAGCTAAGGAGGTGAAAGATCTATATACTGAGAAATAGAAAACAATGATAAAGGAAACTGAATATGATTCAAAGAAATGAAAGGATATCCTATGTTCTTGGAGTGGAGGAATTAATATTGTTAAATTGGCCATACTACCCAAAGCAATACACAAATTTAATGCAATCCCTATCAAATTACCCATAACATTTTCCACAGAAGTTTAGAAAAAATTCCACAGAATTTTAGAACAAATAATCCTAAAACTTATATGGAAGTACAAAAAGGTCCAGAATTATATACAGATGGCAAATAAAACAAATGAAAATGTGCCTAACATCACTAAAGTTCAAAGTGAAGTCATTCAGTCGTGTCCGACTCTTTGCGACCCATGGACTATACAGCCGGCCAGGCTCCGCTATCCATGGGGTTTTCCAAGCTTGAATACCGGAGTGGGTTGCCATTTCCCTCTCCAAGGGATCTCCCTGACCCAGGGATCAAACCCAGGTCTTCCACACTGCAGGCAGACTCTTTTACCATCTGAGCTGCCAGGGATGCCCTAACTAATTATTAGAGAAATGCAAATCTAAACTACAATCACCTCACATTGGTCAGAATGGCCATCATCAGAAACTACAAATAAATGCTGGAGAGGAACCCTCCTACACTGTTGCTGGGGGTGTAAATTGGTACAGCCACCATGGAATACAGTATGGAGACTCCTCAAAGAACCAAAGATAGAGTTGTCATATGATCCAGCAATCCCACTCCTGGGCATATATCCAACAAAAACTGTAATTCGAAAAGATACATGCACCCCAATGTTCACTGCAGCACTATTTACAATAGCCAAGACGTGGAAGCAATCTAAATGTCCATCAACAGATGACTGGATGAAAGATGTGGTGTGTGTACACATACATTCAGTGGAATGTTAGACATAAAAAAGAATGAAATAATGTCATTTGTAGCAACATGGATGGACCTGGAGATTATCATACTAAGTGCAGTGAGAGAAAGACAAATATCATATGCTATCACTTATATGTGAAATCTTAAAAAGAATGATACAAATGAACTTATATACAAAACAGAAATAGACTCACGGACACAGAAAACAAACTTATGATTACCAAAGGGGAAGGTGGGGGGAATAGATTAGGAGTTTGGGATTAACATATACATACTACTATATATATTGGACTGCAAGGAGATCCAACCAGTCCATTCTAAAGGAGATCAGTCCTGGGTATTCACTGGAAGGACTGATGCTAAAGCTGAAACTCCAATACTTTGGCCACCTCATGCAAAGAGTTGACTCACTGGAAAAGACTGATGCTGGGAGGGATTGGGGGCAGGAGGAGAAGGAGACGACAGAGGATGAGATGGCTGGATGGCGTCACCGACTTGATGGACATGAGTTTGAGTAAACTCCGGGAGTTGGTGATGGACAGGGAGGCCTGGAGTGCTGCAATTCATGGCGTTGCAAAGAGTTGGACACAACTGAGCGACTGATATATAAAATAACCAACAAGGAACAACCATATAGTACAGAAAACTATACTCAATATTGTGTAATAACCTATAAGGAAAAATAATCTGAAAAAGAATTTATACGATATATACATATTTACATATATCACATATGCATGTATAACTGAATTATTATGCTCTATCCCTGAGTAACACAACATTGTAAATCAACCATACTTTAATTTTTTAAAAAATGTAGAGGAAAAAAAGAATTGAGAATTGCCAAAGCAATCTTGAGGTAAAAGAACAAAGCTAGAGGCATAAGCTTTCCAGATTTCAGATAATATTACAAAGCTATAGTAATCAAACCAACATGAAACTGGCACAACATTACCAACTGAACAGAATAGAGAGTCCAGAAATAAACCCATACACCTATAGTCAATTAATCTTTTGACAAAGGAAGCAAAAATATACAATGGAAAAAAAAGTCTCTTCGATAAGTGGTTCTGGGAAAACTAAACAACTACATATAAAAGAACAACATTAGAATATTCTCTAACACCATTCACAAAAATAAACTCAAAGTGGATTAAAGACCTAGATGTAAATTGAGATACTATAAAATTCTTAGAGGAAAACAGGCAGAACACTCTCTGACACAAACTGCAGCAATATCCTTTTGGATTCACTTCCTAAAGTAACTAAAATAAAAACAAAAATAAATGGGACCTAATTAAATGTAAAAGCTGCACAATGAAGGAAACCATAAGCAAACAAAAAGACAAGTCACAGAAAGGGAGAAAATATTTGCAAACGAAGTGACTGACAAGGGATTTCTTTCTAATATACAAACAGCTCGTGCAGCTCTATGTAAAAAAAAAAAACAACAAAAAAAAAACAGCAACCCAATCAGAAAATGGGCAGAAGATTTAAATAGACATTTCTCCAAAGAGGACACAGATGGCTGAAAAACATCTGAAAAGATGCTCATCACCACTATCTATCTAGCAGAGAAATGAAAATCAAAACTTCAATGAGGTATCACCTCTTTTTGGTCAGAATGGCCATCATTAAAAAGTCTACAAACAATAAAAGCTTGAGAGGGTGTGGAGAAAATGGAACCCTCTTATACTGTTGGTAGAAATGTAAATTAGTACAACCATTATGGAAAACAGTATGGATGTTCCTTAAAAAAACAAAAATAGAATTACCATATGATCCAGCAATCTTACTCCTGGGCATATATCCAGAGAAAATTATCATTAGAGATGAGGGACTTCCCTGACAGTACACTGGTTAAGACTTCACATTTCAATGCAGGGGGTGCGGGTTCAATCCCTGGTCTGAGACCTAAGATTCCACATGTCTCAGGGCCAAGAATCAAAACATAACAGAATCAATACTATAAAAAATTCAATAAAGACTTTAAAAATAATCCACATTAAAAAAAATCTTTTAAAAAAGAAATGATACACGCACCCCAATGCCCAATGCATCACTGTGTACAGCCAAGACATGGAAGCAACCTAAATGTCCATCAACAGAGAAGTAGATAAAGAAGACTGTAATACAAGTATACAAAGGAATATTACTCAGCCATTAAAAATTACAAAATAATGCCATTTGCAGCAACATGAATGGACCTAGAGATTATCATGCTAGGTTAATAAGTCAAACAGGGAAAGAGAAATATCATATGGTATCATTCATAGGTAGAATCTGGTTTCTAAAAATGTTACAAATTTACTTATTTACAAAAGAGAAACAGATTTACAGATATGGAAAACAAACTTATGGTTACCAAAAGGAAAATGCAGTGTGAGGGGGAGGCGGTGGCGGGTGGGGGAGGTTAAAATCAGGAATTTGGGATTGACATATGCACACAACTATATATGTGCTTGTCTGTGTAGTCACGTCTGAGACTCTGTGACCCCCTGGATGGTAACCCACCAGGTTCTTCTGTCCATGGAATTGTTCCAGGCAAGAATACTGGAGTGGGTTGCCAATTTCTTTTCCAGGGGATCTTCCTGACCCAGGGATTGAACCCGTGTCCCTTGTGTCTCCTTGGCCCATGGAGAGTAACCAACAAGGATGTACTGTATATCACAGGGAACTCTACTCATTATTCTATGATAATCTATATGAGAAAAGAATCTAAAAAAGAATGTATATATGTATAACTGAATCACTTTGCTTTGTATCTGAAACGAACACAATATTGTTAATCAACTATATTCTAATGATTTTTTTTAAATTGGTACAGCTACTATGGAACACAGTAGAGAAGTTCCTCAAAATATTAAAAACAGAACTACCATATGAGTCAGCAGTTCCACTTCTGGCTATTTATCCAAAGGAAATGAAATCACTATCTCAAAAAGATATCTGCAACCCATATTTGCTGCAGCATTGCATTAGACATGAAAACAATCTAAATGTTCCTTAGTGGGTGAATGAAAAACAAAAATGTGATGCATATATACAATGGAATATTACTCAGTTTTAAGAAAGGAAATCTATTTGCAACATGTTCAGTAACCTTGAGGGTATTATACTAAGTAAGTCGAAGAAGGACAAATAAAATTAAGCTCCAACTTATAGGTGGAATAAAAAAACAAAAAACGAACTTAGAGATACAGAGAACAGATTAGTGACTGCTAGAGACTGGGGAAGTGGGTGGAATAAGTGAACTAAGTGAAGAGGGTAAAAAGGAACAATCTTCCAGCTAGAAGATAATTACATCCTGGGGATGTAATGTATAGCATAGTGACTATAGTCACTGTATTGTAAATTTTAAAGTTGCTAAGATAGTATATCTTAAAAGTTCTTATCACAAGACAAAATCTGTAACTATGTGAGGTGGTGGGAGTTTAGTCATTAACTCATATCCAACTCTTGCGACCCCATGGACTATATAGCCTACCAGACTCCTCTGTCCATGGGATTTCCCAGGCAAGAATCCTGGAGCTGATTGCCATTTCCTTCTCCACTCTACAAAAGAAGAAATTCAAAAGGCTGATTAACATGTGAAAACATAATCTCAGGGGAATAGAGATTAAAGGCAAAAAATGATTCTGATGTCACATATCCACAAGATTAGCTACAAATCTGACAATACCAAGTATTGCTATAGATTTTGAATTCTCTTAAAAATTAATGTGGGCATGTGAACTGGACAACACTCTGGCATTATACAGTAAAGATGGAGATATGCATGACATATAACTCAGCAATTCCACTCATATTTGTATACCCTAAAGAAACTCATCCGTAGGCATTCACTTGCAACAGAAAAGCATTCTTCTAGCAGCTCTTTTTGTGAAGACCCCAAACTGGAAATTCTTTCATTTATATATCTATACTTACAAAGAAAAACTTTAGAGAAGACAAAGAATGGAATTTCCATGAAAGCCAGGACAGTGATTATGTTAAGGGTGTGATGACAAAGGGGCATGTGGAAAAAAGAAGGTGCTTCTGGATTTCTGGGGTTCTATTTCTTAACCTGGGTGATAAGTTTTCCTTTATATGATTCAGTTAAACTCGACTTTTAAGTTCTTTAAGTCCTTTTCTGCCTGTGTGTTTTCCACAGTAAATATACAAGATGGATTTTTAAATATTCAAGATGCAGCACAGATTGTGTAATAAGCTAGTTTATATATATATAAAATACACAAATAAATAACACATATATTTACTTTATACATATATAAATCTATATGTACAAGAATGTGAGTATGTGCACAATGAATATCTGATGGATTCAAAAGATACGAATAACAGCGGTTGCTTTTGAGGAAAGTGGGAGTCAGGGTGGGAGAGAGAAAATTTTCACTGTATTCCATTTTAACTGTTTGAATTTTTTCCCAAATATATTACTTTTACAAAATGTGTTTTAAATGTTATTTAAAACATAACAAACAACAAAAGAAAAATCACACCTTATACCAAATGAGCTTAGTATTACAGTGGACCAAGAAAAGTGGGTCCATGTCAGGTGCACCCCAGTGGAGAAGAGGCTCAGATGCAAATACTGCCTCACGCAGGCACACTGTGCCTCTGTCGGCCTAGAGCCAGCTCACAACCCTGGTTTTGCATGTTCTGGCACAGTGACACTGTGATGAGCTTCATTACACATCACGCTAGTGATGAAAAAGTCACTGTGGTTCTGGAAACAATGGAACCTGAACCTGTATCAATGTTAAGAACTTTGAGGCTTAAAATTGTGACACTGACCTATTTTGGGTTTGATCTTGATATTTTGGGGGATGAAGGTATCTCTTTCCCATAAACCTGGCGATGTACTCCCACCCTTATCACTTGGACATCACAGCAAAGCAAATCCACTGAGGCAAGTACCCAGAATCAGGAGGTGCCTGGCACACTTACAGAACTTAAACAGTTCTAAATTTTTCTTAGAATGTTCTGTTCTTTCAGACTAAGGTAAGTGATTTATGATGCGCTTTTTAAACACTCAGAAAAACTTCTCTGGATGACAACTGGCACAGGAGGAAAAACTGAAAAAATCAGACTATTTTGTTTAGTAATTGAGTAAAAATTTAATAATTTCAGTAAGGTGTTAATGCAAAGAATATGATAGAAAATTTTAAACAATAGTTAAAGCTAGATAGCTGAGAATACTTCACTTAATCCTCTTTCTAAAGGCCCATTATATCTTATGTTTCCATCCAGCTCCATTCTCTTGCCTATTCCTTAACTTGCTGTCTGAAATCCCTTTTTCATAAGGACTATGGGAAAAAAAGAGAATCAAAAAGCAAAGGAGAAGAGGAAAGATATACATATTTGAATGCAGAGTTACAAAGAATAGCAAGGAGAGATAAGAAAGCTTTCCTCAGTGATCAATGCAAACAAATAGAGGAAAACAACAGAATGGGAAAGACTAGAGATCTCTTCAAGAAAATTAGAGATATCAAGGGAACACTTCATGCAAAGATGGGCTCAATAAAGGACAGAAACGGTATGGACCTAACAGAAGCAGAAGATATTAAGAAGAGGTGGCAAGAATACACACAAGAACTGTACAAAAAAGATCTACGCGACCCAGATAATCACGATGGTGTGATCACTCACCTAGAGCCAGACATCCTGGAATGTGAAGTCAAGTGGGCCTTAGAAAGTATCACTACAAACAAAGCTAGTGGAGGTGATGGAATTCCATTTGAGCCGTTTCAAATCCTGAAAGATGATGCTGTGAAAGTGCTGCACTCAATATGCCAGCAAATTTGGAAAACTCAGTGGCCACAGGACTAGAAAAAGTCAGTTTTGATTCCAATCCCAAAGGAAGGCAATGCAAAAGAATGCTCAAACTACTGCACAATTGCACTCATCTCACACGCTAGTAAAGTAATGCTCAAAATTCTCCAAACCAGGCTTCAGTAATATGTGAACTGTGAACATCCAGATGTTCAAGCTGGTTTTCGAAAAGGCAGAGGAACCAGAGATCAAACTGCCAACATCCTCTGGATCATTGAAAAAGCAAGAAAGTTCCAGAAAAACAACTATTTCTGCTTTATTGACTATGCCAAAGCCTTTGACTGTGTGGATCACAATAAACTGTGGAAAATTCTGAAAGAGATGGGAATACCAGACCACCTGACCTGCCTCTTGAGAAACCTGTATGCAGGTCAGTTAGAACTGGACATGGAACAAATAGACTGGTTCCGAATAGGAAAAGGAGTACATCAAGGCTGTATATTGTCACCCTGCTTATTTAACTTCTATGCAGAATACATCATGATAAATGCTAGGCTGGAAGAAGCACAAGCTGGAATCAAGATTTCCGGGAGAAATATCAATAACCTCAGATATGCAGATGACACCACCCTTATGGCAGAAAGTGAAGAAATAAAGAGCCTCTTGACAAAAGTCAAAGAGGAGAGTGAAAAAGTTTGCTTAAAGCTCAACATTCAGAAAACTAAGATCACGGCATCCAGTCCCATCACTTCATGGCAAATAGATGGGGCAACAGTGGAAAGAGTGGCTGACTTTATTTTTTTGGGCTCCAAAATCACTGCAGATGGTGACTTCAGCCAGGAAATTAAAAGACACTTACTCCTTGGAAGGAAAGTTATGACCAACCTAAACAGCATATTAAAAAGCAGAGACGTTACTTTGCCAACAAAGGTCTGTCTAGTCAAGGCTATGGTTTTTCCAGTAGTTATGTATGGATATGAAAGTTGGACTGTGAAGAAAGCTGAGTCCCGAAGAATTGATGCTTTTGAACTGTGGTGTTGGAGAAGACTCTTGAGAGTCCCTTGGACTGCGAGGAGATCCAACCAGTCAATCCTAAAGGAGATCAGTCCTGGGTACTCAATGAAAGGACTGATGTTGAGCTTAAACTCCAATATTTTGGCCACTTGATGTGAAGACCTGACTCATTTGAAAAGACCCTGATGCTGGGAAAGATTGAGGGCAGGAGGAGAAGGGGACGACAGAGGATGAGATAGTTGGATGGCATCACTGACTCAATGGACACGAGTTTGGGTAAATTCTGGGAGTTGGAGCATGCCAGGCTGCAGTTTATGGGGTCGCAAAGAGTCAGACACGACTGAGCGACTGCACTGAACTGATGTGTACACACTCCTCAGCTTGCACGCTTTCTTTTGACTTTTCCTTCTTTTCCTCTCCTCTCCCTCTCTACCCCCTTCTTCTCACCCTCTTCTCTTTCTCTCTCTCCTTCCTTTCCTTCCATGTATGTGCTTTGGGATCCCATTTACAGTGACTGGTTATAATGCCTTTCCTTACAATACACCAATGGATATTCATTTCTTTTTCTATATTTTAAAAATTCAAGTAAAGTAGTCATGCCACTCAAGCCTTTTAGTAAATGTTCTTTTGGTAAATATACCATATCATAGTGTGATAAAAATAAGTGAAAGAAATCTACAAAAGGAAATGAAATATTTTCTGAAACTTCACCTACTTTCAAAAGAGTAATTTACATCGTAGTTTTTTTTTTAATTTGAAGGTCCACTAGATATAAAGACTTCCTATAATAACATACTCTTGCGTGTGAATCTCTAACAAGAATTTACAAATGATTTCCTACATTTTGGTACCTAATTACAACCACTGCAGCTACAATTTATAAAGATAAGCACTCAAGATCAAAGCACCCCAGTTTAGTCGGTTTTAGGTTTGGACTCAGCACTTTAAAACCATGTTCTTCTTTACTGAGTGCCAAGAAGTGAATCACTACAGATTCTTGGCTCATGTGGTTGGGAATTTCATCAGTGGTCATTCCTTGTTTAGAGACAAGTGAGATCCAAAGGCCAACTGTATTTTTTTAAGTAACCACCTTGTTCTTGTCTTCTCTACCATAACTATAAGAAATTATGAACTGTGTTAATCTAGAATATGGCCTCCTCTGATTGCCCAAGAAAAAGAGAAAATAAATCCCATGCTAATAAGATATTCTAATCTATAAAGCAACAGATCTTTCAGGACTCCAGGCAACAGCTGGAGGGCTGTTAAGAGGAGCACCAAACCCAGGCAAGACACCCAAGAACATCCACTCTGGGCTAATCCTTGAGCTTTCACAATAGGAAAACATATTAAAAGAAGAAAAAGAAGCCAGCAGACATACCAGGGACAATGGAACATCATGTCTATTTACACTTATCCAGGGGTCCATTCAGATAAAACCTCAAGTTTTTAATATGTTTTGACAGGACATTTGCCTGAAGTTATAGGACATCACTGAAAAGGACCTTGGTCCTTATTAGCAAATAATTTTCTAGTTGCCGAACACAAACAGAAAAAGACTAGCTTAGACCACTTCTGCCCTTTCTTTACTTCTTGTTTGTCTAGGGTGTTGCTGGACTCTCTTGAGGATACAGCAACTGCTCCACACCTTAGAGTCTGTGCAAACATAAGGACAGAGCCGTAAAAGAAATCCTTCTTATAAAACATATTTCTTCCCAGAGAAGTCTGTGCTTCTTTATGTTTATAATTGTAGGCAAAGGAGCTTGGGATTTGAGAGACTGTAAAACCTGACAAAGAGTCTGCAATTCTAGTGCTTGAGGCTCCCAAAGCAGCCATGTAGCTCATTTGCCTATCTTCCAGCAAGAACTGTCCTCTGATATGTTGGAAAGAAAGGTGGCCATCGTGTGCAGACCCTTTGTGGACTGGCCCTCTACTTGGACAGCTGCACAATATTGCAATCTTTGATACTGTGTCTAGGGAAAAAATTTTCTCAGCTGTGCAGGTACCAGGTTATCTTGTAATACAGTGAAATAAACCATGAAGTATTTCTATTTGGTTATTGGACAGAAAAAAATGACTCTGCTTCCTTAAAATATGGTTTGTTTCCCATTTCTGTTACCTAACCAGTTCTTCAACATGGGGCTGGAACTGATTGAGACTTCAAAATGCTTTGTTAGTCCTTGTTTTCCTAAGCAGCACAATGGTTCACTCCCTTTGGAGGCAGGGGCCCCATGTAATGAGCTGATGCTTCTGTTAACTCTAAGAACCCTTAATTATTTCCACCATTTTCTCCATGTGATTCCTTCGCTGTGTGAAATCAGAGGCAGGCTGCTGGTTGTCAGAGACTGAAAAAGTCACTGGCCTTCCTTGTTGGCAAGGAACTGAATTCTGCAGCGTCTGAATTCATGGCCAGAGCATCCTGTCTCAGAGTTAGTGCAGCACCTTCTGTTTTCAGTTTACTGGTGATCAGCGCACATCACAAGAACTTGGAGTATAGCTAAAGCCAAATCAGACTTGACAGAAAATTATTAGCAGGGTACAGAAGGAAAAAAGATCCCCCTTCCTTTCTGTAATCAGGTTAATATGTGCATGGAATGTTTCACTTTAAAAGGTAGTGTGTTTTGGCAAAGCTGGTTTCTTAAGTAGAATTTCAGTTCCCATTATGCGAGGCTATCCATTGCTACTCTGGCAGGGCCTTTGATCAGTGAACTCGGTGGGGGAGAAGGGCATAGGCATATTAATAACTTCAACATGTGGCCCTTCAGCCCAGCTGTACCCTTGTCTTGGAAAAAGGCCAACTGGAAAGGGTTTTCTTAACACAACCTATGTATGCATATTTTGGAAAGGGGTAAAGGGAAGATAGGGGTTTAAAGAAATAAAATCTGGTTTTATGGTGGTTTGTTCTTTTGTCCCAGTTCCCTTGTTGGGACATTTTGCTACTACATATTTGAATCCTATGGATTCTGGCTCCATCCTTGACTTTTACTATCTTCATTTTTTCTGCTATAATGTTATAAAGATTAAAGCTGTTGGTTTAATTTACATACCAGCTCAGGCAAAGTTAGGGACAGGCAGAAGGCTCTGTAAGTCTATAGGGATGAGAGATTAATGGGAACCAGGTGCCTGAAATGGGAGCCCAGGGTCCTTTTGCCAGGACTGTATCTTTTGCCCTTTCCCTATTGCATTGGTACTTTTGACTTTCATTTTAACAATCATAGGCTTTAGGCCTCATTAATTTATGGCCACAGACTAGAGCCTAGCCTACTCTTTTAGTGTGTTTCCTTGTATTATTTCATACCATCTTCCTTTCATCTTCTTCTTCTGGGATGCCCATTTGTCTGGTCCTGAAAAGGTTCATGAGTGACTCTACACCACAGCCGTGGAGAGCAGGCTTACCTCCTCACAAGCGGCTTTTCAACAATGACCTCTGCTGACAATCATCTCTTGTTCCCTCTCTCCTCCTCTTCCTCTTTCAATTTATAATACTGTTACCATTTCCTTGATCCAAATCGTCCACATTGCTAATTCCCTAACTGCCTGACACCAGTTTGTCACACAGGATTAGCAAGGAGTAATCCCAGGGATGGGACGTGATACCCAAGGGTATCACTGTATTACCCTAGGATACAAATATTACTTCTGTAACAAAGGACGAAATAACAATGATTTAAACAAGGTAGCAGTTACTTTTTGTGTCATGTTCACAGTCCAAGCACAAGCAGCATGGGGCTGAAAAGGTGGCACCATCATCTCAGACACCCTGACCTCCTCTCTCCTACTGCTTTCTTACTCTCAACACACAGTTTCCATCATTTAGTCTAGGATCGCTTCTCCAGTTCCTGTCCTCACATTTCCATTCCTGCAGGCAGGAAAGGAAAAAAGTGAGGGGAGGGCATGCACCTCCCTTTTTAAAAGTATTATGTTGTACTTAGTACTTCTCCTATTTTACTGGCCAGAACCTAATCACCTGGCCACAGTTAGCTGTCATGGAGACTGGGACACAAATTCTTCAGCCGCTGGTGTTCTTTGCCACAGAAACCTGCTTAGCCTTGTGTTTCAGATAACTATGGGCATTGAGAAACTGTGAGAGTTATACACTGTACTAGCACAACTATGCTGTTTTCTTGGAAACGTGAAAATTAGAAGAACAAGTAATAGAATATTTGTTTTTGAACTACTGTTCTCTGATCACCTCAATCACTTATTTAATCAACAAAGCAAGCATGCCAGATACTGTACAAGACTCTGAACTTACAAAATCACCTTTAACAGAGGACTTGTCTTTGTGTATCTTCCTACGTGAAGCAGTCAGACAAAAACGCCAATATGCATGAACATGGAACTTCAGGGGGACTTTCAAAAGGAGTTTGTTTGGCAGACAAAAGGAAAAAAGTGAAGTAGAAAAGGGATAATTAAAAAAAAATCTTTTATGTCAGAATAAGAAGATTCAAACTTAACCAATAAAAGGCAACAGTGAAATACCAAAGATAAATTAACAAGAAATAACATAAATAGATTTCATTTTTAAGGCTATGATCCTTCTTTAAAAGAGATGCTTCATCAATTTGACCATATGAAAATATTTTTGAAAATCTACTTGTGGAATAGATTGCATCAAGATGGTGGAGGAATAAGACATGGAGCTTACCTTCTCCCACAAAATACATGAAAAATACATTGACATGTGGACTGATTCTCACAGAACATCTACTAAATGGTAGCAGAAAATCTCAGACTTCCAGAAGAGTGAGAAAAATCTCCACATAACTGGGTAGGACAGATTAAAAAAAAGAAAAGGAAGAGGGGAATTGGGAGGGTTCCTTGGTGGCTCAGTGGTAAAGAATCCGCCTACCAATGCAGGAGAAGTGGGTTTCATCCCTGACCCGGGAAGATCCCACGTACCACAGAGCAACTAAGCCCATGCATCACAACTGCTGAGCCTGTGCTCTAGAGCCTGGAAGCCGTGACTGCTGAAGCTCTCGTGCCCTAGAGCCTGTGCTCTGCCCGCCAACAAGAGAAACCACCACAATGAGAAGCTTGCACACTGCAATTAGAGAAAAAGTTCATGCAGCAACAAAGACCCAACACAGACATTAAATAAGTAAATGAAAATTAATAAAATGGGTGATTTAAAAAAAAAAAAAGAAGGGAATTTGGATGGGTGCTGTGCCCCTGTGAGGGAACTGTCAAAGAGGAAAGCTTTCCACATGCTGGGAAGTTCCCTCACTGGCAGGGAGATCAACCAGAACAGAGGAAGAACTTCAGAGAAGAGTGCAACAACCAGTTTGCAGGTAGCAAAGTGAAGAGAGACCTGCATAGTTGGTCTGTTCATGCTGCCACCCGACACTCCCCAGCCTGAGACACTCCCCAGCCTGAGACACTCCCCAGCCTGAGACACTCCCCAGCCTGAGACACTCCCCAGCCTGAGACACTCCCTGGCTGGGGTGGGCAGGAGCTGGTGCTGAGGCTTGAGCTTTGGAGGTCAGACACAGGGTAAGGACTGGGGTTGGTTGCCTGGAGACAGCCTGGGGAGCTAGGGTATGGTGCGCCACAACCAACGGAATAAGGAAAGAAGCTTGGGTCCACCAGAGAGGCACGGTGCCATTGTTGTGGGGCACACGAGGAGAGGAACAGGACTGCTATAGGAGTTCTTTTCTCTTCATGTGCTCTCAGGAGGCAGGGTACTACCTACATAGGCTCCAGTGGCAGGCATGAGATGCCAATGCCATCTCAATCTCCAAAGGCAGGCATAGACCATTGCCACCACTGAGGATCCCATAACTCAGTGGCAACCACAGGCCCTGCCTCCCTGGGAACGTGCAAAGGCTGGGCACCTGCATGCCACCTATCAAGGGGATAAAGCCCAGCACAAGCTGAGGAAAGAGATGGCAAGCATCCAAACCAAAAACAGCCTCAAACCAAAAAAAATTATTAAACCCACATAAGCTATGCAGGAATACTAACACACATAGCTCTCTAAGCCTATGGTAGATAATTCTTTCTCCTAGACTTACAGAGTGGACTTCCCTGGTGGCTCAGAGGTTAAAGCGTCTGCCTCCAATGAGGGAGACCCGGGTTCGATCCCTGGGTCAGGAAGATCCCCTGGAGAAGGAAACAGCAATCCACTCCAGTATTCTTGCCTGGAGTATCCCATGGACGGAGAAGCCTAGTAGGTTACAGTCCACGGGGTTGCAAAGAGTCGGACACGACTGAGTGACTTCACCTCACCTTACAGAGTAAGAGAAATAAAAACGAAATGAAGCAGCAGAGGGGGCACTCCCAGTTAAGACAGAGAGAATTCTGTTGAAGGAACAAACAATGAAACAGACCTCTTCAGAATAACAGACACCAAGTTCAAAAAGTAGGCAATGAAAACACTGAAGGCATTAAGAAGGGATATCAACAGAAATGCAGATTAGTGTAAAAAGGAACTAGAAACTAGAAACTATAAGGAGCCAAGAAAAATCAGAAAACTCATTTGCCAAGATGAAAGCTGAGCTAAAGGCTCAGAATGAATAAGCAGAAGAAAGGATAAGATACCTGGAAGACAGAATAATGGAAATTACCCAATCAAAACAGCAGACAGAAAACCAGATGAAGAAAAAGGAAAGCAATATAAGAGACTTATGGGATAATATAAAGCATGCCAACCTATGCTTAATAAAGATTCTAGATGAAGAAGAAAAGAGAATTGAAAATGTATTTCAAGAAATTCTGGCTGAAAACTTCCCAAACCTATATAAGGAAACAGATATCCAGATGCAAGAAACACAGGCTGTCCCAAACAAGTGAACCCAAACAGACCTACACCAAGACTTATTATAATAAAAATGCCAAAAGTTAAAGGGAGAATTCTAGAAGCAGCATGAGAAAGACGAAGTTAATTACAAGGGAATTCCCATAAGGCTGTCATATGATTTCTCTATAGAAATGCTACAGGCCAGATGAAGTGGCAAAATATATTCAAAGTCTTGAAATGGTAAAGTCTGAAAACTAGAATACTCCACCCAGAAAGATTATAATTTAGAACAGGAGAGGAAATAAAGAGTTTCTCAAATAAACAAAACTAAAAGAATACAGCAATATTAAAACTACCCTAAGGGAAATAGTGAAAGGTTTTCTCTAAATAGAAAAGAAGCAGGAACATAAAGGAATGGAAAAATCAAAATTGGAAACTAAATCACTTAAATTAGCCAGTATACAGATCAAAAAGGGGAAAAAAATCATATTTGTGAAAGTGATGATAAAGACAAGAACAGCAAAAGGATAAGCACGAAGATGTGAAAAAGGCAATCAACATCATAAACTGTGGGGAAGGACAGTAAGAAAATGTAAGAGAATTCTTCCTTTTTTAGGACACATTTGAGCCTATATGACTATCAGTCTAAATAAAACAAGCAGATATATTTAATACGAACGAGTTAACATACTTGAAAAGCACAAACTAAGACATACAACAGATCTACAAAAACAAACATCCAACTCAAGCATAAAAGGAAATCATCAAACCACACACAAAAAAAGTAGAAAAAACACAGAATCAACTAGAAAACATTTAAAATGGCAATATATAGCACTACCCGAGAGCCGGCGTGGTGCATTAAGCGCAGGCGGCTGTGAGAGGAGCTACCCCACGTCTGAGGTCAGGGGCAGCAGCCTGAGTGCCAGGCTGCAATGGCGCAGGAACAGCCGAGAGCAGCTACCCTGTGTCCGAGGTCAGGGGCGGCAGCCAAGAGGAGCTACCCCACATCCGAGGTCAGGGGCGGCAGCCGGGAGGAGACACCCCGGGTCCGAGGTCAGGGCGGTGGCCAAGAGGAGCTACCCAGTGTCTGAGGTCAGGGGTGGCCGGAAGGAGACACCCCACTTCCGAGTTCAGGGGCGGCCGGGAAAAGCCACCTCGCGCCTGAGGGCAGGGGCGGTGACCCTGAGGAGCCACCCCAAGCCGGAGGCCAGGGGGGGCAGGTGGGAGGAGCCACCCACGCCCGAGGAGAATCCCGAGGAGCGGTGGCTGCACAGGCGCAGGAGGGCCTAGAGGAGCTATCCCACATTGAAGGTCAGGAATGGCAGCAGTAAGGAGATACCCCTCGTCCAAGGTAAGGAGCAGCAGCTGTGCTTTGCTGGAGCAGCCATGAAGAGATACCTCACGCCCAAGGTAAGAGAAACCCAAGTAAGATGGTAGGTGTTGCAAGAGGGCATCAGAGGGCAGACACACCGAAACCATACCCACAGAAAACTAGTCAATCTAATCACACTAGGACCACAGCCTTGTCTAACTCAATGAAACCAAGCCATGCCTGCGGGGCAACCCAAGACGGGAGGGTCATGGTGGAGAGGTCTGACAGAGTGTGGTCCACTGGAGAAGGGAATGGCAAGCCACTTCAATATTCTTGCCTTGAGAACCCCATGAACAGTATGAAAAGGCAAAATGATAGGATACCAAAAGAGGAACTCCCCAGGTCATTAGGTGCCCAATATGCTACTGGAGATCAGTGGAGAAATAACTCCAGAAAGAATGAAGGGATGGTGCCAAAGCAAAAACAATACCCAGTGTGGATGTGACTGGTGATAGAAGCAAGATCCGATGCTATAAAGAGCAATATTGGAATGTCAGGTTCATGAATCAAGGCAAATCGGAAGTGGTCAAACAAGAGATGGCAAGGGTGAACGTTGACATTCTAGGAATCAGTGAACTAAAATGGACTGGAATGGGTGAATTTAACTCAGATGACGATTATATCTACTACTGCGGGCAGGATTCCCTCAGAAGAAATGGAGTAGCCATCATGGTCAACAAAAGAGTCCGAAATGCAGTACTTGGATGCAATCTCAAAAATGACAGAATGATCTCTGTTCGTCTCCAAGGCAAACCATTCAATATCACAGTTATCCAAGTCTATGCCCCACCCAGTAACTCTGAAGAAACTGAAGTTGAACAGTTCTATGAAGACCTACAAGACCTTTCAGAACTAACAACCAAAAAAGATGTCCTTTTCATTATAGGGGACTGGAATGCTAAAGTAGGAAGTCAAGAAACACTTGGAGTAACAGGCAAATTTGGCCTTGGAATGTGGAATGAAGCAGGGCAAAGACTAATAGAGTTTTGCCAAGAAAATGCACTAGTCATAGCAAACACCCTCTTCCAACAACACAAGAGAAGACTCTACACATGGACATCACCAGATGGTCAACACTGAAATCAGATTGATTATATTCTTTGCAGCCAAAGACGGAGAAGCTCTATATAGTCAGCAAAAGCAAGATCAAGAGCTGACTGTGGCTCAGATCATGAACTCCTTACTATCAAATTCAGACTTAAATTGAAGAAAGTAGGGAATACCACTAGACCATTCAGGTATGACCTAAAACAAATCCCTTATTTGTTTTGAGAAATAGATTTAAGGGACTAGATCTGATAGATAGAATGCCTGATGAACTATGGACGGAGGTTCGTGACATTGTACAGGAGACAGGGATCAAGACCATCCCCATGGAAAAGAAATGCAAAAAAGCAAAATGGCTGTCTGGGGAGGCCTTCCAAATAGCTGTGAAAAGAAGAGAAGCGAAAAGCAAAGGAGAAAAGGAAAGATAAAAGCACCTGAATGCAGAGTTCCAAAGAATAGCAAGAAGAGATAAGAAAGCCTCCTTCAGCGATCAATGCAAAGAAATAGAGGAAAACAACAGAATGAGAAAGACTAGAGATCTCTTCAAGAAAATTAGAGATAGCAAGGGAACATTTCATGCAAAGATGGGCTCGATAAAGGACAGAAATGGTCTGGACCTGACAGAAGCAGAAGATATTAAGAAGAGGTGGCAAGAATATACACAAGAACTGTACAAAAAAGATCTTCACGACCCAGATAATCATGATGATGTGATCACTCACCTAGAGCCAGACATCTTGGAATGTGAAGTCAAGTGGGCCTTAGAAAGCATCACTATGAACAAAGCTAGTGGAGGTGATGGAATTCCAGTTGAGCTATTTCAAATCCTACAAGATGATGCTGTGAAAGTGCTGCACTCAATATGCCAGCAAATTTGGAAAACTCAGCAGTGGCCACAGGACTGGAAAAGGCCAGTTTTCATTCCAATTCCAAAGAAAGGCAATGCAAAAGAATGCTCAAACTACCGCACAATTGCACTCATCTCACATGCTAGTAAAGTAATGCTCAAAATTCTCCAAGCCACGCTTCAGCAATACGTGAACCATGAACTCCCTGATGTTCAAGCTGGTTTTCGAAAAGGCAGAGGAACCAGAGATCAAATTGCCAACATCCACTGGATCATGGAAAAAGCGAGAGAGTTCCAGAAAAACATCTATTTCTGCTTTATTGACTATGCCAAAGCCTTTGACTGTGTGGATCACGATAAACTGTGGAAAATTCTGAAAGAGATGGGAATACCAGACTACCCAACCTGCTTCTTGAGAAACCTGTATACAGGTGAGGAAGCAACAGTTAGAACTGGACATGGAACAACAGACTGGTTCCAAATAGGAAAAGGAGTTCGTCAAGGCTGTATACTGTCACCCTGCTTATTTATTTAACTTCTATGCAGAGTACATCATGAGAAATGCTGGGCTGGATGAAGCACAAGTTGGAATCAAGATTGCTGATATCAGTAACCTCGGATATGCAGATGACACCACCCTTATGGCAGGAAGTGAAGAAGAATTAAAGAGCCTCTTGATGAAAGTGAAAGAGGAGAGTGAAAAAGTTGGCTTAAAGTTCAACATTCAGAAAACGAAGATCATGGCATCTGGTCCCAACACTTTATCGCAAATAGATGGGGCAACAGTGGAAAGAGTGGCTGACTTTATTTTGGGGGGCTCCAAAATCAATGTAGACGGTGATTGCAGCCAGGAAATTAAAAGACACTTATTCCTTGGAAGGAAAGTTATGACCAACCTAGACAGCATATTAAAAAGCAGAGACATTACTTTGCCAACAAAGGTCCGTCAAGTCAAGGCTATAGTTTTTCCAGTAGTCATGTATGGATGTGAGAGTTGGACTATAAAGAAAGCTGAGTGCCGAAGAATGGATGCTTTTGAACTGTGGTGTTGGAGAAGACTCTTGAGAGTCCCTTGGACTTTAACGAAATCCAACCAGTCCATTCTAAAGGAGATCAGTCCTAGGTGTTTATTTGAAGGAGTGATGTTGAAGTTGAAACTCCAATATTTTGGCCACCTGATGCGAAGAGCTGACTCATTTGACCCTGATGTTGGGAAAGGTTGAGGGCAGGAGGAGAAGGGGACGACAGAGGATGAGATGGTTAGATGGCATCACCGACTCAATGGTCATGAGTTTGGGTAAACTCCGGGTGTTGGTGATGGACAGGAAGTCCTGGCATGCTGCAGTTCATGGGCTGGCAAAGAGTGAGACACGTCTGAGAGACTGAACTGAACTGAATGGAATTTATTCATCAGTAGTATGTTATAGGAAATATACATAACCTCTCTTAAAAGAAAATAAAAACTTGACATATTATGTTCAAATTTGCTAATGCACCATATGTATGGTGTATTATGTGAAGACTGTGGGACAGAGGCACTCAGAGGAAAAAGTATAGAAGTGAAAGGAGCACTTTATAATAAAGACAGGTAAATAAACTCTAAAATAGCTCCCAATGATCCCTACTTCCTGGTATTGATGCCCTTTTGTAATCCTCCCCATTTAAATGTGGGCGGGACCTAATCACTCTCTTTTAACCAAAAGAATATGGGAAAAGTGATGAGATATTATTTCTAAGATTTTATTACAAATAACTGTAAATTCCATCTTGTTCACTCTTTTGATTTTTCCCTCAGTCACTCTGAGAAACTCAGAGTTGCTCTTGGGAGAGGCCCACAAGGCAAGGAGCTGGAATTGCTAGCCCAATGACCTGCCAACATCATGTGAGTGAGCCTGGAAGTAGATCTTTCCACAGTTGAGCCTTAAGATAAGCACAGCACGAGCCAACAATTTCATTGCAACCTTGACAGATTCTGAGCCTGAGGACTTAGCTTGGCCACATCTGATTCCCAACCTACAAAACCTGGAAGACGACAAATGTTTGTTAAAAAGACACTGAGCTTTGAGCCACTCTGTTACATGGCAATAGATGACTAACATGCATTTCCATAACGGAAGTGGGGTGCTGTTTTACGTTTAGAAGTTGGCGTGAGTAGAAGTTGGAAGGATTTTGAGAAGCATGTTAGAGAAGACTTAATTTGCCTTGAGTAGACTATCAGTAGAAATATTGACTTTAAGGATACTGCCATTAAGGACACAAAAAGAAGTGAAGAACATGTTCGTGATTATGTAGAAAAAGAGGGATCATTGTTATGTAGTGGTGGAAAGCTTAGCAACACTACTGCCTTCATTAACATGGAAAGCAGGATATGTGTTGAATGAACTGGGTGATCTACCTAAGATTTTCAAACAATCTGCTGAGATTACTAATTTCTTCTTGCTTATTTACAACAAAATGAGAGAGCAGATAGATATGTGAAAAGTACAATGGTTAAACAAAGACAAATGAGAACTGGATGTGAGAGTTGGACTTTAAAGAACTGAGTGCCAAAGAATTGATGCTTTTGAGCTGTGTTGTTGGAGAAGACTCTTGAAAGTCCCTTGGACTGCAAGGAGATCCAACCAGTCCATTCTAAAGGAGATCAGTCCTGGGTGTTCACTGGAAGGACTGATGTTGAAGCTGAAACTCCAGTACTTTGGCCACTTGATGCAGAGAACTGACTCATTGGAAAAGACTCTGATGCTGGGAAAGACTAAAGGTGGGAGGAAAAGCAGGTAAGATGATAGAGTAGGAAGCACCAGGAATTCATCTCCATACCTAGACAACATCTTTCCTGGAACAATCTGCTTGGTATAACTGTTTTGGAACTCTGGAGTCTATTCAAAGGCTTACAACTTCCACAGGAAGACTGGCCAGTATATTAATTTAGGCCAACTTCAGCTCTTAGCTCACAAGCAAACCTAGTGGCAGGCAGCCATGAACATGTTCCAGGAACAGCTTGCAGAAGCTTGCAAGAGTCAATGTACGCAATAAGAACCAAGTCCTCCAACTATCAGGGATCTATGCTCTGATCACTGATTTCCGTTTTTATATGCAAGGGTATAGACAAAGAAATGTGTACTCATGGTTGCAACCGTCACTATCACTGCTGCAAGCCCATCCTCTCCAGCTGAAGCGGCTTCTAGGAGATTTAAATGGTGGGCCCATTTCCCCACTTTCATTTTTCTTTCCCTGCTTATGAAGCCAGACGAGACTATTCATAAGGCTCAGCTACCTCCAAGTCAGATAAACTCAAAGAGGATCATACACTAATCAAATAGTTAAAATCAAAAGACAAAATCTTGAAAGCAGCAAGAGTGAAGCAACTCATCACACATAAAGGATCCTCAGTAAGATTATAAGCAGATTCAGCATCAGAAATTTTGGAGGCCAGAGGACTGATATATTCAAAGGTCTGAAAGAAGAAAACTGTTGACCAAGAATCCTATGTCCAGTAACTCTGTCCTTCAAAACTGAGAGAAAAATAAGACATTCCCAAATAAACAGCAGCTTGCTACCACTATATCTGCCCTAAGAAATATTAAAAGCATTCTTTCAGTATGGAATGAACTGACACTAGACAAAAATATGAAATGTTATGAAGAATAATAAATGTCTCTACAATACTGAATACATAAGTAATTATAAAATCTAGCATTATTTTAACTATGGTTTGAAATTCCACTTATTTTTGATGTAATTTAAGAGACTAACACTTTTTATATTAACTTAAAATTTTTTAATTCTATTAATTTAAACTAAAACAAAAGACAAAAATAATTAACCTATTTTAAGAAAACAATTACTAGTCTAAAAGTTAGCATTATTATAATTTTGGTTTATAAATCCACCTTTTTTTCCCTGGTTTAATAAACTAAGGCATAAAATCATTAGTCAATGTTTTCAACAGAATGTATTAAGATATAATATTGTAATATCAGTAAGTAAAAGAGGATGGGAATAAAGTTGTACAGGAGCAGTTTTTATATGTTATTGAAATTCAGTTCAGTTCTGTTACTGAATTGTGTCCAACTCTGCAACTCCATGGACTGCAGCATGCCAGGCTTCCCTGTCCATCACCAACTCCCATCGCTTACTCAAATTCATGTCCATTGAGTTGGTGATGCCATCCCAACAATCTCATCCTCTGTCGTCCCCATCTCCCCTCACCTTCAATCTTTCCCAGCATCACGGTCTTTTCCAATGAGTTAGTTCTCTGCATCAGGTGACCAAAATATGGGAGTTTCAGCTTTAGCATGAGTCCTTCCAATGATTATTCAGGACTGATTTCCTTTAGGATGGACTGGTTTGGATCTCCTTGCAGTTCAAGGGACTCTCAAGAGTCTTTTCCAACATCACAATTCAAAAGCATCAATTCTTCGGCACTCAGCTCTTTACAGTCCAACTCTCACATCCATACATGACTACTGGAAAAACCATAGCCTTGACTAGATGGACCTTTGTTGGCAAAGTAATGTCTCTTTAACTTTTTAATGTCTCTTTAGCTTTTTAACGTGCTGTCTAGGTTGGTCATAACTTCCCTTCCAAGGAGTAAGCATCTTTTAATTTCATGGCTGCAGTCATCATCTGCAGTGATTCTGGAGCCCCTAAAAGTAACATCTCTCGCTGTTTCCATTGTTTCCCCATCTATTTGCCATGCAGTGATGGGAGCAGATACCATGATCTTAGTTTTCTGAATGCTGAGTTTTAAGCCAACTTTTTGTCTCACCTCTTTCACTTTCATAGAAAGACTCTTTAGTTCTTCGCTTTCTTCCATAATGGTGGTGTCATCTGCATATCTGAGGTTATTGATATTACTCCTGGCAATACTGACTCCACCTTGTGCTTCAAACAACCTGGCATTTCAAACATGATGTACTCCACATATAAGTTAAATAAGCAGGGTGACAATACACATTCTTGATGTACTCCTTTTCCTATTTGGAACTAGTGTGTTGTTCCATGTCCAGTTCTAACTGTTGCTTCCTGACCTGCATACAGATTTCTCAAGAGGCAGGTCAGGTGGTCTGGTATTCCCATCTCTTTCAGAATTTTCCAGTTTATTGTGATCCACACAGTCAAAGGCGTTGATGTAGCCAATAAAGCAGAAATAGATATTCTAGAACTCCCATGCTTTCTTGATGATCCAACGGATGTTGGCAATGTGATCTCTGGTTCCTCTGCCTTTTCTAAAACCAGCTTGAACATATGGAAGTTCACGGTTCATGTACTGTTGAAGCCTGGCTTGGAGAATTTTGAGCATTACTTTGCTAGCGTGTGAGATGAATGCAATTGTGCAGTAGCTTGAACATTCTTTAGCATTACCTTTCTTTGGGACTGGAATAAACACTGACCTTTTCCAGTCCTGTGGCCACTGCTGAGATTTCCAAATTTGCTGGCATACTGAGTGCAGCCCTTTCACAGCATCATCTTGTAGGATTTGAAATATCTCAACTGGAATTCCATCACCTCCACTAGCTTTGTTCATAGTGATGCTTCCTAAGGTCCACTTAACTTCACATTCTGGGATGTCTGGCTCTAGGTGAGTGATCACACTATCGTGGTTATCTGGGTCATAAAGACCTTTTTTGTATAGTTCTTCTATGTATTCCTGCTACTTCTTAATATCTTCTGCTTCTGTTAGGCCCATACCATTTCTGTCCTTTATTGAGCCCATCTTTGCATGAAATGTTCCCTTGGTATCTGTGATTTTCTTGAAGAGATCTCTAGTCTTTCCCATTCTATTGTTTTCCTCTATTTCTTTGCATTGATCGCTGAGGATGGCTTTCTTATCTCTCCTTGCTTTTCTTTGGAACTCTCCATTCAAATGGGTATATCTTTCCTTTTCTCCTTTGCCTTTTGCTTCTCTTCTTTTCTCAGCTATTTTAAGGCCTCCTCAGACAATCATTTTGCCTTTTTGCATTTCTTTTTCTTGGAGATGGTCGTGATCACTGCCTGCTGTACAGTGTCATGAGCCATCATTCATAGTTCTTCAGGAACTCTCTCAGATCTGTACCTTGAATCTATTTGTCACTTCCACTGTATAATCATAAGGGATTTGATTCAGGTCATACCTGAATGGTCTAGTGGTTTTCCCTACTTTCTTCAGTTTAAGTCTGAATTTGATAATGAGTTCATGATCTGATCCACAGTCAGCTCCTTGTCTTGTTTTTGCTGACTGTATAGAGCTTCTCCATTTTTGGCTGCAAAGAATATAATCAATCTGATTTCAGTTTGAACATCTGGTGATATCCATGTGTAGAGTCTTCTCTTGTGTTGTTGGAAGAGGATGTTTGCTTTGACCAGTGAGTTCTCTTGGCAAAACTCTATTAGCCTTCGACCTACTTTGTTTTGTACTCCAAGGCCAAATTTGCCTGTTACTCCAGGTATCTCTTGACTTCATACTTGTGACTTCCTACTCTTGACTTTCCTTCTAACTTAAGCTAGTGTAAATTCAAATTAGAGTGTTATAATTTAAGAATGTTAAATTTAACCCCATGGTAACCATAAAGAAAACAGCTATAAACTATACACAAAAAAAATGAGAAGGAAATTTTACTTAAAATAATATAGAGAAGAAGACAGAGAAACAAGGGATACAAAGCTATAAGGCACATGATAACAAAGAAAGTGACAGGAGATGGATATCAAATACAGTATCTTCTCCAAACACAACAGGAAGATTTAGAAATCAGGGGAAAACTAGGAATATTCACTAATTTGTGGAAGTTAAACAACACATTCTTAACCAATGGGTCAGAAATTACAAATAAAATCAGAAAATACTTAGAATTGAATGAAAACCCAAACATATCACACCAAAATTTATGTCACAAAGTGAAAGCAGTGCTAGAGGGACACTGGTAGCTACAAATGTGTCTATTAAAAAATATCTCAGATCAATAACTTTACAGTTTAAACAAAAACAAACTAAACCCAAAGCTACCAGAAGGAGGGACATAATAAAGACTAGTACAGAGATAAACAAATTAGAATAGAAAAATAGAGAAAAATGAAGGAAAAGCTGGTCCTTTGAAGAGGTTACAAAACAGACAAACCTTAGCTAAAGAGAAAAAAAGAGAGAAGACTGAGATGAGTAAAATCAGACGTATAAGTGGGGACATTACTACCAATCCTACAGAAATAAAAACAGTTATATGAGAATACTATGAGCTATTAGATGTCAACATATGGGATATCCTAGATAAAAAGGACAAATTCCTAAAAACACAAAACCTATCAAGAACAAGTCATGAATAAATAGAATATCTGAATAGACCTATAACTAGTAAGGAGAGTCAATCAGTAATGAAAACTTCCAGATTAAGAAAAGCCCTGCATCTGATTATATCACCAGTGAATTCATCCAAACATTATTAAAAGATTTAATACAATTCTTCTCAAACATTTACAAAAATTAAAGAGGAAGGAACATGTTCTAACACATTCTATGAGGCCAACATTGTCCTGATACCAAAGGCAAAAAAGGCACTACAAAAAAGCTAAAAATTAAAAGTCTGTATGAACATTGATGCAAATATCTTCAACAAAATACCAGCAAATCTAACTCAGTTTGTTAAAAGGCTTATACCTCAAGACAAAGTGGAAATTATCCCTGGAATCTAACTTAATATGAAATTGATTAATATTCCACACTAACAGAATAAAGGGAAAAACCCACATGATAATCTCAATTGATACAGAAAAAATATCTGACAAAATTCAACATCCTGTAATGTTAAGAAACATTTATCAAACCTGGAATAGAAAGAAACTATCACAATAAATGTCATACATGAACAACCCACAGTAACATCATCATACTCAATCATGAAAGATAGAAAGATTTTCCTATAAAATCAGCAACAAAGCAAAAAGTGCCATATTTGGGCACTTCTATTAAACACAGTACTGAAAGTTCCAGCCAGAGCAATTAAACAAGAAAAAGAAATCCAGATTAAAAGGGCAGAAGTCAAAGTATCTCTGTTCCCACGAGATGAAATCACTTATGTGGAAAGCCAAAAATATTCCACCAAAAAATTGTCAGAATAAACAAATTCAGCAAAATAGCAGGATACAAAATCAAATTAAAAAATCAGTTGTGTTTTCACAGTATAACAATGTAGAATTTGTAAAGGCAATTAACAATTCCATTTACAATAGCATCAAAAAGAATAAAACACCATGGAATTAACTAAGAAGGTTAAGTGTGTACATTGAAAACTATAAAACACTGCTGAAAATAAAGAATTTATTTTTATTTTGCTGTGCAAAGCTTTTTTAGTTTCATATATTAATAGTGTTTGATATAGCAATCCTAAATAGCTGAAATAATCTTAAGAAGAACAAAGCTGAAAGCATCACATTCTTGATTACAAAATTACAGCAATCAAAACAGTATGGTACTGGTATAAAGACAGACACACAGACCAATGAGACAGAATTGAGAGTCCAGAAATAAACTGAGGTATACATGGTCAACTAATATTTGACAAGGGAACCGAGAATATTCAGTAGGGAAAGGATAATCTCTTCAAAAATTTATTGGGAAAACTGAATATTCACACATAAAAGAAACTTGACCCATATGTTATACAGCTCACAAAAACTACCACACAGTGGATTAAAGGCATTAATGTAATAAGGCCTGAAACCATAACACTCCCAGAAGAAAACTGCTTGGAGAAAGTTCCTTAGCATTGATCTTGGAAATCATTTTTGGGGCATAAAATCAAAAGAACAAGAAACAAAAGCAAAAATAAATAAGTGACACTATTAATACATCAAACTAAAAACGGTTTGGACAGCAAAAGAAACGAAAAGGAAACCTACAGAACAGGAGGAGATATTTACAAACCATATATATCTGATAAGAAGATAATATCCAAAGTATACAAAGAACTGCTACAACTCAACAGCAAAGAAACAATCTGATTTTAAAAATGGGTGAAGGACCTGAATAGACATTTTTCAAAAGAAGATATACAGAGGAACAATAGGTACATCAAAAGATGCTCAGCATCACTCATCATGAGGGAGATGCAAATCAAAACCACAATGAGTTATCACCTCATACCTTTAGAATGGCCACTATAAAAAAGACAAGAAATAACAAGTATTGGCAAGGATATGGAAAAAAGGTAATCCTTGTACACTGTTCTTAGGAATGTAAATTGATTTGGAGAGTATGGGAAAACAGTGTACACGTTGCTCAAAAAACTGAAAATAGGACTACCATACAACCCAGCAATTCTACTTCTGGGTATTCATCTGAAGGAAATACAATCACACTCTCAAAGGGATATTTTGCACATCTATGTTAACTGCAACACTGTTTACAATAGGCAAGATATGGTAATAACCTGTGTCCATCAACAGATGAATACATAACGAAAATGTAATACACACAATGAATTATTATTCAAATCATAAAAAGAAAGAAATCTTACCATGCAAGAGCCTTATACTTGGTGAAATGTCAGACTGAGAAAGACACTGTATGATCTCACTAATATATGGAATTTACAAGAACTGAACCTGTAGAAATAGAATAGGCTGGTGGTTGCCAGGAGCAGGAAAATGAGTGAAGCGTGTAAAGTGTACAAGCTTCCATTTATAAGTTCTGGGGATCCAGTACAGCATAGTGACTCCAGTTCACAATACTCTATACTTGAAAACTGCTAAGGAAGTAAATCTTAAAAGTTCCCACTATACACGCACACAAACAATGATAACTATGTGGAATGATGGGTGTGTTAACTACCTCACTGTGGTGATCATTTTGCAATTATACATATATCAAATCATTGCATGTATATCTTAAATCTACACAATACTATATTTGTATCTAGAAAAAATAGAAACTGAAGAAGACATAAACAAACAGAAACACAACCCAAGTTCATGGACTGGAAGACAATGTTAAGATGTCCATACTATCCAAAGTGATCAACAGATTTGATCAAAATCTCAATGACTTTGCAGGAAAAAAACTCTAAAATTCATATGGAATCTCATGGGACTCAGATTAGCTACCAAAAAAAAAAATAAAAACCTTGAAACAGTACAATAAAGTTGTAAGACTCACGCTTATGATCTCAAATTTTACCACAAAGCTACAGTAATCAAAACAGTGTGGTGGAGACATAAATATAGACCAAAGGAGTAGAATAGAGTGCCCAGAAACAAACCCTCATATGTATGGCTGTAACAAACTGGACTGTGTCCCCTTTCCAAATTCATATGTTGAAGCCCTACCCTTTCATATGACCAAATCAGAAATACGGCCTCTAAATAACGATTAAGGTTAAATGAGGTCATAAATGTAGAGCCCTGATCCGACAGAACTGGTACCCTTAAAAGAAGAGGAAGTGACATCACAGCACTCTCTCTTCCACATGTGGACACAGCAAGAAGGCTGAGATCTGAAAGCCAGGAATAGAGCTCTCATGAGAACCTGACAGATATCATATGGTACTGTTTATATACGGAATCTAAAAACAAGGTACAAATGAACTAATTTTCGAAACACAGAAGGATAAATTGGGAGACTGGGACTGACATATACACACTACTACTGACAACTAATACGAACTTACTATATAGCACAGAGAACTCTACTCAATACGTTATAATGGAAAAACAATCTAAAACAGAATGGATATACATGTATGTATAAATGGTTCACTTTACTGTGCACCTGAAAGAAAAACAACATTGTAAATCAACTATACTCCAATAAAAATCTTTTAAAGAACAGAAAATCAACAAGGACTTGCCGTATAGCACAGGGAACTCTACTCAATATTCTTTAATAACCTAAGTGAGAAAAGAACTTGAAAAAAAAAGTATACATATAACTGAATCACTTTGCTATACATCTGAAAGTAACGCAACATTGTAAGTCAACTATAATCCAATATAAAATGAAAATGAAAAAATTCATTTCTGTTGCTTATCAGGATCCGATAAATCTACATCACTGTAATCCCCAAACTTGTAATCCTTGTGCTGAAAACTTTTTAAAACTTTCCAAATCTTTTGTCTTTTAGCAAATGTTAAATTTATGCTTTTCTTTCTAGTGATGGATGTCCAATCATACAGAAGCACCAAACCTGGGCATGTAAACATTCTTGTGATAATTAATATTACCCCATTGATTTGTTCAGTTAACATATCTTATTAATATTATATTGGAGCCTAAAAGTCATACATGGAATGTTCCATTAAAAAGCAAGTTTAGAAACAATAAAAGCTTAATTTGTGTTATATAATAATAGTAATATTCACCCTAGAGGTCCAATCAACTAATTAAGTATCCTTTTTAAAACATTTCAGGAATCCTTTTTAAAACATTTCAGGAATCCTTTTTAAAACATTGAAAATTTTAGACAGTTCCTAAGAGAGAAAGAAGGTCAGTCAGTTCAGTTGCTCAGTCGTGTCCAACTCTTTGCAATCCCCATGGACCACAGCATGCCAGGCCTCACTGTCCAAAACCAACTCCCAGGATTTACTCAAACTCATGTCCATTGAGTTGGTGATGCCATCCAACCATCTCATCCTCTGTTGTCCCCTTCTCCTGCATTCAACCTTTCCCAGCATCAAGGTCTTTTCAAATGAGTCATCTCTTCGCATGAGGTGGCCAAAATACTGGAATTTCAGCTTCGTCAGTCCTTCCAATGAACACCCAGGACTGATCTCTTCTAGGATGGACTGGTTGGATCTCCTTGAAGTCCAAGGGACTCTCAAGAGTCCTCTCCAACACCACAGTTCAAAAGCACCAATTCTTCGGCGCTCAGCTTTGTTTATAGTCCAACTCTCACATTCATACATGACTACTGGAAAAACCATAGCCTTGACTAGACGGGCCTTTGTTGGCAAAGTAATGTCTCTGCTTTTTAATATGCTGTCTACGTTGGTTACAACCTTCCTTCCAAGGAGTAAGCGTCTTTTAATTTCATGACTGCAGTCACCACCTGCAGTGATCTTGGAGCCCAAAAAATAAAGTCTCTCACTGCTTCCCCATCTATTTGCCATGAAGTGATGGGACTGGATGCCATGATCTTCATTTTCAGAATGTTGAGCTTTAAGCCAACTTTTTTACTCTCCTCTTTGAAAGAAGGTCGTCAGTGGTAAAGAATCCACCTGCAAATGCAGGGTACGCAAGAGACATGGGTTTGATCCCTGGGATGGGAAGATCCCTTGGAGAAGGAAATGGCAACGCACTGCAGTATTCTTGCCTGGAGAATTCCATGGACAGAGGAGCCTGGCGGGCTACAGTCCATGGGGTCACAAAGTGTCAGACATGACGGGGCACTGATGATAAAGAGAGAAAGAAGATTCAAATTTCAATAAAAGTACTGAATATTTCAGTTTTCTGGAACAAAGTGAAACAAAGAAATGTTCCCAGACATCAGCTTTTCCCCTGGAGATCAAGAGGCTTGGATATGGATAGGAGCAAGGAGACATTTTCCTCTAAGTTCTGACTCTGTGAGAGAGCTATTTCTTGATTGATTAAAGAAGCAAATAAGGCTAAGAATTAAAGCAATCTGGACAAATGATAAAACAGGTTCATAATGACTTTTTCCTTTTCCTTAAGACATTTCATGACAGTTTTGCACATGTGGGAATATACTGGCTTCTTTAGCACAACTTTCATTTCAGACTTTGAAATTAAAGAGCTCATCTATATGAACATGTGATAAAACAGAAGTTAATGATGCATTACAGTAAGTCACAAATAATTTCAAAGATTCAATAATATACATTTTACATACATGCATATTATGACAGATTGCTTTTTCTCAAAGTTTGGTTCACACTGTGCCATATATCCTAGTGCTCACGTTTATTTTTAAAACCTATGGCCCAATTTCCTTTGTTCCTCTTTGTTGTCTTAGTTTGCTCAGTCTGCTATAACAACATGCCACAGACTAGGTGGCTTACAAACAACAGAAATTTATTCCTCACAGTTCTGAAGGCTGAAAAGTCCAAGATCAAGGCACCAGCAGATTTAGGGTCTGTTGAGAATTCACTTCCTGATTCACAGACAGCTGTCTATTCACTGCATCCTCACATGGCAGAAGGGATGAGGGACCTCTCTGGGGTCTCATTTATAAGAGCACTAATCCCATTCATGAGGACTCTGCCTTCACTACCTAATCATCTCCCAAAGGTCTCATCGCCAAATACCATCACCCTGAGGATTAAGTTCCAGCACATAAACTTTGGGGGAACATAAGTTTTCAGTCTACAGCAATTAAAAAAAATTGTCCTGAGGCTCAAGTTTCTTACATTTTCCTATGTTTCTGATACTACTCTATCTCATCTGAAGGTTCTTCTTTTTGTCTCTGACCCTAAGGGCTTGGACTGTAAAGAATCTCAGGCGGCGGGGGTGAGGGGGCAGGAGGGGGTTCTCCCTGGAGATTTACAGTCTGAGCCACCAGGATTTCAGGTGACTCAGACTGTAAAGAATCTCCGTGCAACGCAGGAAACCCAGGTTCAATCCCTGGGTCGGGAAGACCACCCCCCCCCCCGACCCCGCCCGCCGGAGAAGGAAATAGTAACCCACTCCAGTATTCTTGCCTGGAGAATTCCATGGACAGAGGAGTCCGGCAGGCTACAGTCCATGGGGTCTCAAACAGTAGGACACGACTGAGTGCCTGACACCTTCACTGGTGTTAACGGGTAGGATGCAACCAGCAGGAGGGTCTGACTGATGACAGTGGATCTAAGGTTCTGAGGTAGGACCGCACTATCCAGTGATAGCCTTCCTGGAATACACATTCCTCTACTCTGGGCCTGTTTAGAGATCAAACTTCCAGATGAACTGTTCCTAGTTTTGCCCTCACTCCTTCTTACAGAACAGTGGATGCTACATCGCTCTCTTCTAAAAAGAAAAGGAAGAGAAGAGTATTTCTTGGAAGCATCACATGTACTGTATGTTATTCCCATTGTTCTCCTGATCCTCATCATAGAATTCATTTCCAGCCTTCCATGACTGGCAAATTTCCTGCAGAGCCTTCTCATATCTCCCTGGAATTTAATTTGTCCCAAAAGGTAATTAAATCATCTTTTTTTTAAATAAAAAGGAGGACAGTGGGACTTCCCTGGTGGTACAGTGGATAAGAATCTGCCTGCCAATGCAGCGGACAGGGGCTCAATCTCTGATCCAGCAAGATTCCACATGTCATGGAGCTTAGTAGTTGAGCCCATGCACTGAGCCCAAGAGCCACAACTACTGAGGCTGCATGCCACAACTACTAAAGCCTGCATGCTCTAGGGCCAAGAGCCACAACTACTTACCCCACATGCCTAGAGCCTGTGTGCCATAGCAACAATAGAAGCCACTGCTATGAGAAGCCCATGCATGGCACCAGAGTAGCTCCCATCAAGCTGCAACTAGAGAAAGTCCCTGACCAGCAACTAAGACCCAGTGCAACAAAAGTATTTTTTTTTAAAGTAGAACAGTGAATGCCAAAAATTTATAAAAATCACTAGATAATTATTAGAAACATAGTTTCTACCTCTGACCTATTAGAATCCATGAGAAGGACTCTGAAAATCTTTACTTTTAATAGGAACCCCAAGTGATATTTTCACTAGGTGACTTTAGGACAAACTGAAGAAAGTCGTCATAATTCTGACTTAAATATGTGGTGACCATATAGTTTACCATCTAAACAGGACATTCTTGAAAGGAAAAGCAGGGCTATTAATTCACTGACCCAACTGGCAAAAACTGGGTCATTTCTGGACCAATCAGGACATATGGTCATTCAGGATACAGATCACGATGTTCATCTCCACCTCGGTCCTTTATTTTTTTGTAACAGTTTTATGGAGATATATTTCATGTATCACACAATTTATCCATTTAAAATGTCCAACATACTTTTTTATTTGAATATAATCTAAGTTTTCCGATCATCACCACAATTAATTTTAGAACACTTTCATCAACCCTGAAAGAAACCCTGTGTCCTTTAGCAGTCACCCTTATCCCCCATACTCCTTTCCAAGCTCTAAGCAGCTATTCATTTCTGTCTCTGTAACTGCCTATTCTTGAAATTTCCTAGAAATGGTGTCATACATTATATGGTCTTTTATGACTTGCTTATTTCACTTAGTATAATGTTTTCAAGGTTCCATGTTGTAGCATGTATCAGTACTTGGTTCCTTTTCTGTGTTTAATAATATTCCATGGCATGGATATACCACATTATATTTATTTATTCATCAGTTGATGGACATTTGGGCTGTTTCCACTTTTTGGCTATTATAAATAATATTGCTACCAACATTTGTGTTGAAGTTTTCTGTGGACATATATTTTGATTCCTCTCAGGTATATACCAATGCCACCTCCCCTTTTTGTCACCCCTACCTTAGCAGGCCTTAATAAAGAGTTTTTATAAGCCTTTGTAGAAGAGCAAGCAATAAGTAAGAAGGATTTAAAGTAGAAAACTGTTACTTAGAGTAAATGAAATAGTTATTATGTTTCAAAAATACATTTATTCCCTTTCTAGCAATGACCCAAGTAACTGTTCAGAAATTAAAGTGTTTGAGGAGACACCAGGTAGGGAAGAACCAACATTAAGGATCAGTAAAAATCCCTGCTGGGCTACCAAGGATCCTTTCAGAGTTTAAAGTCATTCATTTAAAAGCAGATGGACTAATATATCAAAGCTAGTATAATAGCTGCAGAAAGCTCCTGGGTCTTTGTCCTCTGACCAAATATTTGCATTCTGTGTCTTGAATCAAAACTTTTAATTTCTAGTGTTAACAGTTTACTCACTGATGACTTCTTTAATTTGATCTTTTTCTTTAAAATGCATGACACAGCCAGAGTTTTCAGGAGATGTGTTTAACCTTATAAAGATCTACACATAGGTGTAATGGTCTAATGTGAGGCGAGACACAGTAAAGTTAGTTGTGTTAAAGTAAAATCAATACCTACAGAAAAGAAAATTAGAAAGGAAACTGCTGGTTTTCCTTTCCTTTTTCTTCTTTCCTGACAGTCACTAGTCTGTACAAGTCTGGAACTCTAAGAATCATTATATTATAAAAGTCTCCAGGTTTCCATTCTAATGGGTTCCAGGTTTTCCTGCTAAGGGGATGAAACTAGCAGACTTAGTAAATCCTTATTTATTTGTCCCAAAAGGCCAGGCGGTGCTCTTTCTTCTCAGTGCTGGTTTCTATTCACTCACTGCCTCTTCTCAGGTTCTTTTGCTGCTCATCATTAATCTTTCAAGCTACAGATGGTAGATTCAGAACAAAACCATCAGAGGAACTGAAAAATGAAATATTTACCTGCAGAAGTGGGGAAAAAGGGCTATCAAACTTGTCCTTTCAAGCAATCACATTTTTATTTTATTCACTTTCTAGATAGAAGACAATACACACATACACATGCATGTATATATATAGCCCCTCTTTGTGTTAATATTTTTATTATTTATATACATATATTTTTTATTATCTAGCCGCATTTGTAATGGGGTGTAATATACAGTGCTCAGTTAGTTACCATGGAGACACTGGTCCTCTGTTTCTTATCACAGAGTCACACCATCATCTGGTGTCAGCAAAGGAGGGATGACAAAGGCCTTCCCAAGAGCCTAGCTCTGCAATTACTGAGCAATCAAGCACCTCTTTTAATAGAGCACATCCAGGTATACATGGCACCTCAGCACTGTCTTCTCTTCTTCCTTTTTAAACTTACATAGCAGGATCCAGTTACCAAGTAGAGATAGCTTCCTCTGTTAGATGGTCTGTTTATTCAGGATTTCAATGACATTCTTTGGTTTACTAAATAAAGCTGACTACCTACCATTCTCTTTATTTTGAAATCTCCATTTTTTAAAATAAACTTCAACAAGTATTTCCTTCTGAAGAAATACACTGATCTTCGTTTTAAGTGTTAATCTGTTCTTATGGTTTGCCATTAACTGGTGAAATGAAGGAGAGGATAAATGAAAATCATAGCCTCTAAATCTCTTCTTACTCCAGAGTTTTCCCTAACTTCTTTAACCAAATTGCTAAGGCTATTAACAAAATATTTTAAAATGGGAATGACTGGTGTTCATTTTTTTTATCTTCTAGAGGTGCCATAAATGAGAAGCTAGAAGAATCAAAGACATGTAACTGGAGAAACAAAAAACCTAGTTTTGCTTCAAGGATTTTTAACTTATTGGGGGTCTGGTATGAGTTCTCCAGAGGTGACTCTGATGCTCCAACACAGATATTCTAAACTCACTTAGAAATTTGGGAGGAGGCAGAAGAAGATGGTGAAGAAGTAAGATGGGGAGATTGCCAGCTGCTCCACAAACACATCCAAAACTCATGAAGATATGGAACAACTCCTACAAAGCAACCTTTAGGCAACTTCAGAAGACCCCAGGCTCCCCGGAGGCAGGCTAAGCTCCCTGGAATGACATAGGAGAGAGGATGGAGACATAAAAAGGGAAAAGATGGAGAACTTCTGCGTGGGAGCTTGTGCCCTGAGGGAGGGAGGGAGGGAGTCGTGAAGCTGGAAGAGTTCCCATGCACTGGGAAGCTCCCTCACAGGAAGCTTTTTATTTTGGGGGTCCCAAGGGGGAGTTGCGGAATCTCAGAAAGCTGGACAAAGCTAGGACTTAAAGGGCAGAAAACAAAGAAAGCTGTACTTCTCAACAAAATTCTAGCAAATAGAATTCAACAACACATTAAAAAGCTTATACACCATGATCAAGTTGGGTTTATTCCATGTTTGCAAGGGTTCTTCAATATATGCAAATCAATCAATGTGATACACATTAACAAACTAAAAGATAAAAAGCATATGATCATCTCAATAGATGCAGAAAAAGCCTTTGACAAAATTCAGCACCCATTTATGATTAAAAAAAAACTCAAAAATGGGCCCAGAAGGAACATACCTCAACATAGTAAAGGCAATATATGATAATATATGATAAGCCCACAGCAAACATTATTCTCAATGGTGAAAAACTGAAAGCATTCCTTCTAAGATCACAAACAAGACAAGGGTGTCCACTCTCACCAATATTATTCAACCTAGTTTTAGAAGTCCAAACTACAGCAATTAGAGAAGAAAAAGAAATAAAAGGAATCCAGATCGGAAAAGAAGTGAAACTCTATTCATAGATGACATGATACAATACATAGAAAACCCAAAAGAAACTGTCAGAGAATTACTAGAGCTAATCAGTGAATTTAGCAAAGTTGCAGGATACAAGGTCAATACACAGAAATCACTTGCATTCCTATATACTAATAATGAAAAATCAGAGAAATTAAGGAATCAATTCCATTCACCATTGCAACAAAAAGAATAAAATATCTAGGAATAAACCTACTTAAGGAGACAAAAGAACTGTATATGGAAAATTATAAGACGATGAAAGAAATTAAAGACAACATAAACAGACCGAGAGATATTCCATATTTCTGGGAAGGAAGAATCAATATTGTGAAAATAACTATACTACCAAATGCAATCTAAAGATTCAACGTGATCCCTATCAATTTACCAATGGCATTTTTCACAGAACTAGAACAAAAAACTTTCATAATTCATATGGAAACACAAAAGACCTCGAATAGTCAAAGCAATCTTGAGAAAGAAGAATGGAGCTGGAGGAATCAACCTTCCTGACCTCAGACTATACTATAAAGATACAGTCATCAAGACAGTATGACAGTGGCACAAAAACAGAAATATAGTCCAATGGAACAAGATAGAAAGCCCAGAAATAAACCCATGCACCTATGGGTACCTTATTTTTGACAAAGGAGGCAAGAATATACAATGGGGCAAAGACAACCTCTTCAGTAAGTGGTGTTGGGAAAACTGGACAGCTACATGTAAAAGAATGAAATTAGAACACTTCCTAATGAAACACACAAAGATCAACTCAAAATGAATTAAAGACCTAAACGTAAGATGAGAAATTATAAAACTCTTAGACGAAAACATAGGCAGAACACTCGATGACATAAATCAAAGCAAGATTCTCTATGATGCACCACCTACAGTAATGGAAATAAAAACAAAAATAAACAAGTGGGACCTAATTAAACTTAAAAACTTTTGCACAGCAGGAAACTACAAACAAGGTGAAAAGACAACCCTCAGAATGAGAGAAAATAATAGCAAGGGAAACAACTGACAAAGGATTAATTTCCAAAATATATAAACAGCTCATATAACTCAATACCAGAAAAATAAACAACCCAATCAAAGAATGGAAAAAAGACCTAAACAGACATTTCTCCAAAGAAGACATACAGATGGCTAGCAAACACTTGAAAAGATGCTCAACATCACTCATTATTAGAGAAATGCAAATCAAAACTACAATGAAATACCACCTCACACCAGTCAGAATGGCCATCATCAAAAAGTCTACAAACAACAAATGCTGGAGAGGGTGTAGAGAAAAGGAAACCCTCTTGCATTGCTGGTGGGAATGTAAATTGGTACAGCCACTATGGAAGATGGTATGGAGATTTCTTAAAAAACTAGGCATAAAAACCACCATATGACCAGCAATACCCTAACTAGGCATATACCCTGAGGAAACCAAAATTGAAAAAGACACAAGTACTCCAATGTTCACTGCAGCACTATGGAAGCAACCTAGATGTTCATCAACAGATCAATGGATAAAGAGGCTGCGGAACATATATACAATGGAATATTAGTCGACCATAAAAAGGAATGCATTTGAGTCAGTCATAATGAGGTGGACGAACCTAGAGCCTATCATACAGAGTGAAGTAAGTCAGAAAGAGAAAGTTAAATATTGTATACTAATGTATATATATGGAATCTAGAAAGATGGTACTGATGAACTTATTTGCAGGGTAGCAATGGAGAAACACACATAGAAAACAGACTTTTGGACACACAGGGAGGGAAGGAGGGAGAGGGTGAGATGTATGGAAAGAGTAACATGGAAACTTACAATACCATATGTATAATAGATAGCCAATGGGAATTTGTTGTATGGCTCCAGGAACTCAAACAGGGCTCTGTATCAACCTAGAGGGGTGGGATGGGGAGGGGGATGGGGAGGGAGACGGGAGGGAGGTTTGGGAGGGAGGAGACATGGGTGCACCTATGGCTGATTCTTGTTGATGTTTAACAGAAAAAAACAAAATTCTGTAAAGCAATTATCCTTCATTAAAAAATGAAAAAAAAAAAGAAGAAATCTGGGGTGAAACAGGATGTAAATGAATGCCCTGAAGCATTGTAATTGGCCTCTGTCTGTTACTGTAGATAGGCTTCTTACAAGAACACCTAGGTTTTGCCTTGTGTAGTATCTATAATGTTATAAAATAGTTGTCTCTGATTCTATTCAGAAGGTCTAAAAGTTTCCTAACATGGCCTTTTCCTTGGAAGGAGGGATGTTTAGGTATTTTAAAAAGCATAATTATTGCTGGGTGGAGGAAAATGGAAACAATGAAAAACAAAAAATGACTATGACATGATCACTGCTCTAAAAAAAATCTTAAAATCTAACTGGGAAAGCAAGCCTTTAAACTTACATGCAAGGTCCAATCATTTGAATTAAATAGCGAAAAGTATCTACCAGCCTAGTGGTGGGGGAAGAACAAAGATCAATCAAGTCCAGAGATAGTAAGATTTACTGGAAGGCATGAGATTTAAGACTGGTCTTGAAGGATGGAAGAAGAGAAAAAAGCATCTAGGCAAGGAAAATACCAGATGCTAAAATGGGGCAGTGGGAATGGTCACAGTCTTCTCAAGTTCAGTTCAGTTCAGTCACTCAGTCGTGTCCGACTCTTTGCGACCCCATGAATCGCAGCACGCCAGGCCTCCCTGTCCATCACCATCTCCCGGAGTTCACTCAGACTCAGGTCCATTGAGTCCGTGATGCCATCCAGCCATCTCATCCTTGGTCGTCCCCTTCTCCTCCTGCCCCCAATCCCTCCCAGCATCAGAGTCTTTTCCAATGAGTCAACTCTTCACATGAGGTGGCCAAAGTACTGGAGCTTCATTCAGCGTTTGCATCATTCCTTCCAAAGAAATCCCAGGGCTGATCTCCTTCACAATGGACTGGTTGGATCTCCTTGCAGTCCAAGGGACTCTCAAGAGTCTTCTCCAACACCACAGTTCAAAAGCATCAATTCTTCGGTACTCAGCCTTCTTCACAGTCCAACTCTCACATCCATACATGACCACAGGAAAAACCATAGCCTTGACTAGACGGACCTTAGTCGGCAAAGTAATGTCTCTGCTTTTGAATATACTATCTAGCCTTCTCAAAGGACCATGATAATGTTAACTTCACTGAAGCAAACCATTCTTGAGTTTCAAGAAAACTTTGAATCAATTCAGATGATGATGTTAGTCTCTTCCTATTATACCATCACCTTCAACTCAACAAAGGCTCTGCTATTCTCCTTTTACTAGAAAAGAAAGAGAAAGAGGGAAGGAAGATGTGGGAAGATAGGAGGGGTCAGGGGAGGATGGGAGAGGAGGAAGGGGAAAAAACAAAAAAAGAGGAAGAGGGAGACAGGCAGGGAAATGAGAGAAAGAAAAGGAGAACAATTGTATTCATTGTATTCAAAATGTCATAATAAAGAAGCAAAAGAAAATTGCCTTTTTTTTTTTTTTTTTTTTTTTTGCAGGTAGAGAACAAAGTCGACTTTCCCAGGCAGAGTATGAACACATTCTGTGTTATATGATCCCTGTATGCCAGGAATGTCATTAATTAGATAGAAACGAATGACTGGAGATTTGCCAAATGCAGCTCAGGAGATCAAGGGCTACGTACTCACACGTTTTCACCTATTCTCTGGAATCCTTGGCATAGCTACACAGTATGTGTAGCTTTGTCAGGAGCTTGACAGGAGCCTGAATTAATACTAGGTTTCTAACAGAGCACTGGCTCCTGGCATAGGTAGTCTCATAAATATACAATTTCTTTCAGCTGGACACCAAATAGAAAGACATGTGATCAGTGGCATGAGTTAGGGGAAAAGCCAACATAAAAGTTTACTGGTGCTCCCTGAAAAATTTGCAGCAAACGTTTACTGGGAGGTGGCTGGAAGCAATGACGGTGTTCACAAATACGTGATAACAGTAAACACGAGCTATTCTATGTGCCCAGTACTATCATAAACACACTGTGTGCATGACCTCATGTAATCCTCACAACCCAAGATGAAGAGCAGTTACCTCTACACATCATGCATGAGGAAATCAGAGTTCAAGTTATGTTACATAACCTGTCCAAATTCACATAGTAAGTGACATTGACCTGATGGAACACAAGTGGCCTGAATCAATTAAAACAAAGGCAGAATTTACTTCAAACACATAATTACTACAGTATGGATTTCTTCAGCATTTTCTTCTCCTCCATTTCCTCTGATCAGATTATAATGAAAAGGCATATAAGAAATAATCTTCAGTTCCTGTGTAAATTTTATCAAAAAGTAATCGCTGGGGAGAATATTTCTGCATAGTCAAAGGAAGCAGAATGGAGGCATGGTATTCAAAGGTAAAGATTTCTTAGGACACTAAGGCAAAGTTGTAAAACCGTGAAGATAATTCTGTTCTTTAAAATGGTTCATCTTGTCTCTTCAGCTATGAAGGGACACATAAAAATAAAAATTCATAAAAGATTTTAGCATTTCTTATCTTCTCTCAGTCATTTATCATTCTGTGACTGTAAGATTACAAGTTCTAAGGAGCTTTACTTACTTTATGACCTGGCCTTCCTGTCATTTCTTGACTAAGTCAGGCTTGTTCCTATCACCTGGAATTTTCACAAAACTTGTTCCCTCCACTTGGAATTTACAGCAAACTTCTCAACACCCACGGCTCTGTTCAGCTATCAGATCCTCAGGTTGACCTTTCCTGAGTAACTAACCTATTTTAAGATGTTTCTCCTTTTTCCCTATCCACAATTCAATCTTCCTCACACTCTATTTCAAGAGCCTGCTTTCTTCTCCTCAGAATACCACTTTCAAAAGGTCTTTATTAATTAATCCACTTTTAAGTTATGCTTTATTTACATGGTTATGTATAAAATTGTATGTTTTAGTCATTAGTGCTTTTTCAGTACTTATAAAATTATTTGGTATATACTATGTAGTTGGTAAACATTTGCTGAATGAAGAAATACCACTATGTAGTTGGTAAACATTTGCTGAACGAAGGAATACCACTATATCAGTCAGTGGGAATGGGATAATCCTAAATGAGACACGTTTGGTCATGCTTCACGATTTAGAAAGTGCACACATATTCATCAATAATCAATATCCTACAGGAAGTTATTCTGCATGCCAACTAGTTATATTAAAACACCTATAAAAAAATAAATAAAACACCTATAATGCAGGGAATTCTGTTTTCTATCAGGAGTCTTATTTGCTTGAAGGCCCTCAGCTCAACTTAAATGCTTGGCATAACCGTGTGATCAGTTACTGCTGAAATTCCTTTCAAAGCAATGGCTTAAGAAGGACAGTCAGTAGAATGTACAGAGTAACAAAATGTGTTATTTCAATGAGTTTTGAAGTTTTTATTGCCATTTCCAACAGACAGTAAAGTTTCTGCTTTCATTTGCCAAAAACGTCCCTGAAAAAAGTGAGGTTTTTATTTCTGCTTTTTGGACTAGTACAAGTTATACTGCCCAGAGTAGCTACAAGGTAACATCATGTACTACAGAATGAGTATTTGTGTTCCCCCAAATTTAAATGTTGAAACCTATTCCCCAAATGTGAAGCTGGGGCCTTTGAGAGATGACTAGGTCATGAGGGCAGAGCTTTCATGAATGGGATTAGTACCCTTATAAAAGAGACCCCCAAAAACCCTCACTCCTCCTGACCATGTGAAGACAGAGAAAAGGCAGCCAGTGATGAGCCAAGGAGCAGGTTCTCATCAGACACAAAATCTGCCGATAACCTGATCCTGGACTTCTCAGTCTTGAGAAGTGTGAGAAATAAACTTCTGTTGTTTGTAAGCCACCTAGTCTATGGTATTTTTTTTATCAGCCCAAACAGACTAAGATGTCACAGCTAAGAAATGAAAGCTAGCCAGTCAGATCAGGTAATTTTTTGTTTATAACCCAAAGTTACCTTGGAATTTTCTGAGTATTCAAGGAGAGAATGGTAACCAGGGCTGAGAATTCAGTCTTACACTTTGGATGTTCATATGTTTCCTTTGATGATTTATACAGGAAGTTGCAATGTGCCCATCATGGGTTCCATCCAATTCCATTTTCACTGGCCTGACGTTATACTGAATGATTAACAGCTTGGATCTGTCTATTGCTTCTCAATTTCCCACTTCTGGGCTTGGAAAAACCCATATTTGGATTTGGGAGAAGATACAGGTAGCAAATGATTAACCTTAAACTGAGAAGCAATTATGTTTCAGAAGCAATTATGTTTCAAAAACAATTACTGGCTTTTGCTGCTAAATGATTTTTTCTATGTTTTCATTTGCAAATAAGGCTTAGGTAACAAGTATCAAGAAGAAAATTGTATGTTAGAATTGACAAAGAGAACTCAGTTCCTTCCATTATCTCCAATGGAAGTCTTGATGCTTTTGGTTAAACTGATACTGAAAGTTTTTCCTACTGTCTTCTCTTTTCAACCAAAGGAAGAAACCACGGTTCACAAAGACTTCCATCAAGATTTCTGCTCTTTATTCATCAAGGACTTCTGTTTCATTTTTAGGATATCACACATTGTTTCCAACCTTTTTTCACTATGGAAGTGAAAACAGATGTTGAGATCCTTGTACATATCTGGTGGAAAGAAACTCCACTCGTACTGTAGTCCAGTATGGTCTCCAGTCACAAGAGCCCTTCCTAACTGAAAGCACATTACTAATCACCATTTTGTGGGTTACTGTGAAAATGTATATCCCATTATGTATTCGTTAACTGATAATTTTTTAAAGATTTATAAGTTGTATGCTTATCTTGGAAACATTTCTAGCAATTTCACTTTAAAAATTTGCATTGTGGTTCATATATCTGAAAAGGATGTCTTTAGTAAAACATAACGTTCAATGCTTCATGTGAAATTCTCCTAGAAAAGCTTTTGGCCCTTTATTATCATTCCAGGGCAGGTGTAAAGTGAGAAAGCTGATAGAATCAGCACATGGGGCAATATTTAGTGAACTGCACAAAGGCAAACAATATGGTAAGGAGACCCATAATAAATCCATTGTTATCAGGATTGCAATAGAATATAGAAAAATAGCAGTGTAAGAATGCTCTTTTGAATAGCTGTGCAAAACCTTTCAGATTACCCAAGTATAATAAAACCCCAGCTCTAGTAGTCACTAAAGTTGACAAATCCTGGCTTGAACACTCTCCCTCTCTTTTTTCCATTTTAAGTAGCTGGTATATTTTAAAAAGAATATAATAACAAATATTAACAGAAAGAAAATCAACAAATTGTGGCAACATCCAAGAGGAACATATATTACCAAGAGGAACATATATTACCAGGAAATAAATAAAAGTCCAAATTTTAGTCCTTATCCTTTGAGTACTTTTACCTTAATTCTGTAAGAATGTCTGCAAAAAATTATCATTATAAATTATGACTTATTTTTAAACTTTATTTTTTATTGAAGGATAATTGCTTTACAGAATTTTGTTGTTTTCTGTCAAACCTCAATATGAATCAGCCATAGGTATACATATATCCCCTTGCTTTTGAAGCTCCCTCCCATCTCCCTCCCCATCCCACTCCTCTAGGGTGATACAGAGCCCCTGTTTGAGTTTCCTGAGTCATACAGCAAATTCCATTGGCTACCTATTTTACATATGGTAATATAAGTTTCCATGTTACTTTTTCCTTACATCTCACCCTCTCCTCCCCTCTCCCCAAGTCCGTAAGTCTATTCTCTATGTCTGTTTCTCCACTGTTGCCCTGTAAGTAAATTCTTCAGCACCATTTTTCTAGATTTCATATATGTGTATTAGAATATAGTATTCATCTTTCTCTTTCTGACTCACTTCACTCTCTATAATAGGTTCCAGGTTCATCCACCTCATGAGAACAGACTCAATGCAATCTTTTTTATGGCTGAGTAATATTCCATTGTGTATACATACCACAACTTCTTCATCCATTCATCTGTCGATGGACATCTAAGTTGCTTCCACGTTCTAGCTATTGTAAATAGTGCTACAGTGAACAATGGGATACATGTGTCTCTTTCAATTTTGGTTTCCTTAGGGTATATGCCTAGTTGGGTGATTGCTGGGTCACATGGTGGTTTTATTCCTAGTTTTTTAAATCTCCATACCATCTTCCATAGTGGCTGTATCAATTTACATTCCCACCAACAGTGCAAGAGGGTTCCCTTTTCTCCACACCCTCTCCAGCATTCACTGTTTGTAAACCTTTCAATGATGGCCATTCTGACTGGTGTGAGGTGATATTTCACCGTAGTTTTGATTTGCATTTCTCTAACAATGAGCGATGTTGAGCATCTTTTCATGTGTTCATTAGCCATCTGTATGTCTTTGGATAAATGTCTGTTTAGGTCTTTTTCCCACTTTTTGATTGGGTTTTTTTCTGGTATTGAGTTATATGAGCTGTTTGTATATTTTGGAAATTAATCCTTTGTCAGTTGTTTCCCTGGCTATTATTTTCTCCCCTTCTGAGGGTTGTCTTTTTACCTTGCTTATAGTTTCCTTTGCTGCACAAAAGCTTTTCAATTTAATCAGGTCCCCCTTGTTTACTTTTGTTTTTACTTCCATTACTCCAGGGACGGGGGAGCCTGGTGGGCTTCCGTCTCTAGGGTCGCACAGAGTTGGACACGACTGAAGTGACTTAGCAGCAGCAGCAACAGGAGGTAGGTCATAGAGGATCTTGCTTTGATTTATGTCATCAAGTGTTCTGCCCATTAGTATTCCTCTAAGAGTTTTATAGTTTCTGGTCTTACATTTAGGTCTTTAATTCATTTTGAGTTGATCTTTGTGTGTGGCATTAGGAAGTGTTCTAATTTCATTCTTTTACATGTAGCTGTCCAGTTTTCCCAGCACCATTTATTAAAGAGGCTTTCTTTGCCCCATTGTATATTCTTGCCTCCTTTGTCAAAAATAAGGTATCCATAGGTACATGGGTTTATTTCTGGGCTTTCTATCTTGTTCCATTGGTCTATATTTCTGTTTTTGTGCCAGTACCATACTGTCTTGATAACTGTAGCTTTGTAGTATAATCTGAAGTCAGGAAGGTTGATTCCTCCATCTCTATTCTTCTTTCTCAAGACTGCCTTGACTATTCGAGGTCTTTTGTGTTTCCATATGAATTGTGAAATTTTTTGTTCTAGTTCTGTGAAAAACATCATTGGTAAATTGATAAGGATCACACTGAATCTGTAGATTGCATTTGGTAGTATAGTCATTTTCACAACATTGATTCTTCTTACCCAGGAACATGGAATATCTCTCCATCTATTTATGTCATCTTTGACTGCTTTCACTAGTGACTTACAATTTTCTGTGTACAGTTCTTTTGTCTTCTTAGGTAAGTTTATTCCTAAATATCTAATTATTTTTGTTGCAATGGTGAATGGGATTGATTCCTTAATTGCTCTTTCTGATTTTTCATTGTTAGTATATAGAAATGCAAGTGATTTCTGTGTATTGATTTCGTATCCTACAACTTTGCTAAATTCACTGATTAGCTCTAGTAATTCTCTGATACTATCTTTTGGGTTTTCTATGTACAGTATCATGTCATCTGCAAACAGTGACAGATTTATTTCTTTTCCGATCTGGATTATTTTTATTCCTTTTCTTCTCGAATGCTGCAGGACTTCCAGAACTATGCTGAATAATATTGGTGAGAGTGAACAGCCTTGTCTTGTTCCTGATCTTAGAGGAAATGCTTTCGGTTTTTCACCATTGAGAATGTTTTCTTTAGGCTTAGCATATATGGCCCTTACTATGTTGAGGAAGGTTCCTTCTATGCCCATTTTTTGAAGAGTTTTAATCATAAATAGGTGCTGAATTTTGTCAAAGGCTTTTTCTGCATTTACTGAGATGATCATATGGTTTTTATCTTTCAATTTGTTAATATGGTGTATCACATTGATTGATTTGCGTATACTGAAGAATCCTTGCACCCCTGGAATGAACCCAACTTGATCATGGTGTATGAGCTTTTTGATGTGTTGCTGAATTCTGTTTGCTAACATTTTGTTGAGGAATTTTGCATTTATGTTCATCAGTGATATTGGCCTGTAGTTTTCTTTTTTGTGCATTGTCTTTGTCTGGTTTTGGTATCAGTGTGATAGTGGCCTCATAGAACTTAAACTTTATTAAATGTTTTCACTAAAAAGTTAGTATATGCAATATTACTGATTAAGGACACTAACATTCATACAACCAAGTGAGGATTTTCCCTTACTGTTGGGAAAATTATATGCCTATTACACTGATAAATGTACTATATGGTTTTTGTTTTCTAGCAAATTTCTTTTGAAATGGGCTTTGGTATCATTTTAGGAAGTCAGACGAAATCCATCTAATTACTTTTAAAATTCATCTTCTTCTTTATAGAACCAAAAACCTCCCACCTTGGTTACTAGACCTATTTCCAAATGACTCCTGTTTCAAAAACAAAGATACTATCAATTCAAGAGCTGTAAAAGTTAGTACACATGTGTCATGGGGACCTTATATCATCTCTTGCATCCATCTTTTCTTTTTCATTCCTGCAGTCAATGCCCCAGTCCAAGTCCTCATTTCTCCTTCCCAGACCTCTGTCTTTTAAGTAATGTCTTTCTGATGATCAATTATGCACACTACCACCAAGATCATCTTCTCAAAGCATAACTCCTCTGTCTTTTACCCTCTTGGCCACAAATGCTCAGTGGCTTCCAGGGAAGATTCTCCACTTTCTCGCCTTCACACTTACATAGTACGCACTATGTGCCCAGCACTATTCTAGGAGTTACATTTATTCTTCATATCAGCTCTGTAAGGAAGGTAAAAATATTATCCCCATTTTACAGATAAAGTATTATCCCCATTTTACAGAGTTCAAGTCACTTGTCAAAGAACACATAATAGGTTTCAGTACTGAGATTTTTACCCAGGGCTTCTGGCTCCAGAATTCTATCTGCCTGTTTCTTTTCCTAACTTAACTATGATTCATCCTTCTCTGACTAAACCAAATGCTTTTCTGCTTTGGGGTATTGGTTACAATTCTCTCTGTGCTGGCTATCCACATCCATCAAGTTCCATCTGAAATACCATCCCTTCCATGAAGCTCACTCAGATACTTCTACAAATAGTCCAACACTGTATTTTGTACTATTTGTACATACATTGCTAAAGTATAACTTGCAGGAGCAGAACCATTTCTCATTTTCACTGGCCCCCTTCAGGGTCAGTTACTAACAGGGAAGACAGGCAGGCAATTGCTACAACTGAAATAAATGAACTACTGATGGGTGAAATCATGAAAATAAATACATTTACCATAGGCAAAAGACAAGTCTAAGTTTCTGAAAATTTTTCTTTTTTAAATTTCTACAGATGCCTGCATCCTGCATCTATTTTGAGCTATTCTTCCTCTTATTCCTATGAAATAAAAATAAAAATGTTTCTTTTCTTTCAGTTTTTGTTTAATTAAGATGATTTTCTATATGATTGATTATAAAGGCCATAATTATACTGTCAAATTTTCTCAAAACAACAATTTAATGCAAAATCTTAACACTTGGCAATGTTTAACTCTAAAACGTAATAATTTTTAAAAACCTGTGTGGGAATAAGGTGAATTTATTCAGGCTATTTATTTCTGCTGGAATGCATAGAAAGCAAGCTGCAGGTGTTGGTGATGGACAGGGAATCCTGGAGTGCTGCAATCCATGGGGGCTGCAAAGAGTTGGACACGACTGAGTAACTCAGCTGACTGAACTGATACACTTTTGTAAAGAGAAAAGGTTTATAACTTATTAGAAATAGTAGATGGCCATGACAAACCAAGATTCCTTTCTGATGTGTTTATAAGGGGCATCTGTTACTATAAAACCAGGAAAGACAACGTGACAACAGAAGAATATAGCTCGAGCAAGGTACACACTTTGATCTTTTTTTTATATTAATTTATTTACTTTAATTGGAGGCTAATTACTTTACAATATTGTAGTGGTTTTTGCCATACATTCACACGAATCAGCCATGGGTGTACATGTGTCCCCCATCCTGAACCCCCCTCTTACCTCCCTCCCCATCCTGTAGTTAAAATATTTAGGGAAAAAAGAACCACAGGATTGTGAGGTTAGAAGAGGACTCATTAGAATCTTCTTGAGGGACTAGAGATATGATGGCAGAATAGAAGGACCTGAGCTCACCTTCTCTCATGAAAACACCAAAATCACAACTGATAAACAATCATCAACAAAAAAACCTAGAACCTACCAAAAAAGATACTCTACATCTAAAGACAAAGAAGGAGCCACAGCAAGATGGTAGGAGGGGAGCTTTTGCAATATAATCAAATCCTGTCAGTTGGGTGACCCACAAATTGGAAAATAATTATGCCAAGAGGTTCTCCCATAAGAGTGAGAGCTCTTAAACTCATGTCAGACTACCCAGCCTGGGGGTCTGGGATCAAGAGGAGGAGCCTCTAGAGCATTTGGCTTTGAAGGCCAGTGGGGCTCGAGTGTAAGAACTCTACAGGTCTGGAAAAAACACAGACTCTTCTCTGACCCAGGGCAAAGCAGTAACTCCATAGGAGCCTGAGCCAGACCTATCTACAGGATTTGGACGGCATCCTGGGGTTGGTGGAGGTTAGCTATGGCGCAGTGCAGGGTCAAGGACACTGGTAGTAGAGGCCCCTTGGGAATATTCACTGGTGTGAGCTCTCTTGAAGGCTGTCATTTTGGCACTAAGATCTGGCCCCATCCAACAGCCTACAGGCTGTAGTGCTGGAAAGCCTCAGGCCAAACAACCAGAAGGGCAGGAACACAGCCCCACCTGTCAACAGACAGGCTGCCTAAAGTCCTTCTAAGCCTACAGTCACCTGTAGATGCACCATTTGACATGACCCAGCCACTAGAGGGACAAGATCCAGCTCCACCCATCAGTGGACAGAGATCAGTCCCTCATACCAGGAAGCCTGAACAAGCCTCAAACCAACCTCACTCACTAGGGGGCGGACACCATAAGTAAGAACTACAATCCTGCAGTCTATGGAAAAGAGCCCACGGACATAGAAAGCTAGACAAAATGAGATGGGAGACGAAAATGGTTGAAAAAAAGAAAGCTAAAACCCCAGAACAACTAAGTGAAGTATAGATGGGCAATATGCCTGAAAAAGAATTCAGAATAAGTATAATAAAGATGATGCAAGATCTCAGAAAAAGAATGGAGGCACAGAATGAGAAGATAGAAGAAATGTCTAACAAACAGGTAGAAAATTTAAACAAACAGATAAACAATACAATGACTCAAATGAAAAATATACCAGAAGCAATCAACAGCAGAATAACTGAGGCAGAGGAAGGGATAAGTGAACTAGAAGACAGACTAGTGGAAATCACTGCCACAGAACAAAAAAAGAAAGAATGCAAAGAAATGAGAACAGTCTAAGAGATCTCTGGGACATTAAACACATCAACATTTCCATTATAGAGGTCCCAGAAGGAGAAGAGAAAGAGAGGAAGTATGAAGAGATAATAACTGAAATATTATCTCTATGAAGAGATAATAACTGAAAACATCTTTAACATGGGAAAGGAAACACTCACTCAAGTTCAGAAAGTACAGATAGTCCCATAAAAGATAAACCCAAGGAGGATTATGCCAAGACAGACATTAATAAAATTAACAAAAATTGAAGACAGAAAGAAAATGTTAAAATCAACAAGTCAAAGCAACAAATAACATCTAAGGGAATCCCCTAAAGTTATCAACTGATTATTCAGTAGAAACTGTGCAAGCCAGAAAGGAATGGCATGAAATATTTAAAGTGATGAAAGAGAAAAGCATGCAACCAAGAATACATAGCAAGGCTCTCATTCACAGAAAAATCAAAAGCTTTACAGACAAACAAAAGCTAAGAGAATTCTGCAAAACCAACCCAGCTTTACAACAAATGCTAAAGGAACTTCTCTAGGTGGAAAAGATAAGGCCACAACTAGAAACAAGAAAATTACAAATGGGGAAGCTCACTGGTAAAGGTAAACATACAGGAAAGGTTGGAAATCATCCACACACATATTTTGAGAATATAAATGCAGGTTATTGGAAATACATTTGAAAGTAAGAGACCAGGAACCTAACACAATCTTGTATGATTATAGACTACTATATCAAAACCTCATGGTAACTGCAAACCAAAAACCCAATAGATACACACACACACACAAATCTAAATCCAACACTAAAGACAGTCCTCAAGTCACAAGAGAACAAAAGACCAATGCAAGAAAAAAGACCTGCAAAAACAAATCCAAAAATAACAAAACGGCAATAAGAACACACATCTCAATAACTAGCTTTGATGAAAATGAATTAAATACTCCAACCAAAAGACACAGAATGGCTAAGTGGATACAAAAACAAAACCAGTATATATGCTGTTAATAAGAGACCCACTTCAAATCTAGGAACACATACAGACTGAAAGTGAGGGGAAAAGGTAGTTCATGAAAATGGAAATCAAAGGAAAGCTGGGTAGCAATACTCATATAAGGAAACATTCTCATTCACCACTACATCAAAATAAAACAAAATACCTAGGAACAAATCTAGCTAAAGAGATAGAAGACCTATACTGAGAAGCATAAGGCACTGATGAAAGAAATCAAAGATGATATAGACAAATAGAAAAATACAACATGTTATTAAATTGGAAGAATCAATACTGTCAAAATCACTACCCAAAGCAATCTACAGATTGACTGTAATCCCTATCAAATTACCAATGGCATTTTTCACAGAATTAGACAAAAAAATTTTATAATTCATATGCAAACACAAAAGACTCCAAATAGCCAAAGCAATCCTGAGAAAGAAAAACAAAGTTAGAAGAATCAGGCTGCCTGATATGAGACTATACTACAAAGCTACAGTCATTTAAAAAAGTATGGTACTGGCACAATAACAAATACCGATCAACAGAACAGGATAGAAAGCCCAAAACCCCACACACCTATGGCCAATTTACCTACAACAAAGGAGGCAAGCGTATACAATGGAAGAAAAGACAGTCTTTTCAGCAAGCAGTACTGGAAAAACTGGAGAACTACACGTTAATGAATGAAATTAGAATATTCTCTAACACTATACACAAAGATCAACTCAAAATGGATTAAAGAGGGGGGTTCAGGATGGGAAACACGTGTATACCTGCAGATACATGTTGATGTATGGCAAAACCAATACAATACTGTAAAGTAATTAGCCTTCAATTAAAATAAACAAATTTATATTAAAAAAAGAAAGGAAAAATGGATTAAAGACCTAAACAGAAGACTAGATACTATAAAACTCTTTGAGGAAAACATAGGCAAAACATTCTCTGACATAAATCACAGTGGTATCTTTTTTATCCACCTCCTAGAGAATGAAAATAAACAAATGGGACCTAATTAAACTTAAAAGCTTCTGCACAACAAAGGAAACCATAAAGAAAATGAAAAGACAACAGAAAAAATGGGAGAAAATATTTGCAAATGATAATCTCCAAAATTACCAAATAGCTCATATAGCTCAATATTTAAAAAAACAAAGAACCCAGTCAAAAAATGGGCAGAAGAGCTAAACAGATATTTCTCTAAAGAAGACACACTGATGGCCAAGAGGCACATGAAAAGATGCTCAACATCATTAATTGTTAGAGAAACACAAATCAAAACAATGATGTATCATCTCACACCAGTCAGAATGGTTATCATCAAGATTACAAATTATTACATTATCATTATCATTATTACAAATAATAAATGCTGGAGAGGGTATGGAGGAAAAAGAACCTTCCTATACTGTCAGTGGGAATGTAAACTGGAACAGCCACTGTGGACAACAGTAAGGAGGTTCCCTAAAAAAGCTAAAAATAGAGCAACTATATGACCCAGCAATCCCACTCCTGGGCATGTATCTGGGAAAAAACATGGTTCAAAAGCATATATGCACCCCAATGTTCCTTGAAGCACTGTTTACAATAGCCAAGACAACAAAGCAATCTAAATGTCCATCCACAGAGGAATGAATAAAGAAGATATGGTAAAGAAATACATAAAAAAGAATGAAAAATTGCCATTTGCAGCAAAATGGGTGGACCTAGAAATATCATACTAAGTGAAGTCAGGCAGAGAAAGAGAAATACCATGATACCACTTCTATGTGGAATCTTAAAAAATGATACAAATGAATTTATTTTAAAAATAGACTCAAAGACAAACAACTTAAGGTTACCAGAGGGGAAGGGTTGAAGGGGGAAGGATAAATTAGGAGTTTTGGATTAACACACTACTATATATAAAATAATCAATATGGACCTACTGTTTTTGCACATGGAACTCTACTCAATAGTCTATAAAAACCTATTTTGGAAAAAATCTAAAACTATATATACATATGTGCAACTGAATCATTTTGCTGTACCCCTGAAACTAACACAACATTGTAAAACAACTATACTACAATATAAAATAAAAATTAAAAATGTTAAAAATAAATAACATTTTCATTATGCATAGGAAAAATTTAATCTTTGGCTGGGAACACATATACACAGCTGTTGTGGGTAAATTAAGAACATTTTTCATGTTTAGTCTCTCTTAGGGTTGGAGGTTCTATCATCCTTTTTTGCCATCCATACAGCACTTATGCTACATTTAAGTCTATTTCTCTTCTGTCCTGAAGATGGACAAGAACTGGCAACCATCGTTTCCATGACAAGAGCCTTCCTGTACCTGAAGATAATGTTTAATCCCTGATCAGTTTTTTTATCTCAAGAACAAAAAAAGTAACTTTTTTTAAGTGTTACAAAAATGTGATTTAATGTTGATCTACATGTAACATCCAAGAACTCTAAGGAAGTGAGGGAAGAGGAAAGGAATAATCAAAAAGAAAGGAACAGCAGGCCAGATAAAATAGGAAATAAAGGCTACATGGAAAGAATAAATTAAAAATCCTTGACAGACTCCAAAAATAGTATCTGAGTGTTCATCATTTGCAAGGCACTATGTAGAGGGCTTTATGCAGTTGTCGTATAGCTAACACTTAACCGAACGTGTACCTCATGTCAAGCATCACTTAACCGAACGTGTACCTCATGTCAAGCATCATTCTACGCGCTTTTTGTATACGAACTTACATAATGTACAGTCTTCACAACGCTGCAAGGATAAGATATTCCCGTATTTCAGATAAGGAACTGAAACAGAGGCTTGTAACACCTTTATATTCTTAGTGCATTCTTTTAAGGACATCATTATTCCTATTTTACAGACGTAAAAACTGAGCATCACATTAAATAACACGCCCACGATCAAAAGAGTTGCTAAGTGAGAGAGCTGGGTTTTAAACTAAGAATTCTCTGATTCCAAAATATTTTCTGACTACATGTTTAACTTGAGAAAAAAGAAAATACTAATAAATAAGCACAGCAGTGTATATCACATGCTAGGCACTATTAAAAGACTTGGGGAAATGAAACTCAAACACAGGAGGTCCTGTTTGAGAGCTATGCTCTTACCACAACACTATATTGCCTCTTGTAATCAAAATATATAATGGGAGCAACTGATTGGGGTCATGAAAAATGAGAATGGTCTCACCGGTAAATATATGCTGGTACTGCCATATAACTAATACTTGTTTAACACTTGCTAAATACTTCTGGAAGACACTGTAACATGCAACCTAGATCCCCCTCAGGAATGAAGGATTTATTGGACCAGTTGATGGGAGTTCCAAAAGAAGACAGCCCTCAACTACCAGGTTTCATTGAAAAACTTACTTGTGGGGCTGGCTGAGGTCTTCGCTGGGATGCAGTGCAGCTCATTTCCTATAGGTGTTGATCCAAAGAGTAACCCCTAATAAATAAGAAACATCCTGAATGTTAACTTTGAACTGAGAGTTTGTTTCCCTAGGAACCCAATCTGAAACAACATTTCATAGAATCTCATTTAACTCTCACCATCCTATGAATCAGATGCTATTATTCTCATATACTCATTTTACAAACAAAAATACTAAGGTTTAACTTTCCCAAGGTCATAGAGCTGGTCAAGGATGGAAACAGAATTTGAACAGAGAAGTAGAATTCTAGAACCCTAAACTTTTACAAAACTGTATATATAGAGACAGACTGTATATATACAGACTGTTTATGCTGAGACTTGTCATTAGTTCAACATGTATTTAATATGGAGGGGAAAGAGGCACTGTGAGGACTCTAAGATCTCAAAGGGAAAAGATATCTAACATTTATGTTTAAAGCATAGGCAAGAATAATGTTAGCAGCTGGAATGACCTGAAATGTAAACCAGGTGGCCTGAAAAGGGAGACTGGTCAAGAAAATAGTCAAACAATTTTTACCTCTATGGCTTCCACAATTTATTTAAGAAGAACAAACGAAGGACCAAAAGTTAAAAAGTTCCCATATGAAAGAGGAGAGGAAAATGTTCAATTAAAGATAAATCTTACACATTAAATAATCTTAAATTCAAAGAGAAAAGGCTTCACTCTCCAATATGCAGTGTTTATCATTTGATACATCTGTCTAGCATCTTTCCTCATATGAGAGAAGTTGAAAACACAAAATGCCAGCATATGGACCGGACTTTAATGAGAAGTTACAGGGGATCAGTTCAGTTCAGTCGCTCAGTCGTGTCTGACTCTTTGTGACCCCATGAACCACAGCACGCCAGGCCTCTCTGTGCATCACTAACTCCCGGAGTCCACCCAAACCCATGTCCATTTAGTCAGTGATGCCATCCAGCCATCTCATCCTCTGTTGTCCCCTTCTTCTCTTGCCCTCAATCTTTCCCAACATCAGGGTCTTTTCAAATGAGTCAGCTCTTTGCATCAGGTGACCAAAGTATTGGAGTTTTAGCTTCAACATCAGTCCTTCCAATGAACACCCAGGACTGATTTCCTTTAAGATGGACTGGTTGGATCTCCTTGCCGTCCAAGGGACTCAAGAGTCTTCTCCAACACCACAGTTCAAAAGCATCAATTCTTCTGCACTCAGCTTTCTTTATAGTCCAACTCTCACATCCATACACGACCACTGGAAAAACCATAGCCTTGACTAGACAGACCTTTGTTGACAAAGTGATATCTCTGCTTTTTAATATGTTGTCTAGGTTGGTCATAACTTTCCTTCCGGTATATCTGTTCACAATATTCTAAGAGATATGCAGCAGTGTTAAAAGATGGGGTGAGGAGAGAGGAGTTAAGGCCATAGTTACGGCCATAGCCATAGCTTTTGCCCGAGTTATACTGTTCAATCACAGATTTCCTCCAATGTTAAAAATTTCCAAGTACTATTAACCATCTTAATTTTCTCACTTTTTCCAGGAAAGATAAGATTCAAGACATAAATCCCTTGACTCATATATAAGCTTCAATTGTGTAGAATCTACTTTTTTTTTTTAGTTTTTTATTTTTTTAATTTTAAAATCTTTAATTCTTACATGTGTTCCCAAACATGAACCCCCCTCCCACCTCCCTCCCCATAACATCTCTCTGGGTCATCCCCATGCACCAGCCCCAAGCATGCTGTATCCTGCGTCAGACATAGACTGGCGATTCAATTCTTACATGATAGTATACATGTTTCAATGCCATTCTCCCAAATCATCCCACCCTCTCCCTCTCCCTCTGAGTCCAAAAGTCCGTTATACACAGCTGTGTCTTTTTTCCTGTCTTGCATACAGGGTCGTCATTGCCATCTTTCTAAATTCCATATATATGTGTTAGCATACTGTATTGGTGTTTTTCTTTCTGGCTTACTTCACTCTGTATAATAGGCTCCAGTTTCATCCATCTCATCAGAACTGAATCAAATGAATTCTTTTTAACGGCTGAGTAATACTCCATTGTGTATATATACCACAGCTTTCTTATCCATTCATCTGCTGATGGACATCTAGGTTGTTTCCATGTCCTGGCTATTATAAACAGTGCTGCGATGAACATTGGGGTACATGTGTCTCTTTCAATTCTGGTTTCCTCGGTGTGTATGCCAAGCAGTGGGATTGCTGGCTCATAAGGGAGTTCTATTTGCAATTTTTAAAGGAATCTCCACACTGTTCTCCATAGTGGCTGTACTAGTTTGCATTCCCACCAACAGTGTAGGAGGGTTCCCTTTTCTCCACACCCTCTCCAGCATTTGTTGCTTGCAGACTTTTGGATCGTAGCCATTCTGACTGGTGTGAAGTGGTACCTCATTGTGGTTTTGATTTGCATTTCTCTGATAATGAGTGATGTTGAGCATCTTTTCATGTGTTTGTTAGCCATCCGTATGTCTTCTTTGGAGAAATGTCTATTTAGTTCTTTGGCCCATTTTTTGATTGGGTCGTTTATTTGTCTGGAATTGAGCTGCATAAGTTGCTTGTATATTTTTGAGATTAGTTGTTCTCACTTTTTCCAGGAAAGATAAGATTCAAGACATAAATCCCTTGACTCATATATAAGCTTCAATTGTGTAGAATCTACTTTTTAAAACTACACTTTTTTTATGGGCATGAAAAATTTCCTGTATTTCCAACAGAAGGAACGGAAAAGTTACAACTAAAAAAAACACAAATATTAAATTGATTCTCGGTGCTCATATGTCCTGGGCACATTTTTTATTTTACTCAAAACCTAAAGCAAATTTAAAACACATTCAGAACATGAGAGGGCCTGAAAAACCAAGTTCAGAGAAAATGGGATGCAGTTAGCAAAGATTACATGCATCAGTGAACTGTACTAAATTGAACACTTTTAAATGCCAGAGATTTTCTCTGTGAAACTGGGGGGTTTGAAAGGAAAATCAATAATGTGGGGAAAGAGAAACCTTCTTCACACATCTCTAATTAGTCATGGCAGAATCTGGTGGATTTCCATATTACAACTGGATCAAACTTGTGAAATTGGTTTTGATCCCAGACTCATTCAGTACATCTTCTAGAAGCTCCACTCAAGACAATCAAAGGCTTTTCAACCTTGAATGATCACCAAGATCACTCTTTCAGTGTGCATCCATCCTATATTATGTTCAATGTCTGTCTAATGTTGCCTCCAGCAAATCTCCCTGGAATTACCCTGAAAGGGCTCCATTTATAAGAATAGGCAAAGACTCTTCAAAACTGGTCAGCTTCAACTTTAGCTTGAGCCTTCAAAATCTATATTAGTAAGTGAAACCAGGCATAAAGAGGCATAGTTCTTCATATCTTTTATTTTTTTAATAAGTAAAATAAATATTGGCCATATTGTTTACATTAGGGCACAAAGTCTTCTGTAAAGTCACCGCTTAAGTCTAATAATGAAATAGGTGAAGGGTTTCTGTATTTTTCTAAGTAATCAATATCAAAGCTGCTGATGCAAATTTATTTGAACCCCAGGGAAAATATCCTTTGAAATTCTGGGAAATTTTTAAAAACAGTGTGCAAATCAATAAGTGGACAAAAACATCTCTGTCAATGTGTTCATTTTTATTTGGAGAGGAAATATATCTTTAAATGTAAACTCTTACTCCCTCTATGAACCCTTTCCCCAAATCATTTCTTTTACAAAAGAAATTCATGACAGTCAGCTGAACATAAAACAGTATTTTTGGCTATAATTAAAAGTGGTGTAGATGTCACCTCCCTGAACAGGATGACTTCTCAAGCCCGAAAGCCAGCCTTCTCAGTCTTACTGTTTCTAATCTTTTGTAATACTCTCATGCTTTTCTCTTTTCCTATCATTTCACATCCAGTTTTGGAGCTTTAACCAACTGGTATGGTTTGAGGGCATTTTCAGAAGGGATTCTACTGGCCTGGTTTGGTTGGTATATGCTGTTTTGAATGGGATGTATCTATGAGATTAAAATATATTTTTTCATTACTGCCTATTTTCACAGTCCACTGAGCAAAAACACAAAGCAATTTTTTTGCTTCCCTCATTCTCCCTTTCTCCCTTCCTTCTTTCTTCCCCTGTGGAGTTCAAATTAAAGAAAGGTGAAAATTGAAGCTGTTGTAGGCAAGGCGATTGCAACATGCATATTTGATTTTTATGATGGATCTAAATTGCTGAATAAGGCCATGGAACAAAGGGAGACTGCGGCTTCCTGCCCATCACATGCAGCCACTGAATGCAGAACAAAAGCTTCGGCCATTAGGGGCTCAGCAGGGAGACACATTATATAAATGACTTTGTCTTTTCTGTCCCCTCCCCCGCTACTGGGTGCACAGGACAGGGATGGGGGTGTGGGGTGGGGTGGGGTGTGTGTGTGTGTGTGTGTGTGTGTGTGTGCGCGCGCGCACGCGTGTGCACGCTATGATTTCCCAGGGCAGGAGATAATAAATCCTGGAAGCAGCAGTGGGAATAGAAAGCATACAGCATGTTATGATTCAAAAAGGCCATGCTTTACTCACTGGACCAGTGCAGCTCTCAACACTGTGGCCAGAGCATCACTGGAAACAACCACTTCCCTGAGGAAGTTGGTGTCTTTTCTGAACAACCTGTAGCTTTTCTCTTAACTACTTTGTTTCTTTCATCAGGAATGATGAAGCATATAGAAAAACACTTAGAAAAAATATAAAGGCCTACTATTCCAAGGTAATTGCCAGACCTGCTTAAAGAACAAACTGATATACAGTTCGTTGTGACACTAATTTCCTAGAAAGCTCCTATTTTTAATTTTTTCCTTCCAGACTCAAGGTTTTTCTTTGGCAGAAAAGGAGAACCATATATCAATAAAAAATCATAAGCTATCACATAGCTGAGTCAACCTATTTTTAAGAGGTCTCCGGTGGTGGTGACTTGAATAGATGCTACTGTTTTTCTGGGCTTGAAACAGCAGTAATATTATACATATACACTCAACAATCTTTGTATAGACTTTGTTCTGAAGGATTTTAGTAAGCTTCAGAGAGGTGAATCATTTTATTATTTCTAATACTACTGTAAGAGGTAGGGATTAAAAGAGATTCTCTTGGCAAGTTCTAGGTCGAAGCACAGAGTGATTAAGTACATTGAGGGTGATACAGTAAGCTGGAGGCAGGCTAAGAGTGAAACCCAGGTTACTGGATGCTCACTTCAGGCCTAACTATCACATATATTTCATGAGAGGAAATGACTCAATGATATGTTTCTATTTTTTAGTACAAGTCAGAAATTATACTAAGATGTTCTGACAGTCCTCCTACTCTCAAATGTAGTAGAGAAAGCAGCCCCACTGCTAACCAAAGTAACTGAAAGTCAGTGTCAAGTGCTACAGAACCAGAACTGAGGGTTCTTGGTGAGACTGAATTCCAAAGACAAACTCAACAATAAGGGCATATATATTCTTAAGCAGCCTAACAATGATGGAGTTGTATAAAGCTAGCTAAACAAAATGCCATAACTGCCATTTGTCATACACCTTACTTCTCTGTCTCAAAGTGGGCAATTCATTTGAAATAAAGTAGAATCATACCAGTTACATGAAAGCTGAGGGACAGACCGTGGGTTGTTACTGTAGAGTAATTCAGTTCTGAGCCACACAGGTCACCAAGCAACCTTTTACAAGTTCTTTTGGATCTTACTTTAAGATGATTAAATTCCTTCTAACTGGGTAGGGAAAAAATCTCTCAATAAAGACTGCTTAATGAATTAGGATGATATTGACACTTATGCTTATCAAAGGTTTAAGCAAATGGGATGAATAAATGGTTAAAGGGAGTCCCCTAATGCTACATGTTCAGAGGTGGGGGTTAGTAGTATGGATAAACAGATGGATCAGTATATTGGAGAAAGTGAAAGAAAGAACGTTAAGTCACTCAGTTGTTTCTGACTCTTTGCAACCCCATGGACTGTGGCCTACCAGGCTCCTCTGTCCATGGGATTTTCCAGGCAAGAGTACTGGAGTGGGTTGCCATTTCCTTCTCCAACATTAGAGAAAAGAATGCTAAATAGTTATTCATTTCTTTATTCATCTACTGTGCTATCAAATATTCAATAAGGGCCTACTAAGATTCTGCCCTAGATAATAATTCTACATGTGGTTAGGGGTGGTGGTAAAGATATTAAATAGTTATACAAATATCTACATAAATAAACATCTGGCAAGAGATATGAAGAGAAAGAGCAGTGCTCTATGAGAATATTAACTGGTAGGACCTATCTCCTCAGCAGGGGGTCAGGGATGGCTTTAATGAAGACAAGACAGTTAAGCTAAGCCCAGAAAGAAAAAGTGAGATACGCTCTAATTACATTTTCATCTTCTGAGGTACATCTCAAGATATCAATTAAAAACGAGTGTCAAGGAAATGATGTATTTATTTAGGTTTTCTTATACACTACTGGTAAAGCACTCACCTGCCAATGCAGGCGACCTAAGATAAGGGTTGGGAAGATCCCCTGGAGGAGGAAATTGCAACCCACTCCAGTATGCTTGTCTGGAGAATCCCATGGACAGAGGAGCCTGGCAGGCTACAGTCCATAGGGTTGCAGAGTCAGGCGCAACTGAGCATGCATGCATGCATACCTTCACATCTCATTTATCTATCAAAGAAGAAAACTTTGTTACTTTGCTTAAAAGTAAAACAAAATACAAATTTGGCAATTTAAATTAATTTTAGAGTAAAAGTCAAAGGCCAGAAGGCTACAGCTGTACTGTACAACATGGCAGCACTAGCCTATTTAACTTAATTTTAATTCAAATTTAAAATTAAGTTCTCCAGCTACATTAGCAACACTTTCAGTGTTCAACAGCCACTATATCGGACATCATTGCAGCTAGAGGTTATTAAAATTAAAATTAAATTAAACTAAGCATTGAGTTCAACTGTACTGGCTATAGTTTTGAGTGCTCAATTTCAAGTGAACAGTGGCTATCAGTGGACAGCACATACAGAACATTCCCATCACTGCACAAACTGCTATTGGGCAGCATTACAAGATTATCTAGCACCTTATTGATGCTCTAATTTCACTTTCTACCATCTTTGTTTATACTACCCTAGCCACGTTGGGATCTTTGTTGCTCCCCGAGTATACCAGGTATGATCCTGCCTCAGGACTTTTGCAGAGTTTAGTCCACACCTTCCTCCCCAGTCACATAGAACAGTCTCCAGCTGCTGTCTGTATTCTTAGCCATGACAGTTTTCTTTCTATATTCCTCATTTTCCAGGTTTCCTTTTTCTCAGGGCTTTGCAAATATTACCTTTCCTTGGAAGGCTCCTGCTTCCTTACTTTACCTTTCCTTCAAATATCAGCTTATTTATTATCTTATCATCAAGAAAGCCTTTTCTGACTAGGTCACATTCTCCTCTTACAAACTCACATCCTTTTCTTGCATAGTGTTTATTATAGTGACAGGTTTACATTTATTTATGTCATTTTTTATTCATATCACACTCTTCATATCCACTGAGAGTTCCATGAGAGCAGGCACCATGTCTGTTTTTGATCGCTGATGAATTCTTAAAACGTAGCAAAATGCATGGAACAAAACAGGAGTTTAATAAAAATCTATGATTGAATTATCAATGGATGAATGCTTGGGGAAAAATAGCCAATGGTCAGTCAAAATACACATGCTGTTGTGCTGCTTCTGTACATGTCAAGTACCCAAATTTTAAGATTATAGATAGTAAGTAAAAATGAATGATGGGAAATGTGATGTCAGAGTGTGAAACACTTCCTTTAGATTGAAAAAAAGTAATGCTCTCCCAAGTATTAGGCTTCCCTGATAGCTCAGTTGGAAAAGAATTGGAAAAGACTCTGATGCTGGGAGGGATTGGGGGCAGGAGGAGAAGGGGATGACTGAGGATGAGATGGCTGGATGGCATCATGGACTCGATGGATGTGAGTCTGAGTGAACTCCGGGAGATGGTGATGAACAGGGAGGCCTGGCGTGCTGCGATTCATGGGGTCGCAAAGAGTTGGACACGACTGAGCGACTGAACTGAACTGACAGCTCAGTTGGTAAAGCAACCCCCTGCAATGCAGGACGCCCCGGTTCAATTCCTGGGTTGGGACAATTCCCTGGAGAAGGGACAAGCTATACCCACTCCAGTATTCCTGGGCTTCTGTTGAGGCTCAGCTGGTACAGAATCCACCTGCAATGTGGGAGACCTGGGTTTGATCCCTGAGTTGGGAAGATCCCTGAAGAAGGGAAAGGCTACCCACTCCAGTATTCTTGCCTGGAGAATTCACTTCACTTAACTGCTCTCCCAAAAGATACTATAATTAGTTTAGGCATAACTTGTATTCTTTTTACTTATCTGAATTTTGAAGTATTTCTCCATCATCATGCATTGGTACTGTAAGGATGTTATTTTTTAATTGCAACATCAAAATTATACTTCAATGCATCACAAAGCAAAACTACCTAGGAGGTACAGTGGTTAAAGTGCTTCCCTTGTGGCTCAGCTGGCAAAGAATCTGCCTGCAACGTGGGAGACCTGGGTTCAATCCCTGGGTTGGGAAGATCCCCTGGAGAAGGGAACAGCTTCAGTATTTGGTATTCTGGCCTGGAGTATTCTGTATTCAGTATTCCAGCCTGGAGGCTTCAGTATCCTGGCCTGGAGAATTCTATGGATTGTATAGTCCATGGGGATGCAAAGAGTCGGACATGGCTGAGCGACTTTTCTCTTTACACAGTGGTTAAAAATAAGAGTGTTTTTTTTTCCCCTGCCTGACAAACCAGAGATGAATTCCTCATTCTGAAGTTTGCTGGTTCTGTGACCTTAAGCATGCCACCTCACCTTGCCTCTCTGAACTGCACCTTTCCAGTGAGGATACCAATAGTATTCATTATATAGGATGGTTGGGAAGATAAAATAAGATAATGGATATAAAACATTCAACTAATGGTAGCTTAAAACATATATGCTGAAATGGCCATATTTAAAGTGGCATGGCTAGGTGAGCAAAGATCTCAATAACTAGTTCATTTCTTAATTTGAAAGTAAAAAATTTTGGGTTACACATTCCAAGTTTGGCTTCTCATACCGGATATGCTCCCAAGGTACCTTTCTTTTGAATGTGACTGGTCCACATACTCTAGGAATTCAAGTTAGCACCAAGAATTAAATTTATTCATTTATTCAACAAGTACTATATGTCTTCTGTACATCAGGCACTGGGTTAGGGATGATAAAGTTAGTAAGATAAAATACATTACTGTATTTCTTTCAACTTAAATAACCTACATGATGCCTAGGTAAGCACCTAAGATGAAAATTTAGTTACCAACTGTCACAAACTATTTGCATTATACTGGTACAAAAGTTTTTGAATAAATGATTTTTGGGAGAAATATCAATAACCTCAGATATGCAGATGATACCACCCTATGGCAGAAAGTGAAGAGGAACTAAAAAGCCTCTTGATGAAAGTGAAAGAGGACAGTGAAAAAGTTGGCTTAAAGCTCAACATTCAGAAAATGAAGATCACGGCATCCGGTCCCATCACTCCATGGGAAATAGATGGGGAAACAGGGAAACAGTGTCAGACTTTATTTTTGGGGGCTCCAAAATCACTGCAGATGGTGACTGCAGCCATGAAATTAAAAGATGCTTACTCCTTAGAAGAAAAGTTATGACCAACCTAGATAGCATATTCAAAAGCAGAGACATTACTTTGCCGACTAAGGTCCATCTAGTCAAGGCTATGGTTTTTCCTGTGGTCATGTATGGATGTGAGAATTGGACTGTGAAGAAGGCTGAGCGCCAAAGAATTGATGCTTTTGAACTGTGGTGTTGGAGAAGACTCTTAAGAGTCCCTTGGACTGCAAGGAGATCCAACCAGTCCATTCTGAAGGAGATCAGCCCTGGGATTTCTTTGGAAGGAATGATGCTAACGCTGAAGCTCCAGTACTTTGGCCACCTCATGCAAAGAGTTGACTCATTGGAAAAGACTCTGATGCTGGGAGGGATTGGGGGCAGGAGGAGAAAGGGACGACAGAGATGAGATGGTTGGATGGCATCACTGACTTGATGGACGCGAATCTGAGAGAACTCCGGGAGATGGTGATGGACAGGGAGGCCTGGCGTGCTGTGATTCATGGGATCGCAAAGAGTTGGACACGACTGAGCGACTGAACTGAACTGAAATGTACTTTCATAAGGATATTTCTTAGCACTGGGTTTATACTATCGAATATTTAAGTGCCCAATAATTGTGGATTAGTTACATGAATGATAATAAATCCATATAATGAAATACTACATAACTATTAAAAATGCAGCAGCAGAAGTATATTCACTGGTATGGAAAGATGTTTATGACACATTGGTAAATCTCTGTTTAGATTTTAAGCTTGAAAAGGTTTCAAAGTTGCATGTTTAATAAGAATCTACTTATTAAAAAAACTCCATAGTGTATGTCTATATAAGCAAAATGACCGGAAGGACAACATCAAAATGTCATCGTTTCCTATATCAAGTTGTTCACAAATATGACTAAATATTAAAACCAAGAGAGGAATTGAAAAAATAACTTATATAGGGTCACAATTAGAAATTCTGATTTAACTGATACTCTAAGGGACCTAGGTGTCAATATTTAAATAATGCATTCTAGGTGTTTCCAACATGCATCTAGGATTGAAAATACTTTTTCCTAAGTGGTGGGACTATATTTTATTTTATCTATTTTTCTAACTTACATACATGAGTATTATAGATTATTCATGCAATGTAAAGTTATGTCACAAGCAGAATACTGTTAAAATTACTACAGGTTGCCAAATACTGAATTAGGATGTAGAGTAAGGTTCCTCATTTTGTAATTCTTGAGTTTAGCTAGTTATCTCTTTCCTTTTTTAAAAAAATGATGAGTTTATGACGAAACTTGCCTGGTAATAAGCATCAATTTTATTATATAAAGGAACAACTTCTGGGTTTATTGATTTGTTGAATGTCCGTTCATTATTTTTTTTCTTCTGATTTCTTTTGGTTTTGTTCTTTTTTCTACCCTCTTCAGATGGATGCTTAGATCATTGAGTTTTCAGCTTTTCTTATTTTCTAATATACACTTCTATAGCCAAAATTTTCCTTCTAAAAATGCTCTTTCTTCTAAGCATGATACTTCCTAGTCTAAGTCCATAGTGATCTGAGAATACACTGTTCTTTTTCAATATTTTGACTTTTTCTGTAATTTCTAGTGATAGAACTACAGTCCAGTTTTCAAACTATTCTGTGTGCATTTTTTTTAAATGGGTATTAAAAGTCAAACAGAGAAAGACAAATGTCATATGATATCACTTACGTATGAGTCTACAAGAAAAAAGATACAAATGAATTTACTTACAAAACAGAACAGACACAGAAAACAAACTTGTGGTTACCAAAGGGGATAAATTACAAGTTTGAGATTAACAGATACTACTATACATAAAATAAACAAAAAGGACCTAGTGTATAACATAGGAAGCTAATATTCAGTATCTTTTAATAACCTATAATAGAAAAGAATCTGAAAAAGAGTATGTATCTAAATATATCTAGTCACTTTGCTGTACACCTGAAACTAATACATTGTAAATCAACTATACTTCAGTTTTTTAAAAAATGGGTATTATGTAGTTGTAACATGAATTCTGAAGTTTTACAAGTCACAACTGTTGAGTTGTTCAAATTTTCCTTCTATTAATTTTTGTCTGTTTATTCTAAAAGTCATTGAGAATGGTGTGATAAAATCACTCACTGTGATCATGAGTTTCCATATTTCTCCTTTTCGTCTCATAAATTTTTGTTTTCTATAGTTTGAGGCTATGTTATTAGGGACATACTTATTTAGAATTATTTTAGCTTCCAGGTAAATTAAGTACTTTGTCAAGAAATGTCACTGTTTACAACTAATGATACTTTAAATGACTTCATATGATCTTAATACAGCATTCACATATTTCTTTTGGTTACTGTTTAAATTTTTGGGGACACTGTATTATTGACCCTAGCTCTTCACTCCTTCCAGTGTCTACATCCTTTGCCATGGGACTGCTCTTCATTCCACTAGAGGCAGAGTACCTCCCTGAGCTTCACCTTTGGGTTCAGTCATAACATTTATTTTGGCCTTGAGATGTTCCTAGCTATACTGCATAGAGAGACTTGAAATGTGCTTGTTCAGTAGAACTTGCTCATGCTTCTACCACTGTCATTTCCAGTGGCTACCACTCCATGCTCCCAATGCAGGGGACCTGGTTTCAATCCTTGGTCAGGAAACTAGATCCCACATGCCACAACTAAGAGTTCTTATGCCGCAACTCTCAGATGACCTGGGTTCGATCCCTGGGTCAGAAAGATCCCCTGGAGAAAGGAATGGCAACCTACCCCAGTATTATTACCTGCAGAATTCCATGGACAGAGGAGCCTGGCAGGCTACAGTCCATGGAATCGCAAAGAGTTATACACAGCTGAGCGACTAACACTGTCACTTTCATGTCACAACTAAAGACTCTGTGGGAAGAACGAAGATCCTGACTGCCACTAAGACCTGGCACGGCCAAATACATACATGTTTTTAAAAATAAAAAGAAGAAAAGAAAAATATGCCCTGATTGTACTGCTGGTCCAAGGAAGAGGACCTAATCTGGACTCAAATTCCAGTTTGCAGCCAAGCTACTCCTATCAACGCATCCAAAGATGTATGAGAAGAAATACTTTTGTTTCAAGCCACTGAATCAAGGGCATTATTGTGGCAAAAGTGAACAGCTATAGATGATAAGATGTAAGTGGGGTGCTCCAGAAATAAAAATCTATTAATAAAATATAAAATAGTAGATTTGGAACCAGAAAGCAGGTAGTGAGGAAACTATAAGAAGAAGCTGTAAAATTAGCATGGAAATCTTTAGTGAAGACTGGGAAAATTATGACTCATGTAATGGCAAAATATTTTGTAAAAATGTTGCATAAGATTACCTGACAGAAAATTATGTAATAAACATAGGGTAGCTAATAAAAGACTGGGGTAGTAGAATTTGAGGGAAAATATTAAGTGCACAAAATGTCTTGTTTCTAGTTGTATCTGGTCAGATGAGAAAGTGGTAATTTGATGAAAAAAAAAAAGCGGTCACTTTAGAGGTAGAATTAAACAGACTACAAATTGAGAAGACATTTCAAGGTTAGAAAATAAAACTTTCTTATCAAATAAAAGCTGAAGCCATTAAGAAACAGCTTCAGGGAAAAAAAACAAATCCAGGGTACCAAGTAAAGAATAAATCAAGGGTATGGCTATTAGATCTTATGGTAAGACCCCTGGAAGAACTGAGGTGGTCATCTTGCAGGTCATCTCTACTGGGGGAGAAAAAGGTGACTTTTAGAAATATAAAAGGCACAGTCCCACAAAAGTGTGATGCACACCGAGTACCTGTAATTCAAATATGGAGAGAAGAACATGTCTCAAAAAGAATTTTGGGGGTGGGAGAGGATCAAGATGGGGGAAGGAGTAGGACATGGTGCTCATCTTTTCCCACAAAAATATTAAAAATACATCTACAAGTGGAACTATTCACACAGAACATCTACTGAACACTGAAGGAAGACCTCAGACTTCCAAAAGGGCAAGAAAACCTCCAAATAACCAGATACAACAAAAGGAAAAAGAAAAAAAGAAGGAATTGGGACAGAGCCTGCCTGCCAGGGAGGAAGCTGTGAAGGGGGATAGTTCCAGCACCCAGGGAAGTCTCCTCATATGCAGGGAGATCAGCCTGGATGAAGGGGGAACTTTGGAGCCTAGGAGGAGAGCACAACAACTGTCTGCAGAAAGCAAAATGGGGAGTAACCTGCACAGAAGGTCAGCACCACTGACCTGGACTCCCCAGCCTGACAGACTCATCTGTTAGTGGGGATGGGGGTTGGAGGCTGGGTCCTCTCCCAGTGCATGGAGAGAACCAGAGTTGACTGCACTGAGGAAACCCGAAGACACTGGAATGTGGCAACTGAGGGTGTACTCAGGAACCTGGGCTACCAGAGAGGCAAGGCACTATTATTGTGGGGTGCATGAGGAGAGGGGCAACTACCATAAGAGGTTCTTTCCCTGTGAGCACTCCCAGTCAACAGGACACTACCTACAGGAGCATTGGGAGCAGGTGCCTGTCACTGCCACCACTGTGGGCCCCAGGAGCAGACACAGGCAGCCACCATGAGACGCATGAGCAGGCACCAAGCACTGCCCCTGCGGTCCTGGACACACAAGGACCACCATGCTGGCAGACCCCTTTTCAAGAGCTTCACAGCCAGCAGACACTGAGGAAAGAGGCTGCAAACAACCAAACTAAAAACAGCCTCTCGATTCTAGAAAAGTTGGCAGAATAGAAGGACTCCAGCTCACCTCCTCTCACAAAAACACCAAAATCACAACTAACTACTGAAAAACCATCAGCAAAACAGACTGGAACCCACCAAAAAACATATTTTACATTCAAAGACAAAAAAGAAGCCACAACAAGAGGGTTCTTTCACGACATAACCAAATCCTACAAACACCTGGTAGGCAACACAGACTAGAAAATGATTCTATCACAGAGGTATTCCCACCTAAAAGACAGTCCTGAGCCCTACATCAGGCTCCCCAGCACGAGGATCTGATACTGAGAGGAGGAACCCATGAGCAGCTCGATGTGAAGGCTAGTGGGGCTTGAGTGCAGAAGCTCCACAGGGCTGGGGAAAACAGGGACTCCACTCTCGGAGGGCACACACAAGGTTACACATATACTGGGACGCAGCACAATACAGAGCAATAACTCCATGGAAGCCAAGGCTAGATCTACTTACTAATCTCGAAGAGGCTCCTGGGGAGGTGATGGTCAGCTGTGGCTCACTGTGCAGGCAAGAACACTGGAGGCAGAGGCCCCAGAGAATACTGTTCTGCGTGAGCTCTCCTAGAGGACACCATTTTGGCATCAAGGGATGCAAGACCTTGCCCCAACTAAAAAACTAAAGACTCCAGTGCTAAAACGCCTCAGGCCAAACAACCAGCAGGTCAAGAACACAGACCTCTCACCAGCAGGCAGGGGGCTAAAGCCATACGGAGTTCACAGACACCTCTAAACACACCCACTGACTCAGGCCTGCCCCCTAGAGGGACACCACCAGTTCCATCTACAAGTGGACAGGCATCAGTCCATACCACCAGTAAGCATTCACAAGCCTCAGGACTAACCTCATCCACCAGAGGGCAGACAATAGAAGCAACAGGAGTGACAATCCTAAAGATGCAAAAACAGTCAAATATATAAGTGTATATATATATATATATATATATATATAGTTAGCAAACCAAATTCAACATGGCTGCAGTCACCATCTACAGTGATTTTGGAGCCGAAAAAAAAATAAAGTCTGTCACTGTTTCCATTGTTTTCCCATCTATTTGACATGAAGTGTTGGGACTTCATCGCGGGCGGCTGCGACTGCGCATGAGTATGGCCGAGAGGGGCTACCCCATGTCCGAGGTCAGGGGCGGCGGCCAGGAGGAGCTACCCCACGTCCAAGGAGCAGTGGCTGCATGGGCGCAGTAGGGCCTAGACGAGATACTCCATGTTCAAGGTCAGGAGGAACAGCAGTGAGGAGATACCCCTCCTCCAAGGTAAGGAGCAGCAGCTGAGCTTTGCTGGAGCAGCCATGAAGAGATACCCCACGTCCAAGGTAAGAGAAAATCAAGTAAGTCGGTAGGTGTTGCAAGAGGGCATCAGAGGGCAGACACACTGAAAACATAATCACAGAAAACTAGTCAATTGAATCACACTAGGACCACAACCTTGTCTAACTCAATGAAACTAAGCCAGGCCCTGTGGGGCCACCCAAGATGGGCGGGTCACGGTGGAAAGGTCTGACAGAACGTGGTCCACTGGAGAAGGGAATGGCAAACCACTTCAGTATTCTTGCCGTGAGAACCCCATGAACAGTATGAAAAGGCAAAATGATAGGATACTGAAAGATGAACTCCCCAGGTTGGTAGGTGCCCAATATGCTACTGGAGATCAGCGGAGAAATAACTCCAGAAAGAATGAAGGGATGGAGCCAAAGGAAAAACATCACCCAGTTGTGGATGTAACTGGTGATAGAAGCAAGGTCCATGTACTTGATGTACTCTGCATAGAAGTTAAATAAGCAGGGTGACAATATACAGTCTTGATGTACTCCTTTCCCGATTTGGAACTAGTCTGTTGTTTAATGTCCGGTTCTAAATGTTGCTTCCTGACCTGCATACAGATTTCTCAGGAGGCATGTCACGTGGTCTGGTATTCCCATCTCTTTCAGAATTTTCCACAGTTTGTTATGGTCCACACAGTCAAAGGCTTTGGCATAGTCAATAAAGCAGAAGTAGATGTTTTTTTGGAACTCTCTGCTTTTTCAATGATCCAACAGATGTTGGCCATTTGATCTCTGGTTCCTCTGCCTTTTCTAAAACCAGCTTGAACATCTGGAAGTTCACAGTTCACATATTGCTGAAGCCTGGCTTGGAAAATTTTGAGCATTAGTTTACTAGCATGTGAGATGAGTACAAAATATCCAGATTCAAAAAGATACATGCATCTTAATGTTCATTGTAGCACTATTAAGAAATGGAAACAACCTAAATGTCCCTCTACAGAGCAATGGATAAAGAAGATCCATATAAAGTGGTACTTATATACAATGGAATATTATTCCACCATTAAAAGGATGAAATAATGTCATTTGCAGCAACATGGATGAACCTAGAGATAATCACTCTATGTTAAGTCAGTCAGAAGTTAAGTCACAGAAAGCCAAATATCATATGATATCACTCATATGTGGAATCTAAGTTAAAATACAATACAAATGAACTTATCTACAAAAAAGAAACAGACTTATGGATATGAAAAACTTTTTTTTGGTTACCAAGAGGAAATGTGGAGAGAGGAGGTATAAATCACGAGGTGGGATTAACATACACATGCTACTATATATGGTGGCTCACTGGTATAAAAAATCTGCCTGCCAATGCAGGAGACGCAGATTCAATCCCTGGGTTGGGAAGATCCTCTGGAGAAGGAAATGACAACCCACTTCATTCTTCTTGCCTGGGAAACCCCATTTCCCAGGAGGAGTCTGGTGGGCGACAGTCCATGGGATCTTCAAACAGTCAGACATGACTTAGAGACTAGACAACAACAACTACCGTATATAATACAGGTAATCAACAACGACCTACTGTATAGCACAGGGAACTCTACTCAATATTCTGTTATAACCTATATGAAAATAGTCTGAAAAAGAATGAATATTATGTATGGGGTTGGTCAAAAAGTTCGAGTTTTTTGTAAGATGTTATCAAAAAATCCGAATGGACTTTTTGGCCATCCCAGTACTACCGAATCACTTTGTTGTATACTTGAAACTAACACAAAATTGTAAATCAACTATAATCCAGTAAAAATCTTTTTAAAAAATTGTGGGTGTTGTTTTTGGAATATAGTTGATCAGAATAGAATCTAATATGAAACTCCAGGCAGTTTCTGAGAGAGATAAATCAGTAGAAGCACTGCCATCTTGAAATAAAACAAATTATTATATAGTGAGGTGTAAAATGGAGAAGGAAATGGTAACCCATTCCAGTATTCTTGCCTGGAGAATCTGATCGACTGAGGAATCTGGTGGGCTAAAGTCCATGGGGTCTCAAAGAGTTGGACAGGACTGAGCAACTGCACGTACAAGGTGTAAAAAGACTTTTGGACACCACTACACACCTATCAGAATGACAACAATCCAGAACAGTGACAATACCAAATGCTGGCAAGAAAGTGGAGCAACAGGAATTGTCACTGATTGCTGGTGGGAATGCAAAATGGTACAGCCACTTTGGAAGGCAGTTTGACAGACTGTTACAGAACTAAACATATGCTTATCATATGACTCAATTGTATTCACTGGTATTTACATCAAAGAGTTGAAAACCCATGTCTACAGAAAAATGTGTGATACAGATATTTATAGCAGCTTTATACATAATTACCAAAACCTGGAGTAACCAAGAATCATTCATTAGGTGAATGGATAAATAAATTGTGGTATATCCACACAATGGAATATTATTCAGTGCTTAAAAAGAAATCAGTTATTAAGCCATGAAAAGATATGGAGAATCTCAAATGGATAATAATTAAATGAAAGAAGTCAATCTTAAAGGCTTTCTACACACTATATGATTCCAACTGTATGCTGTTCTAGAACAGGCGAAAATGATGGAACCAGCAAAAAGATCAGAGGTTGCCAGGAGAAGGGGAAGAGGAATGAACAGGTGGAACAGAGAGACTTTTTAAGGCAGTGAAAATACTCTGTACATATAATGGTTAGATACCTATTATTATACTTTTGACCAAACCTATGAAATGGGCAACACCAAGAATGAACCCTAGTGTACACTGTGGGCTTTGTGCTAATGGTGTGTCAGTGTAGGATCATCAGATGTAACAAATGTACCACCCTGGTGGAGAACAGTGATACTGAGGTAGAACTATGCATGTGGGGAAGGATTATATGAGAAATCTATGTACCTTCCTCTCAATTTTACAATGAACCTAAAACTGTTCTAAAAAATAAAAGGTCTCAAAAAAAAAAAAAAAAAAAAAGACTTCTGTGGCAAAAGGATTCTGGCAAGATAATGAGTTGAAAATACTACACCAGGAATCTCTCTCCCCACCCAGGTGACAACTGCAGTGACAGAATATGTCTAACGTAACTATTCTGGAACTACGGAGTCTATTTGAAGGCTAGTAACTTTCAGATGAAGGCTTGGACAATAAACAGCAGTTAATTTTGTTATAGTAGCAGTAGCCATCCCACACTACCTAGCCCCATGGCAAGCAGCCTTGCTTATTTTCCACATAGCAACTTGTGTGTAGCCTGTGAGAGTCACGGTGGGTAATAGGGAACCTGTCTCCAAATACTGGGGACATGTGCTCCAATTGCTGCCTGGTGCTCCTCATAGAGGAAGGATAGATGAAGATTTAGGCAGCCACTACCGTAAGCCCCTTTTCCTCCACCTGAAGTGACTGCCAGCGGATTTTCTCCCCCCTTATTTTATCCCCTTTCAGTTCAGTTCAGTTCAGTTCAGTTGCTCAGTCGTGTACGACTCTCATATTTAGGAAATTCAAAACTGACTGTATATACAGAATTTAGAAAGTTATGGCATAGGCCCAGCAAAAGATGAAGGCATAGAAAAGACCCAACACAGAATCATGTTTTGTCACGGCATCCCAAGCTCACTAATACAATGGTCAAATGATCTCAACAAGGATGCCAAGACTGTTCAGTAGGGGAAAGGACAATCTTTTCAACAAACAATGCTGGGAAAACCAGATATCCACATGCAAAAGAATGAAGTTAGACCTTATTTAATATTATATCCAAAAATTTTGAGTTCAAAACGGATCAAAAACTGAAACATAACATTTAAAACTACAAAAGTAAGAAGAAAATATATGACAAAAGAGTCACGATCCTGGATTTGGCCATGATTTCTTAGATCTAACACTAAAGGTACAGAAAATAAAAGTATAAACAAACTGGACTTTGTGAAAATTAAAAACTTCTGTGCATCAATGGATACTATCAATAGAGCAAAAATTCAGCCTTCAGAAAAGGATATTCATTATGAAATCTCTTTCTAAAAACTATTATCTGACTCATCTGTGCAAGTCTCTTTCTATCGGGTGTTGTTTCTCTTGATTTTCTATCATCTTTTCCTGTCCCTGTTTTTTATTCTGAATGAGCAACAGTCAGTATTTATAAACAACTGCAGAGAGACAGTTAGCAAACTAGGATTATTTTATTTTCCATTAAGAGACACTTAACTTTATTTTATGGAGTGGGTAAAGACACTAGCAATTTTGTGTCATCTAAATCAGAACAAAATTTGAAATAATGTGAAGCTGGTTTACAATCCCTGGATAGGCTGGCCTATTTCAGGTTCATCCTTCCTCTTAGACTTAATCAAGTATTACTCCCCCTCTTTTGTAGGCTTGAACTCCAGGTTTTCCCACAGGTTTCATGATTCTGAGTATCTCTATTTAGCTTCTCAGTCTTCTAGCCATCTTTATTAGGAATGACAGATAACTTGGATCTGCAGGAAATGGCAGACATGCCTGGGGAAAAGCACTTCTAAATGCCAGATTCATGTCTCTTGCATGAACTCTGAGGTGGTCTCATAGGTTTCCACTATACCGTTAGCATTAGAAGGCCTTAAACAGATTTTTTTTTTTTCTATTTCATCCAGCTTTTCTAATTATTCTTAGAAGGGGGGATGGTCCAAACTACTTTGTCTGCCATCATTACAAGAAGCCAAACTCCATACCTTGTTTTTTAAAAGCACATTTAACTGTCAAAGTAAACTTTCACAAACTGGTCTGCAGATCATTTATATAAGTATCTTCTATGATGCTGGTTTAAAATGCAAATTCCTGAGGAAATCAGCCTAAGATGGCAGAGGAATAGGACGGGGAGACCACTTTCTCTCCCACAAATTCATCAAAAGAACATTTGAATGCTGAGTAAATTCCACAAAACAACTTCTGAATGCCAGCAGAGGACATCAGGCACCCAGAAAAGCAGTCCATTGTCTTCGAAAGGAGGTAGGAAAAAATATAAAAGATAAAAAGTGAGACAAAAGAGTTAGGGATGGAGATCCCTCCAGGGAAGGGAGTCTTAAAACAGAGAGAAGTTTCCAAACACGAGGAAACACTCTCACTGGCGAGTCTGTGGCAAGCCCTGGAACCTCAGAGGGCACCATAACCAGGAGGAAAAATACATAAACGATTAAAACCACAGATTACGTGCCCAACAGTAACTCCCAGCGGAGAAGCAGTGCAGATGCCCACATCCACCACTAGCAAGTGGGGGCTGGGGACGGAGGCACCGGCTGCATTGCTTAGAGTAAGGATGGGCCTGAATGCCCCGAGGGCAATCTGAGGGAACTAACTTGAGATAGCAAACCAGATTGTGGGATAGCTACCCCACGAAAAGCCCTTAACTAAGACACCGCCAGGTCCACTAACAGAACAAAGGACTGACTAGAGCTAGCCAGCTGTGGACCAGCCATGCCCCGCTGAAGACAGGCAGGCGAGGCCAGCCAGAGTCCGAAGGGGGCAATGGCAGCCCCAGAGAGGCATCATCTACCAAACTGCAAAAGACGTCTTGGGATTCTGGATGGTCGACATCCACCTGAGAAGGTGCGCCAGTTGTACACCCAGAAAACCAAGCGGCAGGGACGGGGGAGGCGATAAGCTGCAGTGACCGCACTCACCAAACACCTGGTCAACCTGAGCTGCTTGGACCTGGGAACGTCACGAAACGCAAACCCAACCGAGTCTGCGCCTCTGAAGACTACCCGAGTGCCTGAACCTGAGCGGCTTAGACCTAGAAAGTGTATACAACCCAGGGCCAGCCTCAGACAGTTCCCGGCAGAGCAGCTTAGAGCCTAAGCAGTGTATACAGGGAAAGTACACACGCAGTGAGCGGGGGCAAACCCAGTATGGCTGAGACACTGTGAGCACACACCAGTGTTATTTGTTTGCAGCATTCCTCCCTCCCCACAGCACAACTGAACAAGTGAGCCTAAAAAAGTGTCCACCACCGCCCCCTTGGGTCAGGGTGGAAACTAGACACTGACGAGACCAGCAAACAGAAGAAGCTAAAAGAGAGGGAATCGCCTGGGAAGTGACAGGTGCAATAGATCAAAACCCTGCAGTTAGCACCGACTACATAGGAAGGGGCCTATAGACCTTGAGAAGTGTAAGCTGGATCAAGGAACTATCTGAAAATGAACTGACTCCACACTGTCCACAACAACACCAGAGAAAGTCCTAGATATATTTTTACTGTTATCATTCTTTAAATTTGAAAAAAATTTATTTTTAAGTCCTCTATATTCCTTTAATTTTCATTTTTATAACCTACTATTACTTTGAAAAAAAAAAGACCTTATTTTTTAAAGCAAACTTCATATATATATTATATAATTTTTCTGACTTTTTTCTTTAAAATTGTATTTTTGAGAATCCAACCTCTACTCTAGATTTTTATTCTTTGCTTTTTGCTCTTTGTTATCAATTTTGTACCTTTAAGAACCCAATCTTCAGTATCCATTTTTACTTGGGAACGAGATTACTGGCTTGACTTTTCTCTCCCCCTTTGGACTCTCCTTTTTCTCCACCAGGTCACCTCTATCTCCTCCCTCCCACTTCTCTTCTCTACCCAACTCTGTAAATCTCTTTGTGTGTTCTGGACTGTGGAGAACACTTAGGGAACTGATTATTGGCTGGATCTGTCTCTCTCCTTTTGATTCCCCCCTTTATCCTCCTGGCCACCTCTGTCTCCTTCCTGCATCTTCTCTTCACTGTATAACTCCATGAACATCTCAGAGCGGTCCAGACTGTGGAGAGCACACAGGGAAGTGATTACTGGCTAGCTTGCTCTCTCCCCTTTCGATTCCCCCTCTTATCCTCCTGGTCACTTCTAGCTCCCTCCTCCCTCTTCTCTTCTCCATGTAACTTTGTGAACCTCTCTGGGTGCCCATCACTGTGGAGAAACTTTTCATCTTTAACCTAGATGTGTTATCATTGGTGCTATATAGATGGAGAAGTCTTGAAGCTACTCTAAGAATAAGACTGAAAACCAGAGGCAGGAGGCTTAAGTCCAAATCCTGAGAAAACCAGAGAACTCCTAACTCCAGGGAACATTAATCGAAAAGAGCACATCAAACGACTCCATACCTACACTGAAACCAAGCACCACCCAAGGGCCAACAAGTTCCAGAGCAAGACATACCATGCAAATTCTCCAGCAACACAGGAACATAGCCCTGAGCTTCAATATATAGGCTGCCCAAAGTTACTTCAAACCCACTGACATCTCATAACTCATTACTGGACACTTCATTGCACTCCAGAGAGAATAAATCCAGCTCCACCCACCAGAACACCGACACAACTTCCCTAACCAGGAAACCTTGACAAGATACCTGTCCAACCCCACCCACAGCGAGGAAACTCCACAATAAAGAGAACTCCACAAACTGCCAGAATACGGAAAGGCCACCCCAAACACAGCAATATAAACAAGATGAAGAGGCAGAGAAATACACAGCAGGTAAAGGAATAGGATGAATGCCCATCAAACCAAAGAGGAAGAGATGGGGAATCTACCTGATAAAGAATTCCAAATAATGATAGTGAAAATGATCCAAAATCTTGAAAACAAAATGGAATCACAGATAAATAGCCTGGAGACAAGGATTGAGAAGATGCAAGAAAGGTTTAACAAGGACCTAGAAGAAATAAAAAAGACTCAATATATAATGAATAATGCAATAAATGAGATCAGAAACACTCTGGAGGGAACCAACAGTAGAATAATGGAGGCAGAAGATAGGATAAGTGATGTAGAAGATAAGATGGTAGAAATAAATCAGAGAGGAAAAAAGAAAAATTAATTAAAAGAAATGAGGACAATCTCAGAGACCTCCGTGACAATGTTAAACACCCCAACATTCGAATCATAGGAGTCCCAGAAGAAGACAAAAAGAAAGACCATGAGAAAATACTTGAGGAGATAATAGTTGAAAACATCCCTAAAATGGGGAAGGAAATAATCACCCAAGTCAAAGAAACCCAGAGAGTCCCAAACAGGATAAACCCAAGGCGAAATACCCCAAGACACATATTAATCAAATTAACAAAGATCAAACACAAAGAACAAATATTAAAAGCAGCAAGGGTAAAACAAGAAACAACACACAAGGCCATTCCCACAAGGATAACGGCTGATCTTTCAATAGAAACTCTTCAGGCCAGGAGGGAATGGCAAGACATACTTAAAGCGATGAAAGAAAATAACCTACAGCCCAGATTACTGTACCCAGCAAGGATCTCATTCAAATATGAAGGAGAAATCAAAAGCTTTACAGACAAGCAAAAGCTGAGAGAATTCAGCACCACCAAACCAGCTCTCCAACAAATGCTAAGGATCTTCTCTAGACAAGAAACACAGAACGGGTATATAAACTCAAACCCAAAACAATAAAGTAAATGGCAATGGGATCATACTTATCAATAATTACCTTAAATGTAAATGGGTTGAATGCCCCAACCAAAAGACAAAGACTGGCTGAATGGATACAAAAACAAGACCCTTATATATGTTGTCTACAAGAGACCCACCTCGTAACAAGGGACACATACAGACTGAAAGTGAAGGGCTGGAAAAAGATATTCCATGCAAATAGAGACCAAAAGAAAGCAGGAGTAGCAATACTCATATCAGATAAAATTGGCTTTAAGACAAAGGCTGTGAAAAGAGACAAAGAAGGACACTACATAATGATCAAAGGATTAATCCAAGAAGAAGATGTAACATAAATATATTTGCATCCAATAAAGGAACACTGCAATATGTAAGACAAACGCTAACAAGTATGAAAGGGGAAATTAACAATAACACAATAATAGTGGGAGACTTTAATACTCCACTCACACCTATGGATAGATCAACTAAACAGAAAATTAACAAGGAAACACAAACTTTAAATGATACAAGAGACGAGTTAGACCTAATTGATATCTATAGGATATTTCACCCCAAAACAATGAATTTCACCTTTTTCTCAGGTGCACACGGAACCTTCTCCAGGACAGATCACATCCTGGGCCATAAATCAAGCCTTGGTAAATTCAAAAAAACTGAAATCATTCCAAGAATCTTTTCTGACCACAATGCAGTAAAATTAGATCTCAATTACAGGAGAAAAACAATTAAAAATTCCAACATACGGAGGCTGAACAACACACTGCTGAGTAACCAACAAATCACAGAAGAAATCCAAATATGCATAGAAATGAATGAAAATGAAAACACAACAACCCAAAACCTGTGGGACCCTGTAAAAGCAGTGCTAAGGGGAAGGTTCATAGCAATACAGGCTTACCTCAAGAAACAAGAAAAAAAAGTCAAATAAATAACCTAACTCTACATCTAAAGCAACTAGAAAAGGAAGAAATGAAGAACCCCAGGGTTAGTAGAAGGAAAGAAATCTTAAAGATTAGGGCAGAAATAAATGCAAAAGAAACGAAAGAGACCATAGCAAAAATCAACAAAGCCAAAAGCTGGTTCTTTGAAAGGATAAATAAAATTGACAAACCATTAGCCAGACTCATCAAGAAACAAAGGGAGAAAAATCATATCAACAAAATTAGAAATGAAAATGGAGAGATCACAACAGACAACACAGAAATACAAAGGATCATAAGAGACTACTATCGGCAATTACATGCCAATAAAACGGACAACTTGGATGAAATGGACAAATTCTTAGAAAAGTACAACTTTCCAAAACTGAACCAGGAAGAAATAGAAAACCTTAACAGACCCATCACAAGCACGGAAATTGAAACTGTAATCAGAAATCTTCCAGCAAACAAAAGCCCAGGATCAAACAGCGTCACAGCTGAATTCTACCAAAAATTTAGAGAAGAGCTAACACCTATCCTACTCAAACTCTTCCAGAAAATTGCAGAGGAACATAAACTTCCAAACTCATTCTATGAGGTCACCATCACCCTAATACCAAAACTTGACAAAGATGCCACAAAAAAAGAAAACTACAGGCCAATATCACTGATGAACACAGGTGCAAAAATCCTTAACAAAATTCTAGCAAACAGAATCCAACAACACATTAAAAAGATCATACATCATGACCAAGTGGGCTTTATCCCAGGGATGCAAGGATTCTTCAATATTTGCAAATCAATCAATGTAATACACCACATTAACAAATTGAAACATAAAAGCCATATGATTATCTCAACAGATGCAGAGAAAGCCTTTGACAAAATTCAACATCCATTTATGATAAAAAAAAAAAAAACCCTCCAGAAAGCAGGAATAGAAGGAACATACCTCAACATAATAAAACCTATAATGACAAACCCACAGCAAACATTATCCTCAATGGTGACAAATTGAAATCATTTCCCCTAAAGTCAGGAAGAAGACAAAGGTGCCCACTCTCACCACTACTATTCAACATCATTTTGGAAGTTTTGGCCACAGCAATCAGAGCAGAAAAAGAAATAAAAGGAATCCAAATTGGAAAAGAAGTAAAACTCTCACTGTTTGTAGATGACATGATCCTCTACATAGAAAACCCTAAAGACTCCACCAGAAAAATACTAGAGCTAATCAATGAATATAGTAAAGTCACAGGATATAAAATCACACAGAAATCCCTTGTATTCCTATACACTAATAATGAGAAAATACAGAAATTAAGGAAACAATTTCATTCATCATTGCAAAGAAAGGAATAAAATATTTAGGAATATACCTAAAGAAACAAAAGACCTATGTATAGAAAACTATAAAACACTGGTGAAAGAAATCAAAGAGGACACTAATAGATGGAGAAATATACCATGTTCGTGGATCGGAAGAATAAATATAGTGAAAATGCGTATATTACCCAAAGCAATCTATATATTCAATGCAATCCCTATCAAGCTACCAATGGTACTTTTCACAGAGCTAGAACAAATAATTTCACATTTTGTATGGAAATACAAAAAATCTCGAATGGCCAAAGCAATCTTGAGAAGGAAGAATGGAACTGGAGGAATCAACCTGCCTGACTTCAGGCTCTACTACAAAGCCACAGTCATCAAGACAGTATGGTACTGGCACAAAGACAGAAATATAGATCAATGGAACAAAATAGAAAGCCCAGAGATAAATCCACACACCTATGGACACCTTATCTTTGATAAAGGAGGCAACAATATACAATGGAGAAGAGACAATCTCTTTAACAAGTGGTGCTGGGAAAACTGGTCAACCACTTGTAAAAGAATGAAACTAGAACACTTTCTAACACCATACACAAAAATAAACTCAAGATGGATTAAAGATCTAAACGTAAGACCAGAAACTATAAAACTCCTAGAGGAGAACATAGGCAAAACACTCTCTGACATAAATCACAGCAGGATCCTCTATGACCCACCTCCCAGAATATTGGAAATGAAAGCAAAAATAAACAAATGGGACCTAATTAAACTTAAAAGCTTCTGCACAACAAAGGAAACTATAAGCAAGGTGAAAAGACAGCCTTCGGAATGGGAGAAAATAATAGCAAATGAAGCAACTGACAAAGAATTAATCTCAAAAATATACAAGCAACTCCTGCAGCTCAATTCCAGAAAAATAAGTGACTCAATCAAAAAATGGGCCAAAGAACTAGACAGACATTTCTTCAAAGACATACAGATGGCTAACAAACACATGAAAAGATGCTCAACATCACTCATTATCAGAGAAATGCAAATCAAAATCACAATGAGGTACCATTTCACACCAGTCAGAATGGCTGCTATAGAAGCAATAGATGCTGTACAAAAGTCTACAAGCAATAAATGCTGGAGAGGGTGTGGAGAAAAGGGAACCCTCCTACACTGTTGGTGGGAATGCAAACTAGTATAGCCACTATGGAGAACAGTGTGGAGATTCCTTAAAAAACTGGAAAAAGAACTGCCATATGACCCAGCAATCCTACTGCTGGGCATTCACACCAAGGAAACCAGAATTGAAAGAGACACGTGTACCCCAATGTTCACTGCAGCACTGTTTATAATAGCCAGGACATGGAAGCAACCTAGATGTCCATCAGCAGACGAATGGATCAGAAAGCTGTGGTTCATATACAATGGAGTATTATTCAGCCATTAAAAAGAATACATTTGGACCAGTTCTAATGAGGTAGATGAAACTGGAGCCTATTATACAGAGTGAAGTAAGCCAGAAAGAAAAACACCAATACAGTACAATAACTCATATATATGGAATTTAGAAAGATGGTAACGATAACCCAGTATGCAAGACAGCAAAAGAGACACAGATGTATGGAACAGTCTTTTGGACTCTGTGGGAGAGGGTGAGGGTGGGATGATTTGGGAGAATGGCATTGAAACATGTATATTAGCATATGTGAAACGAATTGCCAGTCCAGGTTCGATGCATGATACTGGGTGCTCAAAGCTGGTGCACTGGGATGACCCAGAGGGATGGGATGGGGAGGGAGGTGGGAGAGGGGTTCGGGATGGGGAACATGTGTACAACCAAGGCAGAATCATGTCAATGTATGGCAAAACCAATATAATATTGTAAGCTAACTAGCCTTCAATTAAAATAAACATATATTAAAAAAATAAAATGCAAATTCCTAAATCTGAGTCAGAAATACATTTTTAGCCCACATCCCGGTTCACTGAGTATATTTATGTGTATTAAAAATGACTAACTGGAGAGACTTTCATTTATATAATGATAATTGATCATCCAGTCATAAAGTAACTACTTACCGAAGAGCTAAGGGAAGTATTTGTCTCCTAAACAAAAGTTCTTAGTATAGTTTACTTCTTTAAAATGTTACTAGAAGAAAAGAAGAAGAAATATTAAGCAAACATCCATAGTTTCAAAACAATCTTTCTTAAAAGGGTAAGCAAAAATATACTGGCAAATTCGCACATTAAAAAAAAATGTTATCTTTCTGATCTTTTACTTAAATGTAAACTTTTATTTTAAAACATGATTAGGATATCTGTAACTGTGTGTAAAATATGAAATGAAAAGATACAAATCAAGACAAGCTCATCTCATTAATAAGATCAAGGTGTGTTATAATAAGAAACTATCCAATAACTGAAACCATTTTATCTTTTCTATACTAATTCAGACTTTTTATTTAATGAATCGTTAGATCAAAGAATTATAAGATGAAGATAAATGGTAAGGGTAAACGTTACAGAACATATTTAAAACTTAGCCTAATAAATCTTGATTAAAATTTAATGTTTAGGAAAAAATGATAAACAATTTTATTGTCTTACATATGTAACCCCCAGTGGCATGTTAGACACCTTATATTTCTCCTTGAAATTTTAAATGTTTATAGCCCGTTCTCATTTAGCTTTTGCTTAGCCAAGCCTTATACATTAACTTCTATTAAACCTGACTGAGATATGAATTTCTTTTAACTCCTCAATGTCTGAAAATATGGTGTCATTAATTTAACATCTTCAAAATGCAACACATTTTTTCTTATAAAGTTCTGCTGAAAGAAACAGAAGCACATAACTATATTCTTTCCAGTTATAGGCCACATGATTTTTCATATCCTTACTATTTTGCCAGGTAGGAACATTTTAATCAATTTCTACTTCCCTAATATCTGTTTCTACCTATTAGTCATTTTCATAAAGTTTCTGCACAGTCTTTGATCTTTTAACCCAGTCTAGCCATAACACTTCCCAGCACTCTATTCATCCTCTATAGAATCTTCATTTCTAGCAAAAAAAAAAAAACAAGAGAGATGACCTTCAATTGTGCTGCCAATTCTCATGAGACTTTGAGTCACTGACAGTCTGCCTCTTAAAACCAATGTATTTTCCCCCTCTGCTCTATAACTGATCTCTTCAATAAAACTTTCTATGAAAATTTTTACAAAATCCAAATCCAAACTATATGTTACTAGGGAAAAAGAGAAAGCCAATAAAGCAAATCAACAAGGTTAAAAGAGAACAACTCAACTACTAAGGGAATTTGGGACCATACTGATGGTCAATCCAACTTACTCAGGCCGAGCGTATTTTCCTTTGGGATGAATAGGATGAATTGGCTGTTTATTTGATTCTGAATTCTACGTATAATTTGTATCATGCTTTGCTCTCTATCCTGTAAATACTACTCCTGAATCCATAAATCAATCCTCAGTAAGAAGCATCTGGGCATCTACAACACTGAGTTTGATGATGACAGTGTGGGTTTAAAAAAAAACTTCATGTTGCTTAACTTAACACACGTTTTAGTTTATGTACTCAAGTTTCTTGTACTTCTGGGACTGCCATTCTCATTCCAGCCCAATTTATGCTTCTGAATATTAAAGTCAGGGAATCTATCAGGTCCTTTCATGCAAAAACTGGATCACTCAACCATACCTGAAGGCCTGTATTTACTAAGGTTTCCAGTAACAGTCTTTAGTTGTCCTCATGAAAATTGGACTGCGAGGAGATCCAACCAGTCCATTCTAAAGGAGATCAGCCCTGGGTGTTTTTCGGAAGGAATGGTGCTAAAGCTGAAACTCCAGTACTTTGGCCACCTCATGCTAAGAGCTGACTCATTGGAAAAGACTGATGCTGGGAGGGACTGGGGGCAAGAGGAAAGGGGACAACAAAGGATGCGATGGCTGGATGGCATCACCGACTCGATGGACAAGAGTCTGGGTGAACTCCGGGAGTTGGTGATGGACAGGGAGGCCTAACGTGCTGCCATTCATGGGGTCGCAAAGAGTTGGACCCGACTGAGTGACTGAACTGAACTGAAAATAACCTACACTGGGAGAACACTACAGTGTAGAGAACATTAGCAGAGTAATCCTTCCTAGTTATGATGTGAAGTGGGTGAGAAGACCTTATGCTGGAGTGAAGGCCAAGAGTCAATAAATGAAATCATTAAGTAAAAAATAGCTGATATCTAATTTGTTAAAAATTTCATGCCTGAGGGGAAGTTAAGTTTAATGTATTTGGTTCATACTTTTTAGAGAAATAGTATTAAGAGAAAAATCTCAAGGGGATACTGTTAAAAATCAATGAAATTAAAATGTTGAGAAAAACTTGCTAGGTGAGAAATCCATTGGCATGGCCATGAAATTTCATATGTCTCACATTTTCTTTCTTATGCTCAAAAAAGAGCCTAAGACTTAAGGGCTTAGAAGGTTTTTTCTCCATTCTGAAAATGAGGAGATAAAAGAGGTAGAGAGAAACAGGACTGTGTCCTCCCTTCTCTCTATGATGCCACCTTCAACATAAAAAAACTAGATGGTGGCTCACCAAGGAATGTCTGAGTAAAGAAAATCAAAACAAGTCTGTAAGACACTTGAGGCATTTTAATTACACTTTTTGTTTGCTGCATATTTTTTCCTTTGTTCAGAGACTTGCAGTGGGAAAGGAAGCTGTGCCCCCTGAGAAACAGTTCTCAGTATGCACCATGATTTATGCTGCATTTGAGGCTTCTGCTCATTAAGAACACCTATGAGTTTCTTCTTTGTTTTTTAAGAGGGCAGACTCCAGTAATAACTCAAACGCCCAGACCTCTCCCCAGACATCATTTTTAACAGAGGAGCTGATTCAAGGTCAGAGGTCATAGACTGTGCTCCATTTGCCAGCTGGCAGTAAGCTCCAAGGACAGAGGGTGCAAGAAGCGTGACGATTCCTCAAGACGCTCATTCACAGAGCATAGAGAGTATCCCCACGGATACCTCAGAAATACTCATTTTATCTAAGTTTGGTGAGTTGGGAGAAAAGGGAGTCAATTTTCTGGAGTAGCTTTGCAGAGCTTCACATGCTATGATCCCATCTCACTGCAAGTGACTTTATTTTACACTAGCACAATAAAGCTTAAGAGGATAAAAAAGTTTCTGTTACAGATAAACATTATCTGCCCTTCGATTCAGAACAGAGCAACACTGACTAAAAGGCAAACATCTGGAACCTCAGTTAAAGCAGAAACAGTGGCTAGTATAAATACTCTATCTAGAATGATAAGGAAACTTTCAAACAGAAGGAAATGGTGATATTAAAATGTTGGTCTACAATTATTTTGGGTGAATTCTTTTCTCTCTCAAACTTATTCCTCAGTTTTTGTGCATCAGCCCTGTACCACAATTCAGAATTTGACTGTTTTTCCTTCTGCAAATGGCTAAACTGAGATGCTGTGTGTAAGAAATGGAAAGTGACAAGATATGACCGAAGCATTGGAAATCAATCCAAACTAAATGTGCTTCTTAACTATAAGTGAACAGTTGAAAACAATCCTCTTTTATAGCCATGGAGATAAATACTCTGTTTTTATTAGGAAAAAATTGCTTTGGACTGAATAAAGTCATTTGATTAACAAGTCAAAGCAGATGGTTTATTGATATTTCAGAAAGGAGTTTACAAGGTCTAGGGAAAAAAGAGACCCAGCTCTGAATTAACAAATTACCCTGGTATATAGGACATTGACAGTTCACTGCTAATAGATTTATGAGCTACTGCTGGGTGTTTCAGCCCTATTTGGTTTATTATGGTAAAATATTGGGTCATGGGTAACCTATAGCCTTATTGCAATATACTATATTGACCTTTGACCTTTAGGACCTGACAGCAAAACTATGTATTAGATTTTTAATTTGTCTTAATCTAACAGGATCAACATCACTACTGTGTGGTTTATTTTGAAGAGGCTATTCAGTGTAACTAACACATAGCATGCTGGCTTAGGATTTGCTAGAACTCAGTAAGCTAGCTCTGAGAGGTTATAAGAGTCACATAGTAAGATCCAGAAGTCACTGGCAAAATGGCATGCTGTATGAGTTAAAAAAAAAAAAAAGTGTCTATAAGGAATCTCATTGTTCAACTCAGAAGTAATTTTTTTCCCCCCTGGGAAAAAATCTTTGTATCTGAACATAAATCCTCTAATTTCAATAAACATATATTTTTTTAAATATACAAATTCAATTTTTTTAACTCAAGAATTTTTTTTAATCTGCCTGGATATTTGATACTGTCTGTTCTTATCTCATGTTTTCTATTCTTTGTCTGTAAGTATTTAAAAGTTATTTTATATTCTCTGATAATGCTATTATTGGAAATTCTTGGGAAACTACTATTGCTATGTTGTGTCTGCTGATTCTGAAGATGGACTACTTTCTATATTTTTTCATTTGGGGTTATGCACTTATTTTTGGTGGGGTTCTCTCTGTGGGAATCCTTGGATGAGAGTGTATCTCTTCAAAACTTTTACTTTTGATTTTTATAGGTGCTTACATGGATCTTTCCAGCTTAGGTTGACTTTATGTCAGTTTGTTAGCCTGGAAACCCCTGAACAATACAAATAAGGTAAATCTGATCCCAAATCAGAATGAGGGCAGGCCCATGGCAGTGGATACTAAGGAGAAACTTAAATAATTCGTTTTCACTTTGTTTCTTTCTCTCCCTCTCCCCATCCTCTTAATCTAGAGCCCAGGGCTAGTTAGACAATTTTCCTGAGCTCTTATTGTCCCCAAAAGACGACTTTTTAATGTCCTCCCTTTCACCTGAGATGTAGTCTTTGGAGGATTTCGGTTTTATAAATGGCAATCTTACCTACAATTCTGTGCTTTCCGAATTGTAGCTCTAAGTCCTGGACTTGAAACCTGAGCGTCTTGGGTATAGAGACTGGCAAACTCCTCCAGGCAGCTAGATGTTACCTCTCATTGACTCAATTTCTTTATCTTTGTTTTGGGCTCCTGGGAAATGATTTTTCTTATTTTCTTATTAACCCATTTATGCATTCAAAAGGATTTTTAAAATAGTTTACCTAGAAATACTCAATAACAGTTTTCAGGTACCATATCTACCAAATATTTAGAATCTTGCTTCAGAAATATATCTTTTCATATAAATTAATAAAGTAGAAGCAGGTAGGGAACTTGAGGCTCAGAAAATTTGTCCTACCAACTTTACTCACTTTATACTTGTGAAAAATCTGATTTATTGCATTAGCCTACATATCTCACAATTGCATGTTTCTGCTATTAAGTCTTTTTAAAATAACCTGGGTATTGTGTTCGATATTTTGGAACTAAAAGACAATATTTGAAATTAAAAGACCCTGTTCCTAGGAAAAAAAGTTATGACAAATCTAGACAGTGTATTAAAAACACAGATATCACTTTGCTGACATAGGTCCATATAGTCAAAGCTATGGTTTTTCCAATAGTCATGTATGGATGTGAAAGTTGGACCATAAAGAAAGCTGAGCACCAAAGCATTGATGTTTTTGAAATGTGGTGTTGGAGAAGACTCTTGAGAATCCCTTGGACTGTAAGGAGATCAAAGCAGTCAATCCTAAAGGAAAAGTCCTGAATATTCTTTGGAAGGGCTGATGATGAAGCTGAAGCTCCAATACTTTGGCCACCTGATTGAAGAATTGAGTCATTAGAAAAGACCCTGATGCTGGGAAAGATTGAAAGCAGGAGGAGACGGGGACGACAGAGGATAAGATGGTTGGATGGCATCACCAACTCAATGGACATGAGTTTGAACAAACCTCAGGAGATGCTGATGGACAGGGAAGCCTAGCGTGCTACAGTCCGTGGGGTTGGACATGATTTAGCAACTGAACAACAACATAAAAAAATTCTATCCATAAACCACAGAACCATTTAAGTGACTTGGTTTATGAAAATAATCAAATCAAATCTTATAATAAACATTCAGCTTGATAAGGTATTTTAAAGGAATTTTACATGGATCATTTCAAATATGGAAATCATTGTATTTAACAAGCTCACAGATACATTTTCAAAACCTGCAAACCTTTAAACATTTCTAATTTTTCACAGAACCAATGACCAACCAATAAATACAACAAATTCAATCTCTGTGACTCCCATATTCCTTACAGCCATAATACTGGATGCAAGATCTCCTTGCTGCCTAATATACTTTAAAACTACAGATTACCTAACCAAAAGATAATGAAACAAAAGTGATAAAAGGCAGGACTAAAATTAAAGTTTTGATAAAATATCTATACTCCTGGCCACACAAAATAAAGGTTGGAATGGGCAGGGCTTCCCTGGTGGCTCAGTGGTAAAGAATCTGCCTGTCAATGCAGGAGACATGGGTCCAATAGCTGATTCAGGAAGATCCCATAGGCTGCAAAGCAACTAAGCCCGTGCACCACAGCTATCAAGTCTGTGCTCTAGAGCCTGGGAGTTGCGACATGTGCGGCAACTACTAAAGCCGGAGCACCCTAGAGCCTGTGCTCTGCAGCAAGAGAAGCCCGCACACCACAACAAGAGAGAGGCTCTCCTCTCCGCAACTCGAGAAAAGCCCATGCGATAACAAAGACTCAACACAGCCAAAATTAAAACTATTTTTTAAAAATAGAAATGGGCAGAAAAGGAAGAAGCCAACAATAAATAAAATTAGGAAAAACACTGATGAATTAATAAATTTATCACTTAGGTTTTTCTTCCAGGAGATCACAGAAAATGTTGTGATCACAGAAAATGTGTTTCCTGTTTCAGAAAATGTTAATTTTATGGCATGTTCTTCAGTATAAAATATTTAAATACTTTTTCTTATTTTGGACTTTTGGAATTAGAATTTAATACAAAAATGAGAGAGAAACCACATATTGATAAAATAATTCAAGGACTCAAAAAACTGTTTTTGAAGTACATGAAATGAAGTTATTGTTGCCTTAACCACATGATGAGTGACACTATATCAATGATATTTTTCTGACCTCTTCTCTCAAAATTTTGCTTTGAGTAAAAACCCTGGATAGAAAGGGTAAAGGATTCACTTAGCAAAAATATATTTCAAATTTTAGTTTTGTAACTATTAAAGTAAGATTATTGAATTGAATAGGAAAATAGGTAGATATTTCTATTCCTGCCCATTAAATTATCCCAAATAGCTCTTGCTTAGTAACTCAACTTATCGTTTGGGTTTGGGATTCTTACTCACCGTTGACAATTAATACTCATCTGATCATTTCTTCTTGTGTGTCATAGTCTCTGGTTCAGAACACACACACACCCCTTACAAACTTTATACTGGAGCTTACACTCAATTCTACCACTAATTTACTGTTTTCTGCTCAGTACCCCCAAACGTGGTGGTGGTTTAGTCGCTAAGCCATGTCTAACTCTTGCAATCCCGTGGTCTGTAGCCCTCCAGGCTGTTCTGTCGATGAGATTCTCCAGACAAGAATGATGGAGTGGATTGCCATTTCCTTCTCCAGGGGATCATCCTGACCCAGAGATCAAACCCACATATTCTGCATTGTAGATGATCTCCTGCATCGCATTCCTGCTTTACCACTGAGCCACCAGGGAAGCCCAAAATATTAAGAATGAAAGTAGAGCAGTTTAAAAAACAAGTCGGAGAAGTTGTGACACTTTGTTGCTGAAGAAAGAAGCAATGGAATGGAAGAACAGTTATGGTCTTTCAAAAATTATACCACAAACTCAGTATTAACTCTGGTGCAAGAACAAAAACTCACTCTTACATTGTGAAAATTTGTCTAAAAGAAAATGAATCACGTGATATTTTGCTTTGGAAAATAAAAGGAAAAATGCTGAGTTATTCTGAATTGGTGGAAGGGAAAATATTAGAAATCAGAAAATACATGTTAATTTGTACCAAATTCTAGCTCTGGAAGACCCCTTGGAGAAGGGAAAGGCTACCCACTCTAGTATTCTGGCCTGGAGAATTCCATGGACTATATAATCCATGAGGTCACAAAGAGTTGGACACAACTGAGCGACTTTCACTTTCACTAGCTCTGCAGTGTTGTTAAACATTATCTGCATCTGATGCGGTTTTCCTCTATTTCTTTGCATTGATGACTGAGGGAGGCTTTCCTATCTCTCCTTGCTACTGTTTGGAACTCTGCATTCAAATGGGTATATCCTTTTCCTTTGCCTTTAGCTTCTCTTTTCTCTGCTATTTGTAAGACCCCCTCAGACAACCATTTTGCCTTTTTGCACTTTTTTTCTTGGGGATGGTCTTGATCCTGCCTCCTGTACAATGTCACGAACCTCCATCACATAGTTCATCAGGCACTCTATCAGATCTAATCCCTTGAATCTATTTCTCACTTCCATAGTATAATCATAAGGGATTTGATTTAGGTCATACCTGAATGGTCTAGTGGTTTTCCCCACTTTCTTCAATTTGACTCTGAATTTAGCAATAAGAAGTTCATGATCTGAACCTCAGTCAGCTCCGGGTCTTGTTTTTGCTGACTGTATAGAGCTTCTCCATCTTTGGCTGCAAAGAATATAATCAATCTGATTTCGGTGTTGACCATCTGGTAATGTCCATGTGTAGAGTCTTCTCTTGTGTTGTTGGAAGAGGGTGTTTGCTATGACCAGTGTGTTCTCTTGGCAAAACCCTGTTAGCCTTTGCCCTGCTTCATTCTGTACTCCAAGGCTAAATTTACCTGTTACTCCAGCTATTTCCTGACTTCCTCTTTTTGCATTCCAGTCCCCTACAGTGAAAAGGACATTTTTCAGGGGTGTTAGTCTAAAAGGTATTGCAGGGCTTCAGGGAACCGTTCAACTTCAGCTTCTTCAGCATTACTGGTCGGGGCATAGACTTGGATTACTGCGATACTGAAAGGTTTGCCTTGGAAACGAACAGAGATCATTCTGTCGTTTTTGAGATTGTATCCAAGTACTGCATTTTGGACTCCCTGGTTGACTATGACAGCTACTCCATTTCTTCTAAGGGATTCTTGTCCACAACAGCAGATATAATGGCCATCTGAGTTAAATTCACCCATTCTGGTCCATTTTAGTTCGCTGATTCCTAGAATGTCGATGTTCACTCTTGCCATCTGTTTTACCATTTCCAATTTGCCTTGATTCATGGACCTAACATTCCAGGTTCCTATTCAATAATGCTCTTTACAGCATTGGACTTTACTTCCATCACCAGTCACATCCACAACTGGGTGTTGTTTTTGCTTTGGCTCCATCTCTTCATTCTTTCTGGAATTATTTCTCCACTGATCTCCAGTAGCGTACTGGGGACCTACTGACCTGGGGAGTTCATCTTTCAGTGTCCTATCTTTTTGCCTTTTCATACTGTTCAAGGGGTTCTCAAGGCAATAATACTGAAGTGGTTTGCCATTCCCTTTTCCAGTGGACCACATTTTGTCAGAACTCTCCACCCTGACCCATCTGTCTTGGGTGGCCCTGAATAGCATGGCTCATAGTTTCAGCGAGTTAGACAAAGCTGTGGTCCAAGTGATCAGATTGGTTACTTTTCTGTGATTGTGGTTTTCAGTCTGTTTGCCCTCTGATCGAGAAGGCTTAAGAGGCTTACGGAAGCTTCCTGATGGGGGAGACTGACTGAGGGGGAAACTGGGTCCTGTTCTGATGGGCAGGGCCATGCTCAGTAAATCTTTAATAAGATTTTCTTTTGATGGGTTGGGCTGTGTTCTCTTCCTGTTATTTACCAGGGGCCAAACTATGGTGGAGGTAATGAAGATAATAGTGACCTCCTTCAAAAGGTCCCATGCACGCTCTGATACACTCAGTGTCCCCAAACCTTCAGCAGGCCACTGTTGACCCACGCCTCTGCCAGAGACTCCTGGACACTCACAGACAAGTCTGGGTCAGTCTCTTGTGGGGTCACTGCTCCTTTCTCCTAGGTCCTGGTGCGTACAAGGTTCTGTTTGTGCCCTCCAAGAGTCTGTTTCCCCAGTCCTGTGTAAGTTCTGGCAGCTCTTTGGTGAAGTTAAAGGTAACCTCCTCCAAGAGGGCTTATGCCATACCCAGGTCTTCTAAACCCAGAGCCCCTGCCCCTGAGGCAGATATTAAGAAGAGGTGGCAAGAATACACAGAAGAACTATACAGAAAAGATCAGATTATCATGAAGGTGTGATCAGCAACATAGAGCTAGACATCCTGGAATGCGAGGTCAAGTGGGCCTTAGGAAGCATCACTACAGAGCTAGTGGAGGTGATGGAATTCCAGTTGAGCTATTTCAAATCCTGAAAGATGATGCTGTGAAAGTGCTGCGCTCAGTATGCCAGCAAATTTGGAAAACTCAGCAGTGGCCACAGGACTGGAAAAGGTCAGTTTTCATTCCAGTCCCAAAGAAAGGCAATGTCAAAAAATGCTCAAACTACTGCACAACTGCACTCATCTCACACGCTAGTAAAGTAATGCTCAAAATTCTCCAAGCCAGGCTTCAACAGTATGTGAACCGTGAACTTCCAGATGTTCAAGTTGGTTTTAGAAAAGGCAGAGGAACCAGAAATTAAATTGCTAACATCTGTTGGATCATCAAAAAAGCAAGAGAGTTCCAGAAAAACATCTATTTCTGCTTTATTGACTATGCCAAAGTTTTTGACTGTGTGGATCACAACAAACTGTGGAAAATTCTGAAAGAGATGGGAATACCAGACCACTTGACCTGCCTCCTGAAAAATCTGTATGCAGGTCAGGAAGCAACAGTTAGAACTGGACATGGAAAAACAGACTGATTCCAAAAAGGGAAAGGAGTACGTCAAGGCTGTTTATTGTCACCCTGCTTATTTAACTCATACACAGAGTACATCATGAGAAACGCTGGGGAGGAGGAAGCACACGCTGGAATCAAGATTGCCGGGAGAAACCCAAAATAACCTCAGATATGCAGACAACACTACCCTTATGACAGAAAGTGAAGAAAAACTAAAAAGTCTCTCGATGAAAGTGAAAGAGTAGAGTTAGAAAGTTGGCTTAAAGCTCAACATTCAGAAAACTAGGATCATAGCATCCAGTCTCATCACTTCATGGCAAACAGACAGGAAACAATGGAAACTGTGTCAGACTTTATTTTTTTGGGCTCCAAAATCACTGTAGATGGTGACTGCAGCCTTGAAATTAAAAGACACTTGCTCTTTGGAAGAAAAGCTATGACCAACCTAGACAGCATATTAAAAAAGAGACATTACTTTGCCAACAATGGTCTGTCTAGTCAAGGCTATGGTTTTTCTAGTAGTCATGTATGGATGTGAGAGTTGGACTGTAAAGAAAGCTGAGCGCCGAAGAATTGATGCTTTTGAATTGTGGTGTTGGAGAAGACTCTTGAGAGTCCCTTGGACTGCAAGGAGATCCAACCAGTCCATCCTAAAGGAGATCAGTCCTGGGTGTTCACTGGAAGGACTGATGCTGAAGCTGAAAGTCCAATACTTTGGTCACCTGATGCAAAGAGCTGACTCATTTGAAAAGACCCTGATGCTGGGAAAGATTGATTGCAGGAGAAGGAGGGGACGACAGAGGATGAGATGGTTGGATGGCATCACCGACTCAATGGACATGAGTTTGAGTACACTCCGGGAGCTGATGATAGACAGGGAGGCCTGGCACGCTGCAGACCATGGGGTCGCAAATAGTTGGACATGACTGACCAACTGAACTGAAGCTGACATAGTGATGAATCGGACATGAATGTACTTTTATTGCCTCTCCCAGTTTTCTTTCATGAATGGTGGATAGCTGGATACAGGCATTCTTATGATTTGCTTTGCAGCCTTTCTTCAAACCCTTTACTGTAACAGGTGGCTTCCCAGATGGTTCAGCAGTCAAGAGTCCATCTGGTAATGCAGGAGATACAGGTTCAATCACTGGGTCAGGAAGATCCCCTGGAGAAGGAAATGGCAACCCACTCCAGTATTCTTGCCTGGGAAATCTCAAGGACAGAGAAACCTAGTAGGGTTATAGTCCAAGAGGTCGCAAAAGAGTCCTGCAAGATTTAGCGACTAAACAATAACAACTGCTATAGGATCTGCAGAAAGAATTTTAAAAGACTGAAAGATAATTTAGTGTTTTCTCTAAGTCTTCTCTCCTCCATCTCCTTAACACTTTCCACAAGCAGTAGGTATCTGCCAAGTGAACTAATCCTATTGTAAAACATTATTTTGGTTTTTATCCTTTTAATCTATCAGTTGTCCTCAGTTCTACTTAAAGGCTTTAGATTAACTCTGCAAATCACTGTTCTGGATTTCTGTCTTCTCTTCAGATTTTACTCTTTTATCATTTATTCCTTTAAAAGCTGCTATTTTCTCTCTCTTCACTTTTCTGTTTGTCCATGAGAGTGGTATTATATAAACAGAATTACAGAATTTCAGTTTTTATTCTCTCAAAATTTTATTCAAGAATTCTTACTGTTTGTAAAAATACACCCCAGTTATCAATATGGCTTTAAATATCTTGGTAGATAATTTTTTTTGGTAAATGAAAATATTTATCTTGTAATTGAAAATTAAAGTGAACCTATAAAGTAATAATAGGACTTAAATGATATAGCCCACTCAAAGTAAAATGTAGGATAGGAGGAGACATGAACAGCTAAGAAGCTGAACATATTGCTAGGTGACTCTGAAGCACAATCAGCTGTGGTTCAAGGACAGAACACTGATAATGTGATACCAAGTCTATAGACTTAGCCTTAAACAATGGAGAGAAGCAAACCTAAGCATTTTTGCTTCATTGAATCCACCTCTAATGAGATCACAGATGTGTTTCAGAAAGGTAGTGAAGCATTTCAAATTTGTGTATCTTTCAGATCTGAACTGCTTGTCATGACTAGGGTACGTACAATCCTTCCTCTTTTTAAGCAACCTTTAGGAGCTGAGATATGCTTATAGAGGAATATACAATGGACCCTGAGTTGTGATAAAGGGCACAGGCAGATATAAGTGCCAGTCTAAGTGATGTACTAAATAAATGTTTGGGTTAACCAAATCCACCAAGTAGCCCTAGGAGAAACCATAATGCCACCCCAATTTCTGCCACTCCCAAATTGGCATAAATTTCCTTTTATTAGGTACCCATGGTTTGTCTTTGATCTTGAGTTTTTAACCTCTTAAGATAAATGAAAGCATATTTAAAGGTAGGAAAAAACCTGAGGGTTGCAGCCACAAGTTAATCAAATATATGATGTAAAGGAAGGTTGCAGTTACAACTAGACACAGAGGGACACTACATTTTTGAAAAGCATATGGTTAAATTGAGGACTATTATAAATGAAATGAATAAATGAGAAGTGAATTTTAAAAAACAAGTGTATAGGAAATAGAAAAGGGTATAATATGCTAATCATCAAGGAAGGCAGACTTAAAATAGACAAAAAACCAAAACGAACTAATGCTCAGTATGGCAGTTAAACGAAATCAAAAGGGATTAAAAATAGATTCAGAAAAGACTGGGACAGGACCACTACAAAGAACAACAAAGGAGATTTGGTAGGAATGTTAAATAGCTCTTTTCTTAAGTTTCTGCAAAAAGGTTAATAATAAGAAAATAAAGAACATTATATAAGACACCAGCAACTGAAGACAAAAGTTGAAAAAAAAAAAAAAAACAACCTACAGACCTAAACGGTTAATAAAGAAATTGGAAAGAACAGTTTCTGTAATTGTATTTAAATCTACAGTTTTGTATGAAGTAGTCTCAAGAATGAAAAACTATGGAACACATAAAAAAGCTTGGAGTCCAGGGTTAAGTCCGTTATCAAAGGACAAACAAAAAACAAACAGACAAAAAGATTCTACTTCCACATTCTCAAAATAACAGAATTAGAAACGTTGTGTTACATAACCTGGCATAAGCTCCATGGAAACGTTAAACTCACTGCTAATTCATATGTAAAGAGTGAAGAGAAAGATGGCTAACTGATTAATAGCAGCCCTAAGTTTGCCTAAATAATCCTTGTCAAATAAACCACACAGGCTTTTCATAAAACTTAGGATTTACCTAATGGCAATTTAGAATGGAGAGAGCAAGAATATTTGGATATCATCAGGCGTTTTGCAATAGCTACTTATTATTTTAAAAAATCTCTTGTGATAAGGAATAGATTCCAAAAACATAAAATTATCATGGGCTGATTTCTATATGACAGAGTCTGTAAAGGTGAAACTAAAGTCCCAGTATTTCATTTTCGTCAAATATTGCCTGGTTACATGCAGTTGTAATGAACTGAGTACAAAAGAAGGTGAACTAGAAGTTCATCATAGTATATGTTAAAGTCTGATTAATAACTCGGGGATAAAGAATAGTTATCTACGGTAAAAGGAATAATAATAGAAAAACTAGAAGAAATGGAGTTAAACTCCACATTACTTTCCCTTTTTATCAGTGTCTAAACTAAGCACTGACTCTTGTTTTAAGTTAATGGAATACATATCCGACTTCCAGATTTTATGCACAAGGAAAAAATGGTGACTTTTGAAATCTCTTATCAAAATTTTGTGGAAAAGACAGAGTAATATGTGACAAAATGAGTTGGGAAGAAAAAGAAAACATTTTAAACTGACATCTAGAGATATCTGCAATACTCAGGGATGCTTCAGAAATCCCTATGGGGACATCAGTTTGAAAGATATTATAGATTCTATTATGAATACCTCTATAAATATCAACATCCCTATAAAGGAAAGTAACAATAATTCAAGTGAATTCAAATTATAATGAAAGAATTAGAAAATAAACACTAGATGAAGTTTTGCAAATGATCTAAATGTTGTTATATTTTGTAACTCAAAGTTTAGCATATTACTTTTTTTTCTGTATAGTGTAGGAAATGGATTATAATTATACAGAAAAGTGTGTAGAGATCTTATCTCATGACTAGAATACGTGAATGACAATAATAACGGAACACAAATCTAGTGTCATAATTAGGACAATTCTGTAACTGTTTTAATATTTGGCTAGTCTAAATAAAAGTATGAAAAATAAGGGGCAATAATCTGAAATTAAGAAAAAATTCATAGGGAAATTCTCTAAAGAGACAGAACAACTGAGAAATGTAAAAGATAAAGACAAATCTGAAGAGCCAGCTTCAGAATAAATTACCTATTTGTTAAAGTGAAATAGTAATTATATTGTTAAAATGATGAATTTCTGAAATAACTAGGCAAACTGAGGGAATCAGTAATTCTATCCTTACTTTTCATAGAAGCAGCAAGAAAATATCCCCCATAATCTTTCAAGTAGTCCCTGATAATGCTTTCTAGAATCTAAGACAAACTCATATGGTAAGATAATGCAAATGTAGGTAATAACCATGGCTTCCAAACTTCGGTGACCCATTACCCAAAAGCAGTAGTAGAACCTGATAAATTAAAAAAAAATTTTTTTTACACATCATGAATGTCAGATCCATAGTAAATTATAAGGACTCCTAGAAATCTCTAACTTTCTGAGATTTGCAGTGTGGTGAACAGCTAACTGACTTCCACAAAAAATACTTTGGCATTACATCTGGAAGCTCAGTACCATTCTGGGTGAGCGACAAGTAGGACAAAGTATGAGCTTCCCTTGTGGCTCAGCTGGTAAAGAATCCACTTGCAATGCGGGAGACCTGGGTTTGATCCCTGTGTTGGGACAATCCCCTGGAGAAGGGAAAAGCTACCCACTCCAGTATTCTGGCCTGGAAAATTCCATGGGGTCACAGAGAGTCGGACACGACTGAGCGACTTTCTCACTCACTCAATCATGACAAAGTATGGCAAGTCTTATACTTATGTTTCTTAGATCATAAAAAGACTATCTTCTATTATGACTATATTGATTATATTCAGAATGGAAAGTTGGAACATATTCTACCAAAACTACAGGTCTAGCAACAAAGTTTTTGAGCTATATCACATCAACTCCTTTTCCCCTGAGGTCTTTATTTCTAAATTACAGGTGTACATACAAGTGTTTGAATATTTTAACTGTTGTCAAGACTGAAGGTTTATAACTTCAGAGTTACTACAGTAGCAAAAAGAAAGCATTTCTCACCTTTGTGAACATTATAAATAATCCAGTTTGTCTTATACTTTTGCAGTAGTAAGGACATTGGAAATAAACATATTCTACATTTAACCAAAACTTATCTGGAAGTTTAGAAATATAAAATACATTTTAACAACACAGAGTTTATTTAAAGATGCCAGAGTTACATGGGATTATTCCAATCCATGGCTATGTAAAGGCCAATATAATACAGGTGATGACAGATGGAGTAAAGCAAGAAGGATGATGAAAAGGGACCATGATATCTAAGCTTCAGAGTGAATGAAACACACAAATATCGTAAGACTTCTTAGAGGGTGGATATGGATTTTGACTCATTTATTATGGCAGGGATCAAAAGTCATAGGCTAAGGCAATGGGTCTCAGGATAAAAACTGAAGAGTTGGGAAGACTATCTGCCATATCTTTTCAAAGGTGCTTCCAGGTGGTGAAGCCAGCAAGAGAAATCCACCATCCATCATGATACAAAGATTAAAGAGAAATCTGGAAATCTGCTAAATGAATGGGCTAATAAAATCCTGCTCCTGTAAAAAGAAAAGGAAAACAGCCAACAATTTAATTTCACTACTGGTTAACCAAGTTTGCATGTCATTGTAACAAACATCTTGTTGCTCAGTTTTTTCTGTTTTACAATTTATCATAAAAATTATTTGATGGAAATACAGGAAGCTGGTAAAGGCCAGATCAAGGCTGTCATTTTAATGAAGAATATTTGGAAAATGATTACAATGAAACATAATTGACCCTACCTAAGACAATGGACATGGGTTTGGGTGGACTCTGGGAGTTGATGATGAACGGGGAGGCCTGGCATGCTGCGGTTCATGGGGTTGCAAAGAGTTGGACATGACTGAGCAACTGAACTGAACTGAAGACAAGGAGCCCTTCCAAACCATAAATAGTCAAAATGGTTCCTAATATTTTGACTATAACATTGTGAAAGATAAAAAGATATGCTAGGCAGCAAAGAACTCATGGTCAAGGGAACAGTCTTAGTTTGTAAGGAACAGACACTGATCTTAAGACCTAAATAAGAATTTTAAAATAGTAAACTAATGGCATCTAGGAGACATGGATACTGAGGAATATGAAGATTTCTAAAGAAACTAATTACATTTTCAGTTCAGTTCAGTCGCTCAGTCGTGTCCGACTCTGTGCAACCCCATGAATCGCAGCACGCCAGGCCTCCCTGTCCATCACCAACTCCCGGAATTCACTCAGACTCACATCTATCGAGTCAGTGATGCCATCCAGCCATCTCATCCTCTGTCGTCCCCTTCTCTTCCTGCCCCCAATCCCTCCCAGCATCAGAGTCTTTTCCAATGAGTCAACTCTTTGCATGAGGTAGACAAAGTACTGGAGTTTCAGCTTTAGCATCAATCCTTCCAAAGAAATCCCAGGGTTGATCTCCTTCAGAATGGACTGGTTAGATTTCCTTGCAGTCCAAGGGACTCTTAAGAGTCTTCTCCAACACCACAGTTCAAAAGCATCTAGACAAGCACAATTAGTAAATCAGATTCTTCTACACTTTAAATTGGTGGACATGATCAGTTTACTCTATATTGCTGAAGTGACTGTAGAAATATCAGATGTCTATGACAGACAGGTGAAAATGAAATTATGACAACTACTCCAAGAATATAAAGGAGGCAGCTTCTTGGCGTTTGCTATAAAAACATCTGAGACAACAACGAACAGTATGAACTGTTCAGGTACAGAAGCATCATGCCCCTTTGTATTTGTCATCATGAAGTTTTTAAAAAGATTAATTTTAGAAGTGCTTAGGTTTAACTTTTTAATCTCTCCATCCTTCTGGTGTTTGGAATTCTGAATGTTATGAGAGTTAAGACTAGGCTGTCTAATAATGAATAATGTAATAACCAAACATACCACCTAAGCAACTAGAACCCAAATTAAGGGTGTTCTTATTGTACTTTATATATTCTTACTATGATACATGTGAAATTTCCTGTATTTTATTTTGAAGAGCTGTTCAACGGTGAGGAGGTTTATTGAAAGAAGTGAATGGGTGATATTCTATTTTGTTTTGTACAGATTTCAAGACAACAAAAATTGTGTCTGTACTTATAGGCATTCAAGTAGCCAAATGATTAACACAAATGTTCTCAAAGAATGAGAAGGGACCTTAGAAAAGATTTAATCCAGTCCTCCATCCAATGTAGCATTCTCCTCAGTTTCTCAAAAACACACACAAGAAAAACCAACTTATTTTATCATTCAACACTTTCACCAACCCTGTGGGGGTGGTCTTTTCTTCAAGTCTGTGAGCCCATGATAAGGAGGAATTTGAGACAAAATCTCAAGTATTCTCTTTAACTCTTGATTCTCATATTTGCTGGCACCTGGAACTTATTGAGCTTAAACATTATGTGTACTCTCATGATTATGAGTATTTTTTTAATATTTAAGTGTGAAAGTTAAAGAAATAAGTATTCTTATTCTTAAGCCATAAAAAAATGAAGATTCATATACTTTTTTGTGTTAAGAAAACTTTTAAAAAGCACAGACTTTCCAAGATGACAGAAGAGTAGAACGTGGAGTTCATTTCTCCCCATAAACGCATCAATAAAACAGCTACAAACGAAGAATTCCAACAGAGCATCTGCTGAACACTAGCAGAAGACCCTGGACACCTAAAAGAACAAGAAAGATCCTCATGTAACTAGGTAGGATGAAAGAAAAGAATAAGGTAAAAGGAAGAGGAGAGGAAGTGCGATGGGATCTGCACCCTTGGCAGGGAGCTGAAGGGGAGGGGCAGTTCCTGCATCTGGGGAAGCCCCCTCACCAGCAGGGAGATCAGCTGGGACATAAGGCAGCTTCAGCTCAGAGGGGAGCCCAGCAATCCTCCTGTAGCAGGCAGGACAGAGTGAGAGTGACACAGATGGTCTATGCCACAGCCCCAAGAGCCCCAGCCTAAAACTCCTGTCCACCAGTGCACACAGGGGCTGGGTGCTGGAATGTGTAGTTTGGAGAGCAGACCCAGGGAGGGACTGCTATTATTGGCTGCAAGGAGACAGCCTGAGTGGATGGAGGTGAGGAGCTCTTCAACCAGAAACGCTCATGGAAGAATCCTAGACCACGAAAGAAGTGAAGCACCATCGTTTCCTGGTACAAAGCACAGGGCTGCCGTTGCAGCCTCTTTCCGCACATGCTGGCCCTTGCCTCCACGTGCACTAGGAAGGGCTTTGACGGTAGGCAGCTTGTATGCCTCTGCTATCACCTCCTTCACACACACACTTCACACTCCTGCCACCCAGTACTTCTACCCAGCACCATCCCACTGGGGTGGTCCACTTGCCCAGACAGCCACATGAGGTCCCGCGGATTCCAACTGTTACACCAGCACCTTCTCCCCTAGGATCCTACCTGCCTGATGGGCTTATCTGCTCTAGCAACCTCTGGAACAAACCTCTATGGGAGGAATACAGGCAGAGGTATTACCTCTAGAACAAACCTCTATGGGAGGAATACAGGGGCTGAAATCATAGCTGAGACCCAAGAGCCAAGTGATTATGGATACAGAGCTGAAATCTCTCCTTGCTGTGGCACGAACCACAGAGTTTCACCTCTGCTAATAGCTTCCTAAATTCACCACCAGTGAAATATCTGAAAGGACAGCAAGCGCTCCAGCAGCTGAGACAGGTCTGGCTTTAGCAGCTGTTGGCTTTGTGGGCACAAACACACAGAGGCTGAGCAAGGCCAGAGTCTGAGCTGCCTGGATAAGAGCTCCCACTGCAGGTCCAGGGGCAGGCTACTGCAGTCCCCTGGGACCCGACCTCAGTGGATCTGCACCAGTGGCCTGGTGAAAACAAGGCCTGAGAGTCACCAGGGCCAACTGCCGACATACACACAGTTAAGGTGGGACTGCAAACACTGCTAACAACAATGTATTTTGTTAGCCCACACAAGGGGTGAAAGGGGACACAACAGAGCACAGTCACAAGTGAACAGCTCCAGAGAAGGAAGAATACTCAGTGGCTTCTCTCCTAGAGGGCGTGCTCCAATCCTGCCTATCTCACACCTCAGGTCCAAAACAGCTAAAAACTGGTATGGGGGCCTCTATTCCAACATCTAGGGAGCAGACACCGCCCCTGGCAGGGCAGTCACGACCACAGAGCAAAGAGGAGGCCCCATTCAATATTCAGGGCAGGCTCTGGTCACCACACCACCAGTCAAACCCCCCATCAAGGGGATAATGGCATAACCCTCTGGACCAACCTCACCCACCAAAGGGCAAACACCAGAAGCAACAACTACAATCTTGCTTTTTCAAAACCTCATGGGAAATACAAACCAAAAAACTACAATAGATAAACACACAACAATGAAAAAGCACCCAAACACAACACTAAAAATGGTCATCAAATCATAAGTGAAAAGAACAAAAGAAAAGAAGGGACCTGGTGGCCCAATGGTTAAGAATCCACCTGCCAATGCAAGGATCATGGGTTTGATCCCTGGTCTGGGGAAATCCCACATGCGGCAGAGCAACTAAGCCCATGTGCCAAAACTACTGAAGCCAGCCTAGAGCCCATGCTCTGCAACAAGAAAAGCCGACACAATGAGAAGCCTGTGCACAGTAACAGAGTAGCCCCCGCTTGCTGCCAACTAGAAAGTCCACAACAGCAAAGACCCAGCACAACCAAAATTAAATTAAAAATAAATATATCTTTAAAAAAAAGAAGGGAAGTAAAAAAGACCTGCAAAAACAAACCCAAAACTATTAAGTAAATGGCAACAGGATCACACATACTGATAATTACCTTATGTAAATAGAATTAATGCTCCAACAAAAGACAAAATGGCTGAATAGATACAAAAAACCCATATACATTCTGTCTACAAGAGACCCATTTAAGATCTAGGGACACATACAGACTGAAAGTGAGGGGATGGAAAAAGACACTCCGTGCAAATGGAAATCAAATGAAAGTCGGAGTAGCAATACTCATTTCAGATAAAATTGACTTTAAAATAAAGACTGTTATAAAAGACAAGGAAGGACCACTTAATGATCATGGAATCAACCCAAGAAGGTATTACAATTGCAAACACATATGCACCCAACATAGGAGTACCTCAATATATAAGGCAAATGCTAATCATCATAAAAGGGGAAATCTACAGTAACACAATAACACTGGTGGACTTTAACACCCCACTTTTATCAATGGACAAATCACCCAGACAGAAAATTAATAAGGAAACACAAGCCTTAAATGACACTTTAGACCAGATACTTAATTGATATTTATAGGACATTCCCTCTAAAAGCAACAGAAAACACTGTCTTCTCAAATGCACATGAACATTCTTTAGGACAGATCACATCTTAAGTCAAAAAACATGCCTTGGTAAATTCAAGAAAATGGAAAACATATCAAGCATCTTTTCTGACCACAATGTTATGAAATTAGAATCAATTACACATATGAAAATAGACAGTCAGTGGGAATTTGCTGTATGATATAGGTAACTCAAACCAGTGCTCTGTGACAACCCAGAGGGGTAGGATGGAATAGGAGGGAGATTCAAGAGGGATGGGACATGTGTATACCTATGGCTTATTCATGTTGATGAATGGCAGAAACCAACACAATATTGTAAAGAATTATCCTTCAATTAAAAATGAATAAATTTTAAAAAACAATTCAATAACAACAATAAAGAAATCAATTACAGGGGAAAAAAAACTGTTAAAAAAAAATGGAAGCTAAACAACATGTTACCAAATAACCCATGGAACACTCAAGAAATCAAAGAGGACATCAAAAAATATCTAGAGACAAATGACAACGAACACATGACAATCCAAATCCTTGGGAGGCAGCAAAAGCAGTTCTGGGAGGGAAATTTATAGCAATACAATCTTACATCAAGAAACAAAAATCTCAAATATCCTAACTTTAAAACCATAGCTTTAAAGCTATGGTTTTTTCAAGTTGTCATGTATGGATGTGAGAGTTGGACTACAAAGAAAGCTGAGCACCAAAGAATTGATGCTTTTGAACTGTGGTGTTGGAGGAGGCTCTTGAGAGTCCCTTGGACTGCATGGAGATCCAACTAGTCCATCCTAAAGAAAATCAGTCCTGAATATTCATTGGAAAAACTGATGCTGAAGCTGAAATTCCAATACTTTGGCCACTTGATGCAAAGAAATGACTCATTAGAAAAGACCTTGATGCTGGGAAAGATTGAAGGTGGGAGGAGAAGAGGATGACAGAGGATGAGATGGTTGGATGGCATCACTGACTCAATGGACATGAGTTTGAGTAAACTCTGGGAGTTGGTGATGGATAGGGAGGGCTGGCATGCTGCAGTCTGTGGGGCCGCAAAGAGTTGGATATGACTGAGCTACTGAACTGAACTGAACCTTACACCTAAAGCCACTACAGAAAGAAGAACAAACAAAATCCATAGTAGAAAGAAATCATAAAAATCTCAGCACAAATGAAATAGAGACGAAGAAAATAATAGAAAAGATCAGTAAAAGTAAAAGGTGGTTCTCCAAGATAAACAAAATTGATAAACCTTTAGCCAGACTCATCAAATAAAAGGGAGAGGACTCAAATCAATAAAATTAGAAATGAAAAAGGAGAAGTTACAAGGGACCCCACAAAAATACAAAGGATCATAAGAGACTAGTACAAGCAACTATATGCCAATAAAATGGACAACCTAGAAGAAGTGGACAAATTCTTAATAAAGGTACAGATTTCCAAGACTGAGCAGGAAGAAATAAAATAATGAACAGACTAATTAAAAGTACTGGAATTGAAACTGCGACTAAAAATCTTTCAACGGGGCTTCCCTGGTGGTCCAGTGATAAAGAATCCCCCTGCCAATGCAGGGGACATGGGTTCAGCCCCTAGGCCGGCAGGATTCTACAGGCCATGGAGCAATCGAGCCCACGTGCTGTAATTATTGAGCCCACACTCTACAGTCCACAAGCCACAACAACTAAGTCTGCAAGCTCCAGAGCCCGCATGCTACAACTAGAGAAAGCCTACGTGCAGCAATGAAGACCCAGTGCAGCCAAAAATACTTAACTTAAAACATTTAAAAAACAGTATGGTACTGACACAAAATCAGACATATAGATCAATGAAACTGGATAAAAAGATCCAGAGTACCCACACAGCTATGGTCACCTAATCTATGACAAAGGAGCCAAGAATATACAGTGGAGAAAAGACAATCTCTTCAATAAGTGGTGCTGGTAAAACTGACAGCCGCATGCGTAAGAGTGAAATTAGAACACTACTTAACACCATACACAAAAATAAATTCAAGATGGATTAAAAACCTAAAGACCAGATCTATAAAACTCTTGTAGGAAAACATAGAATATTCTTCATCATAAGTCATAGAATTTTTTGACACACCTCTTAATGAAAATAAAAATAAAAATAAATAATTGGGACCTAATTAAACTTAAAGGATTTTGCACAGCAAAAGAAACCATTAAAAAATTAAAAGACAACCTTCAGAATGGGAGAAAATGTTTGCAAATGAAATAACCTATAAGTGATTAATTTCCAAAACATACAAACAGCTCATGTAGCTCAACAACAAAAAACAACCCAAAGAAAAAATGGACAGATCTCATTAGACATTTCTCCAAAGAAGGCATACAGATGGCTAAAAACCTAATTATTAGAGAAATGCAAATCAAAACTTGCTCCTTGGAAGAAAAGCTATGACAAACCTAGACAACATATTAAAAAGCAGAAACATTACTTTCCCGACAAAGGTCCACGTAGTTGAAGCTATGGTTTTTCCAATAGTCATGTATGGATGTGAGAGTTGAACCATAAAGAAAGCTGAACACCAAAGAATTGTTGCTTCTGAGCTATGGTGTTGGAGAAGACTCTTGAGAGTCCCTTGGACTGCAAGGAGATCAAATCAGTCTGTCCTAAAGGAAATCAACACTGAATATTCACTGGAATGACTGATGCTGATGCTCCATTATTTTGGCCTCCTGATGTAAAGAGCTGACTCATTAGAAAAGACCCTAATGCTGGGAAAGACTGAAGGCAGGAGGAGAAGGGGACGACAGAGGACAAGATGGCTGGACGGCAGCAGTGACTCAACGGACATGAGTTTGAGCAAGCTCCAGTAGACGGTAAAAGACAGTGAAGCTTGGCGTGCTGCAGTCCATGGGGATGCAAAGTCGGACACAACTGAGTGACTCAACAACAGCAACAATATCAAAACTATAATGAGACATCAGTTCACACAGGTCAGAATGGCCATTATCAAAAACATACAAACAATAAATACTGGAGATGGTGTGGAGAAAAGGAAACTCTCTTATATAACGGTTGGTAGGAATGTAAATTAGTACAACCATTACTGAGAACAGCATGGAGGTTCCTTAAGAAATTAAAAATAGGACTGCCTTATGATCCAGCAATCCCAGTCCTGGGCATATATCCAGAGCTAAACCATAAATTCAAAAAGATACATGCACCCCAATGTTCACTGCAGCACTATTTACAACAGCCAAGACATGGAAGCAACCTGTCTGACAGAGGAATGGACAAAGATATGGTACATGTATACAGTGAAATATTAATCATAAAAATGAACAAGACAATGCCCAATGAAGCAACATGAAAAGACCTAGAGATTATCATAATGAGTGAACTCAGACAAAAAAAAGGCAAATTATTATATTTTTTACTGTGGAATTTTTTTTAAAAGGTACAGTTGAGCTTATCCACAAAACAGAAGCGGTGTTACAGATGTAGAAAACAAACTTATGGTTACCAGGGTTAAGGGATGGAGAGATAAACCGGGAAATTGTGACTGACATATACATGCATGCATGCAAGCAAAGTCACTTCAGTTGTGTCTAACTCTGTATGATTCTAGGGACTGTAGCTTGCCAGGCTCCTCCATCCATGGCATTCATCAAGCAAGAATATTGGAGTGGGTTACCATGCCCTCCTCCAGGAAACACATACATACTGCTATGTATAAAATAACTGATAGTGACACACTGTATAGCACAGGGAACTCTACTCAGTACCTCTGTAATGGCTATATGGAAAGAGAATCTAAACAGAGGGGACACATGTATAACTGGTCCACTTTGCTGTACACCTGAAAGTAACACAATGTTGTAAATCAAGTATACACCAATAAAATTATTTTTTAAAAAGACACCAAATGCAAAAAAAAAAAAGTATCTATTTTGTAACACTTTATAAGCATATGTGGTCATCCTGAAAAGAGATTTATTATTATTCTACATGACTTCTTGCCAATGGATGATAACATCTTGGGGCAATCTGATTCATGCTATGATCATTAGAATATTGCATTGCTACAGGAATTCTGATCTGTGGTTTATTTATTTTGGTTGTTATTTACTTAAGTATTAATTCCAATAATCTCCTCAGATGTTACTCTTGCTTATGCTCTTTGTTCTGTGGCTGCAGGCAGGGGCATATGCATGAATTTGCAAATAAGGTTTGCAGCATTTAGATGAAGATGTGATGAAGGCAGAAGTCAGTTTTAATGAGCAATCAAGGAATCTTATACATAACTGAATATAAATTAAAATGAGAACATATTAGAAAGAAGCAGCTTGTAAATTTAATTTGGAATAGAGGGGAGAAGATTAAAGAGTTAGGTAAACTGCTCTGAGGTTTAGCCTAAGTTATATATCTTGAAGGAAGGGTCACCTACATGGGATATGAAGTAGAATCAGCAACTACGAATGGCAAGACTAGTCAAATAGCTCAGTATAATTTGCTGATGATGAATATACTTCTCTGTAGTGTTCACAGCTTAATCATTTTTATTACTACTCATATTCTGTTGATGGCAGTTAGGTACCAACTTGACACAGAACGAGTTCTGTCTTTTGATGTGATTTTACCATTAGTATGAAGAACAGATTCTCCTGTTCTTTCTCTGTAGCAAGCAGTATACATAGCCATAATCTTCAAAATCACTACGTCATAAATTCGTATCCACTTTATAATTCATTTTCACCCTTAGACCTTTTGATCATTTAATGACTTTCAGATTTTTCTCCCTTTGAATACCTATTTTATTGTTTTTCTCCTAAAGCAGTTGTAGTTTCTATTTTGAAGGGGCAGAATCTCATTTTGTTGTTTCCACTCCATATTTCTGAGCTCTCTGGGTACCTTTATATTGTTTTGCTGCTCTTACTGTTATCTGCATCACCTGCCAATTTAATATCATCTGTGAATTTCATTAACATTAGTAGTACTCCTTCTTCTACATCATTAATGCAGCTGCTATATAAGAGGACAAAATACAGATCTCGGCAGCACCTACACATATTCCCCAACTTGATCCATTTCCATTTATGGTTTATCAATATTTTTTATGATTCTGCAGCCAGTTTTGAATCCGTGTGACTCTGCTTATATCCAGGACAATCTGAATTAATTGTGCATAGATGTCATGAGACACTGCATCATAGGCTTCACTAAATTTGATAAATACATGTACCATATTTTTTCATTTACTAGTACTATATGTAGAAAACTGATATAAGTTTAGCTCAATGTTTATAGTTCTAGTAATTGCTACATATTTACTTTTCTTTTAATACTAGAATCACTATTTTCATATAATGAATACTGATGACACTACGGTTTTTACTTTTTTCATGCGCTTTTAACTTTTAATTTTAGAATAATTTTAAATTTACAGAAAAGTTACAAAGTTACAAAGATCATAGAGTGTGTTCCCTTATATGATCTAGGACATTGCATTTAGCAGTCATGTCTCCATAATCTCAAAGATACGTGACAATTTCTCAGTCTTGTATTTTCATTACCATGACACTCCTGAAGAGTACTGGTCAGATATTTTACAGAATGTCCCTTATTTTTGGTTTGTCTAATGTTCTCTCACAGTAAGACTGGGGTTACAGCTTTTTGGGTAGACTATCACAAAGGTTAAAAATACCCTTTGCATTTCATCATACTTGAGGTATAGGGTGTTAACATGATATCACCATTGGTGATATAAACTCTGATCACTTGTTTGACCACTTGCCAGCTTCCTCTGGAGTAAGTTAGAAAATTTCCCTATCTATATTCTACCCCGTGCATTCTCTGTAAGGGTTATTACACTGCCCCTAAAGGAATAAAAATTTGATCTTGGGGGGAAATTTTACTCTATTATGCATTAAACATTGATATTCATATAATATATAAACAGATAAAGTATATTTGTGATATTAAAACTTCATCAGGAGTGTGGGGGAGAGTGTCAAGAAAAATGTTCATGTATGTGTTTGTGTGTCGGGGAGGAGGTAGGAAAAAAAAAAGGACTGGCAAATTCCTCTCTATTCATTAGGATCAAATTACTAAGTCCAGCCCATATCCAAGCAGATGGAAATAAAGTTCTACCTCATAAAGGAGGGAGTATCTGCTACATATGCTATTTGGTATTTTTCTCTAAAAAATATTCTTTTTAAAAAGTCAACTTTGGTCAATTTTCTGTTAATAGTTTGAGTCTATGTATTAGTCTGGGTCTTCCAAAAAGCAGATGCAAAGATGGGATTGAGCATGTGACACACTTACTAAAGGATTTACCTGTGAAAGGCAACAAAGAGGGACCAAAGTGGGGCAAGAAAGCCTTAGGATACCTATAAAGGAAAAAAATGGAAAGAGAGAGAACTGGGTAGAAGAGTCTCAGGCTGCTAAACATCTAAGGTTTTGGACCCAGTCAAATGGGAGCCCTTTGACAAAATAGTCCATTAACACAGTCCCTTATGTTATAGGAAAGAACCTGGATTACAATGGGTACCATATGGACTCATGGCCTGGAAGGATCACTTGGGAATCATGGCCTTGACATGAATACGGGAATGGGCTCCAAAACATACCAGTACCTGAATCCACCAGTCAGTTATGGTCCCTGAAGAAAGAGGTGGAAGTAGGGCATTTTCATGCCCACCACAGCCCATAATTTTACACAATATTAAAATACCAGAAATTATTTTTGAAAGAATATTACCTAATTCTTTCTCCATTCTAGGAGATGTCCATGAAACCTACAAGAAAGTTACAGACAAAAGACTAAAGGAACCAAGTAGAAATTTCAGCAGTTTTCGAGTGATGATGAGTCAGAGTAAAAACATGAGGAATTCCAGTCAAGATATAAAAACCATAATTAAAAATCAAATGGAAACACTAGAACTGAAAAATATAATATCCAAAATGATTAATGAAATCACTCAACAGAATAGCGGGTTGAACAGTGTAGAAGAAAGGATCGAGAACTTTGAAGACAATTCAACAGAAATTGCCTAAACCGAAGCACACAGAACGAAAAATATGAAAAAAGGTAGCAGATTAATGATGGGTGTGTTCAAAAGTAGGCAATCATGGACGGAGGAGCCTGGTGGGCCGCAGTCCATGGGGTCGCTAAGAGTCAGACACGACTGAGTGACTTCACTTTCACTTTTCACTTTCATGTATTTGAGAAGGAAATGGCAACCCACTCCAGCGTCCTGGCCTGGAGAATCCCAGGGACGGGGGAGCCTGGTGGGCTGCCGTCTATGGGGTCGCACAGAGTCGGACACGACTGAAGCAACTTAGCAGCAGCAGCAGCAGCAGCAGCATGCTTAAAATTGGAGTCCCAGAGGAAAAGGAAAAAGAGAAAAGTACAGAAAAAATATTTGATAAAATACTAGACAAACCTGCCAAAATTGATTAAAATATAAGTTTATAGCTCCAAGATGCACAGCAAACTCCAGGCAGAACACATGAGAATAAAATCACAATTTAGAGAAGAATTTACACCTATCCTGAACATCTCCCCTCCCCTGCAAAAAAAAAAAAAAAAAAAAAAAAACCCCTCACAGAGGAAGGAACACACCCAAACTCATTCTATGAGGCCACCACCACCCATTACCAAAACCAAAGATATCACACAAAAAGAAAATTGTAGGCAAATATCACTGATGAACATACACACAAAAATCTTCAACAAGATACCAGCAAGCTGAATCCAACAATATGTTACACAGATCATGCACCATGATCAAGTGGAATTCATCCCAGTGAATCAAGAATTTTTCAATACTTGCAAATCAATTAGTGTGATAGACCACATCCACAAATTGAAGAATAGAAACCAAATGATCATTTCAACAGATGAAGAAAAAGGGTTTTTGGCAAAATTCAACACCCATTTATGATTAAAAAAAAACAACTCACCAGAAAGTGGGCATAGAGGGACCCTACCTCAACATAATAAAGTCCACATACGACAAACACACAGCAAACATCATTCTCAATGGTGAAAAGCTGAAAGCATTTCCTCCAAGATCAGGAACAAGACAAAGGTGTCCACTCTCACTTTCATTCAACACCACTACTGAGCCCGCTTGCTGCAACTACTGAAGCCTGCACGCCTAGAACCCAAGTTTATCAACAAGAAGCTGCCACTTGCCACAACTAAAGAAAGCCCACATGCAGGAATGAAGGTTCAGTACAGCTAGAAAGAAAGAAAGTCAGAAAACTCTTACAGGAAAACATAAGCAGAACACTCTTTGACTTAAGTTGCAGCAGTATATCCTACAGTAATTGAAATAAAAACAAAAGATAAACAAATGGGACCAAATTAAACTAAAAAACCTGTGCATAGCACTGGAAACCATAAACAAAAAGACAGCACTTCCCTGGTTGCACAGTGGATAAGAAACCGCCTGCCAATGCCGGGGACAAGGGTTCGATTCCAGGTAGGAAAAGATGCCACATGTCATAGAGAAAGTGAGTCCTTTTGCCGTAATGACCGAGCCTACGTGCCCGTGCACTCAAGGGCCCATGAGTGCAATTACTGAGTTGCGTGCTGCAGCTACTGAAGCTGGAGCACCTGGAGCCTGTGCTCTGCAAAGAGAGAAGCCACCGCAATAAGAAGCCCACGCATGGCAACGAAGAGTAGCCCCCACTTGCCACAACTACAGAAAGCCTACACAAAGCAACAAAGACCCAGCACTGCCAAAAATAAGTACGTTTTAATTTTTTTTTTTTTAAAAGAGTGCAGCAGAGCCCACATCCTGACTACATCCCAGGATGGCAAACAAAGAATAGATAACCTACAGAATGGGAGAAAATACTTGAAAATGAAGCAACCAACAAACAATTTATCTTCAAAATTTACAAACAGCTCATGTCCATCAAAAAACTCAAAAAAAGACCTCAACAGACATTTCTCCAAGGAAGACATACTGATGGCCAAGAGGCACATGAAAAGATGCTGCTGCTGCTGCTGAGTCACTTCAGTAATGTCCAACTCTGTGCGACCCCAGAAACGGCAGCCCACCAGGCTCCCCCGTCCCTGAGATTATCCAGGCAAGAACACTGGAGTGGGTTGCCATTTCCTTCTCCAATGCATGAAAGTGAAAAGTGAAAGTGAAGTCACTCAGTCGTGTCCGACTCCTAGTGACCCCATGGACTGCAGCCCACTAGGCTCCTCCGTCCATGGGATTTTCCAGGCAAGAGTACTGGAGTGGGGTGCCATCTCCTTCTCCTGAAAAGATGCTAAACATCACTAATTATTAAAGAAATGTAAATCCAAAGTACAGTAAGATATCACCTCACAGGAGTAAGAACAGCCATCATCAAAAAGTTTATGAACAATAAATGCTGCAAAGGGTGTGGAGAAAAGGAAATCCTTCTACACTGTCGGTGGGAATGTAAATTGGTACAGCCATTATGCCGGGAGAAATATCAATAACCTCAGATATGCATATGGCACCACCCTTATGGCAGAAAGCAAAGAGGAACTGAAGAGCCTTTTGATGAAAGTGAAAGAGGAGAGTGACTAGGTTGGCTAAAACTCAACATTCAGAAAACTAAGATCATGGCATCAAGTCCTATCACTTCATGGCAAACAGATGGGGAAAAAATGGAAACCGTGACAGACTTAATTTTCTTGAGCTCCAAAATCACTGCAGATGGTGACTGCAGCCATGAAATTAAAAGACGCTTGCTCTTTGGAAGGAAAGCTATGACCAATCTAGACATCATATTAAGAAGCAGAGACATTACTTTGCCAACAAAGGTCCCTATAGTCAAAGCTATGGTTTTTTCCAGTAGTCATGTATGGATGTGAGAGTTGGACCATAAAGAAGGCTGAGCGCCAAAGAATTGATACTTTTGAACTGTGGTGTTGGTGATGACTCTTCAGAGTCCCTTGGACTGCAAGGAGATCCAACCAGTCAATCCTAAAGGAAATCAGTCCTGAATATTCATTGGAATGACTGATACTGAAGCTCCAATACTTTGGCCACCTGATGTGAAGAACTCACTCACTGGAAAACTGACTCACAGAATCTCTCCCTGACTCTGGGAAAGATTGAAGGCAGGAGGAGAAGGGGACGACAGAGGATGACATGGTTGGGTGGCATCACTGACTCAATGAACATGAGTTTCAGCGAGCTCCGGGAGTTGGTGATGGATAGGGAAGCCTGGTGAGCTGCAGTCCATGGAGTCGCAAAGAGTTGGACATGAGCAACTGAACTGAACTAAACAGCCATTATGGAGAAAAGTGTGGAGGTTCCTTAAGAAACTAAAAATAGAGCTACCATAAGATTCAGCATTCCCACCCCTGGGCTCATATATATATAAAAAAAATAGGTTTGAAATGATACATGTACTGGAATATACATAGTGGCACTATTTACAATAGCCAAGACATAGAAGCAACTTAAATATTTATCAATAGATGAATGGGTCAAGAAGATGTGGTGCATATATACAAAAGCATTATTAGTCATAAAAAAAAAGAGAATGAAATAATGCCATTTGCAGCAATATGGATGGACCTGGAGATTATCTTAACAAGTGAAGTCAGAGAAAGACAAATATTGTATGATACCACTTGTATGCAGAATCTAAAAAACTTTGATACAAATGAACCTTTTACAAAACAGAAACAGATGCACAGAAATAGAAAATGAATTTATGATTACCAAAGGGGAAAGGTGAGGAATGGATAGATTAGGAATTGGGGACAATTACATTTAAAACAGATAACCAACAATGACCTACTCAATAGCACAGTACTGCTCAATATTCTGTAATAATCTAAATGGGAAAAGGATACATGAATAAGCATAACTGAATCTCTTTGTTGTATATCTTAAAGTAACACAACACTGTTAATCAACTATACTCCAGTATAAATTTTTTAAAATATGCAAATTCATGTGCTTCACCCTGGACCAACCAAACAGGAGTTCATACAGAGTCCAGCAACCTGCTTATGAAATAAACACCTCATGTAAATTTTAGCCACACTGTTTTGCAAACTAGTGCCTTATATAAGTTTACCTAGTTCTGTAGACTTACCTTTTCAATGTTTCTCATCTATTTCTCTCCTTTTCTATGGCCTCTACTCTAGTTTAAGGCTGCTTCATCTCTTAGCTGGACTTGCGTAATAGGATTTCCTTGCCTCTAGGATATTTTCCACTCTAATTCATCCTACACACAGGGGCCTTATTAATCTTACTAAATCACAGCTCCACTCATTTAATGTGACAAGAACTTATTGAGAGCGTACTATATACCAGGTGCTTCAAGGCAGAAGGTTCTAAGTGGGGCTGATAATCTGAATCATTCATTAAGCAGGAGAAGATCTCCATGGGGTCGCAAAGAGTTGGACATGACTGAGCAACTAACCTGACCTGATACCTGATTCATGCTGTATAGCAGAAACTAACGGAACACTGTAAAGCAATTATCTTCTAATTAAAAAAAAAAGTTACCCAGGTGACCCTGATATTTTAAACAACACTGCTGCCGCTGCTAAGTCGCTTCAGTCATGTCCGACTCTGTGTGACCCCATAGATGGCAGCCCACCAGGCTCCCCCATCCCTGGGATTACCCAGGCAAGAATACTGGAGTGGGTTGCCATTTCCTTCTCCAATGTATGAAAGTGAAAAGTGAAAGTGAAGAGTTGTGTCCGACTCTTAGCGACCCCATGGACCGCAGCCTACCAGGCTCCTCCATCCATGGGATTTTCCAGGCAAGAGTACTGGAGTGGGGTGCCATTGCCTTCTCCCTGAACACCACTAGACTGGAGCATATAAAGATCAAAATGTTCTTGAATATTTCAGATTGTACTGGGGAAATGCGAACATATGCAAATAACATATAAGACATTTGTTGTTGTTTAGTCACCAAGTCATGTTCAACTGTTTTGTAAACCCATGGCAATGTAGCCTGCCAGGCTCCTCTGCCCATGGGATTTTCCAGGCAAGAATACTGGAGTCTTGTTTCTTCAGATACAACACATTGATTAATGCTATACTCAAAGTACCAAGTACTATAAAAAAGAATAATTCTAACTGCATTAAATACCTTTAGTAATACGCCAACCTTGAAGAAATCTTCTCCTCCTTTAATTTCCCACAGTACTTTATAACTCTCCTATGGTCTCATTTTTATCTTGCATTATAATTATTTTCATATATGTGTCCTGTCCTCTCCACTTGTACTTAAGATCAGAGCCTTGACCTTATCAGAGCACATAATCTCATAGACTTTTTTTCCAGAGTTCTAATTCACTTATAGGATAAACCTGCACCACTCAAAATACTAAATTATGCATAGTTGTGCACATGGTGGTGGTGTCGTCTAGTCACTAAGTCGTGTCCGATTCTTTGCCACCCCGTGGATTGTAGCCCGGCAGGCTTCTCTATCCATGGGATTTCCCAGGCAAGAATACTGGAGTGGATGCCGCTTCCTTCTCCAGGGGATCTTCCCAACCCAAGGATCGAACTTGCATTCGCAGACAGATTCTTTACCACTGAGCCACCTAGGAAGCCCACGCATTTTTATAAATTTAATCAAAAACTGGATGTCCTTGTAACATCGGATATATGTGGACAAATTTATGGATTTAACCTCAGTGAGGCACTTAGTACAATTCCTTCAACAAAGTAGGTGCTTAAAGTTATGTGTGAACCAACGGGGTCTGGGGAAAACATCTTTTGGATATGGAAAAACATACCATGTCCAGTATCCACTTAACAGGTTATAGATTCCAAATGAAATATGCTGGTGGTTTTTGTAAACCACCCCCCTGTGAGCCAAAACCAATCAGCCTGCTTGTTTTGTTGTTGCTGTTTATTTGTTTGGATGACCCAGGATTGTGTGGCATGCTGGTGTATGTGTGTGGGTTGTGTTTTCTGTTTTTTGACAAACTTCAATTTGAAAGTCTTGGCAAATATTCTCTGATTTACCACAGGCTCTTCCATTCCCTGGGCTTCCCTTGTGGCTCAGCTGGGAAACAATCCACCTGAAATGCAGGAGACCTGGGTTGGGAAGATCTCCTGGGGAAGGGACAGGCTACCCATTCCAGTATTCTGGCCTGGAGAATTCGCCAAGAGTTGGACACAACTGAGTGACATTCACTTCCATTCCCTACTATCTTACACAAACTTGATGTACACAATTATGTTATCTACAGGTCTAAAGATGAGAGTGCTAATGGACAACTACTGCCAATCATTTCTGCTTTCTGAATGTTGATTATTGTATGGACTGAACTGTGTACCCCCAAATTCATATTCTGAAGTCCTAATCCCCAGTACCTCAGAATGCAACCATACTTGGAGATCAGGATTTTAAAGAGGTAATTAAATTAAAATGAGGTCTTTTGGATGGGCCCTAATCCAGTATGACTGATGTCCTTATAAGAAGAAATCTGAACACAGATGGACATGAATTAAAGACCATGTGAAGACAAAGGCAAAGCTACACATCCAGGAGAGAAGCCTCAGAATGAAATTATCCCCGCTAACACCTTAGTATTGAACTTTCCAGCCTCCAGAATTGTGAGAAAATAAGTTTCTGTTGTTTACGCCCTCAGCCTGTGGTATTCTGTTATAGCAAACCTAGCAAACTAATGCAGATGCCACTATATTTAATATTAATCTTAACAGTGGCATTTTTACATCAGAATTATGTTTACTGGGACTTCCCTAGTGGTCCAATGATTAAGTCTCCATGCAGGGGGCCCAAGTTTAATCCCTGGTCAGCAAACTATATCCTACAGGCTGCAACGAAGAGCCCGCACCTGGCAATAATGATCCAACATTTGGCAATGAAGATCCCACATGCTGCAATTAAGACCCAACATAGCCAAAAAAAAGAGACTGAAAAGAATCATGTTTACCATGTTCAAGTCATTCTGCCATGTACAGTGGTGAATACAACTCTAAGTAGCTTAGAATCCAACAGATAAGGCAAGTTACATGTAAGATACATTCATCAACATAAATGAGAAAAACATTACCAGGCCTAAATGGAAAGAAAAAAACGCCAAATGAACTGTGTATCTTTAATTCTATAGGTGTTCTGAAGGAGACAGTTAACTACGAGTTGCTCAGAAAAACTCAGAATTTGACCTGGGCATTCAGAGATAAGATTCAAAAAAGCAGGAGTAAGAAGACATTTAAGTAAGAGGAATGGAGAGTACAAAGTCAGATGCTACTACAGAAAACATTGTTTTCCCAAGTTCATCTTAGATTCAAGTCTCCTTTCTAAACTCTATAGTCACTATACACTTTTAAATTAAAAGTTCTAAATCCTTATAAAATTTAGGCATTTCCCCCTGCAGATAAATAACAGTGTAACTGACTTTTTCAGTACAATACTGACATCCAAAGGATAGTCTAGTTCATCTCTAATGCCTCTTGGGCTTCGTGCTAAGAGTTGGTTTTATTTTCACATGGTCTATGAGGGCAATAAGCAGCTCACAGAACATTCTCTTTTGAAATCTGGCCATTTTTTGATCTCTTGCCTATCTATCAAATCTCATCATTTTAGACGGCTCCACAATGCAGGTGGCCTATGTTTTCTTAAGTGCTTCTTCTTCTGAAGAATGTTACTCAGTTTGTTAATGTTTCATACCTAAGTATTCTAATGTATTTAATTTTTTATTTGATGAAATTTCTAACCTCCAGGCTGAAGAAGTTATTCAGAATGTTTCATCCAAGCTGCTGGAAAAGTGCTCATTAGCAGGGAGTTTTGAAGTTGGAATTTTAAGAAAAGGGTTGGCAGGAACCTAAACATATAGATCTAAGCTTTCATAAATGTTTCCCTGTCTTAAGTGTAAAGAAAGAAATTCTTCTTGATAAGCAGATAAATTATGAACTTTTCCTTCTAGATTTGTGACAAGAATTTAACAACGACTTTTGTTAAAAGATGTGTTTCAAAGCTGTTTTTTTTTTAATAATTGTCTGTAAAAAGCCTTATTTTTCCTCCATCATTTCAACAGTGCATACTTTCTGCCATAAAGGAGAGACTGAAGTGAGACCATTATCGCCAAGAGATACACACTGAACTAAAGGAGCCATGCTAAGCATCTGGTTGCAATTATTTTAGATTCAAGTGATTCTCTATGAAAGGAGGCACCTCAGCTGAATTAGTCTGATTCTTGTAATGATCTGGACTCAAAGAACCTGCCCATCTTATACCATCTAACTTGAGATTTATGGGAGATTAAGAACTTAAGTTAGAGAAGCTTCTAGATGGTTACATAAATTTTTAAAATTAAAGGTCTTTAATATACCCGGTTCAGATGAAATTTGCGGGTCCTAAAGAACTAGAATTTTAATTTAACTGTAAATAAAATTGCACCCAATATTTCAAGACTACAAACTGCGTACAATACAGTAAAAATGCACACGGTAAAACTTTACTAAATGTTTAGAAATCCAAATTTTCACTGTTTTCTTTTTTTTTTAGTACCCACTCCCTGGTGACAAAGTGGACTCAAGTTTCTGTTACCTTCAAAAAACAAGGGAGTGGTGTTATACTACACGCTTACCTTTGGGAAACAACTTGCACTTTATAACTGGACGAGAAAATCTTTTGGTGAGCGAGAAGGCTAAAGGAAACGAAGGCCAGTGGCGTGACCGTGGCACAGGCCCGCGGTTACTCTTGAGGGGACCGCCCCAAGCCACAGTGACCACCTAACAAGACCGCTTTTCCCGCGGACTCTCGCCTTCCGGCGGTAAGTCACCGCAGCACCGGAAGCCGTCGTCAGGACAACGCTCTTCTGCCCACCCCTACCCTTCGTCCCGCCCACCACCTTGTACGTCTGTAGCCAGCGGGGATTCCATTGGTCCATTTGTCCTTCACTCTGGGAGAAGTTCGGAGCGCTAAGTTCTGGAACTCTGATTTGAATTGGTGGCGCGGACAGTTCATGAGGTGACAATGGTGCTGGGCGTCTTGCAGGAGCCAACAAACTCGGTGGTGAGAGACCCTGAGGGGAGAATGACGAAATGGGCGGCCGAGGAGCAGGGGCGCTGCGTTAAACAGGTCGCTTCGAGACGGGGGACTTCAGTCGGGCTGGAACTTCCCTTACTGAGGCTGGCTCACCGTTCTCCTCACAGCCTCTAGATTCTTCCCTCACGACGTTTTCCTCGCGTCTCAGAGACGACGCTCCCGCCCACCTTCTGTCGCTCCAGAAGGGAGTCTCCCCTCACTTTTCTTTCATGAACGGGTGTCTCTCACCTTCCAACCCTCCTCAGTAGCAGCCCTCCAACTCTGACGTGCTTACACCTCCCCCAAGCGTACTTGACTCCCGCCTCATTCCTCTCTCCACCTCTTTCCTAGTTATATTCTGCTCTCCATCAGCCACACTGTCAGGAACTTTCTACCTGCCCGTGATAGGGTGGGAAACTCCCGAGCGACCTGGGGAGCGCCCCACATCTCACAAACTGCGTCCAGAACTTTCCTTATCAAGGAATAGGATGCTTCTGTCCACTTGTTCCCAACTGAGACGCGATAAATGTCCCGTGGAAAGCGGCAAGTGCAAAGCTCTGTATAAAACGCTACAGAAATGTAAGATCTTGACCCAGTTGCTGATTCTGAATGAGCGGATTCCTGTCGAAAACATGATTACTTTGTCCTTGGTCGGACCCTTTTGACACATTTCATATTGGCACTGTGAGTACTATCTGGATCTTAGAACGAACCCAGTAGATCTTTTGGAATAAAATGAAACTCTGAGGCTTGATCAGAAACATTAAAAAACGAAACAAACAAAATAACTCCCATTGAAAAGTCTTCTTTTCATTAACCTTCTATTATGATCTTAATCCCCTCACTACACCTCCATCTATTGAATTTCAAGTTGAGATTCAGAACCACTTTAAGGAGTTCTATGGTATGAATGAACATTTTATCTGACATCCCCTGTCTATAACTATGAAAATCCTCTATTTTCTTTCTAATTTGACAATTCAACTTGATTTTCTGTATGTCCAGTCTCCGGAACCGAGGTTTAACAGAGTTTAACTTTCTTGGGGTTGGGGGAGATGTGGGGGCAGAGTCCCCTTTAAGAAGCAAGAAAAACCTTGAAGCTTTTGTGTACAATATGACATATATACGCAAATTTAGGGCTTCCCTGGTGGCTCAGAGGTTAAAGCATCTGCCTGCAGTGCAGGAGACCTGGGTTCGATCCCTGGGTCGGGAAGATCCCCTGGAGAAGGCAATGGCAACCCACTCCAGTATTCTTGCCTGGAGAATCCCATGGACGGAGGAGCCTGGTGGGCTACAGTGCATGGGGTCGCAGAGAGTCGGACACGACTGAGCGACTTCACTTTAACTTTCTGAAGAAAGTGGGAAAGTGAGAAACCTTGAAGCAGTTGTATTAGCACTTTCAAATGAGCACTGGGTTAAGAATTTTAGAGAAGTCACTGAAATGCTTTCTAGAATTGTAGAAAGGTCATTCACAGTTGAGATTTTGTATCATTAATTAGGAAAATGCTTGATCAACCTAAAGAGTTAATTTTTGTGCCTTAATGTTTTGGATGCCTTATATAAAAATGATTTTTATTGTGAAATTCCAGTTGCTTGTCCTGAATATAGTTTACATCATCAAGTGTTTTTTTTCCCCCCACACTAAAACTTTACTTCACCTGAAACTTAGTTTTGTGTATTATGTGTAAAAAATGATTTTAACTAAAAATTTTTTTTGTTGTTTTGTTGCTATTTGGAAAACATGCCCATGGGCCAAATCTGGTCCCCTATCTGTTTATATAAATTAAATTCTGTCAGAACACAGGTACATCCACTTGTTTACATGTTGTCTACAAGGTCAGAATTGAGTAGTTGTGACAGAGACTATATGAGCTTCAAAGACTATTGTATTAACCATGTGGCCCTTAATAGAAAAAATTTACAAGCCCTGGAATAAGACATCCTTTCTTCACTGAATGGGTAATGTCATGTTCCCATACAGTTTCTATAAATATATGTTTGCCTTTGTTTTTGAGCTCATTTAGTCTCTTTCACTTGCCTCACCCTGCACATATAACAAGGTGTTTTAATTACCTTATCTCTGAAAGAAAACAATATTCTGTAGGTTAAACTGCTCCCCTTACTCCCATACCAAGTCGTTCTCTTATTTATTCTTGGCCCTTTGATTTTCTCTATTAATTTTAATGAGAAATCTTCTTAGGTTTTGACAGGAATTGCTTTGATAGGAATTGATGTGTATATTCTACATTAATTTGGGACGAACTGTCATCTTTACCATATTCATTCTTTCCATCCATGAATATAGTATATCCTGATTGCTTTTATGTCTTTTAATGTGATCTTAATTTTTTTTTGAGTGTTCATAAAGAAGATTGGTCTTTGTTTTGCTTTATTGTGATTTTCTGATTTTAGCATTAGGGCAATGCTGTCTGACTACTGTAAATGATCTGAGATGTGTTATGTTCTTCTCTATTTCTTAAAAGATTTTGTGTAGGATTGGTATTATTTTTTGTTAAAGATTTGATAGAAAACAGCATGCATCCATCCAAGTCTAGCAGTTTCTTTGTGAGGAGGTTTTAATGGAATTAAGAAAATGAGTGTAAATTTTATTAATATTTGCCTACATCTTACCATTTCTGGCACTCTATTTCTTCTTATGAAGTGTCAGTGTCTCAGTTGTTGTCCAACTCTTTGTGACCCCACCAGGCTCCTCTGTCCATGAAATTGTCCAGGCAAGAATACTGGAGTGGGTAACCATTCCCTTCTTCAAGGGATCTTCCCCACCCAGAGATTGAACCCGAGTCTCCTGCATTGTGGGCAGATTCTTTACCATCTGAGGCACCAGAGAAGCCCATTTCTTCTTATAGATCCAAATTTTCATTTGTTTTCTTCAGTCTGAAGAAATTCCTTTAACATTGCTTATGGGATGGCTTGTTGGTAATGGATTCTGTTTTTGTTTTGTTTTTACCTGAAAATGTTTTCGGTTAACTTTCATTTTTGAAAGATTTATTTATTTTTGGCTTCACTGGGTCTTCGTTGCTGTGTGTAGGCTTTCTCTAGTTAAGGTGAGAAGGGGCTGCTCTTCATTGAGATGTACTGGCTTCTCGTTGCAGTAGCTTGTCCTGGCGCGGAGCATGGACTCTTGGACCTGCGGGCTCAGTAGCTGCAGCTGGAGCCCACGGGCTATAGAACACTGGCCTCATAGTTGTGGCATATAGGCTAAGTTGCTCCCTAGCATGTGGAATCCTCCCAGATCAGGGATCGAACCCATGTCTCCTGCTTTGGCAGGCAGATTCTTAACCACTAGACCACCAGGCAAGCCCAAAAATTTATTTTTAACATAGATATATAATTGTGTTTTTAGTACTAATTTAATATTCTATTGCCTTCTGCCTTGTGTTATAAGATTATTTGGAGTCATTCTGATCTTTGTTCTCCTGTATGTAATTTTTTTTTTCCCACTCCCTGATTGCTGCTTTTTTAGAATTCAGTTTTACTGAGGCTTAATTTACATATGGTAAAATTCACTTTTTAGGAATATAGTTCTATGAGTTTTGACAAATATAAATAGTTGTAAACTACTGCCATAATCAAGATATGGAATATTTATGTAAGTCAAGATATGGAATATTATGTAAGTTACCTCATGATCCTTTATCATCATTTCTCAGGTCCCATACCTATCCCCTAGCAACTGCTGATCTGCTATCTGCTACTGTAGGTTTGTACTTTGAGAACATCATGTTAATAGAATTCTGTAGTATGCGGCCTATATCTGACTTCTTTCAGTTGGCAAATGAATTTAAGATTTATTCATGTTGTTGCATGTATCAGTTTATTACATTTTGTGTGTGAGTAGTACTCCATTATACATATGTACCATCATCTGTTTATCTATTAGCCAGTTAATGGACATTCAGATTTTTCCAGGTTTTTGGCTGTTAATGGTAAAGCTGCCATAAACATTTCCCTACAGGTTTTTTGTGGTCATAGATTTTTACTTTTGCTGGATGACTACCTAGGAATTATATGATAAATGTTTATCATACTAAAATACTACCAAACTTTTGCCCAAAGTTTTCGTTTGTTTTCCAATAAGCAGCATATGACAGTTCTAGTTATTCTACATTCACATCAGCTCTTGGTCTTGTTAGTAGTTTAAAATCTAACTATTTCATTCAGTATGTCAGTTTATATTTTCCCTTTCACCAAAGACATTGCTACAAAATTTTAATACTATATGGTGAAATTATCTTTTGTTTTTAATTTCTACTTCTATTGTATGATCAAAATGTTTTTATATTGTTTCTACTTTATGGAACATATTGAAGCTTTCTTTGAGGCACATGCATTTGGTTAATTTTTATGAAAGTTTCATATGTACTTAAAAAGGAAATCACTTGTTATAGGAGTTTAAAGATAAAGATATTGACATAACTTGTTTAGTTTATATATTCCTCATCCTTTTATATTTTTGGAATGCTTATATTGAGTTTGGTATGTTGATGTCTTCTTTTTGTTTTCTTTATTTGTTTGCATCTTTACTTCTCCTTGATTCTATTTTATCATGACACTCACTGTGCTATCTGGCACATAGATATTCCTATTCTATATTTATTTTGAATTGGCTTTTAGGTCATAAAATGTTCCTTTTAGTATGCAGTGCTTTTGGTGTTAGTTCTGCCATGTCTGATATCAGAACTGCACTACCTACTTTCTTATTGTTCTGTTTGCATAGAGTACATTGTCTAGCCCTTGTATTTTTAGTAATTGAATTACTTTATTTTAGATGAGCTTCTCTAATACATTTTAGAGTTGTTTGGCTTTGTGAGTTAATTCAAAGTTGTGGATTTTTTCTAATAGTGGTAAATCAGTGTATATTTATTGATATGACACAATTCTAACAAAATATTATATTAATACATATGTATATATTAGGGGGCTTCCCAGGTGGTGCTAGTGGTAAAGAACCTGCCTGCCAATGCAGGAAATTGAGATGTAGGTTCAGTCCTTGGTGGGGAAGATCCTCTGGAGGAGGGCATGGAAACCCACTCCAGCGTTCTTGCATGGAGAATCCCATGGACAGAGGAGCCTGGCGCACTACAGTCCGCAGGGCCGCAGAGTCAGAGACAACTGAAGTGACTGAGCACATACGCACACATGTATGTGTTACTACATTTCCTCTCTTTCATGTTGTATTATGTTCCTCCCTTTTTGTATTTTCCTTGGCATTTTGGAAGGTTTGTATTTTTGTTCTAGTGGTTATCTTTATATTATTATTTATAATGCCCTTATTTTTGTCCCTCTTTTGCTTACTTAGGATTTCACTGTTCAATTTCATCAGTTTAAATAAAATAATTTGATTCCTACCTTCCTACTATCTTTATTTGTAGGTTGCTGCTCAGTAGTCTGATCCCAGTTTGATTTTTCTTCCTTTGCATGTGATCCCAGATAATTTTTTCTATCTTTAAAGTCTAATTAGACTTCTCTGGTGGCTCAGAGGTTAAAGTGTCTGCCTGGAATGCAGGAGACCTGGGTTCGATCCCTGGGTTGGGAAGATCCCCTGGAGAAGGAAATGGCAACCCACTCCAGTACTCTTGCCTGGAGAATCCCATGGAGGGAGGAGCCTGGTGGACTACAGTGCACGGGGTCGCAAAGAGTCGAACACTTTCACTTTCACTTTATGTGTTTTTAATAGATCTCAGAATTGTTTGTATCAGTTTTCCCAGGCCCTTATTAGACCTTTATAATATTCATATGTTTTCTTATTTTGGTTTTTTTTATTAGTTTTAAATATTAGCTCTTTAACTTTATGTATGTTGGGTCCTCTTTCTTTCTCTGGTATGTTATAACGTTTCCCTGATCCTTATTACACTCATCCTTCATTTTGTTTTATTCCCTTGGTTATATTCAGGCTTTTGTTCAGTGCCCCTTGTATTTTTATTCAATCCTTTTCTCTCTTGAGTACTTTATAATTTATTTTTGATTTCTAAAATAATTTTTGTCTTCTCAGTTTCTTTCATGAGGCCAGTTATCTCTTATTTCACATCTTCCTGAAGTGAACATTTTTGCCCAATTCTGTTCTATTTCTGTTCTGAATTATTGAATGTTTGATTTAAGGTTTTTGAAAAATATCTGTAAATACTGCTTTAACAATATATGGTTCAATTTGAGACATTGTTGCAGTTTTCTCTATGGTTTCTTTTTCCCTTGTTTTTGAAGAGGAGTGTTCATCAGCTGAAGAGTTTTTGTTCTTATTTTCTATATTATTTCATAATAATTTTTACAGTTGTTGCCTACTGTTTTCTGATCCATTTTAAAAGTCTTATTTTTCTTGACCAGTGATACTAGTTTATATAGAAAGTTGTGAGAGAGTTTACAAGGTTTCTTAGTTCAAAAGGACCCTATTCTGTTGCTATAATGAAGGGCAGTATTTTAAATTTATGGTGCATTTGTTTGGAAGGTGAAGTTTTCCTTCCTTTAATTTTGTGCTTCCTTTCATTTCTGAGGGATCATTTATTATTTCTCTCTTGTTTTCTTCTTTCTCCTTACCACTAAACATCCAAATAATATCACTTTTAAGTCACTCACTGTCCTCTCCCCTAGAAGCAATGCTTCCCTAAGACATGCGTGCTAAGTCACTTCAGTCATGTCCAACTCTTTGCGACCCCATGGTCTGTAGCCCACCAGTCTTCTCTGTCCATAGGATTCTCCAGGCAAGAATTGTGGAGTGGGTTGCCATTTCCTTCTCCAGGGGATCTTCCCCACCCAGGAATCAAACTCTTGTCTCCTGTACTGCAGGCAGTCTCCTGCATTGCAGGTGGATTCTTTACCGACTGAGCCACCAGGGAAGCCCGAGTGCTGAAAGTTCAAAATTTTTTTCCGCTATATGTGATTCCTACTAACAGTTCTGCTTAGCTTCTCTGCCTCCTGAGGATTGACAAATGACTGAATAAAGCCCATGCTGAAATTAGCTTTCTGAACTTCTCTTTTATACTTCTTGACTGCCTTTGGTAGCCCTTTAATACCTTCACATTGTTGTTTTCCATATTTTACCTACTTTCTCTAGCTATTTTTTACTGGGCGGGTTAGTCTCTTCTGAGATAATGTGTGAAAACCTCTTGACTGGGTTTTAAAATTTCAACTACTGTGTATTTAATTTGTATAAATGTCTTGTGAACATTTTATGTCATGTGTTGTTTTTTTTTCCTGTTCTGTGAAGATGTTTTTTCACTTTAAAAATTATTGTAAACATATTAAACAGAGTTTTATGATAATTCCAAGAAATGAAATCCTTATAGGTTTGTTTTTACTGGTTCTCTTTCACAGTGCCTTGTTTATTTGTGTATTTAATAAGTTTGTTCCACCAGTTAACATTTGTGTTTGTTGCATTCTGGCTTCTTGGAGTATGACTAGTTGCATGCCATTTTATGTTTGTTTATTTATTTGGACCCATTCAGGTGATGTGAATTTGGTGTGTACATTTACTTGAGTGCTAAATTGTGGTTGCAACTTGTTGCTCTTTTGTCCCCTGTTTTGCTCATTTCCAAGACAGCTTTCCTTATAGTCCCTTAAACCCAGACTCTTGGATCACCTTTACTTTGAGGGAGTAACTGAGTTCTCAGCTTCTTGTTAGACAACCTCTTGTTAGACTCTTAGGTGGTATTTAATTTGTCTTCTCTCCTTCATTCCAAACCAAATCTGTACATCTTAACTCTGTTTAAACTTGGCAAAAGCAGATTCAGCACACCACCGCCTTCTCTGAATTTCCACTTTCATTTAGATTTTTGTATGGGTACTTCTTCTTTTTCTTTTTAACTATTTTTATCAATAGATATGATTTTAAAATGTTTTTGTTTATTACTTTGCATTTCAGTTGTTTTCAGTATAGTCCACGGGGTCACAAAGAGTCGGGCTTCATCAGTGGCTCAGCTGGTAAAGAATCCACTTGCAATTGAGGAGACCTGGGTTTGATCCCTGGGTTGGAAAAATCCCCTGGAGAAGGGAACAGTTAACCACTCCAGAATTCTGGCCTAGAGAATTCCGTCCATGGTGTCAAAAAGAGTTGAACACAACTGAGCGACTTCGCAACGATGGAGTCGGTACAGATACTCTTGTTCTCTACGTTGTCTGAAAATTTGATAAAATTTGGAAGGAAAGCTTTCTTATTTTCTTACCATTGTCTTTCCACTATACATCCACATACCCACACCCTCGCCTACACATTCACACCTTTAAAAGGAGATAGATTCTTCTACTTTTTAAACTTTCTTTTAGGGAAAAGCTTTATGAGATTCATCTGGTATTGTCTGTAAGGTTGAGATTTATTTTTTGGTGCAGGACTGTAATTATTACCAGCAACATTTTTTTTAAGCTCTGTAAAGGCCTTGAATAGTTTTCAGAAGGTAGAGATTTAGGCTACAGTCAATATATTAATATCTGGGATATTTTTGTTATGCTAAGAATTTACTTATACTCAAGTCATATTAGCTTTAACAGTGAAAAACCCATAAAGGTTTAACATGAAAAGCAGGAATAATTTCCCTTTCTGTTTGTGTTCTGTCCCTTAGCTCTTCATTTCCTGCATGGTTAGAAATTTAGTAAATTGATGAAAGTTTTTTTGTGTGAGTTTGTATAATCATGTGATTAAGTTGTATAAGTAGTTTCAGAATTTATTTTCTCTCTTAAAGCCTGAATGTCCCAAAGACAAGGATTTATTTTAAGATGATTTTTAAATAGGTTTTTTTTTATGAAAAATTACCTAATCAATGTTAGTTGATGAAGATAGATATTTTATAGTAAAATATTATATAACTTTAATGTTCCTTTACTATTTGGCTTTATAAATAAATATGAAAAGTAATTATCTCATAACACTTTTTAAATTCACTTTCTTCTTTCCCCAGAAAGTAGCAAAGTAAATAAAACCATCATTCTTTTCTAACCTTCATGAATAATTTCTCACTGGCCCTTGGTTAGAGGCAGTTTTCAAGGCCATCCCATGGTATCTACAAGGATACAGTTTAGACCTTGCAGTTTATGCCTCTGTGAAAATGCTTCCAAATTACAGAAGTGAAGAGAGCTTACACTTAATCTTTGGATAATTTCAGTTGTGGACTTCACAATGAAGCAGGTAGGGGGAAAAAGGTTGCCTGTTAGAAGCATAAAACCTACTGACTGTATCTTGGCCAGTGTTCCCTGTTTTCCAGTAAGCTGTCTGCTGTACAGAGGTGTATAACCCTAATGGCTTGTTGTATGCCATTAAAAGGTATTGTACACTCATAAAAGAATGACATTTTGATCAATGCTATTAAAAGAATTACTGTCTTGACACAAAAAAGCTTTCCTGCTGCAAGTTTAAAAATATGCCTTTAAAAGCTTTTTATTGAATACCTTTGCATCCCTCAGAAATGTGCCATTTTGGCATGAGGTTACTCTGAAGAATTCCACATTGTAACTTAAATACAAAATCTCCTATTTACCTTTAAAAGTAGCAGAGATAAACAGGTATTTTCCTACAACTGGAGCCTGAAGACATGATAGCACCTTAAACCAATGTATCAGATATAAAAATAGAATTTTTGTAAAGAGAAAGCTGAAAACTAAATGAATCCTTTTTATTTTGTGAGGTATTGATTTTTTTTTCATGCTGTTTTGTTTAAACTTTGTGGTTTTAATTTCCCTTTGGATTTAGGAATCATGCCTTTCCACCCAGTTCAGAGATCTTTTCTAATCACCAGGGAATTGGTTCTCTTAAGTGGTGATATGTTGAATGTATTTTTCTACTGTTTATTTTCCTTTTATTATATTTTTGATTAGGAACTTATGAAAACCATGTCATAATAAACATATGGTTTCTTCTATATACAGTCTATCTACAGATTTTCAAATGTACTGATGCTATAATTTTATCTTTATTTCATTGTTTGTAATACTTCTGCTCTTACCTAACTTCTGACTTTATATCATGTTTTCTGACTTGTGAACTGAGAAGTTTAAAATTTAATCCTCTGAAAGCCACAGATTTTCTTAAATATGTCACTATAGAATTATATACTTGATACTTATAATATCAGTCAGTCAGTTCAGTCACTCAGTCACGTCCAACTCTTTGTGACCCCATGGACTGCAGCACGCCAGGCTTCCCTGTCCATCATCAATTCTTGGAGCTTACTCAAACTCATGTGCATCAAGTCGGTAATATCATCCAACCATCTCATCCTCTGCCATCCCCTTCTCCTGCCTTCAGTCTTCCCAGCATCGGGGTCTTTTCTAATGAGTCAGTTCTTTGCATCAGGTAGCCAAAGTATTGGAGCTTCAACTTCAGCATCAGTCCTTCCAATGAATATTCAGGACTGATTTCCTTTAGGATTGACTGGTTGGATCTCCTTGCAGTCCAAGGGACTCTCAAGAGTCTTCTCCAACACCACAGTTCAAAAGCATCAGTTCTTCCGCACTCAGCTTTCTTTATAGTCCCAACTCTCACATCCATAAATGTCTACTGAAAAAACCATAGCTTTGACTATATAGACCTTTGTCAACAAAGTAATGTCTCTACTTTTTAATATGCTATCTAGGTTGGTCATAGCTTTTCTTCCAAGGAGCAAACGTCTTTTAATTTCATGGCTGCAATCACCATCTGCAGTGATTTTGGAGCCCCCCAAAATAAAGTCTGTCACTGTTTCCATTGTTTCCCCATGTATTTCCCATGAAGTGGTGGGACTTGATGCCATGATCTTCGTTTTTCTGAATGTGGAGCTTTAAGCCAACTTTTTCACTCTCCTCTTTCACTGTCATCAAGAGGCTTTTTAGTTCCTCTTCACTTTCTGCCATAAGGGTGGTGTCCTATGCATATTTGAGGTTACTGATATTTCTCCTGGCAGTCTTGATTCCAGCTTGTGCTTCATCCAGCCTGACATTTCACATAATGTACCCTGCATATAAGTTAAATGCGGGGTGACAATATACAGCCTTGACATACTCCTTTCCTGAGTTGGAACAAGTCTTTTGTTCCATGTCCAGTTCTAACTGTTGCTTCTTGACCTGCATACAGATTTCTCAGGAGGCAGTTCAGGTATTCTGGTATTCCCATCTCTTTAAGAATTTTCCACAGTTTGTTGTGATCCACACAGTCAAAGGCTTTGGCATAGTCAATAAAACAGAAGTAGATGTTTTTCTGGAACTCTCTTGCTTAATGTACTTATAAAAATTGACATTTAATCCCAGTCTAATGAACTTTATATATGTAGGCATATTTTAAGATAGATGATATTGAATTTTATAAAGCATGTTACCTTTGTCATCTATTTTACTTTTAAAAGCAGGTCTTTTGGTGGTGGTAGTTATTTTTATTATTCACTGCCCACTAAGTGCCTGGTGAGTTATATATAGTATTGATAAAATTAAAACTTGTTGCAGTTTTTATGTGTCATGTTCTGTGCTAAAGTACTTTAGGTGGCTCAAAAAGGTTATATAACTTGGTCAAACAAGTAGGTTGTGGTTTTAAAATTCTAAGTTTGGTAGTGTGACTCCCAACGTGTACTGTTCTAACCATCTTTATATGTTATTTGTTCTAGGTGGTATTATTCCCACTTTACAAATGAGGAACCTGAAGATCAGATAGAGTAAGTACTTTGGCTGTTGTTGCAGAAGGGAGAAATGACAGAGGTGGCTCTGTTAGACTTCAAAGTATATTTTCTATGACATAGTATTAGGTTGGCCAAAATGTTTCTTTGGCTTTTCTGGTAGTGCTTAGTTGTCTTTAAGTTCATGCGAAACAGTTTTGTTAGATTGTATTGTGACAGCTGTCATAACAGTGTTCATTTAAAAAAAATTCACAAAGCTGGTTAATTTTGTATAGCTGTTTTAATATTGAAGGTGGAAGAAAAAAGTAATGTTTTTGGCATGTTATGCTTTATTATTTCAAGAAAGATAAAAACACAACTGAAATGCACAAAAAAAGATTTGTTCAGTGTATGGAGAAGGTGCTGTGACTGATCGAACATGTCAAAAGTGGCGTGCAAAGTTTCATGCTGGAGATTTCTCGCTGGACAATGTTCCACTGTCAGGTAGACCATTGAAGTTGATAGTAGTCAACTTGAATATTAATTGAGAACAGTCAGTGTTACACCACGAAGGAGATAGCTCTCAAAATATACTCAGAATATCCAAATCAGACATTGAAAATCATTTGTACCAGCTTGGTTATGTTATTCACTTTGATGTTTGGCTTTCACATAAGTTAAGTGAGAAACTTTCTTACTTTCTTAGTCTCATTTCTGCATGTAATTCTCCATTTAAACTTAATGAAAATGTTCCACTTTTAAAACAAACTGTGATGGATAATGAAAGGTAAATACTGTACAATAATGTGGAACTGAAGAGATCATGGGACAAGCAAAATGAACCACCACCAACCACATTGAAGTCCAATCTTCATCCAAAAAAGGTGATGTATATACAGTAGAATTGGAAGCGAGTCCCCTATTATGAGCTCCTTCTGGAAAACCAAACAACTGATTCCAGCAAGTAGTGCTCCCAGTTAGACAAAATGAAAGCGACAGACAACAAAAAGCATTCGAAATTAGTCAAAAGAAAACACATGTTCTATCAGGATAATGCAAGACTGCATGTTTCTTTGATGACCAGGCAAAACTGTTACTTGGCTAGGAACTTCTGATTCACCTGCTATATTCACCAGAAATCGCACCTTTGGATTTCTTTTTATTTCTATATTTACAGAAGTCTCTTAATGGAAGAATTTCAGTTTCCTGGAAGATTGTAAAAGGCACCTGGAATAGTTCTTTGCTCAAAAAGATAAAAAGGTTTTGGGAAGATGGAATTATGAACTTGTCTTGATAATGGTAGAAAGTAGTGGAACAAAACGGTGAATACGTTGTTCAATAAAGTTCTTGGTGAAAACAAAAAATGTGTCTTTTATTTTTACCTAAAAAATCCAAAGGCACTTCTTGGCCAACCCAATACTAGTTATTTTTCCTTCATCTTTCTCATCATACTTCCCCATAATTATCTTTGTGTATTTGAAGATAATTTTTATTAGAAATTTTGGAAAAGGAATTTGTCTTATGATTTTCACTTGTGATTTGGAGAGAGGCATATTAACAGATAATTGCAGTAGGTGTCAGGAGACTTGAATTCTTGTATTATTTCTGATTCTAGCCATATAACATGGGACAAATCACCTTTTCTGGGTCTTATAAAATGAGGGCATTGGATTAGATGATTTTAAAGATTTCCTCAAACTCTAAAATATAATTTGACTCTTTTGATTTAATGTTTATACTTGTTCTTTTTAGTACAGGTAGAACTTTACCACCTGTATTTTAGCACGTTAAATATTATACTTCATTAAAGTTAGAGAGCAAGGAGCTTTGATTTTTATTCTTTTCTTGTACTATTATATCCAATGTTGAAATTCAGTAATTGGAAGAAGTTCCATGTAAAGAAGTAATTAATCTTATTATAAGGACAACCTTGTAAACTATTGAGAATTCTCTTAGTTTTTACATTCAGAAAGAATAATTCTAAAAATCTTAATATTATAAAAGGAAATAAATTGTTTTTAACAGAAAATGTTTCCATCAAAGAAGACAGGAATGGGTGACTGCCTCCTTCAGTGCACTTGCAAGTTCTTACCTGTACAATATACTAATAGCAATGATAGTAATAAGTAACTTTTATTGAGAATTAATTTTATGTTTAGCTTTTTATACATATTGCATCAGTTAATAATCATGAAAACCCTATAGTAGAAAGTGGAGAATTGATAGGTCAAGTAATTTCTCTTAAAGCTACATTGTTGGTAAGTGGTGAAGCTGAGATTTGAACCTATAGAATGCCAGAGATTTTCCTCATAGTTATAAAATGGAGCATAATTGTAAGAGGTTTATGCTTATCAACATATGAATGAAACATGAAACTTTTTAGGAAAGAGTAGGTCTGATGGCTTGTGATGAATGGCTGTTTCTAAGTTCTCAGATTTGATCACTGCTAGTTACATATTTTATTAATATAGTCATAAAACATGTAATAGCTTTTAGATTATTTTTATAACATCACTTATTTTCTAAAGAGTTAATAAATTCATTGTAAGTTATAGGAAACCATTTTGCGGGGCTTGGGATGGTGAGTGTATGGAGGTTATACACATAAGCACATACATGCAAGCTGCATGGATTGGGAGCTATACATTAGGGTAACTAATCTTCCCAGTTTGTCTAGGCTTGAGTTTCTAGATCATGAAAGTTTCAGTGCTAAAACTAGGAAACTTGCAAAAAACAGGTAACAGGCAAGTATGTATCTACATATGCATGTATGTATATGTGTGTGTATGTCTCTAAAGCAATGGTAGTAGATGAGCTACAAGGAATTCAGATTTTGCAGAGCATAAAACAGCTCTGAATTCAGTGCCTAGACTGATATTTGTCTGTTTTATTAGCAGAAAGCTCAGTCTCCTGTGTTTTCCCCATTTCGGATAACCTTTTCTTGTCATGAAGAAATTAATTTCTTTGTTGGAATCATTTCACATAAACTTGATAGCAGGAGTCCTGTTATTGAGGCAGCTTACACAGTGATTTGCTAAGTACAGCCTCTTCATAAAAGGTGAAGCAGAAGTCAATTTATCGATCACTACCAGGATTTCAGTAACCTGTTGAACTGCCTGATTTTTTTCCCCTTCTCATAAAGCCTACTATCTTTATTTCTCTTTATACCTTGCATTTAATTGTTTCCTTTGGAAACATTTTTTACATGTATTTTCACATCATGTAAACAATTTTTGGTGTGTATTTGCTATTTTCTGGAGTTTGAACTGTTAAAACACATGAAATTGCCAAGATTTGGCTATTTTTGAGATACAGCAATGGCATCGTCATATGACCCAAGTAATACTTAATTCAGCTTTTGGTTATGTGAAAACATTGGGCTACTAACCTAAATCTAAGCAGAGTATTCCACTGAAACCCTGGTTAATATTATGGAGGAAGTGAGATGAACTTTGGAATTATTACTCTATTCTGCCAATTTGCTAAAATTACATTTTAAAAAGTATAACTCGTGGAAAAACTGAGTGTTGCACAACCATTAATATTAGACAGGCATTTAAAAATTTATTTTAACCAAAGGTTAAGACCAAATTTAATCACTTTTCTTTCTCAGAATTTTGACCCATTGTATTAATTTTAAACTATAATGGGTAATGTAAATTTTCATTTTGGAAGAAAAATGCTCCTTTCATTGAATTTGATTTAAAATTGTTGCTGTATTATTAACAGAAACAGATACCAACCAATAGATTACTTTCTGTGCCTTTTCAACAGTCTGATTTCGGATTTGCCTTCTTGGATTATTTAGCTTCTAGAACAAACACAGGATGTAACTGTTTTTTTTTTTTTTTTTTTTAAGAAATGTAGCCAGTTACTATTTATCTTAGCCTCATATACTAGGAGCCTGGAAGGCTGCAGTCCATGGGGTCGCTGAGGGTAGGACATGACTGAGCGACTTCACTTTCACTTTTCACTTTCATGCATTGAAGAGGAAATGGCAACCCACTCTAGTGTTCTTACCTGGAGAATCCCAGGGATGGTGGAGCCTGGTGGGCTGCCATCTATGGGGTCACACAGAGTCAGATATGACTGAAGCGACTTAGCAGCAGTAGCATATACTATCATAATTTTGAGATTCTTGTGATATGTATAAAATTGTACATGTTAATTTTTTATGTTAAAAGCATACTTTTTTCTCTTTTGCCCCATTCATCCCACATTTGTATAACACTTGGTTCATAAAAAGGGAAAGGATCCCTTTATGGTTCCAAGTTGTGCATACAGTGGACTAAACCAACTTGAGCAATGATTCTACCTTAGAAAAAAAATAAGCTAATATAGACTTTTAAGGAATTAACTTTAAGACTAGTATTTTGCATAATTGGAACTCATATCTGGGTTTCATTCATTCAAAATATCATTTTCCCATCATGATATTCCTTAAGTACTTTTGACAGTGTCTAAGTACATCTCTTGATCTACCTCTTATTGATATCAGATATTTTGAGTGCCTTCTATTACTGAAGTATTGTACTCAATCTTATATATATTTTTCACAAACTACTTTGTGACTATTAAAGAGTAATATGCATGAATTGTGGTTTGGTAGATATTCTCAGAAATAAAGTATCATGATTATCAAGACTATTAAAAAAAATACCTTCCTAAGTCTTTAGAAATCATTTTCATTGTTACAAGTTAAAAGATAATTGGCCCAAATATAATGAAATATGTTCTGATGCTATAATATATCTAACTTGAGTTTATCCTTAAACTGTTTAGCTTGAAAACCTAAAAAAAAAAGTAAGTATAAAGCAGGAAACATCTAGATAAGATGGGAATTTGATACTAAATTCTCAGAGACTAAATTCATGGGGCAATTGACTAGAGGATGTGACGTTTCTTTGATCACAAATATTCATATATTGTAAGTGTATAGTCCAGTAAATGTTTATAATCTGATAATACCTGTGTAACTTAGCACCTTGATCAAGTAATGGAACAGCTGCACCCTGGAACCCCTGTTAACGATAACTTCTAAACCTAACATCAGGTTTTATTTACTCAGCTCAACTTTTAGCTGAGTATTTAGTAATCAAGATTTAAAACTGCTTGAAGAACAAGACTACTTAATTTGCACAAATTATCCAGATACATTTTCATATTTGATATACTAGCTATGTCAATATTCAGTTTAAATCTACAGAATTTGAAATGTCTAGAGTTTTCTTAGTTGTCTTTATGATTGCTGAACAAGAATTTAGACAATTTCTGAATGTCATCCCGATTTTTCTGATTAACTACATTGCTTGGACAGTGATTGACAGTCAAAACTGATTTGATTGGCCCCTTAAGTTCTCTGTTTTGAACTGTTGAGATTACAAAACTCAATCATATGCAGAGAATTTGCCATTCAGACTGACAGTTCTGTCAGGTCAGATGGTAAGATCATTATGCATGCAGCAAGTACATTGTTATTGCTATGTGGGTTTAGGGGGAGCCGGTGTTTTGGTTTGTTTTTTTTTTTTTTCCTTGAAATCTAGGTGGAAGCTCTGGTCTCTGAAGGTAAAAAGCTAGAACATCAGTCTATCTCCATTTGGCTTTAGTTTCACTGTTATTTCCTTGTGCTGAGCTATTCCAGTCACTAAGCCCCAAACTTAGTTTTTTCACTAATGTTTGTCAAAGAAAGATCTGTCCTCTTTGAGAGATTAAAATGAATAATAGTCTTTTGATGCTATTGGCAAGTGGCTTTCACAGTCCATGGCAAATCTAATGAGCTACATCTGCCTGCTTGGAAAATTCAGCCTTTGATCATGTAAAAGAATTCTCAGAACATAAACATGAATTTCTGTGTACATTAAAACACTATCTTGACCAACTTATAAATGTGTTATAAATTGTTTATCTTAAAGCTTAACATTCAGAAAACTAAGATCATGGCATCTGGTCCCATCACTTCATGGCAAATAGATGGGGAAACAGTGGCTGACTTTATTTTTGGGGGCTCCAAAATCACTGCAGATGGTGACTGCAGCCATGAAATTAAAAGACGCTAACTCCTTGGAAGAAAAGTCATAACCAACCTAGACAGCATATTAAAAAGCAGACATTGCTTTGTCAACAAGGTCCATCTAGTCAAGGCTATGGTTTTTCCAGTAGTCTTGTATGGATGTGAGAGTTGGACTGTAAAGAAAGCTGAGTGCCGAAGAATTGATGCTTTTGAGCTGTGGTGTTGGAGAAGACTGTTGAGAGTCCCTTGGACTGCAAGGAGATCCAACCAGTCCATCCTAAAGGAAATCAGTCCTGAATATTCATTAGAAGGACTGATGCCAAAGCTGAAACTCCAATACTTTGGCCACCTGATGTGATGAACTGACTCATTGGAAAAGACCCTGATGCTGGGAAAGATTGAAGATGGGAGGAGAGGGGGACGACAGAGGATGCGATGGTTTGATGGCATCACCGACTCAATGGACATGAGTTTGAGTAAACTCCAGGAGATGGTGATGGACAGGAAGGCCTGGCGTGCTGCAGTCCATGGGGGCACAAAGAGTCGGACATGACAGAGTGACTGAACTGAAGGTATTTTATAACAACATTCAGTGGTATTCAGTTTCAACTGTAATATTTACTTTTTGCAGAAACCTGGAAAAATGAATAATATAAACTATTTGACGAAGGTAGTGGGTTTATATCAGGAACTGAATTTTTGGTATTTTAGTTCTACAAGGTCAGTTATTCATATTTAAAAGAATAATAGTGTGAATTGTACATATTGATCTTCACTTCTTAGAGCATCAAGTTCCTTCTGCATATCAACTAGGTATACTATGATGTGGGAATAAATTGAATCTTATGGAATCATATGACAGAGTGTGATAGACTTGTGATTTATGGATAACCCAGTATATATAAGCACAGTTACACTCAAGGTTTGCATCTTCAGTTCTTTTGATAGTCAGAGAATGGAGGCTGATCTCTTATAATGTTTATGTAGAAAAGTAACAATCATTTCATCTAAGCTCATATGAGGCAAGTATTTCATCTCATGGTTGAAGGAACCCCTTTTTATGGCTTGGGTAATGGTATTTTATTAATTTAAATAAACTATAAATTTAATGTGTCGGTTTCAGGAAGGTTTTTTTCCTTTGAAATGGCTTCATCACTTGTTCAAAGTGATGATATGAAAAGTAGTTGATTATTTTCATATCAACTATAAGAAAGCTTCATGAAAAACCCTGCCTGACCATCCACTTTTAAGCATAACTACCTAGTGACCTCTGACAAGCAGTTTTTCCTCTGCTGTGGTGTTTGGGTAAAGGGGGTATCATTGCTCTTGAGAAAGAATGAAGATGAAAGGCAGAGTGCTCATTCAGTAACTTTGTACACATCAGTGGAGTCACTATTAGGCACTGTAATAGTTACAACTATAAAACAGAGCAATAATTCTTTGAATTTAATATGAGAATTGTGATAAAAGGAGGCATGAATCTTGCACAGGCCTGTTGTGGCATGTGGAGTGATTTAGGGAATATGGAGAATCAGCACACAACACAGAACAAGGATAATAAAACATGAGCACCTTAAAGAGGATCAGAATGGGAACATTCCTTCATTCATACTTTGTTGTTGTTCAGTCGCTCAGTTGTGTCTGACTCTTTGTGACCCCATGGACTGCAGCACACCACGCTTCCCTGTCCTTCATCTCCCAGAGCTTGCTTAGACTCAGGTCTATTGAGTCAGTGATGCCATCCAACCATCTCATCCTCTGTCGTCCCCTTCTCCTCCTGCCTTCAATCTTTTCCAGCATCTAGTGAATCAGCTCTTCACATCAGGTAGCCAAAGTATTGGAGCTTTAGCTTCAACAACAGTCCTTCTAATGAATATTCAGGATTGATTTCCTTCTGGATTTATTGGTTTGATCTCCTTGCATTCAAGGGACTCTCAAGAGTCTTCAACACCACAGCTCAAAAGCATCAATTCCTTAGCAGTCAGTCTTCTTTATGGTCCAACTCTCAACATCCATACATTAGCAGTGGGAGTTAACATTGGAATCACATTCTATATTGTTTATAATTTTTGGAACAAGTTTGCTGTGTATGTTGTTGTATATTAATTGATTAGTAAACTAAAAAACAAAAAAGGAAAGAGGTGGAAAGTTGTGACTTTTCCAAGAGCAGAATCTTTAAAAAGCTAGAGTAGAGAACAGAAAGAGGAAAGTAGCAGATGTTAAGAAAGATTCTTCATTAAGATCATAAATTGTGTAAGACACTCCCCTGCATTTCATCCTAATATTTAATCAGATCTTCCTTTCACTGACTTTTTGTGACCCATTTTTAACAACTTTATTGAGATATAATTCAATATCATAAAATTCACTCACTTAAAATATAGTGCAATGATTTTTTTGTTATTCACAGAGTTATGCAGCCATCACCACAACTAATTTTAGAACACTTTATTTTCCCAAAACAAAACCCCATACTCATTAGCAGTGTCTCCCTGTTCTCCCTCAGTCTCCCAGCCCTAGGCAACCACTTATCTATGCGATCCAAGTTTTAAAGTTGTTGATTTGAAACTCCCTCCTGCCTTCCAAGGACATTCTACTTCAAGCCATTTGATTGATTACACCGGCACAATCAGAAGAAGCACAATTATTCTCTTTTTTGAATTAAATCTTGTAAATCAAAAGTGAAAGTGTTAGTCATTCAGCCATGTCCGACTCTTTGTGACCCCATGCACCCCATGGAGCCCACCATGCTCCTCTGTCCATGGAATTCTCCAGGAAAGAATACTGGAGTGAGTTGCCATTCCCTTCTCCAGGGGATCTTCCTGACCCAGGAATCAAACCTGGTTGCATTGCATTGCCTGCATTGTAAGCAGCTGCTTTACCATCTGAGCCACCAGGAAGCCCAAAGAAGGTGGCATATAACTGCATTCATAGATATAGTTTCTTAAACATGGTTTTCAAATGGTTGTTTTTATCATAGATATAGACCTGTTAAATATACCCCAACCCTGATCCTTAACTTAAAGATTCAGAGTATTGATTTTGTCAAAATCCTACAATCCCTGGCCAAACTGTTCTGGCTCATTCTGACAGCACTCAAAAGATACTAACGTGTGACTCAGAAAAAAAATTAGTCAATATAATATAAAATGTATATGCTCAGGGCATAGGACATTGTACCCACCTTCCCCACCCCACCCCCAGCAAACAGCACATTCCCCTCCTATAAGTAAGTTTTAGGGCAAGCTAAAGTGTTGTCAGTAAGTTGCCTCACACATATGAAACTAGAATAAGGAGGCTAGTTACATGGTTTAAACTTTGAGTGACACTATTCTCTTAGTCATACTGAGAATAATGCTCCCTACCAATCCCCATAGATACCTGTGTCCTAATCCCTGGAACCTGTTAACCTTACACAGCAAAGGGGACTTTGTAGATGTGATTAAGTTAAAGTATATAAGATGGGAAGATTATGATGGTTTATATAGGTGTGTCCAATCTAATCACCTGTTCTCTTATAATTGGAGAACTCTTCTGTGGTGAAAGGGTGATGGGATAATGGAAGAAAAATGGAAATGGCAGTCAAAGGAGAGCTCAACCCACCATTGCTGGCTTTGAAGATGGTAGCCAGAGGCCATGGCCATGGATTGCTGGTGGCCTCTAGCAGCTCGAAGAGGCAAGGAAGTAGATTCTTCTCTAGAATTTTCAGAAGGGAATACAGCCCTGCTGATTCTTCGATCTTAGACCAGTGAGACTCTTGTCAGCTTTCTGACCTATAAAACTGTACTGTAATGAATTTGTGTTGTTTTAAGCCACTAAATTATTTGATTATAGCAGCAATGAAAACCTAAAACACAGATTTCTTATAATGTGAATCTAGTCAGTAAGCCCTGGGCAAGCACACTGTCTCCTAGAATACTGTGTGGGTGGGCCTTGCCCATGTTTGGCTCAGTAGCTCTTTCTTTATATCACAGGTGTCTTCCTCAAAGCCCTTTCTTGAATGACTTATTTATTAAAATGCATTTAATAAGAACATGGACTTGAGAGAATGGGCCTGAGTTAAATTCTGGCTCTGCCATTTTACTAGCTGGATAACCTTGGACAGGTGACTTGATATTCTAAGCCTTGATTTTTATGAACAAAGTGGGAATAATAATATCTACCCTTTGGGATATTTGGAGAATAAATGAGATAATATATGTAAAAGGGCACAATGCTGATAAATAGTGATCCCCTAATAAATGATTGCTGGTATTATCTTCTCATAAAGGCTAGAAGAGATTTATCAATAGCATGCATTCTAACACTTGATCGGATACAAACATATTAAGAATGATTGTTGCAGCCATTGGATTTATGTGACCGTTCCACAAGATTCTGTTTATATCCCTCTGACTCCTGGTACCTGAGCCTTTTAACTGAAAAAGGCTTACTTTTGGAAACTTTAATAAGTAAGTTAAAACCACAACCATAAAGTTAAAAGATGCTTGTTCCTTGGAAGAAAAGCTATGACAAACCTAGACAGCATACTAAAAAGCAGAGACATTACTTTCCCAACAAAGGTCCATATAGTCAAAACTATGGTTTTTCTAGTAGTCATGTACAGATGTGACTGTTGGGCTATAAAGAAGGCTGAGCGCCAAAGAATTGATAGTTTCAAACTGGTGCTGGAGAAATATCTCGAGAGTCCCTTAAACAGTAAGGAGATCCAACCAGTCCATCCTAAAGGAAATCAACCCTGAATATTCACAGGACGGACTGATACTGAAGCTGAAGCTCCAATACTTTGGCCACCCGATGCAAAGAGCAGACTCATTGAGAAAAACCCTGATGCTGGGAAAGGTTGAAGGCAAGAGGAAAAGAAGGATGCAGAGGATGAGATAGTTGGGTAGCATTGCTGACTCAAAGGACATGAGTTTGAGCAAACTCTGGGAGATAGGGAAGGACAAGGAAACTTGGTGTGCTGTGGTCCATGGGGTGGCAAAGAGTTGGACACAGCTTGGCGACTGAACAAAAACAATCTTTGATTTATAGTGCAATATGTAATACCTTGTAATGTTTCCTTTCTCCTTAGAGCTAATGTGAAATAGAATGCATTAAGGAAAACCTGCAATTCTGTTTCTACAACTAAAAATAAATCCCTAAGACTGGAGTTATTTCTTCAGTTTAAATCCCTAGTGCCTGACAAATGGCTGATATTTAACAGGCAGCAGTGTTTACTGAACTGAACTAAACTTACTTCTAAGCAACTTATTCTTTTATAATCTGTTTTGAATTCATCTATTTTGTAGCTACTCTTATTTAGGCCTATATGTTTGGTGCCTTGGCTACTAGAGCAGTTTTGAATGACTCCTTCTTCTCCTTGTCTTTCTCTCTTGATCTTCCACAGAACCACCAAACCAGGCAATGACTGTTGTATAGTATGTATGCATGTGTGCTAAGTCACTTCAGTTGTGTCCGATTCTTTGTGACACTACACACGGTAGCCCACAAAGCTCCTCTGCCTATTGGATTCTCCAGGCCAGAATACTGGAGTGGGTTGCCACACCCTCCTCCAGGGGATCTTCCCAGCCCAGAAATCAAACCCGCACCTCTTGTGTCTCCTCCGTTGGCAGGCAGATTCTTTACCACTAGCACCAGTGCACCCTCTTCAATTTAGTCTTTATCTTCATCCCATTGCATACTTCCTCATAGACATGTTTTAAACTCAGTGTTTCCCAACTTTTTTATGTCCTTACCATGACAGTATTGACTAGTTGCTATCATCTCTACTTTATAGATGAGGAAAAAGAATAAAAAATAGGTAGACTGCCCAAAAGTTACTGAGCTGGGAAGTGGTAGAGCTGAGGTGGGAACCTGGGCCTGTGTGCCCTGTTTTCTCTTCACTGTGCTGCCCTGCCTCTCTGATGTAGGGTGCCCTGGCACAAGTGCAGGAGATGGGCAGACAAGCCACTGTTAGATTAGAGCTATGCTTAATAATGGAAACTAGCGCTATGATCTTGGTACTTTTTGTCTTCAAGTTAGAATTTGAGGAAGGAATATAACCAATATTCTGGAATAAACCCAGTAAAAGCATTATTCATTGTTGCTAAACCATTACCTTGTGATCTTGGCTAAGCTTCTTTCCCTTTTTGTGCTTCAGCTCTATCTTGTACAGCATATAGTTGATAGATATCTATTTATATCCAAAAATGTTTTATGATGTTAGGAGTAGTGTTCAGACTCTGGAATTAGGTAGCAAGTACTACACAAATATTAAGTTTGAATTCTTAGTCTTAATATTAAAGTTTGACACCACCATGTTTTTCCTTTATAGCATCAGACCTTTACTTTGCTATGTCTTTTGTTTTCTTCCCGACACTGACAAAGAGATTTGTTCATAGAAAACTGACTCTGAAGATGACACACTTCGTTGTATCTCAGTGGCTTAGGCTCCACATGCAGTTTCTTCTCTGTCTTTAATTAAACTTGTTTTTTTTTCAGTGCTATAGCTGGGAGCACTGTGTTGACACAACTCATTCTTGTACAGAACAGATTAAAATGTCAGTGTTCTAATGTTCTCATCTGTGGGAAAAAGAAAATATTTGGGATATTTTATTTATAACTTTTAAAAGACTCCTCTGTGGAGAAAGATTACTTGTAGGCTGGAAAGCCATTTGACAGTTAAAGGGACAGACTCTATTTAATATTAACCTAACAGAAAAGGGGGGAAAAGTATGAAATCTTACTAAAACTCTTTTCTAGGGATATAGAATCCATTTTTCTTTCTATTTCCTTCTTAATTTTCACTCAATTGTATCTCTTAATTTCCTAGTGTTCTGCTTAATCCTTCTAGATGCTGTGTATGCATATATTAATATTTATTAATTAATACATTAATATTAAATATATTAATATTTTGTGGAAAAGGCAGTCAGTTGGTCATAACAGTAAACACATATATTATGTGGAAGAGGGCTACTAGTCAAGGGAAATAGAGTTAGTGTATTGAGCCTTTAACCTTCAAATCGCAGGTCTGAATGTATTTATTTTTACAATGGAGTCATTGATATTTGCTTGCCAATTAGTGGTGGGGACTTCCCTGGTAGCTGAGCTGGTAGAGAATCTGCCTGCAATGCAGGAGACCTGGGTTCGATCCCTTGGTTGGGAAGATCCCCTGGAGGAGGGCATGACATCCACTCCAGTATTCTTGCCTGGAGAGTCCCTATGGACAGAGGAGCATGGCAAGCTGCAGCCCATGGGGTTGCAAAGAGTCAGACATGACTGAGCAATTAAGCACAGTTATTGGCTAGCAAATTCACCAACCATGCCACAGCTTGAGACTCTTTGCTACCTATCAGGCGTTCACAGGATATGCTGCTGCTGCTGCTACTGCTGCTGCTAAGTCGCTTCAGTCGTGTCCTACTCTGTGCGACCCCATAGAAGGCAGCCCACCAGGCTCCACCGCCCCTGGGATTCTCCAGGCAAGAACACTGGAGTGGGTTGCCATTTCTTTCTCCAATGCATGAAACTGAAAAGTGAAAGTGAAGTTGCTCAGTAGTGCCCGACTCTTAGCGACCCCATGGACTGCAGCCTACCAGGCTCTTCCGTCCATGGGATTTTCCAGGTAAGAGTACTGGAGTGGATTGCCATTGCCTTCTCCGATTCACAGAGTATAAGCCACATTAATTAATGCTGGGTGCCATGCAAATTTTAGAAGTCGTAGTAAAGAGACAGGCTTGCTGCAAACCGATAAGATAGGGACTTAATAAAAGAACTAAGACTAAGGGAACACTTGTCTGTATCTGAAATAACGTTTTAAGTGTCTATATGTATTGATGTATTGACTGTCTAATCTACATAGCTCTATAAATAGGTAATATAAAATCATCTTCACTTTGCAGATGGTAACCTGAGGCCTGTAAATGTAAGGTAACTTGCCCAAGGCAACACTGGAAATGAAGAAGCTGGATTTTGAATCCATGGAGTTTTGTTCTATAGCCTATTCTTTTTGAGAGTTTCTGAAAGTTTATCAACTTCAATATTGTACATTTAGGAGCTTTTAAATTGTTAAACCAACATGTAATATTGAATAGATGAAGAAGATAAATAGTAAAATCACAAGGAAAGTCCTTTCTTATGTTCATGCGCTAGATGGTGGCCAGGCAAAATTTCTAGACTTCTTTGTGTATATCTTAACTGGCAAAGGAATAATGAATTGTTCTGGTTTGCCCATATAAAGACAAAAGGTAGCTTTCCAGAAAGGCAGACATTAGCATTCCAAGTGCCCACTCCATACTCCTGATTTTGGAAGTTGGCTGCCCTCTAGCAGATCATCTGCCTTTCAGACCTTATTTAGAGATTTGCTTGATTTGAGTTGTCCCCTGGGTTAACAGCTGTGGAATCTGTATTTCTTTGGCATTGCTCCCTTCTATGTAAATTACAGATGTTCTCTAATGCCCTTTTGGGTTGCTTTTGAAAAAAGAGGAAAGATTAAAAGCTTTTTTTTTTTTTTTTAAGGAATCTAGCCTAGGTTCTAAGTAGGAAGAAATATATTTACTGCATTTTTCCCCATTTTTGTTTCCCTTCAATCTTTGAAACTACTCCTTGCAGCCCTGCTGCTATGGGATCAATTTGTTGGCAAGGGTTATTCAAACATGAGCAGAATTTGTGTCCTCTTTGGATTAAAGTGCTAAAGCCAACAATAACAATTTTCATGTGGGAACTGGTGCTTGATAGCCAAGTCAGACTATACTTGGTGGTCTGTAATTTACTCCAGATTAAAAACAAGCATTTGAAGGGGAGGAGGGTCTTTTCCCAGGTTTTTGTTTGTTTTTATTTCCAGTCTTTTTGTTACTTTCTTTTTTAACCTGCTGTTTTTAAATAGATATTGTTTTAGAGGTACTTTTTTGCCTCTTGATTTGAAGGTGAAAGGAATAGGATACTTGAACAGAGGTGTATAATAGAGCTCTTTTTTAAAAAAAATTTATATTACGGTGTAACTTAAAAGTTGAGTGAACAGATCTGCAGTATACAGCTTAAATGAATTTTTGCATATATGTAACTCATTTCTATCTTTCCCACTTCCATTTTATTTAACTTTTACACTTTTATCTTCTATGGCTGGAGGGAAAAATCACATAATATTGAAGACTGCTATACATGGCAATCCACTCCAGGACTATTGCCTGGAAAATCCCATGGACAGAGGAGCCTGGTAGGCTACAGTCCATGGGGTCGCAAAGAGTCGGACACGACTGAGCGACTTCATTTTATGTATATATATACACATACTTAGTGTAGATTTTTGGATTTAACTTCATTTCAAACCTCTAGTATTATGTGGCAGCTCTCTGTGTTTCCAATTCAGCTTTCTTCTTTTTCTTTCAACAGTTATTTCAAACTTTTGTCACTGTCCTCAGAGTTTCTTTCTTATGGAAAAAACTTTCAGCGTGTGACTTCACCTATTAGGTTACCACGAAAGTTGAGGCATTCGGAAGGGAGCTCCCTTATCTTTATGTGGCCTTCTCGTTGCTCCCCTGTATTTATATACCCTTATCCATTCTTTTTGTCTGAAACTGTGATTACATCCCTTTTGATCTCAGTGATTCACTTTATCAACTTATTCCCTTTTTCCCCCTTAGCTTCTCTGTTGACTTCTACTCAGTATATATGCATGGTTAAGATGTCTTAATTAAATAAACAAGTTAATATGAAGTTTGCCATTGACCCTGGACCACCTTCCTTTCTTCTTTACCTCACACTCAAGCTTCTTGACTCTTCTCACTGTTTCCACTTCTGATATCTCATTGCTCTTCCTCAACAGTAGGATGGCTTTTTACCGACCTTTCTCCACTGAAACTGCTTCTGCCAGAATCACCAGTTTTTAAATTTCCTTCTTTGATATTTTTTCTCTGATTTTTTTCCTTCTTCCTCTCTAATCCCTCCTCAGACTCCTTTTGGGAACTCCAGTTATTTTCCCTATCCCTTAAACGTAGGAGTTTTCTAAGATTCGGTCTTTGTTTGGCCTTACTTCTATTTTATGCATTTTGTGGACAATCTGGTCCACATGCACAAGGTTTTAGTTATTGCCTGTACCTCTTGCTTTCTGATACTTACTAATTCTATTTTGAATCTCCCTCTTGATCTTCAACTTTCAGACTCACAGTTTGCATTTGCACATGTCATAGTCACATAAGGAAAACCTAACATTATTATCTTACCTCAGCATATTCCATCCCCAGAATAAACCTGCTTCTGTTATGTATTTTCTATTCTAGTTGTTGGCATCATCTGCAGCCTTCTTTATTTCAGAAGTTTTTTTTTTTCTTTTTGTTTTTAAATGTTTTATGCCAGGCACTAAGTTCTGGAGTACAGAGCTATTAGAGACGTTATGAGATAAGGTCCTTGCCCTCTATCACAGAGACTAATAGGAGAGAAAACACATGAACAGAGAATAACCACAATTTAGTAAACACTGTGGTAGAAGTGTGTGCCATAGACATTTATATCACAAGAAAGAACATAGAACTCAAATAGTGGACTCAGGAAAAGCTTCTTGGAAAAGGTGGTGCCCAAGTAGAGTCCACAAAGTAGGAGCTTCCTATGACTCCTCCTTTTTTCCCCCCTTTTTTCCTCCATTGAGTGCTGAGTCCCATTAATTCTAGACACTTAATGTCTTCCAAATTTGGTTCATTTTTCCCATCACACCTCCTATTGCCTTAGTTCAGGCATCTTTGGGATATAGCAGCAACTTTCTAATGTCCTTCCCTTTTCCAATCTTAGTATATTTGTTTTTTCAGTCTCTACATTGTCATGATTTATAATAGTGTATTTGTGCTGTAAATTGTTGTTTTATGCTTCATTGCCTAAGTAAACCCCCTAAATACAGTGGTGCTCATAGAAGCTTTATATTGAGTACTTTCTGACTTTCTTCCTCTTCCTGCTCCTATTTTAGCATTTTGAATGCTGCCATTGTTAGGTATAGATATATAAAACCAATGTGCCTCATATCATGTGAGTGGTCTGATTAGCAAAAAAAAAAAAAAAGTATGTTATCTATTTAGCCTTGAAACTAGAGTGTTCAGTGTTAGTGGTTGTTGATCACATTCCTCTGAGTCAGAAAAGTATAGCATATATATTAGAATTAAGCAAGACTTTTCCTTTAGCAGAAATCTCTCTCTTTTAACACTAACAATGTTCAAGTTAGAATTTTGGCTTTGTAGTTGCCAGGAATAACTGTACATGGATAATTAACCAGACTGAATAACAGAGCAAAAGAACATACTTTATTTCCACACCATGGTAATAATAAAACTGTTACTAATTCTGGAGCTGCACATTATTTCCATAGTTGGATATGTCTTAATAAGGGAGTGGATTCCTCTCACTAACCTGAAGTCACGCCAAAAAACCTGCTTCTGCATAAAGGAGGTTTAACTTATTTTCTAAGCTAAATGATTTTTTAGCATAGGATGTTTGGGTACACATTTTTCTTGAGGCTACAAACTAGAATCTGTTAGTAGAATGGTAAGGTTGAGAATTCTTGCTTTGGTTGATTCAGTGCTTTACAGCCTGAACTGTTCCTTGAGGCAAGCTATTTCTCAGTTCCATTTTTCTACCTATATTCTGAAAATAATAATTAAAGATACCATAGCTATGAGGTAACTTCAGTGTTAATATTCCTCTTGTTTAAAATCAGGGACTTTTTTTTGCAGTGAGGAGGAGGGGAAACTACAGGGAAAGAAAAGTACAAATTTAATTTTAAAATTTTATTTTCCAGACTTCTGTGTAGTAGTGGAATTTAAAAATAAAACTAGAGAAAGTGTTCTCAGTGATATTTCTTGGTTTTCATTTAACTTTTGGTTGAGGATATTCAATGTTCTATCAGATTCTCTGCATCTGTAAATGAAAGGTCACCAAAGCGTTCAAATTTTGATCCTTGAGATGTTTAGGTACTTATTTAGATAAAGGCTTAGTTGTGCATTGCCATCAAATTTAATTGTTTGGTCTGTGTCCACTGGAATTTTGAAGCAAAATCAAAAGGGTGCTAAACACTAAATAGTTTCTCAGGCAATACCTGCTATTTGTACTTATGTTGAAAAGCTATTTAGCTTAAGGGAGAAAATTATAATATCCTGTAATTACCTTGTTCTAACTGTACTGTCTTGATAGTGATTTAACTTATTCAGATAGAATATGGCAGCTAGCATATGATCTCATTTTAGCAGTTTGTCAGTTGAACCTAATCATCTTTAACTTTAATAGATTTGTGTCAATTATATATTCACAATGAGAATGCCTCACAAAAGGCCTTCTTTCCAAACTACTAACACCTTCAACTAAAGACCAGAAGGCATCACTGACTACCTATTAGCTGATATTTGCTAGTAGGAATTTATCTGCTATCTTTTTTCGGAGAAGGCAATGGCAACCCACTCCAATACTCTTGCCTGGAAAATCCCATGGATGGAGGAGCCTGGTAGGCTGCAGTCCATGGGGTCTCTAGGAGTTGGACACGACTGAGCGACTTTACTTTCACTCTTCACTTTCATGCATTGGAGAAGGACATGGCAACCCACTCCAGTGTTCTTGCCTGGAGAATCCCAGGGACGGGGGCGCCTGGTGGGCTGCCATCTATGGGGTTGCACAGAGTCGGACACGACTGAAGTACCTTAGCAGCAGCAGCAGCAGCTATCTTTTTTACATCATATGTCAGTGCCCACTGTGAAAGGAACTGGAAGCCACCTAATCAATAAGACACTCTTAATTTTCTGCCTTCTCTCTTTTTATATATTATTGAGGTATAATTTATAAGAGGTAAAATAAATGTTATTAAACAAATTACATATACATTTTTAAATTTAAAGTTATTTATTTTTATTTAAAATTGTTTATTAAACAAACTTACACAAATTTTGTGTACACAAATGTAAATATTAACCCGATTTACGTATAGAATACTTACATTACATCAGAAAGTTTCCAGAGCATTTCAGTTCCACCTGAATGCCTGCTTTCTTGGATCACTAGTGGTACTAACTATCCCTGCTGTTCCCCAGGATGTAGACTCCAAAAGGCATTTTAGCTTGCAGAGTGTTTATTACGGAGTGCCCTTGGGGTCAACATTTGTGAAGGCAGGGGAAGAGAGCAGGGCTGGGTAGCAGGAGAAGTCAAGCATTTGGAAAGTCAAATGCCAGCCTGGACTGACCCTGTGAGGAACTCTCAGCTTTGATTGGCTTTTAAAGTTATCTGGAGCTGGGGCCAAAGGTTCAAGCCTTTATATTCCCATTTTGATCAGCTGTTGGATGCAGGCCACCCTGAGAAGAGGTCCACCCTTAGGGAATATGGCTTCCTCCAGCTGACGCCATTGTAGAAGGGCCTGTCAGATGATGGCTGATCACTCTCCCAGCAGCTGGGTAATAAGTCCTGTATCTAAGGGGAATCTGAAAAGATTCTCACATTTTCTCCCACATTGTTGTTAAAGAAATTCAAGCTGCTTGGAAACATAGGTGTTTTTTATTCAAGTCTGGAAGGAGGAAACCAGAATTAGAATAAAGAGTAATTGATAGCAGTTAAATATGAGAACATTCATAATTACACGTATTTATTTAAAACTTAGTGTAATAATATTTTGAATATATTTTAGGATTTATTCATTGAAGAAATATCTGAGATGAATGGGTACATTTATCCTTCGTTTTGGCCACCTACCTATATTTAGGTGTATATGAACCCCTTCTTATATTTGAACCCCTTCTGTATGAGGCCAAGCTCATCTACCACAGTGGAGACTGAAAATGCAACCTTATTGAAAGGGGTACAGGCATCAAACCTAAGCTCTGCCAAACAAACAAATTTTGTAATCAGACCTGGTGATATGAAGGACTAGGACTTTGTTTTCAATGACGTGCTATGCCAGCAGAACAATGTGTAAAGCCTTATCCACTTTCCAGAGCTGGCCGTGTTTCTATCACCAGACTCTACTTTAGTGGAGTCAGCAGTATAAACACCCAGAACCAAAGACAGTAGTTTTCTCATCATACTGGATGTGTTCTTTGGGCTTTGTTTCTGACTGGGTATCCTGTGTGCTTGATTAACTGGGATTGGTGTCAGTGTTTTGACTTCCAAAATCCTTGGCTCATATAACCTGTGTACTGTGTGTGCTCAGTCGTTAAGTCATGTCTAACTCTGCGATCCCAAAGACTATAACTCGCTATGCTGCTCTGTCCATGGGATTCTCCAGGCAAAAATAAAGGATTGGGTTGCTATTTCCTTCTCCACGGGGATCTTCCCGACCCAGTGATAGAACCTACATCTCCTTCATTGGCAGGCAGATTCTTTACCACTGAGCCACCTGGGAAACCTAGCTAATATAACCTACCCCCAACCCCCACCCCCACCAAATGTTTTAGGCAGTAGGATTATTATGGTGAAAAGAAAGACAAGGTTAAGTGGGGAGAGACTGAGCAAAAAGACAAATTGACAATATAATTCTAGGTTATGATGAGTAGCATGAAGGAAGTAACAGGGAGGTGAGATTAATAAAGGAAGGGGATGTTGGTGGTAGGGGGCAAGGAATCCTTAAAGAAGTCTAGGAAAGTAAAATGATTACCCTGAGACCAGTAGGCTGAGAGGAAGAGTAAACTGGATGAATGGTGAATGTGATGAAAAAGAATTTTGCAGCCAGAGACAAGAGCAAAATGAATGAGGATGAACTTTACTGTTCAAGGAACCAAAAGGAGCATAGTAGTTGTCAGTTGTGTTTGTTTAGCTAATTTAATAGTTTCTCTTTTTAAAGAAAAATATATTTTGATATGAAAACCTATGCTATAATTGATTTCTATTAACTCTGAAGCAGCACGGTTTGGATCAAAAAGCTTGTCTGACTATATTGGACTATATAGGAATATATACTGGAATCACCAGGGAAGTTTTCAGTAAGTGTGGATTTCTGGTACCCACCCATAGAGAATGTGAAAGTGAAAGCTACTCAGTTGTGTCTGACTCTTTGCAACCCCGTGGACTATACAGTCCATGGAGTTCTCCAGGCCAGAATACTGGAGTGGGTAGCCTTTCCCTTCTCCAGGGGATCTTCCCAACCCAGAGATTGAACCCTGGTCTCCCACATTGCAGGGGGATTCTTTACCAGCTGAACTACAAGGGAAGCCCCAGAATACTGGAGTGGGTCAGCCTATCCCTTCTTCGGCAGATCTTCCCAACCTAGGAATCAAACCAGGGTCTCCTGTATTGCAGGCAGTGAAGAATCTGCCTGCAATGCAGGAAACCCAGGAAATGTAGGTTTGATCCCTGGGTCAGGAAAATTCCCTGGAGACAACCCACTCCAGTATTCTTGCCTGGGAAATCACATGGACAGAGAAGCCTGGCAGACTACAGTCTATGGGATCGCAGAGTTGGACACAACTGAAGCCACTTAGCACACACACATGCATGAGGAAATTGATGTCATTTACTGTATTTGTTTTGCTTATAAACCTTCAGCGATGATTCTGTATATTCATTAAAAATGGGACAGATAAACTGATAATCAATGTTAAATCTTTTTTTCCCAACTTTTTGCTATAAAAAAAAGATGGCTTTCTAGAAAGAGCCAATTTTATTTTTTCTGAAATAACTTTAAAAATATAATTGTCAGTTGTAGGAATGAATATCCCACCAGAACCCTCATATGTAGATATAGAGATTTGGCAATTATTTCGCCATTATTTGGAAGATTGTCTATGGAAACATTATTTTTGCATTTCAAGGGAATGATTATTTTTAATATTTTAACTTAGCTGCTATCCTATTCATGAATATTAGGCTTAAGGCATTGGAACATCTGGGAACCAGAGTTGGATTTTTAATAAAGTCTAACTCTTCTCTTCTAAAAGCAGTAGCTTTAGTGACCATATTTTAGGATGGGAGTCACCACCAAGAAATGCCAGTAAGTGTCAGTGGGTACCGTTGGGAGGACAACAAAGAAAATTACCATGGGATAAAAAAATATAAGAGAAAAAAAGAAAAAGTGAGAGGTAGTAATGGTAGAATCCTTCAGTTGTATCTAGTGAGAATAATCAGAATAATTTAGGGCCATTACAGGTTTCAGGATCTGCCTGCAATGCAGGAAATCCTGGTTCGATTCCTAGGTTGGGAAGATTGCCTGGAGAAAGGATAGGCTACCCACACCAGTATTCTTGTGCTTCCCTGGTGGCTCAGTGGTAAAGAATCCACCTGTAATGCGGGAGACTTGGGTTCAGTCCCTGGGTTGGGAAGATCCTCTGGAGAAGGGATCCTCTGGAGAAGGCTACCCACTCCAGTATTCTGGCCTGGAGAATTCTATGGACTGAGGAGCCTGGCAGGTTACAGTCCATGGAGTCACAAAGAGTCGGACATGACTCAGGAAGTTTCACATTACTTCACAGGTTTCAGGCACTAATCAACAAATAAACAAAGCCAGCAAATCTCTACTGTGATTTGTCAGTTGATTGCTTAGTCCTTTTGGTCAACATCACTAGGATACTCCTGATTCCTCTGCATGAATGGGTGATGTTGTGAGGAAGATCAGGAAACACTTGTTGATCATACCAGCCAAATATCTGATGCCTGGCTCAAGTGTTTTGCTTGATACTTTTTTTTTTTTTAAATTTTTACTTTATTTTACATTACAATACTCTATTGGTTTTGCCATACATTGACATGAATCCACCACGGGTGTACATGCGATCCCAAACATGAACCCCCCTCCCACCTTCCTCCCCACAACATCCCTCTGGGTCATCCCCGTGCACCAGCCCCAAGCATGCTGTATCCTGCATTGGACATAGACTGGTGATTCGATTCTTACATGATAGTATACATGTTTCAATGCCATTCTCCCAAATCATCCCACCCTCTCCCTCTCCCTCTGGGTCCAAAAGTCCGCTATACACATCTGTGTCTTTTTGCTGTCTTGCATACAGGGTCATCATTGCCATCTTTCTAAATTCCATATATATGTGTTAGTATACTGTATTGGTGTTTTTCTTTCTGGCTTACTTCACTCTGTATAATCGGCTCCAGTTTCATCCATCTCATCAGAACTGATTCAAATGTATTTTTTTTAATGGCTAATACTCCATTGTGTATATGTACCACAGCTTTCTTATCCATTCATCTGCTGATGGACATCTAGGTTGTTTCCATGTCCTGGCTATTATAAATAGTGCTGCAATGAACATTGGGGTACATGTGTCTCTTTCAATTCTGGTTTCCTCGGTGTGTATGCCCAGCAGTGGGATTTCTGGGTCATATGGCAATTCTATTCGCAATTTTTTAAGAAATCTCCACACTGTTTTCCATAGTGGTTGTACTAGTTTGCATTCCCACCAACAGTGTAAGAGGGTTCCCTTTTCTCCACACCCTCTCCAGCATTTATTGCTTGCAGATTTTTGGATCGCAGCCATTCTGACTGGTGTGAAGTGGTACCTCATTGTGGTTTTGATTTGCATTTCTCTAATAATGAGTGATGTTGAGCATCTTTTCATGTGTTTGTTAGACTGAACTTTTTTTATTTTTGAATAACTTTAGATTTACAGAAAATAGTACAGAGTCTTGAGTATACCTCTTACCAGATTTCAGTTTCCCCTCAGGTTATCATCTTACATTACTCCTTGGTTTCTTTTAATCCTCACACAACCTTTGAAAGAAGCTACTATTGTTTTCTGTAGCTTAGGCCACATTGTAAAGCGTAATTTATTAATTCAACAAATATTTGAGTGTACTATGTGGCAGGCATTATTTTAGGGTTGACCATGGGCATATACTGGTGAGTAAGATGGTATGCTTGCCTTCATGAAATTGTAATATTTATGTTATTTTTTCTGTAAAACACTACAATGAACTAATTTCCTTTTTGTTCCTCTGGGAAGTTGTTAAAGAAAAGCACTGAAATGTTTATCTCATGAGTGATATAGTATGAACTATCACCCCACCACCCAATTGGTTTCCTCAAAATTATGGATGTAGTTAGCTCCAGACCTCTACACTTAGCCACTTTCACAAACTGCTCCATAATGTTAATATATATGCCAGTTTGGATTTCTGATAATCTGTATACCTGGTTATATTTACTGCTGTACACTGTCATCCTCTAAAAATCCTTTGTTGTCTTACAACCATTGGCTCTGTAGGTAGTACAGATTATGTGAAAACATAATTCTCAGCATCAGAAGCCTGGGTTGGATTTTTAGTAAGGGAATATAGCCTTCAAGCCCTGTTGACAGTAATGGGAATCCCATGACTACCTCACCACACTCCTTGTGGAAAATACTACTATTCCTGAGGGGGTCACTGACCTTTACATCCATTACAGAGGTATGGAAGGAACAGGGTGGAAGAAGTACTTTAAGTAATAGGTTAGCCAGAGAGAGACAGAATAATCAGAGCACTTAAAAGCTGGAGGAAGCTTATGAAAGAATGGGGAAGTGATATTCTTGTAACAGGGATCCCTGCTGTTCTCTATTTTCAGTGTGGCAAAGCAAAGCAGGCCCCTATGGACTCTAATACTAAAGAATGAATTATAGGCCTGAATAGTAATGTGGTAGTGCTAATGATTTCATCAGTGGCCATGGCCCTTGTCATTCCATTTTAGGTATATATGAGTTTGTGTGTGTGCTTTGGGCCAGTAACTTATTAAATAACCTTTTTGGCTTAAAAAATAAATTGTAGTTTTTCAGGAATAATTTACTTATTATTAATTTGGCAGTGTGGGAAATGCACTTTATATGTTTCTGCAATCATACTGACTGAATAAACGAATCGGTTACATCATTATTTCTTGTGTTTATTCCCATGTATTAAACACACTGCTGTTAGCCTAGTCCTTTTTCTGTCAGGCTTTAAGATCTTTCTCCAAATTATTCTTTCAGAAACTGAAATTTTTACTTTTCCCTCTAAATTCTTTTTCCATTTTCTCCCATCATCCTTTAATTCATTCTCATACATTAGATTTTATACCTTTCTAGAAGCAATCATATTTCCCTTTGTTTATATATACATTTTTCCTGAAATCTAGATTTTAATCTCTATATTTGTGAGTATTATTAAGTAATTATTAAGTAATTTTGTGGCAGTAATGATTTTTGTGGTGATTTTTGTGGCAGACTCCCAGTTGTCATTGGAGATATTATAACACTATTAAGGCTAAGAAATATAATAATGAACATTTGTTCTAGACATGTATTTGTTGTTCCTCCAGACCAATATCAAATATTTAATCCAAAGTTCAGTTAGTTTTAGAAGAGACATTTTACATCTTTTCATACCTTCTCATCTAAAATGTTCCTGAAGAGTTTATACTCTCTCTCTCCCAGCTGTGCTTTTCTGACATTAATGTTCATAGAGTTTAGTGTCTCATCAGTTTTCTGGAATCTCATGGTTTTATCAAACCTAATTTTTGTTTCATACTACTAGTTTAAAACTTCTCTAAGTTGCTCTCAAGAGATCCTTGAGGGAGTTGGAATTGTTCTTGAGGCACTCAGGAAAGTATGTGATGTGAGTCAGCATTTCATTTCATTGAAGACAAGTGAACTATCTCGTTTTAAGGTGAAAGTCACCCCATTCTTTTCATACTCTGCTAACCATCAAGCTACAAACAACGAGAGACCCCATGGGGATGGAGATACGGTGTTATGCTATGGTAGGTTTCACTACACTGCACTGCACTACTTTACAGCAAGTGAAAAGTGCAAGGATGGGCTGCTGTCGTCAATTTATGTGAAGATTTGTGTGAGAGAAACGTACCTGGAGGAGGTGGAAATTGTCCAAAAATTTTCTTCTACCTAAAGGGTACCCTTTGCTATTGACATTAATTAGCAACTTTGAGCTAGTTGTGTGCAGCCCAAAATGAAGTGGAAAATTAATAATTTTCTCTAAATTTGAATTGTTGCCTAGATCTTTCGGGACATAAATCTGTTTGTTTGTTTGTTTTTTTATTCTTCTACCTAAAGCATGGCTCTTGTGCAAGGGACAGAATTTGTATTTCTGTGAAGACTGAGACAACTAAGAGATTCCCTTTCTTTCCTACAAAAGAATGATTTAAGATCAGTCACTGCAGCTTCCTACATTGTCTTACGTGCTAGCTACTGCTTGCTGAGTTAAGATTACCAATTTCTATCTAGTGATTTTATCTTTTAGAAATCACAAAAGCAAATAATTCTGTTGCCATTTTTCTCAAGGTGTGTATATGCCTTTCAAATATTTGGTTGGAAATAGAAGACTGTTCCTGTCTTGCTCATCTTGGTAAAACTCATTTACTGTTTTTCCTTTTAAACTGTTAGCTCAAGTGACCTTACACATGAGTCCCAGCTGTGCATTAGCATTGCTTGGGGATGTGTTTGTATCTTTTGTCTAAAAATACCCAGCCGGTAGGATTCATGATCCATGAAAGCTAATTGAAACAATTTCTCTTCAAGTTTTGGCAAGCGAAGCATGCATTATAAGCATTAATATCTATAAATTGAATTGTTAATGAATCTAGACACTAATAATGAATGCAATTTTGCAGGCTTAACTAGAAACACTAAAATTATCAGGATCTGGAACAGAATTTTCAATCATTTTTGCTTATTAAATAGCAAAGCTATGCTTTTAATAAGCTAATCATTTTTATTTGACCCCATAGGAGTAGCTCAGTTGATTAGAAACAGGTTTCTAAGTGCAAAACAATGTTGCTTTTCTCTTACTGTTAACTACCAAAGCAGTGAAATTTTAAGATGGATATTTGATCTCATAGTCTGTGTCTTCTAATCACATTTGTATATACATTCAATGCTTTATGAAATATTTACTTACTCCATTTCACCTATATTAAATTGGATGTCATATAAATGTGTGTCTACACACATATGCATGTGTGTGTGTGTGCATGCGCATCCTCTTCAGTTTTTAAAAGTCAGTGTCACAATTGGCTTAAACAAATGGTCTCATTTGAAAACATTTGAGAAGAAGACTGCATTATCAAGGTGTAATAGAATTTTGAGCTTCATGGTTGCCTAATAGCGGTATTATTTTCTGAGCCTCTGGTATATATATTTCCATTTGAATATCACCTCCTAAAACTTGTGCATAGACCCAGTTTAAATTGCAGCAAAATCTAGTACATAATGTTAAACAGCAATAGAGAGTTTTCTCTTAATTGCTTGAATGACTTGAGACAGTCAGCCATGCGCTAAAGGGCACATTTAGTGCCTTTCCATAGTTGTGTACCAAATAGTTCCCAAGTGGCCAGAAAGAGTTAATGCACCTTTCTGTGTCCTTTCACTTACTACTCAGGAATGATTTAACCACTAGGAAGAGTGAAAGCATACTAACTAGGAATATGTGACATCTCTCTCAGTATTCTCATGGAGGTGACTGAAATTGGAACTTAAAGTACCTTTTCTGATTGCTTCTTTCCCTACAGATCTTAAGGATATTGACAGTTGTTTTAGGTTGAAATAAAGAAAACTAAGAAACCAAAGTGTAGAAGTTGAGTCAAATAGTAATTTTTGCTTCAGAGGTTATAGGTTGGAACTTCTGTGGAAAGGTGGCCTAGAAGGGCTGTTAGAATTCTATGATATTTTTTTTTCTTCAGCATTATTGCATATTCCTTTTGAGTACCAGATCTAAGAATCTGTAATACATTTAGAAGAATGGAATATATGACCAATGTCTATTATTCATATTTTCTCAGAAATGTAGTGTGTATTATCATCTGTGAAATTGTTTTCAGGATTTCCCAACCATCATAGATGTGATAATTATAGGCATGTACTTTTTTTTTCCCCAATGACTATTTACTTTAGTTAACCAACTCTTATACCTCGATTCTTATATATGTGGCTTTATCAAAAGGAAATCGAATAGTCTTAGAGCATTTTGTACCGCTTTTTCCAAAAGCTGATGGTCAGTCTATACATGTGACTTAATCACCCAAGAAAATCTTCCTAGCCACAAAGCTCAAGAAAAACACAGTCAGCTAAACAAAATTCTTCCCCAAAGAACCATTTAGAGAACACTCATTTCTTAGTTAATAAACTTTTACTACTTTCTAACATTTTGATCACGCTTTAAAAAAAATTTTTTTAAATTGAATTTAGTCTTTCTTTTCCTGTTAGAAATAAAATTTGGATTGACTGTATTTTACATATCAGTAAATCTTGATTAAATGAGTCCCTGGATTATAAGCCTGTCTGGATTTAACTATCTATTTTTATTTCCAAGAACATGTGATTTTAAAACTGTACATACCAGTCTAAGTTCTGATATAAAAATCTTCTCCAAAATTGTCTAAGTCAATTGGCATTCATTTGATATGGCTACTTGCAGCACAGAAATAATATATGTGCCTGAATAAGCAAGAATTTTTGCTTATTCCAGACTTTTTGCTATTACCTGGTCAATTTCATCAAAATGAATTCCACAGACAAGTCTTAATAGTTAAGCTCAACCTATTGTAAGCAGTCATACTCAGAACAGAGTAAGAATCTTCTACTTTTCTTTCTTAGCCAAATATTTTTTTAAAAAATTCTACATCAGTTCAGTTTTCTTGAAGTTTTTGCATGTGATAGTTTACATCAGAAACATGACTTAAAATCTTTACTATAAAATTTATTTCTATGCTTAGTTGGAAGGAAATGTGCCTATTATCACTGCAGTATTTGATTTTTACGCTAGTTCTGTTTCTCAAAAATATTTCTTTTTATATCTGTGGTGTTATAAATAGAAGTACTATAAACTCTGTGTTACACTGAATAACATACCTCATTCCAGAGCACAGAGGGGTTGAAATGATTTCTCTAATACAAACATTTTCTCTTCATATAAGTGCTCTAGGAAGATAACATTCTATACAGGAAATTTAAAACAGGAAATCAAACTTGAACTTAATAATTCTTATTGCAAGCCTAATTCTTAAAATATCTTCATTTTCATCTTAAAATATATCCTCATTGTCATCATCTTAAACTGTTCTTCTCCATTAAAATAGTAAGACTTGAAGCTTTCCAATAAAAATCTATTCTGCAATGCTTATTTTAAAAATGCAATAACAGAGTGATTTTAAACTAAATGCTGAGCTATATCTAAAGGGTATGGTTAGACATGACCAATAATCAGAACTCTCTTTAGATCCTCAGACCTTTACTTTCACAGTATCTTTCCATGACTTACATAAGACAAGAAACCAGTAGGGACACTTACACATTGCTTATGTGAAGAACCCAGCAAAACAGACACATACTGGAATGAGTAAATTACTTGACTTGGAAATTATGATTACTTACTACCATGGAGCCTCCCTGGTGGCTCAGATGGTAAAGAATTTGCATGAAATGCAGGAGACTCAGGTTCGATCCCTGGGTCAGAAGATCCCATGGAGAAGGGAATGGCTACCCAATCCAGTTTTCCTGGTGCCTCAGATGGTAAAGAATCTGCCTGCAATTATGTTAATACTATTCCATTCTTAGAAGTTCACACTTCTTCCGTTATTAGTGTGCTGCTCTTGTTTTTCCAGTCAAATGCCTGACTGCAGGCATTATATCTACATCCCAAGTAAGAAGAAAGGAGAAATAGCAAAGAGCAAAATTCATCTTGCTTGGCTTGTGTTTATCAAGAAAGTGAAATTGTCCTCAGTTCAGTTCAGTTTAGTCATTCAGTCATGTTCGACTCTTTGCAACCCCGTGAACCGCAGCACGCCAGGCCTCCCTGTCCATCACCAACTCCTGGAGTCCATCCAAACCCATGTCCATTGAGTCGGTGATGCCATCCAACCATCTCACCTGCTGTCTCAGGGACTTTCATTTATATCTCATTGGTCAGTACTGTCACATGATCACTCCTAGTTGTGAGGGAACCTGAGGAAGTGAGTATTTTTTATTATTGAGGTATAATTGCTTTACAATATTAAATGTTTCAGGTATATAACATAGTTATTCACAGTTTTTAATGATTATACTGCATTTATAATTATAAAATATTGGCCATATTCCTTGTACTGCTCAATATATCCTTGTAGCTTATTTATTTTACATACAATAGTTTGTACCTTTTAATCCTCTATCCCTATCTTGCTCCTTCCCCCTTTGGCAACCACTAGTTTTCTATATCTGTGATTCTTATTCTTTTTTGTAATATTTATATATCCACATATAAGTGATAAAATATAGTCTTTATCCTTCTCTGTCTGAGTTCTTTCATTTAGCATAATACCCTCCAAGTCTATCCATGTCATTGAAAATGACAAAATTTCATTCTTTTTTTTAATGGCTGACTTGTATTCCATAGTGTATATATGTGTATGTGTGTGTGTGTATACATACATACACCACGAAAGAAGATGTGGTATATACTGTGGAAAGTGAGTAATTTTAAAAAATTATTTTTTCTGTTTTTTAATAGACAATACAGTCTCAAACTTAAAACATCAAAGTATAGGAAGGTATATTAATGAGAATCTCTCTTTCAAATCACATCTCCTTCATTTTCCAACTTCATATACACCCCTCCTCCCCCTCCCCCCCAAAACAGGTAACCATTGATAATAGTCTTTTTTTATCCTTCTGGAAATTTAAAAACTGTATATGATTCAAATATGTGTTCTTTTCTCCCCTCCTTTTGAAAAATCATAAATAGTATGTGAAATAAGGATTTTTAACTGGTCACATAGCTGTCTCAATCAAACTAAACCAAAAGAACAAGCCAGTATTCTTCTAATAAAGAAGGAAGGGGACTAATAATATCTTACATGGACTATTTTGTGCATTTATTTTGGTCTGAGTTGAGTCCAGTATTATAAAGATAGCTGTGAAACTGCTGATCCTATTTAGCAACTGACAAAGGCATAAGTGTTCCTCATAAGATACCTGTGTCATCCGTGTAGCACAACCCTGTATAGAGGAGTTGATCAATAAATGTATAATATAGAGCTCATGATATCTTTTACCCCATAACTGCTCCTCTTCAACTCAGTTAATGAAGCTACCATTTGGTGAATTATTCAGACCAGAAACTAAGTGGTCATCCTTGATTCCTTTTTATCCTGCTTCCAGATGTGTCCCCTTCTCTTGTACACCACATCCATTAAGTCAGTCACTCCTGCTGACTACCTTCAGAAGATATCCCATGTACTTCGTAGCATCCATCCTCTCTATCCTGGGCCTGGCCACTGTACTTGTCTTCCTACTTGTTAATTCTTGTTAATTCTCTGGCTTTTCCCACTAAAATATAAGTTTCATCAGTGCCAGAACTTTGTACTGTTTATTTCTTCATTCAGCAAATGTTTGTTGAGTACTTGCTATGTGCCAGATCCTTTGCCATCGGGGTGATCAAAACAAAATGGACAAAAATTACTTCCTTCATGGAGCTTTTATTTGTGTGCATTTGTGCATGTATGTTTCTGTAGGCAGGGGTATAAACAATCAACAAAGACATAAAATATATAGTAGTTTAACCTTATGTACTTCTGTGAGGAAAATAAATAAAGAAAAGGAATGAGGATCACCTGGATATTGACAGTTTTTACTTTGTCTTCGCTATTTTCACACTAGTGTTTATATCAAACCACCTAAAGCAGTGGCCTTTTAACACCAGACACATCTGTGGGTTTCTGGAGGTTGAAACAAACTGTCTATAGCTCAGTTCCAGGTATAGCCCTTGTGTCTCCCATTTTTCTGGCACCAGTGGAATACCAAATAATGTGATCCTCCATGGCAAAAAGCAGGAGTATAGAGCCCAGTCCTAGCAGTGCACACCATTTAAAGTCTCTGTTTGAACCATGTCCACAACTTCCCACTGGCAACATTGATTGATTTCTGGAAGTTATTTAAATATTCTGAATATGAATCCTTTACTGGATGTATAAGTATCCATATTCAGTCAGTTCAGTCACTCAGACATGTCCGACTCTTTGCGACCCCATGAACGGCAGCATGCCAGGCCTCCCTGTCCAAAACCAATTCCTGGAGTCTACCCAAACCCATGTCAATTGAGTCAGTAACGCCATCCAACCATCTCATCCTCTGTCGTCCCCTTCTCCTCCTGCCCTCAATCTTTCCCGGAATCAGGGTCCTTTCCAATGTGTCAGCTCTTCGCATGAGGTGGCCAAAATACTGGAATTTCAGCTTCAACATCAGTCCTTCCAATGAACACCCAGGACTGATCTCCTGTAGGATGAACTGGTTGGATCTCCTTGCAGTCCAAGGGACTCTCAAGAGTCTTCTCCTACACCACAGTTCAAAAGCATCAATTCTTCGGCGCTCAGCTTTCTTCACAGTCCAACTCTCATATCCATACATGACCACTGGAAAAACCATAGCCTTGAGTAGATGGACCTTTGTTGACAAAGTAATGTCTCTGCTTTTTAAAATGTCATCTAGGTTGGTCATAACTTTCCTTCCAAGGAGTAAGCATCTTTTAATTTCATGGCTGCAATCACCATCTGCAGTGATTTTGGAGCCCAAAAAAATGAAGTCAGCCACTCTTTCCACTGTTTCCCCATCTATTTGCCATGAAGTGATGGGACCAGATGCCATGATCTTCGTTTTCTGAATGTTAAGCTTTAAGCCAACATTTTCACTCTCCTCTTTCACTTTCATCAAGAGGCTTTTTAGTTCCTCTTCACTTTCTGCCATAAGGGTGGTATCATCTGCATATTTGAGGTTATTGATATTTCTCCTGGCAATCTTGATTCCAGCTTGTGCTTCCTCCAGCCCAGTGTTTCTCATGATGTACTCTGCATGTACGTTAAATAAACAGGGTGACAGTCAATACAGCCTTGACGTACTCCTTTTCCTATTTGGAACCAGTTTGTTGTCCATGTCCAGTTCTAACTGTTGCTTCCTGACCTGCGTACAGGTTTCTCAAGAGGCAGGTCAGATGACCTGGTATTCCCATCTCTTTCAGAATTTTTCACAGTTTATTGTGATCCGCATAGTCAGTAAAGCAGAAATAGATGTTTTTCTGGAAACTTCTTGCTTTTTTGATGATCCAGCGAATGTTGGCAATTTGATCTCGGGTTCCTCTGCCATTTCTGAAACCAGCTTGAACATCTGGATGTTCGTGGTTCACGTATTGCTGAAGCCTGGCTTGGAGAATTTTGACGTATTACAGACATCTTTACTTGGGTTATGGCTTACTTTTAAAGTTTTTTTTTTTTAATTGTGCCTTGATTTATGAAAGTTATTAATTTAATGTGATCCGATTATCAATGTTTGTTTTTTTAAATACTGCTTTGGTCTTTTGTTTAAGAAATCTTTTCCAGTGTAATATAAAAATGTTGTTATAAATTGACTTCTAAAACTTTTGTAATTTGTCTCTCACATTTAGGACTGTAATCTACCTGGCAGTGATTTCAGTATATGGTGAGAAACAGGAAACCAGATTAAATGGTTTTGTCCATATTGAAACCCAACTGCCCCATTGCAGGACAGATTAGTCTAACCTTTTCTCATTGATCATGAATGCCTGCTATGTTAAAAGTGAAGTTTTATATCACTGGGTCTATTTATGAATTCTCTCTTTTGTTTGTTGGTCCCTATACTATTGCATCTTTATCTTGGCTTTTAATAAGTGTTGGTGTTTGGAAGAGGATTTTTGGTGGGAGAATCCCCCTAACTTGTTCTTCTTCATGAATATATTGGCCATTCTTTGCTCTTTCCTTTTCTATATATATTTTATCATCACTTGTTAAATTCAAGGAAAAGGCAATTGAAATTGTTTATTAGCAATGGCTAATGAAATAATGACTTTATTGATTTGAGTGTTTTGTGACAAAATATAAAATATTTCAGCATTAAAAAAATTGTTTTACATTTAAAGATTAATTTGGAGAGAACTATATTCTTTAAAATGTATAACCTTTCTATCTTTAAACATTTGCTATTATCTCCATTTATATCTTACTGTTAACAAAGTAATTTTTAATAAATCTTTTATATATTTTGTTATATTTATGACATATACTTCTTGTGTTGCCATTGGAAATGGTTTGTTTTATTGGGAAATATTTTAAATATACAGATAAGAATAGAGAATAATGTAATGAACACCTATGCACCTATTCCCAGCTTTGCAAAGTATTAGCACTATGGCTGATTTCCCACTGCTGCTCTTTCTCCTCCAATTACACATTATAAATACAATTACTGTTCCAACTGTGTTCCTCTCCTATCTCACTCTCTTCCCTCCCTCCTTCTCTAGCATTTCACAAATCCAGTGTTATGATTCTTATACTTTTTTTTATATTTCCACCACATGTTTATGTATTTTTTAGCAATATAAAATATCATTGTATTTTGTAATGTAAAAGGCTTGATGTCTTTTATTAAAATAGTACTCTAATATTATTATATTAATAGAAGGTAGTCTGTAAAGAAGGTCTTTCTACCTGCAGTATTAGTCATTCTTATTTTTCTCCAGGGTTCTCACTAAAACATTACATCTTTGGAACTCATACTGTTTTTCTCTTTGAGAAAGCTCTAGAGAGAGGAAGGTATAAAATTTTCAAATGAAGGAATATATTTTAACATAATCATGTATGTTTTGGACTGACATTTCCATTTCATATGAGACATATTTGAGTTAATTATTTTAACTCTAACTCAATGAGGTGAAATTTTGCTGCCATTGATTTTAGGCATTTTTGACTCTTGCCTGATTCACCCATAGCCCCATTTCTTAAACACTTGGACAGAATAAATAAATGATAAACAAATAAAATGTAATCTACATAGTATATTCCAAGTCCCCCCAATTAAGATCAGCATGATTTTATATATAAATTTTCACTTTAGCTTTGACACTGATGATAGAGAAGAAAGGTATAAATAGTCACTTTTTTTGTTGGATAATTGCTAATGACCAGAAGTAAATTGAAGAATTTCTTGATTCATTTATAAGTCATATTCAGCTTTCCCTAATTATGGATTTATGCTTTCTCAAAGTTTAAACAAATTCAAGTGATGTTTTGCCTACTTTGAGCTGAATATCAACCCATGTTCAGGAAATGACATATGGATCCTCATTTGCTTTTGTTACCTACTAATCCATGCTTATTTGTATGACTATAGGGACTAATTAATTGTCCTTCCTGAAAACAGTGTAATAATTTACCCATGGGTGAAGGAAATCAATGGGAAACTTAAAAGGAGTACTTCAAGGAGAACTTTAAACATAAGATAAATTTTAAATACTAAGACTTCTATCACAACACTTTTTCTGTATTAATGATACTGTTAGAACAAATGAGTCAAACAAGGATTATTTATTTTGTGGGTGATTTTGATAAGACAAGTATAAGTGCTTTATGCAAAGATTTATGTAGATAGTAACTCTGTTTTTGTAGCCTTTTATAAGATATGCTGCTCCAAGAGTGATAGAATTCATATTTCTGTTTATTAAAATAGAAAAGATGTTTAAACTACAGCCCCAAAACGTTAGTTGCTTCATAGGATGGTTCAGTAACTTCAGGAAAACTGAAATCATATCAAGCACCTTTTCCAACTACAGTATTATAAGACTAGCAATCAATTAAAAGAAAAAAACTACAAAAAACACAAACACATATCTTTCAAATGAAAAGAAAATTAATAAAATAAATTTTCATTAATTAAGAAAAAGAAATGAAAATTAATGGCATTTTTCACAGAACTAGAGCAGATAATTTTTGAAAAATTTGTATGGAAACACAAAAGATCCCACATAGCCAAAACAATATTTAGAAAAAAGAACAGAACTGAAGGAATCATGTTTTCTGACTTCAGGCTATGCTACAAAGCTAAAGTATTTAAAACAGCATGATACTGGCACAAAAACAGACACATAGGTCAATGGAACAGAAAAGAGAGCCCATAAACCCACACCATTGTGGTCAATTAATCTAAGACAAAAGAGACAAGAATATGCAATGGAAAAAAGATGATCTCTTCAGTAAGTGGTGCTAGGAAAATTGGAGAGCTACATGCAGAAGATTCCGGTTGAGCTATTTCAAATCCTGAAAGATGATGCTGTGAAAGTGCTGCACTCAATATGCCAGCAAATTTGGAGAACTCAGCAGTGGCCACAGGACTGGAAAAGGTCAGTTTTCATTCCAATCCCAAAGAAAGGCAATGCCAAAGAATGCTCAAACTACCACACAATTGCACTCATCTCACATGCTAGTAAAGTAATGCTCAAAATCCTCCAAGCCAGGCTTCAGCAATACGTGAACCATGAACATCCAGATGTTCAAGCTGGTTTCAGAAATGACAGAGGAACCAGAGATCAAATTGCCAACATCTGCTGGATCATGGAAAAAGCAAGAGAGTTCCAGAAAAACATCTATTTCTGCTTTATTGACTATGCCAAAGCCTTTGACTGTGTGGATCACAATAAACTGTGGAAAATTCTGAAAGAGATGGGAATACCACACCACTGACCTGCCTCTTGAGAAACCTATATGCAGGTCAGGAAGCAATAGTTAGAACTGGACATGGAACAACAGACTGGTTCCAAATAGGAAAAGGAGTACGTCAAGGCTGTATACTCTCACCCTGTTTATTTAACTTCTATGCAGAGTACATCATGAGAAACGCTGGGCAGGAGGAAGCACAAGCTGGAATCAAGATTGCTGGGAGAAATATCAATAACCTCAAATATGCAGATGATACCACTCTTATGGCAGAAAGTGAAGAAGAACTAAAAAGCCTCTTGATGAAAGTGAAAGAGGAGAGTGAAAAAGTTGGCTTAAAGCTCAACATTCAGAAAATGAAGATCATGGCATCTGGTCCCATCACTTCATGGCAAATAGATGGGGAAACAGTGGAAAGAGTGGCTGACTTTATTTTTAGGGGCTCCAAAATCACTGCAGATGGTGACTGCAGCCATGAAATTAAAAGATGCTTACTCCTTGGAAGGAAAGTTATTACCAACCTAGATAGCATATTAAAAAGCAGCGACATTACTTTGTCAACAAAGGTCCATCTAGTCAAGGCTATGGTTTTTCCAGTAGTCATGTATGGATATGAGAGTTGGACTGTGAAGAAAGCTGAGCGCCGAAGAATTGATGCTTTTGAACTGTGGTGTTGGAGAAGACTCTTGAGAGTCCCTTGGACTACAAGGAGATCCAACCAGTCCATCCTAAGATCAGTCCTGGGTGTTCATTGGAAGGACTGATGCTAAAGCTGAAACTCCAGTACTTTGGCCACCTCATGCAAAGAGTTGACTCATTGGAAAAGACCCTGATGCTGGGAGGGATTGGGGGCAGGAGGAGAAGGGGACGACAGAGGATGAGATGGCTGGATGGCATCACTGACTCAATGGACATGAGTTTGGGTGAACTCCGAGAGTTGGTGATGGACAGGTAGGCCTGGCGTGCGGCGATTCATGTGGTCGCAAAGAGTTGGACACGACTGAGTGACTGAACTGAACTGAACATGGAGAGGAAGAAAATTAAAACATTCTTTAATACCATATTAAAAAAAAAACAACAACACTTCATAGTGGATTAGAAACCTAAATGTGAAACTGGAAGCTATAAGAGTCTTAGAGGAAAACATGTGCCAAACACTCTTTGACATAAATTATAGCAATATTTTTTTGGATCTGTCTCCTAAAGCTAAGGAAATAAAAGCAAAATAAGCAAATGGGACTTAATTGAACTTAAAAGTTCTTGCCCAGCAAAGGAAAACATTGACAAAATAAAAAGACAACCTACTGAATGATAGGAAATATTTGCAAATGATATGACTGATAAGAGGTTAATATCCAAGTTATATAAACAGCTCATGCAACTCAATGTAAAAAATAACCAGCTCAATTGGAAAGTGGGCAAAAGATCTGAATAGACATTTTTCCAAAGAGGATATGTGCATGGCCGACAGGGCACATGAAAATATGCTTAATATCACTTATTATTAGGGAAATGCAAATCAAGACCACAGCAAGATATCACCTTACAACTGTCAGAATGGCTATCCAAAAGAACAGAAATAGCAAATGCTGACAAGGAAGTGGAGAAAAGAGAACCCACATACACTGTTGGTGGGAATGTAATTTGGTGCAGCCACTATGAAAAATAGTATAAAGGTATCTCAAAATACAAAAATAGAACTGCCATATGACCCAGAAGGTCCTCGGCTGGATATATATCTGAAAAAACAAAAACGCTCATTTGATGGGTGGAAGAGATGTTTCTCCGAAGAAGACATACAGATAACCAACAAACACATGAAAAGATGCTCAACATCGCTCATTTATTAGAGAAATGCAAATCAAAACTACAATGAAGTATCACCACACACAGGTCAGAATGGCCATCATCAAAAAACCTATGAACAATACATGCTGGAGAGGATATGGAGAAAAGGGAGCCCTCTTACACTGTGGTGGGAATGTATATTGATACAGCCACTATAGAGAACAGTATGGAGATTCCTTTAGAAACTAGGAATAAAACTACCATATGGCCCAGCAATCCCACTGCTGGGCATATACCTTGAGAAAACCATAACTGAAAAAGACACATGTACTTCAGTGTTCATAGCAGCACTACTTACAATAGGACATGGAAACAATCTAGATGTGCATCAACAGATGAATGGATAAAGAAGATATGGGTGTGTGTGTGTGTGTGTGTGTGTGTGTGTGTGTGTGTGTGTGTGTTTATAGATATATAATGGAATATTACTTAACCATAAAAGAAGAACAAATTTGAGTCAGTTCTAGTGAGGTAGATGAACCTAGAGCTTGTTATACAAAGTGAAGTAAGTCAGAGAAAAACAAATATAGTATATTAATGCATGTATGTAGAATCTGGAAAAATGGTATTGATGAACTTATTTGCAGAGAAGGAATGGAGATGCAGATATATATAATGGACTTGTGGACACAGTGAGGGAAGAAAAGAGTGGGACGAATGGAGAAAGTAGGATCAACATATATACACTACCATGTGTAAAATAGTTAATGAGAAGTTGCTGTATAACACAGGAAGCCCAGCCTGGCACCCTGTGGTGACCTTGAGGGGTGAGAAGGTGGAGGAAAGGGAGGCTCAAAAGGGGGATGATTTATGTATAAATATGGCTAATTTGCATTGTTGTATGGCAAAAACCAATACAACACTGTAAAGCAATTCTCTTCCAGTTAAAAAGTAAAAACACACATTTAGTCCAGTGTTCATTGCAGCACTATTTACAATAACCAGGACATGGAAACAACCTAGATGTCCATCAACAGATGAATGGATAAAGAAGTTGTAGTATGTATATGCAGTGGAATATTACTCAGCCATAAAAAGGAACAAATCTGAGTCAAACTGAGAAGGATGAACCTAGAGTCTGTCATAGAGAGTGAAGTAAATGAGAAAGAGAAAAAGAAATATCATATATTAACACATATTTATAGAATCTAGAAAATAGTACTAATGAGCTGATTCGCAGGGCAGGAATAGAGACACAACAAATTTGTAGACGCAGTAGGGGAAGGAGAAGGTGGGACAAATGAAGAGTAGCATTGGAATATATACTTTACCATGTGTAAAATAGATGGCTAGTGGGAAGTATTGGAGAAGGCAATGGCCATTCCAGTACTCTTGCCTGGAAAATCCCATGGACGAAGGAGCCTGGTGGGCTGCAGTCCATGGGGTCGCTAAGAGTTGCACACGACTGAGCAACTTCCCTTTCACTTTTCACTTTCATGCATTGGAGAAGGAAATGGCAACCCACTCCAGTGTTCTTGCCTGGAGAATCCCAGGGACGGGGGAGCCTGGTAGGCTGCCATCTATGGGGTCGCACAGAGTCGGACACGACTGAAGTGACTTAGCAGCAGCAGCAGTGGGAAGTATTAACACAAGGAGATCAACGCGGTGTTCTGTGACAACCTAGAAGCATGGGATTGGGTGGTAGGAAGAAGGCTCAAGAAGGGGATATATGTATACTTATGACTGATTCACATTATATGGCAAAAACCAACAAAATGTTGTAACTAAATTATCCTCTAATTTAAAAAATATTTAAACGCTCTTTAAAAAGATACATGCAAGATAAGGAGGCAACCTACATGTCTGTCAGTAGATGAAAATGATAGAGAAGATGTAGTCTGTGTGGACTAGTATCCAGCCATAAAAAGGAGTGAAATTTTGCCATTTGCAACAACATGGGTGGACTTGGAGGGCATGATGCTAAGTGAAGAAAATCAGACAGAGAAAGGCAAGTACTGTATGATATCACTCATGTGTAATCTGAAAAATACAACAAACTAGTGAACATAACCAAAAAAAAGCAGACTCATAATATAAAAAACTAGTGGTTACCAGAGGGATGAGGAAAGGGGGAGGGCAGTATGAGGGTGGGAGACGAAGGTACAAACTATTATGTATAAGATAAGGTACAAGGATATATTGTACAACAAAGGCATTTTAGCCAATATTTTATAACTAGAAATGGAGTATAACCTTTCAAAATTGTAAATCATTATATTGTACACTTGTAAATTGTATTGATACACCCATTTTTGTTATTGTTTTGCAACCTCATGGCCTGCAGCACGCCAGACTCCCCTGCCCTTCACTATCTCCTGGAGTTTACCTAATTTCATGTCCATTTGACAGTCAGTAATGCTAAAATCTTTTTTGATTATGTCAACTGTACTTCAGTTAAAAAAAAACAAATGTTTCAGAAGAAGGTAATCAGAGATGTGAAGTTATTCTAGAAGATAAAATAGAACCTGGCTATTTAGAGAACTCTATGTAGAGTCACACTCTTCCTATACTTCTGAACACAGAGGGTAACTTTAATTTTTCTTTTAATTTAAATTTATTTAGTTTAATTGGAGGCTAATTAATTTTAAAATCTGGAGAATTTACACATTTTATACAAGGAAAGGTCAATGTTTTTATTTTACTTCATGAAGAGTGTTTTATATGGGTTCTTGACACAGTGAAAACACCACAGTTGTAGTTCTGACTGCTAACTTTTGTGACTACACTGTATATGTAGTCATGAGACAATTCATATACCGTTCCTTTTATTCTCCATCATAGACACAGAGCAAAGGATACATGGAACCTTGGATGGAATCAGCAGGCTCAAAGAAAGATGCCTGAATTTGGGCAACTTTATCAGTAAATAGAGACTTCTATGAACAGCTTGTTCATCTGTACCTTTTTAATCCCTTTCGGTATATAGCAAAGGACTTTCCATGCTTGCTTTAGACACAAATATAAGGGTAAAGAGAAAAGGCCATGGAAGCTCCTGTTTGTTTGTTTGTTTTTGACTATCCTATCTAAACAATGGCCTGTTTCCTCAAAGGAGACTCCATATATAGAAAGTCAAATCTGTAACCTATCAAGGACTTCTGACTTCAATCCTTCTTGCCTTTCTTCTCCTTATTTGTTATTTCAGGATATTTATTACCTTTTTTTTTTAAACTGAAAATATTTTGGAGGTAATCTCTTGGTAGGCCAGTGATTAGGACCCTGGGCTCTCACTGCCGAGGGCTTGGGTTCAACCCTTGGTTGGAGAACTAAAATCCCATAAGCCGCGCAGCATGGCCAAAAATATATATATTTATACTTGAATAGGAAATGCTTCCACAGTATTAAATTCTAAGAGGCAAAACAGTCCTAAGTGAAACTTAACATTACCCTTATGTTCAAACCACTCAGGTCTCTTCTTCAGAAGCAACTACTATCACCAGTTTCTGGTGTGTATTTCCAAGATATTTTTATGTGTATGTAAATATATAAAAATACATGCACATATACACCTTCTTTAAAAAGCACACACCTACACATAGTATTCCTTTTATTTTGTTCTTCACCTTGCTTCTTTAAATTAAGACATCTCAGATCATACTACAATAGTTCTTAAAAAGTTGCCACATTAAAAAACAAATGAAATTTTATACAGATTGTTTAGGCAGAATTGCATTGTGTTGCATACATGCTTAGTTGTGTCTAACTCTTTGCGACCCCATCAATTGCAGCCTGCCCAACAGGCTCCTCTGTCCATGGGATTTTCCAGGCAAGAATACTGGAGTGGGTTGCCATTTCCTACTCCAGGGGATCTTCCCGACCCAGTGATCAGAACCCTCATTTCCTGTGTCTGCTGCATTGACAGGCAGATTCTTTACCACTGCACCACCCTGTTATATAGATGTCTTTGCAGTTCCTTCATTTCTGACATTTAAGTTGTTTTCAGGTTTTTTAAATTATGAATTCTGTTATGATGGCTATTACTACTTGATGATTTTATATATATATATCTAGGAACTACAAGATTAAAATGTATGTGCATTTTTCTGGTTTTCTGTCTTACTGCTGTTTTTTTATTTTGATGATGTCCACTCATGTATTTATTATTTCCTCCTCCCTGCTTGCTTTGACTTAAATTAGTGTGCTTTTTTTTTCACTTTTTCAGATAGAAGCTTAATTGATTGTAAATCTTTTTTTTTCCAATTAAAGCACTTAGAGCTATGGATTGCCCTTCAAACCCTGTTTTAGCTGCACCATAAATATTTGATATGTTATTTTTGTTATTATTTCAAAATATTTTATGATTTTCCTGTACTTTCTTATTTGACATCTGTTGTTTAGAAATATGTTGTTTTAATTGTCAGTACATGGGAGGTTCTGAGATATCTTTTTGTAATTGATTTATAATTTGATTTGGTCATAATACAAACTGTATATTTTCAATCTTTTAAAATTTATATGGCTTCTAAAAATTCATTGAGACATAACCTATGAGTTGGTGGGCGTTCTTTCTGTACTTGAAACGAATGTACATTCTGTAGTTTATGAGTTTACTCTTCTATTACTGTTAATTAGGTCAGTTTGGTTTTCCAAGTTTTCTATTTCATTTTTTGTCTCATATTCTTATCAACTGTTAACAAAGAGATATATTAAAATCTCTATTTACAATTGTAAATTTGTCTATATCTTTATTTATGTCAGTATTTAGAAATGTATTTCAAAGCTCTCTTAAGAGATGGATACATGTTTACCATTGTTATGTCATCTTAATGAATTAATCTTTTATTATTATGAAATGTCTTTCTTTGATAATATTCCTTGTTCTGAAGTCTATTTTGTCTGATCTGAATATAACTAATTTAGCTTTCTTATGCTTAATTCTTGCATGGTATTTTTTTTTTTTTACTGTTCTTTTACTTGTAATATATCTGTATTTTTATAATGTGTGCTCCTTATAAGTATTGGTTCTTGTGTTTTTTATTGGCTGACAGTTTCTGACTTCTAACGAGAATATTGTGTCCACTTACATTTATTGATATTTTAATTTTGAATATGTCTTGGGTTAAGCCTACCATCTTGCTATTTGTTTTCTATTTGTCTTACCTCTTCTTTTTTATGTTTTTTCGGCTTCCTTCCCTGCCTTTCAAGTTCATAGTTTTTAATGTATGATTTTTCCCTCTTTCAGCTAATTATCCATATCTTTTGTATTATTATTCTCAATGGTTACTCAAGAATTTGTAATTTCATCTTCAAGTTATCACAATCTGCCTTCAAATAATATACTACATCACGTATAATTTGACACCCCTTCTATTTGTTTTTGTTAAACTTTCTTTATATCATATTATAAACCAACTTTACAATGTTTAAAGAAATTAAGATAGAAAAAAATGTAGTTTGTATTTACCCATACAATTTTTCATTTGCAAAGCTTTTCATTCTTTGTGTAGATCTGGTATTTCCCTCAGCCTGAAGAACTTCCTTTAACATTTCTTGTAGTACAAACCTTCTGAAAACCAATGCTCTGAGCTTTTGTTTGTCTGGGATATGGAATTCTTAAAAAGCCATTTTAATCAAACTGCAGCTTTTAGACAACACCGTTGATGCTTCTAGATAAAATACCTATTTTATTTGCTTACCTTTACCGTGCTCTTTCCCATCTCCCTTTGAAGGCAAATGCTTCACTTCCAAATTACAAGATGACTCTATCAAACAGTTTGGAAGATGATAATTTCTTTAACTGTCACTTCACCACCTCTTTCCTCTTTTTATCATTTCTATTATTAGAAATACCAGTCCATGTCAAATTTAATGTAGGAGACCTGCTTAGAAAGTCTCTAGTCCCATCAACTTTGAAGATTTGGTCTGGTAGACCTAGCCATTTCATTGCACTACAGTCTGCCTTCTGTATCTGTGGGTTCTGCATCAGTGGACTCAACCAACCACAGGTCAAAAATATTTGAAAAAAATTTCAGAAAGCTCTACAAAGTAAAACTTAGATTTGCCACATACTGCAACTATTAATATTTACATAGCTTTTACATTGCAAAGTAGTATAAGTAATCCTGAGATGATATAAGGTATGTTGGGTACTTCCCTGGTAGTCCGTTGGTTAAGAATCCACCTTGCAATGCAGGGGACACAGATCCCATCCCTGGTTGGGAAACTAGGATCCCACATGCTGTGGAGCAACTAAGCCCTTGCATTGCAACCACTGACCCTGCGCACCACACTTAAAGAGTCTGTGCACTGCAACAGAAGATCCTACATGACACAATGAAGACTCCATGTGCCCAATCTAAGACCAAATGCAGCCAAATAAATAAATATTTTTAAAAATAATAAAGAATATGGGAAGATCTGTGTAGATTATATGCAATACTATGCTATTTTATACCAGACTTGAGCATCCATGGACTTTTGTATCTGTGGGAGACCTGAAACAATATCCACCCCCATGGATACTGAGGGATGACTGTGTAGCTCTTTTTAAGAAAAGGCAACACTAGGGCATGAAAAGAAACTCTGAAAGACTAGTAGAAGTGTATTTATAATTTATTCTAATATTGTCTACAGTGATCAACAGTTCTATTCTTGTACATGAGCAGTTGAGGCCTTAAAGGAAAGTTAAGGGAAGAGTTTTCACGTTACACAAAATTCATTTCCCTATTTTACAGTTAATATTTTTTTATCTCTTGCTGTAAAGAAATAACTTTAGGAGAACTATATACTAACCAATCTTATTTTCATCAACTTTAGGACACTATTCTTCAACTGCCAGTCTTCCCTCACTCTATATTAAATCTATCAGCAAAAGCTGTCAGGTTTACCTCCAGAATATATCCCAAGTCTGACCATTTTTCTTCCCTTCTAGTGCCCTCCCTTAGTAAAAATATTTTGATCTCTTATCTAGCCTCTATCTAGTAACTTCTTAACCTGTTTCTTTTCTTTTACTCTTACCTCCTAAGTCATTCTTTACACAGCAGCCAGAGTCATCCTTTTAAATACAAGTCGATCATATTACTTCTCTGCTCAAAACCCTCTAATGGTTTCCCTTCATGTTTAGAGTAGCAGCCAGTCTTCATCATGTTATAGAGTGCCCTGCATATCTGGTTCTACCTGAACATCCTGCCATTTTATCCCTCACTGATTCTGCTCCAGACATACTGTCTTTTCCTTGAACGTGCCAAGCATGCTCCATTTTCTGGGCTTTATTCTTACTGGTTTCTCTGCCTGAATGTTCTCCCAGATATTTTCAAAGTTGGCATCATCTATTTACTTCAATCTCTCCTCAGAACCATATCACCGAACACTTTTAAAGTGGCAACTCTCCCACTTTGCCCCCTTACTAGCATAGAAAGATAGCTCTTTGTCCATAATAAATGAGGAGAGACATCAAGAATATAAGTCAGGGTAAGTGAGGATTTCTAGCAGAAGCCCCTTTCTGATCACGTATGAAGTGCACGTGTACATTATATGTGTGTGGATTTTATGCTTCTTAAGAAATTGATGAATCATGGAGATAGCAAGGGAGTTTTGGAAAGACTTCGACTTCATTGACTACGCTAAAGCCTTTGCCTGTGTGGATTACAGCAAACTGGAAAAGAGATGGGACTACCAGACCATCCTACCTGTCTCCTGGGAAACCTGTATGCAAGTCAAAAAGCAACAGTTAGCACCAGATATGAAACAACTGACTGGTTCAGAATTGGGAAAGGAGTAAAACAAGGCTGTGTATTGTCACCCCTTTTATTTTACTTCTATGCAGAATACATTATGTGAAATGATGGGTTGGATGACTGACAAGCTGTAATCAAGATTATTGGGAGAGATTTCAGCAACCTCAGATATGCAGATGATACCACTGATGGCAGAAAATGAAGAGGAATTAATAATCCGTTGATGAGCATGAAAGAGAAGAAAAAAATGTGAAAGAGAGGTGAAAAAGATGACTTGAAACTCAGCATTAAAAAAACTAAGATCATGGCATCCGGTCCCATCAGTTCATGGCAAATAAAAGAAGAAAAAGTGGAAGCAGTGGCAGATTTTATTTTCTAGTCCTCCAAAATCACTGTGGATGGTGGCTGCAGCCATGAAACTAAAAGACGCTTGCTCCTTGGAAGGAAAACTATGACAAACCTAGACAGTGTATTAAAAAGCAGAGACATCACTTTGCCAACCAGTGTCCATATAGTCAAAGATATGGGTTTTTCCAATAGTCATGTACAGATGTAAGCTGCTGCTGTGCTAAATCACTTCAGTTATGTCCAACTCTGTGTGACTCCATAGGCAGCAGCCCACCAGGCTCCTCTGTCCCTGGGATTCTCCGGGCAAGAATACTGGAGTGGGTGGCCATTTCCTTCTCCATTGCATGAAAGTGAAAAGTGAAAGTGAAGTCTCTCAGTCATGTCCAACTCTTCGCAACCCCATGGACTGTAGCCCACCCGGCTTCTCCGTCCATGGGATTTTCCTGGCAAGAGTACTGGAGTGGGTTGCCATTTCCTTCTCCGACAGATGTAAGACTTGGATCAAAAAGAAGGCTGAATGCCAAAGAATTGATGCCTTTGAATTGTGGTTCCAGAGAAGATTCTTGAGAATCCTTTAGACTGCAAGGAGATCAAGCCAGTCAGTCCTAAAGGAAATCAACCCTGAATACTCATTGGAAGAACTATTGCTGAAGCCGAAGCTCCAATACTTTGGCCACCTGATGTGAAGAGCTGACTGACTGGAAAAGATCCTAATGCTGGGAAAGATTGAAGGCAAAAGGAGAAGAGGGCAGCAGAGGATGAGATGGTTAGATAGCATCACTGACTCAGTGGACATGAATTGGAGCAAACTCTGGGAGATAGTGGTGGACAGAAGAGCCTGGCATGCTGCATTCCATGGGGTGGACTGCAGTCCTAGAGTTGGACACGACTTAGTGACTGAACAACAACAAAGGAATTGGTTCATTGCCTAATGTATAATTATGAATTATATAACTGGTGAAGTTATTAAAAAACTCAGCTAGTTATTAGGAAACTTATCATAAAACTTTATAATCTACCTGTAGTGAATGTGTATCCCTGCAATATAGAATACATTATTTATGATTCCATTTTGTTTCCACCCTTGCTTTTCCCTCTTTTGTATCACATTTAATTTATGTTCTGGCGTTATATAATGTGTTTGTTTTTGTTTTTTTTTTTTTGAGCTGGCTTAAATTCTTTCTGGAACAAGAGAGGATATAAACAAATAAACCCAGGAGTTATAGCATTGCCCACAGACATTTAAGTTGGTAGAACTGCCAAATAAAATGAGATCAGTTCTATTTTCTCTGTTGTCACTGTTTTTAGTTCAGTAGGGAAAAAATGCATAGTAACATTAATAACCTTTAATATGCATTTTTTCTGGGAGAGAATTTGATTTTTTTAGGGTAGGAAACATCTGTGGGATAATGTGTCCAGCATATCTCTTTTGGAAAAATTTCTCCCCATTCATATGCCTAACATGACTTTTGGTCCCAGATGTGTAGTTTAGGGACTATTTGCCCAAGCTTGGACACAGTTCCTTACCTACCCAGGCAAAGTTAATTTGTCTAGGGATAGACACATGACTCATAAGTTAGGTCAATGAGAACCTTCCCTAATAATTTTGAATATAGGAATAAACACCATTATTGAAGCTGTGAAATGTACAACTCTCTAACTATAGGCAGCCATGTTTTTCTTTATGTGGATAAAGGCAGACTGCAGTGATGATAGAAAACTAAGCTGGCCTGTGGAAAGAGATATGAGAAAGACCCTTTACAAGTTTCTGTTGTATCTTCATTTTGTACAATTCTTCCCTGTACAATTTTGATAAGCCAGTTCAAAATAATTTTGGTCACTTATGACCAGAAGGGTCCTAACTGATAGTCATAGGCAAGGTGAGTGGATAGTAGAAAGTACATATGGGTATAGAATCCATATCGTAGGAATTTACAGGTGGTCCAGTGGTTAGGGTTCTGCGCTGTCACTGCTGTGGGCCTGGGTTCAGTCCCTGGTCAGGGAGCTAGGATACCACAAGACTCACAGTGTGGCCGTATCCTTACCCTGAACTACCTAAATCTCAGAGTGTGTCCAAATATAGAAAGCTCTTATCCTAAAATTGGGAAGATATGCAAATTGTTGAGTAGTTAAGAATATGTAACACTTCTCATTAAAACACTTTTTTCCAAACTTAGACTGTTTCAGGTTTTTTGTTTGTGTAATATTCTTATTTCAGAATCACATGCCTATGCTTTTATAGGCAGTAATGAAATCAGAGATAAGAGTAATATTAGCCTGCATTTGGTCATTTGGATGAAAAAACCCTTGGAATAGAATGAATTTTTGTGTAATATACTTTGTATCATGTGACTGAATGTTAGCCAAGTCCCCAGGGACAAAGCTTTTATCGCTGGCAGAGTGTAGCAGCAAGAACTTTTCATCTTATATTGCAATCAGCACTTTGTGTTTAATGTTTAAAAATATTTGGCAAACACAACAGAAGCAAGGTTGTAGATGTTACCTTTAATTGGACTTTAAAAATTAATATAGTGAAACAGTGTTCTGGTTTTTGCCCCCTTGCCATTGACCAGATTAGAAAGAACCCAGAGTACTTTTTCTCAGCTCTATTTTGTTCTTAATGAAGGTAGTGGTATTAAGAAGAAATTATTTGCTCTAAATGGTACTGTGATCAGTTGTATTTTTAGTGAATTTTTTCTGTGTATATAATCTATGTACAATAATATATAATGGTTCTTTACATATAAGAGAGATTATTCCAATAAATATAACAGGTACAGTTATACCAGACCTCATTTCAACCAATAATCTCAATTTTTTCCCCCAAAGATGATAGATAAAGAATAACTGATTCGTTTTTATCTGCTCTTCTAAGCCCTTGACAATTTCTGAGGATGTACATATGAAACAGCAAAACAGAGAATGCAAACTAGACTATCTGAAAAGCAGAATTTTTCCGTTTTTTAAGTAATTAAAGGCAAAGCCCCTATTTCTTCAAGGTTCAGAATTAGATTGATACCATCAAAAGGTGAAAGAGGGTCTTTCTTGAGAATAATAACTTTTGACCTCTCTCTGGGATTAATGTTCCAAGCCACCAATATATGTCACAGCTGACTCCATTGAGAAAATTCTATCCTTTAGGTGCTTTTAATGATTTCTACCAAGACAGAAGTCTAGGAAATGAACTACTCTTTTCCCAGTGTATCTGAACTAGGATTTCTTTGGTAGCACCAACAGAATCTGTGCAAAGATCATTGTCCTTAACTCCTACTTAATTTTCACCTGGAGCCTAGAGCATCTGGCAGGCACAATTTATTAACATAGGAGTTTAGACTTAGATCTTAAGTAAAAATCATTACACCTGTCTTTGAGAGTAGTTTAACCTTGAGAAGCCTTCCCTGGTGGCTCAGATGGTAAAGAATCTGCCTGTAATACAGGACACCCAGGTTCGATCCTTGGGTCAGGAAGATTCCCCTGGAGAAGGAAATGGCAACCCACTCCAGTATTCTTGCCTGGAGAAAACCCCGTGGACAGAAGAACCTGGCAGTCTATAGTCCATTGGATCCCAAAGGGTCAGGCACGACTGAGTGACTAACACTTTAACCTTGAGAAAATTATTTAGCTTCTCAGTCTTACTTTTCTAATCTACTACAAAATGTTGTAATGAGATATTATATCTGAAGTATCTTCTGTAGTACCAGGCATTTTTAGTTTCCCTAACATTCCTTAGTTCACCATGTTCCATATTTCTGCCTCGCTTGATCACGAGTCCAAATACTAGCCACTGTAACAGTCCTTTTTTTTATCTTAAACTGTCATCCAAGTAATGCTCTGTGCTTGGTCTCATGATCTCTCAGTGCTTTTGATCCTCCTCAGCTCTTCCATTGTAACTGGTGGAATTGGTCCTCTGAAAAAAAAGTACCCTCGGTCCTGAGGCTTTTCTCAGAATTATTCCTGTACTGACTTTATTTGGAGCTACACCAAGAATTTGACTACCCCGATACACTCTAGAGTAGAAGCTCTATATCTTCTTCATTATATATTCATATGCCTGGGACATTGGTTGCTCAGTATTACTCAGTTTTTTGGTGTTTTTTTTTGTTTTTTTTTTTTCCTGTAGCTTCTGATTCATCATTCTTCTATCCTCACTAAAAATAATCTCTGGCACCTATCTTTCAACAATATGACTATCTCGCTTTCCGCAGTCTCCAAGTTACTTTTCTGTTTTAATTAATAAATTATACCAGAATGGGAGTCCTTTTGCCTAATGTCATTGTATTCTGTTCTACATGCCATCACTGGACTCAGTGAAATGTTCTGTGTGATGACAAGAGTCACATGGTTTCTTGACATCCTTTTGTGTCTTGATGACTCTATCCCTGAAATATTATCTGATACTACACAAAATCTGGAGCTATTGCACAAGCAGTAAATTATTTTCTACATAATTCTATCTCTGTGCACCTAGGTGAAAGTCTTAACAGTTGTCCTGCCACAACATACCAGGAATCACTGATCATTAATTTGACCTTAGCCAGTCAGTGAGAGAATCAGCTCGAGTCTTATCCTTAAAGTATGCTTTGTAGGACCACTTGTATTACCAATTCTCTTAGGTTGGGTCCCCTAGAAGCAGAGCTCAAGAAAGAGATTCTTGTGCAATAATTTAGTAAGAGGCCATGCTTCAAAAGAAAGTGAAGAAAATAGGAAAGGGCAGAGGAAGAAGCTAGGCAAAGCTGTGGTTTCAGAAGTCTAGCTTCAGTTTGATCCCATGAGGAGCTCTGGAGAATTAGTGGTACCACACAATTATTGTCTTATGGGACAATCCCTCCATGCATCCCAGATGATGAGTTGGCTTTTGTAACCCCATGTTTGTTACTCAGCTGTTGTGGGCCACCCTAGGTACTTGACTCCTATATCCAGTAAAGAGACTCTCATTAACAGAGGGTAAGATTGGCAATTGGTAATTTGGCAATTGGCAAGATTGGTAATTTTAATTAAGTCCTAGTATTCCAATGTAGAATTATATCTATATTTTGTTTAGCAAGAGTCCCAATTCTTAGACATTTTGATTGTTTTCATTTTTTCTATTGTAAAACAAATGAAGATTAACATTAAATAATTGAGCACATACAGTTTTTTTAAAAAGCAATAACAAGATAATGGGAAAAACATGAAAAAATCTGAGACTCTATGTCACACTTATATAATTTAAGGAAGAAATTTGAGTTAGGTTTTGGTTTAAAAGATGGAAATATGTTAAAAGTTGTTGCATGGATATAGAGATGAGAAATAGAAATTAAAATGGAACCCAAAACTAAAAAAAGTAGAAGTTTACATTTGTTAGGGAATAAGTGTAGTTCTTAAATTTAGGTACCCACACACATTTTCTAATCCCTTGAGAAATATATTGACATGTAAGAATCAGCTGAAGAGCAAGTTGAGGGATCCTCTTGTTGATTTAAGCATGTGTAATCAGACCTATATACCATAATTAGACCATAATAAGTAATTTAAGAATATGTTGTTGTTGTTATTTGGTCACTAAGTCATGTCTGACTCTTTGTGACTGCACGGATTGTAGCCCACCAGGCTCCTCTGTCCATGGGGTTTTTCCAGATATGTATACACCCATAAATGAGAAAGAGACAGCACAAAAAAGTGGTCCAAAACTACATAAGTTAAGGGGAATGTGTTGAAGAAGCAGCAGAAGGAGAAGAGAAAGTTGCATGTAAAACTAACACTAGGGATTTTGGTAAAGGAAGGATTGAAGAAAAAATGATTGCTTTCTTCCAAATTTATTGAGGCCATATCACAAGATATTCATTATTCATGCAGGAAAAAATGAAATATTTAGAAAAGAGAATGAATTAGTATAAGATGGAAATGGATAACTAAAATTCCTGAAATACTTAATTCTTGAAAAAAATACATCTTAGCTATAAGGATACTTAGAGAACTGTATAAACAAAAAAGAAAAATATTTTCATAAAATTCATAAAAGCAGTTGCCCCCGAAGAAAAGCAGATATGCAATTGGAAACATGTATGTAGGTAGCTGCTAAGGTTACTAGTGATGGCATTTTTTAATCTGGGTGGTGGGTACACACATGTTGTTTTTAATATTTTGTCTTCAAAACACACTTAGAAGTCTGACATACTTCCTCATAAAAATAAAATTTTAAATAGGTTTTAATACAGGAAAATAATTTTAAATAACCAAAAATTAAAAAGAAATTATAAGGACTTCCCTGGTGGTTAAGTGCTTAAGATCCTCCTGCCAATGCAGGAGACAGATGCAATCCGTGGTCCAGGAAGATCCCACATGACTTGGGGCAACAAAGCCCCAAGGCCACAACTACTGAGCCTGCACTGTAGAGCCCAGGAGCCGCAACTACAAAAGCCTGCATGCCCTAGTGCCCATGCTCTGCAACAAGAGAAGCCACCTTAATGAGAAGCCTGTGCACCACAACAATGAGTATCCCCTGTTCATGACAACTAGAAAAAGCCCATGAGCAGCAATGAAGACCCAACACAGCCAATACTTTTTTATAAAAAAGAAATTACAGTTAAAAAAATGTAAAGGAGGAACAAAAGAGTTTTGCTCAGTTCACATGAACCATATTGATCTTGGTTCAACTTATCAATTCCAAAATAACTTAGAAGCATGCTAAATTAATCCTATTCATATATATAACAGAATATTACAATGGTAAATTGGTATCTAAACTTTAAACTCGTTACACAGCAAACAGAATTTGGAATAAGATATCTTTGTAAATTTACATCATGGACATGAGAACATCAAAATGAGGCTTCCATGCTGTTAGACTACATTTATGAAAAAAGTAGCAATTGCAGGAGGATAGAAAATTGTCAGTAAAAGCATTGTCATTCTCCCGAGAAACGACCATAATAGTGACTTAGCACTGACATTAAGAAATGGCAGCATGATTTCTGTTTTTAGCCCTAAGCATGATTCTGTTTTTAGTCCACCATCAGCCAATTCTAAAATAATGAAACAAATATTAAGTGACAAAATGGTATGTTCTTAAGACTGCAGCAAGACTATAAACATTGAAGAGCATTAGACTCTTAAAAAATAAACAAATCATAGGAAAACTTTATTAATGATTTATAAGAGAGGATACACATCATGTTAATTAAATTTACAGATGATACTAAATTGGATAGTGTTGACAAAACCAGTGAGGGCAGATAAAAGGACCTAAAGTGGTTAGAAATATGGGCAGGAAATGAAATGTGATTCAACCTAGAAAAATGTAGCTAATACATCTGGGGAAAAATAATCAGAAACACAGCCATTCAATTGGCAGGATATACGGTACTTGGAAAGCAGTAGTACCAAGAGACTTTGAGATGATAGTGGGTAGCAAATTATATATGATCTAGTAAATAAAATCAGTCAATGAGATTGTAGTCTGTATATGCAAAAGGTGGAAGATAAAAGTTATTTAAATGGTGCTGCTAAGATCACAACAAGAATACCAGTTTAGAGTATAAATACCTCAAATAAATCAATAGAGTTGTGTTCAAACTGGACAATAAATATGTAATGGGCTTCAGACTTCAATTTGTCAGAGAAGATGAAAATAACAAAACATACATTTGTCCATCTCTGACTGAGTCTCGTTTTGATAACATTTCACAAATATTTGAAAGATATAAACATCATGGAAGCCAAGTCATTTTGAAAGGTAGAACAGGGGGTTTATAGTCAAGTAATGGGATGAAATTAAGTAACGGAAATTTAAGACTGAATTGGGGAAATGTTTCCTGACAGTGAAATCTATTAGTCTCTGGAATGGATTCCCTAGAGAGGCAAGGGGAAGTTCCATCGCTTTAGTGATTGGACTAGATCAAGGCTTGGACAACACATTATTTTTAAAAAAAAAGTAAAAACTAATTTGATCAGTTTGCATTGTCAGGAATGTACACAATAACATTGCTGGGTCTCATCCAATTGTCTTAGATGGTCTCAGACTTCTCTGACATGTTATGGCCTACCATTAAAAACTGCATGTTATTTTTTAATGAATGATTTCTAAAAGACCAAATTCATACTTTCCAGCTCATGGATTTCAATTTCCTGGATTATTATTTTTTCTCTTCCAAGTCATAGGAGTGCAAGAAAAGAAAACACCCCTGCTTTTCCCTATTGATGAGCTTTGGCCTTAAATATTCCAAGCCTTTTGGATCAAATCAGATGAGGTAGCTGAACTCTGAAGTCTCACTTATACCAGTGCATTGAAAACATATTTTTACTGCAGTTTTGCAACCACAACTATGCAATATATAAAAATTCATTCACTTCCTTTTCTGAGTTAATCCACAGAGAGATTTTTACCAGATGGTGTCCTAGAGGTACTATTTACTTTTAGCAAAGCAATATAACTGAGTTTGAAAAATATAGAGTAAAGTATACACTTCATCCCAACATTAAAACATTCTGTCAGTTGTACTTTTAAATTATCTGGCCTAAAGTTTCTCTGTAATTTTGTTTTGTGTCCCTGGCTGAGTGAAATAAATGTGGAAAAATTCTTTTAACAGATAATTTTAAACCAAAGTGTGATTCTTCCAAGTAAAAATAAAAACAAACTAAATTAAATTGTATACCACATTGTATTGGTTTTGCCATGCATCAACATGAATCCACACAGGTATACACGTGTTCCCCATCCTGAATCCCCCTCCCTCCTTTAAAAAAAAAATTTTTATACACACACACACACACAAATATCTATGTCTGGTGGCTGCTAGGTAAAGACTCTACTTGCAGTGCAGGAGACCCACACTGGGTTCGATCCCTGGATCAGGAACATCCCCTGGAGAAGGGACTCCAGTATCTTTGCCTGGAAAATTCCATGGACAGAGGAGCCTGGTAGGCTACAGTCCGTGGGGTCACAAAGAGTTGGACACAGCTGAGCAACTTCACTTTCACTTTATATATATATATATCAGAGAAGGCAACTGCACCCCACTCCAGTACTCTTGCCTGGAAAATCCCATGGACGGAGGAGCCTGGTGGGCTGCAGTCCATGGGGTCGCTAGGAGTCGGACACGACTGAGCGACTTCACTTTCACTTTTCACTTTCATGCATTGGAGAAGGAAATGGCAGCCCACTCCAGTGTTCTTGCCTGGAAAATCCCAGGGACAGGGGAGCCTGGTGGGCTGCCGTCTATGGGGTTGCACAGAGTCGGACAGGACTGAAGCGACATGGCAGCAGCATACACACACACACACTACATATTTTACCTTATTATTAGTAGTTCTTGTTATTATCTCTAGAGAAAGAAATAAAGCAAATAGAGTCCTTGAAGTGCCTAACAGAATAGCTGGAGAGAAAAATGTGAGAAGCAAATATAGGTGGTATAGATAAATATTAGTAATTTCATAAAAGCATTTATATGGAATTGTGCAAATTATGCAAAAGGTAACAGATAGATTTCATTTAGTGGAGTGGAGAATCTGTTGAGGTGTAATAAGAAATGAGCTGGTTAAATGGGACTACAGAGTTGGCATAGACATAGTATATAGGGTTATGGCTGTCTGGGGAGGCCTTACAAATAGCTGTGAAAAGAAGAGAAGCGAAAAGCAAAGGAGAAAAGGAAAGATATAAGCATCTGAATGCAGAGTTGCAAAGAACAGCAAGAAGAAATAAGAAAGCCTTCTTCAGTGATCAATGCAAAGAAACAGAGGAAAACAACAGAATGGGAAAGACTAGAGATCTCTTCAAGAAAATCAGAGATACCAAGGGAACATTTCACGCAAAGATGGGCTCGATAAAGGACAGAAATGGTATGGACATAACAGAAGCAGAAGATATTAAGAAGAGGTGGCAGGAATACACACAAGAACTGTACAAAAATGATCTTCACGACCCGGATAATCACGATGGTGTGATCACTCATCTAGAGCCAGACATCCTGGAATGTGAAGTCAAGTGGGCCTTAGAAAGCATCACTACGAGCAGAGCTAGTGGAGGTGATGCATTCCAGTTGAGCTATTTCAAATCCTGAAAGATGATGCTGTAAAAGTGCTGCACTCAATATGCCAGCAAATTTGGAGAGCGCAGCAATGGCCACAGGACTGGAAAAGTTCAGTTTTCACTCCAATCCCAAAGGAAGGCAATGCCAAAGAATGCTCAAGCTACCACACAATTGCACGCTAGTAAAGTAATGCTCAAAATTCTCCAAGCCAGGCTTCAGCAATATGTGAACCATGAACTTCCTGATGTTCAAGCTGGTTTTAGAAAAAGCAGAGGAACCAGAGATCAAACTGTCAACATCCACTGGTTCATCAAAAAAGCAAGAGAGTTCCAGAAAAACATCTATTTCTGCTTTATTGACTATGCCAAAGCCTTTGACTGTGTGGATCACAATAAACTGTGGAAAATTCTGAGAGAGTTGGGAATACCAGACCGCCTGATCTGCCCCTTGAGAAACCTGTATGCAGGTCAGGAAGCAACAGTTAGAACTGGACGTGGAACAACAGACTGGTTCCAAATAGGAAAAGGAGTATGTCAAGGCTGTATACTGTCACCCTGCTTATTTAATTTATATGCAGAGTACATCATGAGAAACGCTGGACTGGAAGAAACACAAGCTGGAATCAAGATTGCCGGGAGAAATATCAATAAGCTCAGATATGCAGATGACACCACTCTTATGGCAGAAAGTGAAGAAGAACTAAAAAGCCTCTTGATGAAAGTGAAAGAGGAGAGTGAAAAGTTGGCTTAAAGCTCAACATTCAGAAAACGAAGATCATGGCATAACAGTGTCAGACTTTATTTTTTGGGGCTCCAAAATCACTGCAGATGGTGACTGCAGCCATGAAATTAAAAGACGCTTACTCCTTGGAAGAAAAATTATGACCAACCTAAATAACATATTCAAAAGCAGAGACATTACTTTGCCGACTAAGGTCCGTCTAGTCAGGCTGTGGTTTTTCCAGTGGTCATGTATGGATGTGAGAGTTGGACTGTGAAGAAAGCTGAGCGCTGAAGAATGGATGCTTTTGAAACAGTGTCAGACTTTATTTTTTCTGGGCTCCAAGATCACTGCAGATGGTGACTGCAGCCATGAAATTAAAAGACACTTACTCCTTGGAAGAAAAGTTATGACCAACCCAAAGAACATGTTCAAAAGCAGAGACATTACTTTGCCAACTAAGGTCCGTCTATTCAGGCTATGGTTTTTCCAGTAGTCATGTATGGGTGTGAGAGTTGGACTGTGAAGAAGGCTGAGCGCCGAAGAATTGATGCTTTTGAACTGTGGTGTTGGAGAAGACTCTTGAGAGTCCCTTGGACTGCAAGGAGATCCAACCAGTCCATTCTGAAGGAGATCAGCCCTGGGATTTCTTTGGAAGGAATGATGCTAAAGCTGAAACTCCAGTACTTTGGCCACCTCGTGAGAAGAGTTGACTCATTGGAGAAGACTCTGATGCTGGGAGGGATTGGGGGCAGGAGGAGAAGGGGACGACAGAGGATGAGATGGCTGGATGGCATCACCGACTTGATGGACGTGAGTCTGGGTGACCTCCGGGCGATGGTGATGGACGGGGAGGCCTGGCGTGCTGCAATTCATGGGGTCGCAAAGAGTCAGACACACACACACACACAAAAAGAGTCGGACACGACTGAGTGACTGAACTGAATTGAAAGTTGAGTAAGTGCCAAGCCAGGAACTAAATTTCTCAGCCTCTTGCTGTCTTCTTTAGGGCTTCCCTAGTAGTTCAGCAGGAAAGAATCTGTCTGTAATGCAGGAGACATGGGTGAGATCCATGAGTGAGGAAGATCCCCTGGAGGAGGTAATGGCAACTCACTCCACTATTCTTGCCTTAGAAATCTCATGTACAGAGGAGCCTGGCACGCTGCAGTCTGGATTCACAAAAGAGTCGGACACAACTTAGCGACCAAACCACTACCACCACTATCTTCTTTAGCCTATTCTCTCTTTCAGTTCATAATAACAATTCTACTTCCCTTCTCTTTACACTAAAACTTTAATACCTCTTAAAACCTTGATTTTATCCACATTAAATAGACTCTGTACATCTAAAAGGATCATATGATTTATTTCCAGTAGAATCTGTGCAGTATGATCTGGTGACTTCTAGGCAAGATGGTTAGGAAGCAGTATGTTGTCTTTTGTTTTTCTCTATTTGCTGTTGAAGTGAAAACTCTAAAGTCCTGAGCTGTGGCAGAACTTGGGCTCCTAAAGCACACATGGGAGCTGCCCACTGAACATTTGGACTATTTGTCATGTGTATATAAACTAATATTTTGTTAAATCACAGAGATTTCAGGGTTTAGTTATTGTAGCAGCTACTGTTTCCTTAGCCTAAGAGTATATTGCCATTTGAATGTGTCTATAAAACTGAATACTTAAGTATATGCTTCCTTCTGTATAGAGTGTGATTGAAGAAATACACAAGAAACTGAGAATGATGGTTCACCCTGGGGGTGTTGATTTCAGGTTCAGTGTGTGAAAGAGACTTACTTTTCACATTCTACCTTCTAAAACATATTGCTTATATGTCATATACAGCCAAAAGATAATGAAATGATAAATATTGGAGCTTATAAAAGAAAGAGTAAGAATATTAAAGGTACTGGAAGTTCAAATGCATAGGAGGAAACTGACTCAAAGGCATAAGTGGAAACGTGAATCAAGAAAGGTTCGTCATCCTCTGACATAAAAGGTAGCAGAAAAAACAGTTACATTGCTCACAACAAGACAAATGCAAGTGAAAACTGTACTGACACACAATTTCTCATTTATCAGATGTACAAAACCTGCAAAGTGTGCATAATCCCATACCTCTTCACTAGGTCATTTTAAAGTCAACCTCAGGCATATTATTGAATCTGTAAATACCCACAAATATTTCATTATGTATCTCTAACCCAAAGGAACTATTTTAAAATAATCATTCAGTTCAGTTTAGTCACTCAGTCGTGTCCGACTCTGTGACTCCAAGATTGCAGCACGCCAGGCATCCCTGTCCAGCACCAACTCCCAGAGTTCACCCAAACTAATGTCCATCGAGTCGGTGATGCCGTCCAGCCATCTCATCCTTTGTCGTCCCCTTCTCCTCCTGCCCCCAATCCCTCCCAGCATCAGAGTCTTCTCCAATGAGTCAACTCTTCGCATGAGGTGGCCAAAATATTGGAGTTTCAGCTTCAGCATCAGTCCTTCCAATGAACACCCAGAACTGATCTGCTTTAGGATGGACTGGTTGGATCTCCTTGCAGTCCAAGGGACTCTTAAGAGTCTTCTCCAACACCACAGTTCAAAAGCATCAATTCTTCGGCACTCAGGTTTCCTCACAGTCCAACTCTCACATCTATACATGACCGCTGGAAAAACCATAGCCTTAACTAGACGGACCTTTGTTGGCAAAGTAATGTCTCTGCTTTTGAATATGCTATCTAGGTTGGTCATAACTTTCCTTCCAAGAAGTAAGTGTCTCTTAATTTCATGGCTGCAGTCACCATCTGCAGTGATTTTGGAGCCCCCAAAAATAAAGTCTGCCACTGTTTCCACTGTTTCCCCATCTATTTGCCATGAAGTGATGGGACCAGATGCCATGATCTTCATCTTCTGAATGTTGAGCTTTAAGCCAACTTTTCACTCTCCTCTTTCACCTTCATCAAGAGGCTTTTTAGTTCCTCTTCACTTTCTGCCATAAGGGTGGTGTCATCTGCATATCTGAGCTTATTAATATTTCTCCTGTCAATCTTGATTCCAGCTTGTGATTCTTCCAGCCCAGCGTTTCTCATGATGTACTCTGCATATAAGTTAAATAAGCAGGGTGACAGTATACAGCCTTGACGCACTCCTTTTCCTATTTGGAACCAGTCTGTTGTTCCATGTCCAGTTCTAACTGTTCCTTCCTGACCTGCCAAAGGGTTTCTCAAGAGGCAGATAGGTGGTCTGGTATTCCCATCTCTCTCAGAAATTTCCACAGTTTATTGTGATCCATACAGTCAAAGGCTTTGGCATAGTCAATAAAGCAGAAGTAGATCTTTTTCTGGAACTCTCTTGCTTTTTTGATGAACCAGCGGATGTTGGCAATTTGATCTCTGGTTCCTCTGCCTTTTCTGAAACGAGTTTGAACATCTGGAAGTTCACGGTTCACGTATTGCTGAAGCCTGGCTTGGAGAATTTTGAGCATTACTTTACTAGCGTGTGAGATGAGTGCAATTGTGCAGTAGTTTGAGCATTCTTTGGCATTGCCTTTCTTTGGGATTGGCATGAAAACTGACCTTTTCCAGTCCTGTGGCCACTGCTGAGTTCTGCAAATTTACTGGCATATCCAGTGTAGCACTTTCACAGCATCATCTTTCAGGATTTGAAACAGCTCAACTGGAATTCCATCACCTCCTCTAGCTTTGTTCATAGCGATGCTTTCTAAGGCACACTTGACTTCACATTCCAGGGTATCTGGCTCTAGGTGAGTGATCCCACCACCCACCATCGTGATTATCTGGGTCATGAAGATCTTTTTTGTACAGTTCTGTGAATTCTTGCCACTTCTTAATATCTTCTGCTTCTGTTATTTCCATACCATTTCTGTCCTTTATTGAGCCCATTTTGCATGAAATGTTCCTTTGGTATCTCTAATTTTCTTGAAGAGATCTCTGTCTTTCCCTTTCTGTTGTTTTCGTCTATTTTTTTGCATTGATCGCTGAGGAAGGCTTTCTTTTTTTTTTTTTTTTTTTTTGGTTGCAACTTTATTTTTTATTATTATTATTTTATTTTACTTTACAATACTGTATTGGTTTTGCCATACATCAACATGAATCCACCACGGGTGCACATGAGTTCCCGATCCTGAACCCCCCTCCTACCTCCCTCTCTATACCATCTCTCTGGGTCATCCCAGTCCATCAGCCCCAAGCATCCTGTACCCTGCATCGAACCTAGATGGCGAATCATTTCTTACATGATATTATACATGTTTCAATGCCATTCTCCCAAATCATCCCACCCTCTCCCTCTCCCACAGAGTCCAAAAGTCTGTTGTATACACCTGTGTCTCTTGCTGTCTCACATGCAGGGTTATCATTACCATGTTTCTAAATTCCATATATATGTGTTACTATACTGTATTGGTGTTTTTCTTTCTGGCTTACTTCACTCTGTATAATCGGCTCCAGTTTCATCCACCTCATTAGAACTGGTCCAAATGTATTCTTTTTAACGGCTGAGTAATACTCCATTGTGTATATGTACCACAGCTTTCTTATCCATTCATCTGCTGATGGACATCTAGGTTGCTTCCACGTCCTGGCTATTATAAACAGTGCTGCAATGAACAGTGGGGTACATGTGTCTCTTTCAGTTCTGGTTTCCTCGGTGTGTATGCCCAGCCGTGCGATTGCTGGGTCATAAGGCAGTTCTATTTCCAGTTTTTTAAGGAATCTCCACACTGTTCTCCATAGTGGCTGTACTAGTTTGCATTCCCACCAACAGCGTAAGAGGGTTCCCTTTTCTCCACACCCTCTCCAGCATTTGTTGCTTGCAGACTTTTGGATCGCAGCCATTCTGACTGGTGTGAAGTGGTACCTCATTGTGGTCTTGATTTGCATTTCTCTGATAATGAGTGATGTTGAGCATCTTTTCATGTGTTTGTTAGCCATCCATATGTCTTCTTTGGAGAAATGTCTATTTAGTTCTTTGGCCCATTTTTTGATTGGGTCGTTTATTTTTCTGGAATTGAGCTGCAGGAGTTGCTTGTATATTTTTGAGATTGGTTGTTTGTCAGTTGCTTCATTTGCTATTATTTTCTCCCATTCCGAAGGTTGTCTTTTCACCTTGGTTATAGTTTCCTTTGTTATTCAGAAGCTTTTAATTTTAATTAGGTCCCATTTGTTTATTTTTGCTTTTATTTCCAGTATTCTGGGAGGTGGGTCATAGAGGATCCTGCTGTGGTTTATGTCAGAGAGTGTTTCTTATCTCTCCTTGCTATTCTTTGGCACTCTGCATTCAGATACTTTTATCTTTCCTTTTCTCCTTTGCTTTTCACTTCTCTTCTTTTCACAGCTATTTGTAAGGCCTCCTCAGACAACCATGATGCTTTTTTGCTTTTTTTTTTTCCATGTGGATGGTCTTGATCCCTGTCTCCTGTACAATGTCATGAACCTCCATCCATAGTTCATCAGGCTCTCTGTCTATTAGATCTAGTCCCTTAAATCTATTTCTTACTTCCACTGTATAATCATAAGGGATTTGATTTAGGTCATACCTGAATGGTTGAGTGGTTTTCCCTCCTTTTTCAATTTAAGTCTGAATTTGGCAATAAGGAGTTCACGATCTGATCCACAGTCAGCTCCCAGTCTTGTTTTTGCTGACTGTATAGAGCTTCTCCATCTTTGGCTGCAAAGAATATAATCAATCTGATTTCAGTGTTGACCATCTGGTGATGTCCATGTGTAGAGTCTTCTTTTGTGTTGTTGGAAGAGGGTGTTTGCTATGACCAGTGCATTCTCTTGGCAAAACTCTATTAGCCTTTTACTTGCTTCATTCCGTACTCCATGGCCAAATTTGCCAGTTACTCCAGGTATCTCTTGACTTCCTACTTTTGTATTCCAGTCCCGTATAGTGAAAAGGACATCTTTTGGCTGTTCTAAAAGGTCTTGTAGGTCTTCATAGAACCGTTCAACTTCAGCTTCTTCCGCGTTACCGGTGGGGGTATAGACTTGGATTACCGTGATACTGAATGGTTTGCCTTGGAAATGAACAGAGATCATTCTGTTGTTTTTGAGATTGCATCCAAGTACTGCATTTTGGACTCTTTTTTGTTGACCATGATGGCTACTCCTTTTCTTCTAAGGGATTCCTGCCCACAGTAGTAGTTATAATGGTCATCTGATCTGAATTCACCCATTCCAGTCCATTTTAGTTCGCTGATTCCTAGAATGTCCACATTCACTCTTGCCGTCTCCTGCTTGACCACTTCCAATTTGCCTTGATTCATGGACCTAACATTCCAGGTTCCTATGCAGTATTGCTCTTTACAGCATTGGACCTTGCTTCTATCACCAGTCGTATCCACAACTGCGTATTGTTTTTGCTTTGGCTCCCTCCCTTCAGTCTTTCCAGATTTATTTCTCCACTGATCTCCATTGGCATATTGGGCACTTACCAACCTGAGGAGTTCCTCTCTCAGTATCCTATCAACTTGCCTTGATTCATGGACCTAACATTCCAGGTTCCTATTCAGTAATGCTGTTTACATCATTGGACTTTAATACTGAAGTGGTTTGCCATTCCCTTCTCCAGTGGTCACATTCTGTCAGACCTCTCCACCATGACCCATCCATCTTGGGTGGCCCTACATGGCTTGACTTAGTTTCATTGAGTTAGACAAGGCTTTGGTCCATGTGATCAGACTGTCTAGTTTTCTGTGATTATGGTTTCAGTGTGTCTGCCCTCTGATGCCCTCTCCCAACACCTACCGTCTTACTTGGGTTTCTCTTACCTTGGACGTGGGGTATCTCTTCACGGCTGCTCCAGCAAAGTGCAGCCGCTGCTCCTTACCTTGGACAAGGTCGGCCCTCCTGACCTTGAACATGGGATAGCTCCTCTCGGCCCTCCTGTGCCTGCACAGCCACTGCTCCTTGGACATGGGGTTGCTCCTCTCGGCCACCTCCCCTGACCTTGAACGTGGGGTAGCTCCTCTCGGCCACCGCCCCTCACCTCGGACTTGGGGTAGCTCATCTTGGCTGCCAATTACACTACAAATATTATAATTTCTTATATATAAAAGAAATTTAAAGAATATTACTTACAGTACATTTTTATGAACATTACCTTATATTTTAACTGCTCCATTTGCTTCTCTACTTGTAAAGTGTGAGTTTATTGTGGGGCTTTGTAGCACACTTTATTGATAAATTTTCATTTGTAAATAATATTCATCTCAACAAAGATGCAAAAATATTGCAAAGAATTACCCAGGTACTCAAATTGTTAACATATTACCATATTTGCTTTCTGTCATTTCCTCTCCACCCTCTGTGTTTGTGTGTTGTTTATAAATAAAAATCATGTGTGTGTATTTATGTATTTTTCCCAAATCATTTGAGAATAAATTGCAGATATATTGTTTCTTTACTCCAAAATACCTCAGCTTGTACTTCCTAAGAATATTCTGGTACATAAGCACAGGAGAAATTAACATGATTCAATACTATTATTTAATCTACAGACCTTCTTCTTATTACAGCTATTTTTCTTTGCAATAGCATTTATAGAAAATAAAATAAATTTTTTCAGACCAAGATCATACATTGCATGTGTGTCATATATCTTAGTCTCCTTTAATCTGGAATGATTTCTCTGTCAGTCTTTGTTTTTCATGCATTTGAAATTTTTAAAGAATGCAAGGGTAGATATTTTGAAGGGTATCCTTCAATTTGGGTTTGTCTGATGTTTCCACATGATTAGATTCAGGTTATGAATTTTTGACAAAGATATCACATAAGTGATATGTCTATCTCAGTGTACCATATTTGGAGACATTTGATACCTTTTTGTCTCATTTCTGTTGATGTTAACTTTGATCATTTGGTTTAAGTGATAGTTGGCAAGTTTTCTCCATTGGAAAGTTAATTTTTTTCTCCCTTGTAATTAATAAGAATTTTGTGGGGGGATAAACTGAGACCATGAAGACATCCTATTCCTCCTAAAACTTTCAGTACTAGTTGTAACATATGTTGATGACATTTGCCTAAATCTAGTATTACTTTGTTATTTGTCACATAGTGATATTCTGTTTTGTACATAAGTTCATATGTATTATTTTTGTTTCCACATATAAGTGATATCATATAGTATTTGCCTTTCTCTGTCTGACTTACTTCGTTTAGTATGATAATCTCTAGGTTCATCTGGGCCTGCTAAGTCGCTTCAGTCGTGTCCGACTCTGTGCAACCCCATGGACTATAGACCACCAGGCTCCTCTGTCCATGGGATTCTCCAGGCAAGAATACTGGATGAGTTGCCATGCCCTTTTCCAGGGGCTCTTCCTGACCCAGGGTTCAAGCCTGCATCTCTTACATCTCCTGCATTGGTAGGCGGGTTCTTTACCGCTAGCACCAGGTTCAGCCATGTCACTGCAACATTTCATTATTTCATTCTTTTCATGCCTCAGTTATATATACATATATATATGCGTACATATACATACACATACATATACATATATATGCCGCATCTTCTTTATCCTTGCATCTGTTGATGAGCATTTAGATTGCCTCCATGTCTCGGCTCTTGTAAATGGTTCTGCTATAAGTATTCAGGTGCATTTATCTTTTTGAATTTGAGTTTTATCTTTTCCAGATATACGCCCAGGAGTGGGATTGCTGTTTCAGATGACAACTCTATTTTTAGTTTTTTAAGGAACCTCCATATTGTTTACCATAGTAGCTATTGCAAATTAAGAGTTTTGGATTAAGAAGTACCCAAGACTATATATAAAATAAACAATAAGGCCCCACTCTATAACACAGGGAACTATATTCAATGTCTGATAATAACATACAATGGAAAAGAGTATGAAAAAGAATATGTACGTGTGTGAATATGGATAACTGAGTCACTTTGCTGTACACCTAAAACATTGTAAATCAGCTATACTTCAATTTTAAAAAACATAAAACCATCTGGAAAAAAAAGTTATATTCTAACTCTATTATTCCTTCTGCATTTATTAGTTTACATCCTGCCCTAAGGAAGAGTTTTTCATTCCCTCTATTAAAAAATAAATTTACATTAGTATGACTGATGCATTTTACATTTGTTAAATGCTTATACTGTCCCAAGTTTAGCCAGTGGAAAACTTTTCAGCCTGGCTCTTTGTGTTCCTTTGAATGTCTCCAGCATTTTTTGATCATTTCCTTTCTTTCTGACCTAACAAGATGTCCCAGGTATCTTACACATTCCTTTTCTCAATCCTTCAATAAGCCATTTCTCCAAGGAGTCCTAGTTTCTTTTAATGCTTAAAATCAAGATCTACATACTAGAAAATATTATCATATTTTCAATTCTTCTAGGCCCAGTATTGACTATTAAATCAGGTTAGTATATTCCCTCTTAAAAATTATAATTTGAAAATTTAAGCCTGAATGCACTTTATATCACAAATAGATTGTAAAGCCAGTGAATACACCATTAGAAAAAAAAAAAACTTTAATATAGTGTTTGGGGATGTAGGCTTCAGAGTTGGGTAGCTCTCGGTTCAAATTGAATACTACCACTTAATAGTTTGTAATTTCACTTTAGTTACCAGTTAATTGGGAATGTGTGTGTATATATATCCTCACGATAACCCAATTATATATATTATATATATAATATAGATATATATATAATTATATATATCATATGTATATGATATATATAATTGGGTTATCATGAGGATTTAATGAGATATAAAGCTAATGAAAAAACTAATCTCAAAAACAACAAAATAATCTCAATTCGTTTCCAATGCAAACCATTCAGCATTACAGTAATCCAAGTCTATGCTGCAACAACTGATGCCAAAGAAGCTGAGGTTGACTAGTTTTATGAAGACCTGAAACACCTTCTAGCACTAACAACAAAAAAGGATGTCCTTTTCCGCATACGAGACTGGAATACAAAAGTAGGAAGTCAAGAGAGAACAGGCAAGTTTGACCTTGGAGTACAGAATGAAGCAGGGCAAAGGCTAACAGTGTTTTGTCAAGAGAATACACTGGTCATAGCAAACATTCTCTTCCAACAACATGAGAGACAGCAGTATACATGGACATCACCAGATGCTTAATATCAAAATCAGATTGATTATGTTCCTTGCAGCCAAAGGTAGAGAAGCTCTATACAGTCAGTTAAAACAAGACCTGGAGCTGACTGTGGCTCAGATCATGAGCTCCTTATTGAAAAATTCAGGCTAAAATTGAAAAAAAGTAGGGAAAACCACTAGACCATTCAGATATGACCTAAATCAAATCCCTTATGATTATACAGTGGAGGTGATGAACGGAGTCAAGGGATTAGATCTGGTAGACAGAGTGACTGAAAAACTATGGACAGAGGTATGTAACATTGTACAGGGAGCAGTGACCAAAACCACCCCAAGGGGGGAAAAAAAAACAATGCAAGAAGGCAATGTGGTTGTCTTAGGAGGCTGTACAAACAGCTAAGAAAAAAAGAAGCAAAAAGCAAGGAAGAAAGGGGAAAACATACTCAACTGAATGCAGAGTTCAAAAGAATAGCAAGGAGAGATAGGAAGACCTTCTTAAATGAACAATGCAAAGAAATGAAAGAAAACAACAGAATGGTAAAGACTAGAGATCTCTTCAAGAAAATAGAAGATATCAAGGGAGCATTTTGTGCAAGGATAGGCATGATAAAGGAGACAAATGGTATGGACTTAACGGAAGCAGAAGAGACTAAAAAGAAGTGGCAGGAATACACAGAAGAACTATACCAAAGAGATCTTAATGACCCAGATAACCACAATGGTGTGGTCACTCACCTAGAGTCAAACATCTTGGAGTGTAAAGTCAAGTGGGCCTTGGGAAGCATTACTATGAACAAAGCTACTGGAGGTGATGGAATTCCAGCTGAGCTATTTCAAATCCTAAAAGACGATGCTATTAAAGTACTGCTCAATGTGCTAGCAAATTTGGAAAACTCAGCAGTGGCCACAGGACTGGAAAAGATCAGTTTTCATCCCAATCCCAAGGAAATGCACTGCCAAAGAATGTTCAAACTAACATACAACGGCACTCATTTCACATGCTAGCAAGGTTATGCTCAAAATCCATCAAGCTAGGTTTCAGCAGTATGTGAACTGAGAATTTCCATATGCACAAGCTGGGTTTCAAAGAGGCAGAGAAACTGCCAACATATGTTGGATCATAGAAAAAGCAAGATAATTCCAGAGAAAGCATCTATTTATGCTCCATTGATTACGCTAAAGTCTTTCACTGTGTATTACAATAAACTGTGGAAAATTCTTAAAGAGACCACCTTACTTGCCTCCTGAGAAACCTGTATATAGGTCAAGAAGCCACAGTTAGAACTGGATATGGAACAAATGACTTCCAAATTGGGAAAGGAGTATGACAAGGCTGTATATTGTCACTCCACTTATATAACTTATATGCAGAGTACATTATGCAAAATGCCAGGCTGGGTGAATCACAATCTGGAATCAAGATTGCCTAGAGAAATACCAATAGCCTCAGGTATGCAGATGATACCATTCTGCTGCTGCTGCTGCTGCTAAGTCGCTTCAGTCGTTACTCTAATACCATCCTAATGGCAGAAAGTGAAGAGAAACTAAAGAGCCTCTTGATAAACGTGAAAGAAGAGAGTGAAAAGGCTGGCTTAAAACTCAGTATTCAGAGAAACTAAGATCATGGCATCTGGTCCCATCACTTCATGGCAAAAAGAAGGGGGAAAAAATGGAAGCAGTGACAAATTTTCTTTTCTTGGGCTCCAAAATCTCTATAGATGGTGACTGCAGCCATGAAATTAAAAGACATTTGCTTCTTGGAAGAAAAGCTATGACAAACCTAGACCACGTATTGAAAAACAGAGACCTCACTTTGCTGAGAAAAGTCCATATAGTCAAAGCTATGTATTTTCCCTACAGATTTTCTGTACAGATGTGAGAGTTGGACCATAAAGATGGCTGAGCGCCGAAGAAGTGATGCTTTCTAATTCTGTTGCTGGAGAAGACTCTTGAGAGTCCCTTGGACTGCAAGGAGATCAAACTAGTCAATCCTAAAGGAAATCAATGCTAAACATTTATTGGAAGGACTCATGCTGAAGCTGCAATACTTTGGCCACCTGGTGAGAAGAGCGGACTCATTAGAAAAGACTCTGATGCTGGGAAAGACTGAAGGCAAAAGGAGAAGGGGACAGCAGAGAATGAGATGGTTAGATAGCATCATCGACTCAGTGGGCATAAATGTGAGCAAACTCTGGGAGGTAGAGGAGGACAGAGGAGCCTGGCATTCTATAGGCCATGGGATTGCAAAGAGTTGGACACATCTTAGTGACTAAACAACTAAACAATAAAGACAACAAAACTAATGATATATAACATACATTTAAACATTGCTTTTGCTTTATGAATAACTTTATACTTAGCACAGTATTGAACATTATATTCAGAAAGTACTTGTTGAGTTGGATTGTAATGCTCTTCTCCCTTAACGATAAGATACAGATTGTAGAATCACTGCAATGTTCCTGAGCAGTCTCTCAAACCATGAATTTAAAAATATATATATGGAGTGAAATAATTTATAGACTTTATTGAGACAGAAGACAAATTGGAGTTGATCTTCAGCTTTAGGATGTTCTGAGTTGATAGAAACTTAAGTTAACAGTGTCTAGATCAGACTTGTTGGATATAGTCAGAAATAATTTATGAAAACAGTTTATGCTAAGTTAAGCCTTCCCTGGTGGCTCAGAGGTTAAAACGTCTGCCTGCAATGTGGGAGACCTAGGTTCGATCCCTGAGAAGGAAATGGCAACCCACTCCAGTATTCTTGCCTGGAGAATCCCATGGACGGAGGAGCCTGGTGGGCTACAGTCCACGGGGTTGCCAAGTGTCAGACACGACTGACCGACTTCACTTTCACTTTTACTGCAAGCCTATATGTGCCTCAGAAGTAAATTTCCTCAGGTTTACTCTTATAGAATTTTATACTTTACCAATTTAGGAGTAGAGAATGAAAGCAAGAAGCAGGGGGGATAGCTTTGAGTTTCATATAATAATAGAAATCATGCAGTTTAATATAGAAAGGAATAGAAAGGAGAAATTTATTATAATCACATTTTCAGCTGGTTCATACTTGACATACAACGTGGGAGTGTTCAACTAGATTCTCATCAAGTTCCGAAAGATGGCAAATTGACTGCTTTTGCAGCCTCAACTATTAATATATTTTTTTATTCCCCAATACTTATGAACCGTTTCATATTCAAAATACAGAAGTGGCCACTGTTAGAAATACTGTTATTGTCACTAGCATTCACTTCTACCCTGCCAAGTCAGCAGTATATTGAATGTTTTGGATGGGGATAAGAGGGCAAGCCACTGCAACCATGGTGTTGGCTAGTCACATATACTATAGCAAAGAACAGGCTGGAGAAGGTCCTTTTCCTTCAGCATAACTCAATAGTTCATAACATTTTTTCACAATTATTTGAACCAGCAAACAAGCAAAAAAAAGAAAGAAGCCACCCAACTAAAAATATGCAAAGGATTTGAAGTTTTTCAAAAGAAGACATACAAATGGTCAATGAGCCCTGAAAAGGTACCTGAAAAGGTACTCAATACCATTGTCATTAGGGAAATCCAAATGGAAATCACAGTGAGATACTATTTCATTCTGACTTATAAATGCTAAAATGAAAATGACAGACAAGTGTTGACAAGGATATAGAGTAATTGGAACACTACTAGTGGGAGTCCTACTTATGGGAATTAAATGGCACAGCCACTTTGAAAAGGGGCTTCAAAAATTCTTCCACTGAATTGTCATATGATTCAGGAATTCTACTTCTAGGAACAAAATAATCAAGAGAAGTGCAAACATATTCACATAAAACTTGCATACCACGTTCATAATAGCATTTTCCATTGCATCAAAGAATGAAAATATACTGGGCAATATACTGGAAAGTTAGCCTAAACAGATGCTGGGAATATATAATAATTGACTTCCTAGAAACTGGTGGAATCTGGGTAGATTCTGGGCAGTTAGGCATTACATTGAGAGCAGTTATATTGCATTGGGTCTTGAGGGAACCCGGCTTCTGCAGTTAGCAAGGTCCAGTATGACTGATGTTTTTCTGAACTATGAGTTTGGTGGGGTTTCAGTGTGAATAACAGGTCTCTTCTCTGTGCTTTTAATGATTCTTTTACAGAAACTGTTTGGCCCTATTTCTGTACTGGAACAGACTCTGAGCCTCTTAAGTATCTTGTCAGTAACATATGAAAGATAAACTACTTAGAAAGTGACTCTGTTTCAGTTTTTCAGCCAGTAAGTTTAGTCTCAATATTTCTGGATTCTTTTTAAGTTTTACCCCTGAAAATCAGAATCGATTTTTTGCCTTAATTTTCAGTAACTATAAAAACATGATATTAATGCCAGTTTCATAGATGTAACGGGTATCATTTATCAAGTGCTTTGAAATTCTAGGGCTTCCCTGGAGGCTCAGACAGTAAAAAATCCACCTACAATACAGAAGACTCAGGTTTGGTACCTGGGTCAGGAAGATCCCCTGCAGAAGGGAATGGCTACCCACTCTAGAGTTCTTGCCACTAGAATTCCATGGATGGAGAAGGCTAGCGGGCTATAATGCATTGGGGTCACAAGGAGTCGAACAACTGAGCCACTTTCACTTTTCACTTTCACTTTTTGAAATTCTAAGATAAAATATTTAAAATTATATTCCTTAACACATCTAATAAAATATTTTTAAGTGAAAAGAACCCAAAGAGTCATTAACTGATGAATGGAAAAGTAAACTGTGATAACTCCATATAATAAAACATTAATTCACCGTAAAATGGAATGAAGTACTGACACATGACATAACATGGATGAATCTTGGAAGCACTATGCTTGGTGACAGAAACCAGTTACAAAAGGTCATATATTGTCTGATCACATTTACAAATAGCATTGTGTTTCCTAAAGTACATTGCTGTAAGAAACACATTGTGTTTCTTCAGCTCTTTTGGATAGAGATGACTGTTAAATATTATACTTGTTTCATATGTATCTTTGGCAAGTGAAATAATGGCAAATAGAATTACTCCATATGAATATCTATGAAAGGTCAGAAGTGAAGATTTCCTATTTATTTAGTTGTCATATGCTTTGCAGATAAAAAGGAAAACTAGAGTAATTTCTTATAGTGCAGTGCAGTGTGAAAGTTCATAAGGTTAGAAATAATTTTCATCCTGACTTAAACTCATAGGTAATTTTTTTTGAGATTTAATTACAGTTGTCATTTTTGTGATGTCTGCTGAGAAAACAGTAGAGAGACTACCCCCACTGAATGTTCTTATTCTGGAATAATTATATTCTTGAAACAATGACCTTGTCTGGTGACACTTAGTGGTAAGGCCAGAGAGCATCTGATTTTCAAAATGTTTGAATTCATGCATGGTAATTTCACCTTTTAAAAAAATTTAACATTTTGACTAAATGAGTCCTTTGACTTTTAATAGTACTCTAAGGCTGGCTCAAGTAAGTAATATTTGCTCTTGATATATTGATTGAAAAATAGAAAAATCTTTTTGAGGAGCTTTACTGTTTGGGGAAACTTTAAATATATTGGATTATACCATTTTTTATATATTAAAGTATATTAATATACTATATAAAAGAGACTGATATAAGCAATACCAATGTGCCTATTTTACAGGTTAATAAATTATCATTTTATCATGATTGTTGCAGAATTTTTAAATAATAATAATGATACATTATAGGTACAGTTCATGTCTTCCCAAACCTCATAACGTTCCTTCTCAGAAGTAGTTCCTACCTTGAAATTAATGAGTTTTCGTCCTAGAAATTTTTACATTGGTATTATACAGTTGGGTATCCAAAATTGTTGATGATATTATTAAGCATAGTTTTGAATTATAAATGGTATCACTCTACGTTTGTCATTCTGCAGTTTGCTTTTTACCTCAACATCCTTTTTTTGAGATTTATTTTTGTTGACATATTTTTATGGTATTCCATTTAAAGAATATGCCCCACTTTGTTTCTCCATTCATCTCTTCATAAACACTTGGATAATTTCTCTTTTCAGCTATTGCCAACAATGCTACAGTGGACATTCTTGGGCCTGTCTCCTTGTACTTTTGTAAGATTTTTTGCCTGATTCTATACCTATAATTGATGGTGGAATTACTGGGCATATGTGTATATTTAACTTTATTTGATGTTGTCAAATTGTTCTTCATGGTGGTTGTACCAGTTTACATGTCAGCCACATCCTCAGACATTTTACAAACACTTTATTGAGATAAAATCCCTATCAAGATCCCAGTGACATTTTTTGCAAAAGTAAAGAAAATACTTCTAAAATTTATACACTTCTAAACTTGTTGTTTAGTCACTAAGTTATATCCAACTCTTTTGTGATCCCATGGACTATAGCCCACCAGGCTTCTCTGACCATTGGATTTCTCAGGCAAGAATACTGAAGTGGGTTGCCATTTGCTTCTCCAGGGGATCTTCCCAACCCAGGGACTGAACCTATATCTCCTGTATTGATAGGCGGATTCTTTTACCACTGAGCTACCAGGGAAGCCCTGTGTTGGAACCACAGAAGACTATGATAACCAAAGTAATCCTGAGAATGAAGAACAAAGCAGGAAATACCACACTCCCTGATTTCAAGTTGTAGTATCAAGTTATAGTAATCAAAACAACATTGTACTGGCATAAAAGCAGACAAATAGACCAATGAAACAACTGAAAGCCCAGAAATAAACCCAAGCAGTCAAATAATGTTTGACAAAGAAGCCAAAAATACTCAATGGAGAAAAGACAGTCTTTTCAATAAATCGTGCTGGAATAATTGAATATTCATGTGTAAAAAATGTAACTGAACCCCTGTCTCACACCACTCACAAAAATTAGCTTGAAATGGATAGGCGAATTAAATGTAAGACCTGACACTATGAAACTCCTAGAAGAAAACATAGAATTAAAGCTGCCTGACATGGGCCTTGGAAATGATATATTAGATATGACATCTAAAGCACTAGTAACAAAATAAAAGACTGAGACTATATTAAAAAGCTTCTGTGCAGGAAGGAAACCATCAACAAAATAAAGGTAACCTATGGAATGGGAGAAAATAATTTCAAATTGTATATCTTAAAGGGGATTAATATCCAAAATATGTAAAGAATTCATACAATTCAATACAAAAAAAGAAAGGGGAAAAAAAAAACCCATAAGCAATCCAATCAAAAATGGGCAGAGGAACTGAATTTTCCAAAGGACTTGGAATATTTTCCAAGCAAAGAGAAACTAAAGAGCCTCTTGATGAAGGTGAAAGAGGAGAATGAAAAAGCAGGCATTCAAAAAACTAAGATCATGGCATCTGGTCCCATCACTCCATGGCAAATAGATGGGGAAACAATGGAAACGGTGACAGATTTTATTTTCTCAGATTCCAAAATCACTGCAGATGGTGACTGCAGCCATGAAATTAAAAGATGCTTGCTCCCTGGAAGAAAAGCTATGACCAACCTAGACAGCATATTGAAAAGCAGAGACATTACTTTGCCAACAAAGGTCCATCTAGTCAAAGCTATGCTTTTTCCAGTAGTCGTGTATGGATGTGAGAGTTGGACCATAAAGAAGGATGAGCGCCAAAGAATTGATGCAGTTGAGCTGTGGTATTGGAGAAGACTCTTGAGAGTCCCTTGGACTGCAAGGAGATCAAACCAGTCAATCCTAAAGGAAATCAGTTCTGAATATTCATCGGAAGTATTGATGCTGAAGCTGAATACTCCAATACTTTAGCCATCTGATGCGAAGAGCCAACTCATTAGAAAAGACCCTGATGCTGGAAAAGATTGAAGACAGGAGAAGAAGGGGACGACAGAGGATGAGATGGTTGGATGGCATCACCGACTTAATGGGTATAAGTCTGAGCAAGCTCAGGAAGATGGTGAAGGACAGAGAAGCCTGGCATACTGCAGTCCATAGGGTCACAGAGAGTTGGACATGAGTGAACAACTGAACAACAACAACAAGGGCTTACAGATGGGCAAAAGGTACATGAAAATGTGCTCAACATCTCTGATCATCAGACAAATGCATATCAAAACCACAATGAGATATTACCTAACGTTTGTTAAATTGGCTATCATCAAAAAGGGAAGAGAGGGTGAGATGTAAGGAAAGAGTAACATGGAAACTTACATTACCATATGTAAAATAGATAGCCAATGGGAATTTGCTGTATGGCTCAGGAAACTCAAAAGGGGCTCTGGATCAACCTAGAGGGTTGGGATGGGTAGAGAGATGGTAGGGAGGTTCAAGAGGGAGGGGATACATGTATACCTATGGATGTTTCATGTTGAGGTTTGACAGAAAACAACAGAAGTCTGTAAAACAATTATCCTTCAATATAAAAATAATTTTTAAAAAAGGAGAGAAGAGTTCACAAGGCTTCCCAGGTGGTGCTAGTGGTAAAGAACCCACCTGCCAATGTAGGAGACATAAGAGACTCGAATTCAATCCCTGGGCCAGGATGATGCCCTAGAAAAGGAGATGGCAACCAACTCCAGTATTCTTGCCTGGAGAATCTGATGGACAGAGGAGCCTGATAGGCTACAGTCCATCTGGTCACAAAGAGTCAAACACGGCTGAAGCAACTTAGCATACAGCACGCACAGCAAAGATGTGTAGAAAAGGGAACCCTGTGCACTGCTGGTGGAAATTTAAATTGATGCAGCCACTGTGGAAAACAGTGGAAAGGAAGTTCCTAAAAATGTTAAAAATAAAACTATCATATGACCTAGCAATTCCACCTCTGGGTATTTATCCAAAGGAAGATACTTTTGGTATTTATCTCAAAAAGATACTGAACCCTGTATTCATTGCAGCATTATCTACAATAGCCAAAACATGGAAGCAATTTGTGTCCATCAATGATTGAATGGATACAGAAAATGCATTTAAACACACACACACATATACTGGAATATTACTCAGCTATAAAAAGAAAGAAATTTTGCAATTTGTGATAAAATGGATGAACCTGGAATGCATAATGCTAAGTGAAACAAGTCAGACAAAGACAAATTGGAAAAACAAAAGCCAAACTCATAGAAAAAGAGATCATATGTGTGTTTACCAGAGGTGGAGGGTAGAAGGATGGTGAATTGTAGGAAAGTGCTCCCAAGGTGCAAATTTCCAGTTTTAAGTTTAATAAGTATTAGGGATGTAATGTACAACATGATGACTGTAGTTAACACTGCTGTATGATATACAGTATAGTTGTTAAGAGAGTAAATTATAAAAGTTCTCATCACAAGGAGAAAATTTTTTCTTTTTCTCTCACATGCTAGTAAAGTAATGCTCAAAATTCTCCAAGCCAGGCTTCAGCAATACGTGAACCGTGAACTCCCTGATGTTCAAGCTGGTTTTTGAAAAGGCAGAGGAACCAGAGATCAAATTGCCAACATCAGCTGGATCATGGAAAAACCAAGAGAGTTCCAGAAAAACATCTATTTCTGCTTTATTGACTATGCCAAAGCCTTTGACTGTGTGGATCACAATAAACTGTGGAAAATTCTGAGAGAGATGGGAATACCAGACCACCTGACCTGCCTCTTGAGAAAGCTGTATGCAGGTCAGGAAGCAACAGTTAGAACTGGACATGGAACAACAGACTGGTTCCAAATAGGAAAAGGAGTACGTCAAGGCTGTATATTGTCACCCTGCTTATTTAACTTCTATGCAGAGTATATCATGAGAAACGCTGGACTGGAAGAAACACAAGCTGGAATCAAGATTGCCGGGAGAAATATCAATAAGCTCAGATATGCAGATGACACCACCCTTATGGCAGAAAGTGAAGAGGAGCTAAAAAGCCTCTTGATGAAAGTGAAAGAGGAGAGTGAAAAAGTTGGCTTAAAGCTCAACATTCAGAAAACGAAGATCATGGCATCTGGTCCCATCACTTCATGGGAAATAGATGGGGAAACAGTGGAAACAGTGTCAGACTTTATTTTTCTGGGCTCCAAAATCACTGCAGATGGTGATTGCAGCCATGAAATTAAAAGACACTTACTCCTTGGAAGGAAAGTTATGAGCAACCTCGATAGCATATTCGAAAGCAGAGACATTACTTTGCCGACTAAGGTCCATCTAGTCAAGGCTATGGTTTTTCCTGTGGTCACGTATGGATGTGAGAGTTGGACTGTGAAGAAGGCTGAGCGCCAAAGAATTGATGCTTTTGAACTGTGGTGTTGGAGAAGACTCTTGAGAGTCCCTTGGACTGCAAGGAGATCCAACCAGTCCATTCTGAAGGAGATCAACCCTGGGATTTCTTTGGAAGGAATGATGCTAAAGCTGAAACTCCAGTACTTTGGCCACCTCATGAGAAGAGTTGACTCACTGGAAAAGACTCTGATGCTGGGAGGGATTGGGGGCAGGAGGAGAAGGGGACGACCGAGGATGAGATGGCTGGATGGCATCATGCACTCGATGAACATGAGTCTGAGTGAACTCTGGGAGATGGTGATGAACAGGGAGGCCTGGCGTGCTGCGATTCATGGGGTCGCAAAGAGTTGGACACGACTGAGCGACTGAACTGAACTGAACTAAATTGAAATATGCTTGATGTACAATGTGTTGATTTCTGCTGTACAGCAGAGTGATTCAGTCACACACACATTTATATATATTCTTTTTTAAATATTCTTTCCCATTATTGTTTATCATAGAATGTTGGATACAGTTCCCTGTGCTATATATTAGGACCTTATTGTTTATTCATTTTAAATTAATATATAATAGTTTGCTTCTGCTAACCCCAAACTCCCACTGTGTCACTCTCCCACACCCTTTCTCCCCCTTGGCAACCGCAAGTCTATTCTCCTTGTCTGTGAGTCTGTTTCTGTTTCATAGAAGTTTATTTGCGTCATATTTTAGAGACCACATATAAGTGATATCATATGGTATTTGTTTCTCTCTGATTCACTTCACTTAGTATAATAATCTCTAGTTGCATCCTGTGTGTGTGTTAGTCACTCAGTCATGTCCAGTTCTTTGTGACCCCATGGACTGTAGCCTGCCAGGCTCCTCTGTCCATGGAATTTTCCAGGCAAGATTGCTACAGTGGGTTACCATTTCCTTCTCCAGGGGATCTTCCTGACCCAGGGATTGAACCTGGGTCTCCAGCATTGCAGGCAGATTCTTTAGCATCTGAGCCACAAGGGAAGCCCCCATGTTGCTGCAAATGGCATTACTGCATTTTTTTATGGCTGAATAGTATTCCATTGTATATATGTACCACATCTTTATCCAGTCATCTGTCAATGGACATTTAGGTGGTTTCCATGTCTTGGCTGTTTTCTTTCTTTTCTTTTTATTATATATGTGAGATGATAGATGTTAGCTGAATCTATTGCAATAATCATTTCATAATATACATAAATCAAATCATCATGCTGTATGTCTTAAACTGATACAGTGATATATGTTAATTATTTCTCAATGAAACAAGAAAACAATATAAATCAAAAAAGATAAAAAATTTTCAAAGATGATGTTAAAATACATTTTTTCTTGGTGTCCACTTTCATTGTAGTGTATTGTAAGCTTACTTACTTGTGATTGTATGGCTTTGGGAACTTTATATTTTTAGAATCAGGTTAATTTTTATAATTTTACTCTCTAAGGGAAATACTAAGAAAGAAGAGACAAATGTAATTACAGAAAGACAAAAGAAAGGCAGAGAGTTGGCATTAATGAATTCAGTGATATCTTTGGAAGTTTTAAGGAAGATTCCTGTAGTAGAAATCTGTAGCTGAAGAATTAAAGTTAAATCTTATATCTTCCAGCATTTATTAACTAACTGAAATATGCAGGTGTTTACAGTAATTAAAAAAGAAGCTTCAGATGTTTTTACCCTATACTGGATAACTGAATTTAAGGATAAAGAGTAATAGTGACTGGCCAAAAGGAGTATTGTAAAGGGTTTTAAATTGTAAGAAATCGAGAATTGAGATAGCAGGTGTCAGAATCAAGTGACTAAGAAAGAATTATGTATGCCAGTGTTCTACTAGAGTTTTACGAGTTTTAGTGCTAGTTTGGAGTGAAGCATTGGATGCACAAGATTTCAGTTAGGGTTTTAGTGATGAAATAAGTAAGGAAGGAAGAGAATAAATCTTAATGGATTGAAAGTATCTGCTGAAATGAATCTCCTCCATGCCTTTCCTCTAATTGTAGGAGATGGTTTATTGGAAATCTCAAGTTTGAACTACTCAGGTCCTGTATTCCATCCCTCTAGGGCCAGCTCAGCCCTTCATCCTGTCAAAGCAGATAAAACAGAACAGCCTGCAATTTGCTATAAAGGGGTCCTTGGGATGAAGCATTTTAATGTCCGTAAAGAGTAGACAAGACCTTCATTGTTAAAGACTCCCATGGAACACTTCAAATGGCATGGATTTGTCTTGATACCCTTTGCCAAAATTAATAGATTTGGGCTACAGACTTGGAGAAAAGCTGAGCATTTAGGTCTGCTTATTATCCAATAATATTTTGCTATATTTGATCTTCTTTTTGCCAGGATCCCATAATACCAACAACACATTAAGTAAGGAATAATAAGATGGCTACTAGTTTTTAGACCTGTGTCAATTAAACATAGGAGGAATACAGAGTTACAACAATAGTATTTTAGAAACTAAAAATCAAGTATAATGATCTAGAGAATAAATTAAATTAATCTAATTTGACCCATTGTTTCTTAAAAAATTTTACCTCTATTTATCAGTCTGTGGTTGAACTGCCTTTCTGGTTCCAAAAGGCTATTCCAACCAAGAGCCTTCTTTTGAGGAAGTAACGTGGAGTAATAAAATACCAAGTGTGTTATTTTGAATTCTTCTCATGCTTAAGAACAGAAATATCTTAAGCTTTGATAGAATGGTGCAATTTTATATTTTCCATTTGACTACTTTAAAAGGTTCATTGTCTTTTAATTAAACTACAGGGGGGAAGAGCAGAGATTAAAAGATGTAGTACTATAAAGGGGATGGCTTTTAGCTACTAGTACTTGAGTGAAGACACTACAATAAAAGCAAGATGGAGTGCAGCAACAAGTTTTGTGCCTTGAAGCCTCCTCCTGTTTGATTGTGGCAGTAATTTGAAGTTAATTTGTGCAGCTTCTTAATAAAAGACTGTGTTTTATATTCCGTGATTCTCCCCAGCATCTTTTCTCAGCTGTTCTTTTATCTTCCCTTTCATGAGACCTGCTGCAGCTTACAACTAGATATGATAATGAGGTAAACCAGTTTAGATGAGAAGCTTTGACCAGGCTCAGTACATGGATGTTTCCTATTCATCAACATTTTTAACTTTCCACAAAATAACCACCTCAAATAGCCCCTGCCTCTAATCTCCCACATTCTCTTCTTACTGATGAGTGGAGGTCTACTTCCTCCTGTAGTGATTTGTAGTTTTAGCATGGAGTCAATGTTTGGGTTTCTACATTTGGGAATATTATTGCCTTGTAGTTCTTATTTTCCTTTGTCTGCATGAAAAAAAATTTTTTTTCTTTGTGTCTGTTTTTCTCCCTTTGCTTTCTACTCCCCCACATGTCCCCAAGTCCTTCAAGCCAATGAGGCTGTGGTGACACCTTCTGGGCAGTGCTGGGAGTGAATTGCAGCCATAAGTTCCATGTTGGTGTTAACATACCAAAGATTTGGTGTGTACTACTAAATTTAGTTTGCTTCATCAAAAGAACTGAAACAGCATTCTGCTTCTGCTCAGTTTCTAGAACCTGTTAAATATCGATGTCATTTCTTACAACGAGCAGGGATTTGCAGTTAGCTAAATAAAATGGCAGTGAGTATGCCTGCTTAATAAATGAAAGGGTATGGTACTTGGTTGAGCCTAAAAATAATGTTAACAGAGGAAAAATTAATAATTACCTGTAATTAGAATATCAGCACTGTACACTATTGGTTTTTTCCCAAGCTCTGATGCAACAATATCGTGGCAGCAGGAGAATGTGCTATAAACAGTCTCGGTAGAAACAGTGTCATCCATCATGACCATCCACTGTTGGGAGCATAAGATGAAGTTTTCTCCAGAGATGTTCTTGTCCTCCCATATTGCTCATTAGCGTTAAGAAACGTGTAATAATTCTTAGTAGGTTCTGTTGGATCCTTGCTGTCTTCTGATCAGACTTCATTCCTTCCACCTCTACTTCAAAGTTAGTTTAACGCTTGTATTAAAAGATTTTAAATTATGCTTTTTCATACACTGATGAATACAGTAACGGTTTACTGTAACCAATTTATTTATTCATTTTTTAGCTGGCCTTTGTTTGAACACTGAGCATGATGAAAACTACAGTTTTAAGGGAAATCACTAGGTAGTACTACCAAACCTTATGAAGTTTATTATGAAGTAATTTTAGAGAGCTTAGGAATCTTTCTCCTGTTTTCTTTAATAACTGAATAGCGAATGCAGAAGTATCGGACAACAAAGCTGTGACTAGCTGTCAAAGCAGCCATAAAGCTAGCCGTCTCTATAACATTACCTTAGGGCAGTGTCAAGTGGGAAAGCACAAGACACTAGACATAAGGACAAGGACAACTGGTACTGCTGGTTATACAGCATTTGAAACAGCACTGTGTGCCCTTTGCATCATTCTTTGGTCAAATATTGCATACTCCATAAATGATATATGCACCTATATTTGCTATAGAAACCAGTATTACTACTGCATAATAAAATCGAGGCATGTACACACTGCCTTCTAATTTTGATTTGCAAACAGATGGTAGATAGCTGAAAAATCGGGGGAAATTCTTTTCTGAAGTTAAAATAAAATAAAGCTAATTCATAATACTATGTGTGTGAATAAGTAACAAAAATGATGTAGTAACTGTGGAGATGATGGTTTTATTTGAAGAGTGGGGGAGGGAAGAGAAAGCTAGAAGGAAGCAAAAACACAATTTGGCCTAAAATTGAATTTCTCTGATAAGGCATTTCAGAAGCGGCTTGTCTTATTCACTCAGCAGCAAAATAATCATATGCGCTTTAATAATCTTTATTTTACAGGAGTATGTTGCCAGGGTAACGGGATGTAAGCAGGGGAACAGCACCTTGCAGATCACAAAGGCAAATCTGTGGAAAGAAATTTCACTGAGTTTCTCTTTTCCTTACCAGTGTAATAACGACTCTTATTTTTCCTGCAATATTTAATAATCGCACATAAACAGTCTTTTCCCTTTCCCTTCTCTATATCTGTTTAAACATGGGCAATAACATAAATCTGGAACTGTCAAGCTCAGTGGGTTAAGCAAAAAAACAGATGTTATATCTTTAGCATTTTTATGTAATTACTTTTTATTACTGTTTTACTCCATTTCCATCCCTCCCAATCTTACTGTTATTTCCTTCTCTTCTGCAAACCAATCTGATGATAGTGTGCCAAGCAGGGCGGGCTTGAGGTGGGAGTTGGTATTAATATTTGGCTACATTAATCAAAAATTTTTATTAGCTAAGCTTGGCTGCATGAAGATTTTAAAGAGGCAGAAATTGCAACTTAAAACATCTATCTTTTCGTAAGGGGGTAAATTGAATTATAGCAAATAGAGTGACAAGCATTCAGGCCAAAAGCTGCAAAAATAATGTTTTCATTACATTTGTGCACATACAAACATACATACACATACATACGTACATAAGGGAGGAGTGAAGAAGGAAAGGAAGCAATGTTTGATTCCTTCAGCTTTTCACTGGGCACTGGAGCCTCAGTGTTCTAGGAAATTGGCTGGTTGAATTTATGGCTCAAACAAAATGAAAGTTGCCAATGCCTTTCAAAAGAAATAGAAAACTAGCCATAAGAATGTGACTGCTGATCATTTGATTGGATCAGATTTATGACAAAGCTATGGCTTATAAATGTTTGCCTGTCATTATCCTTGCCAAAAGCCATAGGCTGTGAAAGTGCATATAGAAACAAAGTAATATTAGGCTGTGAGGCTGGAAAAAAATTTTTAAAGAGCTTTTATGAAATTAGATATGAAAATCTATATTCAAATCATGATTAAAGGTTTGACTTCTGCCAAGAATTTTAAGTTAATGCTCTTAGTTTTAACATGCTCACTGTGAACCCAAGTTATATAGCTCATACAGTTCTTTATCTAAGTCTATAAGATAATCAGCAACCATAAACAGGTGCTGAGAAGCCATTTCTGGATGGATATCATTATACATTATATTCTTCCTGGGTTTTGGTGAAATTTATTGAAATGTAGTTTTTATTATTTTTATTCCTAGACATTACTCTTTCATCTTAGATAACCCTGCACAAACACTTAAAATTTTCAAGCTAACTAAACTGATCTTAAAACAGGTAATGGTAAAAGAAAAAGTAAAATATTAAAAGGCCAAAGACTCAATAAAATGGCAAATTGTAAAGAAAACATTCCATAGTGGTATGGATATTGTATCTCAGATGTTCAGAAAAATGGAAGGTTACATTTGAAATAGTAAGATTTCTGATGTTCCAGAAATCATTTTAAACCCAAATGCTACAGGAGCCAAAGCTTGATTATCTTCAAGCATCATTGAATGTTCTTGAGAAAAATTTTAAACTCAACAGAGTTAAAATTTTACTCTATGTTAAAAACCTGTTGGTTTAAACTCAGCTCATGATTATTCATTCTACATAGAGTCAATTTATTGGGGAAGTTTTTTTAGAGCCAGTATTTTCTTTGATTAAAAAATATCTATTGACCTCTATAATGTCAATTATTTTTTAAGAGCCAGAAGTTCCCTTAGATAAATGTAGCCAAAAGGGAGGACATTTGTCTATCCTTGGGCTCCTGTTTATATCTTAGATTCAATGTTCAGTGGAAATATGGTTAGCACCTTGGAGCAGAGAACCTCATGTCTGTTTTCTTAGAATTTGAGCCATTGTTTGTTCTTGATACATGAAAATCACCAGTAACTCTACATTTTTAATTGTTTTGAAGATGAGCATATGGTTGGCAAATGAAAGCATGATGGTAGGTAAACACTGTTAATTTAGTAATCTTACTTCAGCTATCATAATTTTCAAATCAGATGCTAGTATTTGCTGTTTCTTAGTTGATGAAAAAGAATTCTTTTTCCTTGCCGCCTAAATTTCATGTACTTTGGAATTCTGTGTAACAAGATATTAAAATGGGACTATCCCTGTTTGTTTTAGCTGAGTCTTAAGAAAAGATGTGAAAGATATGGCACCACCCTCCAGTTTTTATGTGAAGAGGAAGGAGAAAGCCAATTATGTGATTCTTAAGCCACTTAACCATGTCATGTATATAAAAGAATTGGGAGGTTGAAAATTAAGAAATGGAAGATTTTCGTAGAGAGCTGGTGTGTTGAGTGTCCTATCACGCCTGTAAGGAGGAGTAAAGATGCATCTCCTTTCATCTGAATCCAAGAGAGAAGCTTCGTGGAGATGACCTGGAAAGCTAAATAACTGACCCCTGCATATTCAGAACTGCTATCTGACTAATGCCTGAAAAATCTAGATTCTGGTATTGATTTGTCAGCTGCTTTAAAAGTGAAGTAATGAAGAGGTAGCTAAGTTAAGTAACCTACATTTTCAGGGTTTTTTTGGAGCAAATGTTGCTGAAGTATATGTCATGGATCAGAGGTTGGCCATATGCACAAGAGAGATGATCCAACGTTGTCTTAGATCCGTAGAACATCTGGAGGAGCCCAGTGATTCCAATAAGTGAAGCGACTGCCCATTTTGGCAGTAACAGGAAGCAGAAAGAGAGCTTCACCCAAGTCAAAAGATCTACAAGTGAGAGTCATACATCCTCTTTACCACTCCAAGTGTACAGGCTATGGCAGGACTGAACTGGGAAGGAAAAATAGCTATAACATTGAAATTTAAAGTTTTTATTATCAGACTAGAATAGATGTATTAATTGTTACATATTTTTTAATACCTGTAAATTAACAGAAACATGAAATCTGCCCTAAATTTTATACATGGGCATGGGAAGTCCCATAGAATAAATTATCATACTGAAAGGCAACAGTAACTTTTTTATTACTACACTTGTTCAGTTTATGATTGTGTGTGTGTGTGTGTGTGTGTTTGTGTGTGTGGCAAAAAAAATAAAAGAGCTGAATTACTGGGACTTCCTTGGTGGTCCAGTGGCTAAAACTTCGCATTCCCAATGCAGGGGGCCTGAGTTAGGAAACTAGATGCCACATGCTGCAACTAAGAGTTCACATGCTGCAACTAAAGATTCCCTGCAGGTCACAATTAAAAGATCCTGCATGCCTTGACAAAGATCTGGCACAGCCAAATAAATAAATAAATATTAGACAAGAAGAAGAGTTGCATGTTGGGAAATACCATTACACGTTTCTTTTAATCTCTAGCTTATTACGTCCATCTTGGAGACAGTATCTCTATCCAATCTACTGAGCCCTATCCATACCTCAGTGAGAAGGTAGTAAAGCCAGGCAAAATAAAAAGAATAGTAGACCGGAAGTTTTTGATAGATTGTTTTATCCATGTGATTTTATCTCTTTTCCAAAACCCCTCTTACAGCCTTTCTCAGTTTAAAATTTTGCTATGTCTTTCTTTGTCTAGAACTTAGGAAGGGGTATTAAAAATCAAGGGGCCTTGAATAACCAGCAAACTATATTATATATTACTAAACACCAGAAATTAATGGTAGTATTTTTAGAAGGACACGATCAAGTTCTTAATTCAGTATATGGATTAAATAAAAACTAGATGTTGTAAGTGAATGCAGTGTTTTCTAAAGGCTCTAAATAATCGTTAATAAATTTTAAATACATAAGAAAAATCTCTAAAACATTATCCAAATACATATATGCCATTTTCATTACTGCTTCCAGTTTAGTTTCCTGGGGATCCCTTGGCGTCTGAGTTTTGCTGGGCTTGATTAGGCTGTAGCTGTAATAGTCAGATGTTAGAAAAAGTAATATTAAAGTGGGAAATTCATAGACTCTTCTGAGGGCATTTGGTTGAAAAACTGGGAGGTGATGCTGATGATGTACAGATGACAAAGGAGAGATGATGTGAATATCATAAATTAGGTATCATCAGGCCCCCTAGGGATGAACCTATAATGCTCTCTACAAAAGCTACTTTCTCTCTTGACCTTAACAGAAATTATGTATCTCAATTCAGACAAAGATATCATCGTATTTTCTATTCTATCTGTCCCTCTCAATCAATTTCTAAATATGTTTAATCCCAGTGCTCTTAAATTATTTAATAATTCTTATTAGTTGAATGAGATTTTGTTCATCATTTGCAAAGTGTTTGTTACAAACTATGCTAATGTCAATGTTTTTTCCTCTGAAGTTCACTTGTTGTATACAAACGTATTTGTATACAAATACATACAAATATGTGTACTTACTAGAAAAATAATACAGATACTACTAAAAATTGTTATTGAAACGTATAATTAGGAAAATTGACTCATTATTAAACATGTCTAATTGTGCTTATAATTTTATCACAGTGAAGCACACTGAAATGATGTCTGACCAGTTCAAGTCTTGACTCAGCCAGCTCAATAGTTTTGAGACTTTGGGGGCAGTCAAAAGTGTTTTCTGTCTCTCACCTGTATTATGAGAATAGTACTTCTTACCCTGCTTAAATGACAGAGTTATTGAAAAGATCAAGATTTGGAAATATATAAAGGGTAATGTGTATCTAAATAATATATTAATAGCTATCTTTTTACATAGTTTATTCTTTTCCATTATATGATTTAGTCATATTCATGATTTTTTCATTATTATGATACTAAATGCACAAAAGTATCGAATTGTGCTTCCTCCTTTCCACTGCTAAGAACTGAGTGAAGATAAAGTATATTTTCAGTCAACCAGAAGATTTATCATGTCCCACAATTAAAGGCAAGTTTTAAATTTGAGGGAAAACAGGAATTTCAGTAGTTTTCATTCACTCAAAAAAAAAAAAGGAGTTAAAACTGTTAGAATAAGGACATAGCAAGGAACAAGTCTTATCATAAGAATGCTGAAAAAAACTATAAAGAACTTTCCTGAACATTCTATGTAAACATCTAAGCCTGCATTTTGACTTTTGGATAACAAATCTCACTATCTTTGTATCTTTTTTTCCTCTTAGCATGTTTAGGGGCTATTGCTAAACTTGAAACAACAATTTTTAGAAATAGTATAGTATCATTGACCCTGAGAATCCCTCCCTCCTTCCCTCACATCTATACTCTTTTAATCACAAGTGGTTAGACAAATTTGAGTAATCTGATGTTAGAAAATTGATGGACAGATTATTATCTTGGCTGTAGTTTTAGGCCAGTATAATGTGTGGTAACCAAATGTGCTAACCTTTCCAAATAGGAACGCACCAGAAACGTTAGCCAAAAACCAGGGATAGGTGACTTCTTGAGACAACCATAAGCACTTGTCCAGTTTCCCGTTTTAAGAATCATAAATCAAGAACTTCTGATGTGAAGCTGGAAAACAAGAACCTTCTAACGTCTATGCTTTGTTCATAAACAAAATTTTTAAAATAAAACTATTGCATACTTTTATTCCTTTAAGGCAAATCATAATGTTTCTTCTCTCATCAAAGAATAGTATAGGCTTAGAGGACATTTTCCCCTCACAAATTAGTTTAAGGCATGTATGTACAGGTCAGTTAAGAAGACCTGATAATTCTTTTTCAGATTTTAAAAACTATTTTGTCATTCATATTAATTAACACTTTATTGTGTCTTTTATATGAATGATGTAGAAAACATTTCTAAAGGGTAGGAAAAATATGTTCCATGAAATCCAGGAACTCGCAAGTTAAGAAATTATTTCTATGCTACATTCAGATAAGAGAAATTTCCTTTGTTTCCTGTCCTCACTCTGAATTCGTATTTCTCTAACTTTGATATATTTTGCATTTTGGGCAAGGGAAAAGCAAATTTTTATTTTATTGTTAAAATGATTACTTTAACCATTATGATATGAACCATCTACTTATTTTATAGATGATTAACTGAGATACTAGTAAGATTGTAATTGTATGTCTGGGTTGCAGTTCAAATCTTTTGATTCTCAGTAGACTGGCTACATACACTGGTATTAATTGTGGCCTTTTTGTGGCTGTTGTGTTTGAAATGGTTGCTGACCTCTTGTTGTAGTTACAGAGTGGATCTTGGCATGACCTACTTTAATATAATTCTTATTAGTAACTCCATTGAAGTGTTAAATGATAAATCCTTTCAGTTTTTTTCTTTGGGTAATCCTAACTTAACCATATTATGAAAATAGAAATAGCTCTCTAAGGAAACAAAGGGGTGTATGTCTGTGTGTGTGTGTGTGTGTGTGTGTGTGTTTAGTCCTGAAGAACAGATACTTTGGGCTTGCTTTTGTCTTTAGGAATGTTATTTAAAGATGTTCTTGACATTTTCCTTGTAATGCAAGGATTTGTAAAAATACTTTTTCATTTCAGGGCATGAATATAACATGCAAATATCACAAGTCTTAAATGATCCAATTTCTTACTCTTAAAGCACAGTGGCTACACATCTTTATCCCACCATAAAGTATCACGATGAGGGTGACGTATTCCAATTGTGATAAATCACGTCAGAAAGAAACTAGCTTGTCTTTTTTTTTTTAATTTTTTATTTTTTTAATTTTAAAATCTTTAATTCTTACATGTGTTTCCAAACATGAACCCCCCTCCCACCTCCCTTCCCATAACATCTCTGTGGGTCATCCCCATGCACCAGCCCCGAGCATGCTGTATCCTGCGTCAGACATAGACTGGCGATTCAATTCTTACATGATAGTATACATGATAAAATGCCATTCTCCCAAATCATCCCACCCTCTCCCTCTCCCTCTGAGTCCAAAAGTCCGTTATACACAGCTGTGTCTTTTTTCCTGTCTTGCATACAGGGTCGTCATTGCCATCTTTCTAAATTCCATATATATGTGTTAGTATACTGCATTGGTGTTTTTCTTTCTGGCTTACTTCACTCTGTATAATCGGCTCCAGTTTAGGAAACCAGAATTGAAAGAGACACATGTACCCCAATGTTCATTGCAGCACTGTTTATAATAGCCAGGACATGGAAACAACCTAGATGTCCATCAGCAGATGAATGGATAGGAAAGCTGTGGTACGTATACACAATGGAGTATTACTCAGCCGTTAAAAAGAATTCATTTGAATCAGTTCTGATGAGATGGATGAAACTGGAGCTTGTCTTTAAACTCTAAGTGTCAGTTCAGTTCAGTCGCTCAGTCATGTCCGACTCTTTGTGACCCCATGAAGCGCAGAACACCAGGCCTCCCTGTCCATCACCAACTGCTGGAGTCCATTCAAACCCATGTCCATTGAGTCAGTGATGCCATCCAACTCATCCTCTGTTGTCCCCTTCTCCTCCTGTCCTCAATCTTTCCCAGCATCAGGGTCTTTTCAAATGAGTCAGCTCTTCACATGAGGTGGCCAAAGTATTGGAGTTTCAGCTTTAGCATCAGTCCTTCCAATCAACACCCAGGACTGATAAGTATATTTACACCTAAATTTTGAGACAGTGGGGATCATCTGCAAATATTGTCAGTGATCGGCTAACAAGTTCTTCATTGATGTAAAGATAACTTTTTCTCTTGACCAATTATGGACCTCCAAACCTAGATCAAGAAACACCTGGAGTGACAGGTTAATTTGGCCTTGGAGTACAGAATGAAGCAGGGCAAAGGCTAATCGAGTTCTGCCAAGAAAATACACTGATCATAGCAAACACCCTCTTCCAACAACACAAGAGAAGGCTCTGCACATGGACATCACCAGATGGTCAACACTGAAATCAGATTGATTATATTCTTTGCAGCCAAAGATGGAGAAGCTCTATACAGTCAGCAAAAAAAAAAAAAAAAAAAAGACCAGGAGCTGACTGTGGCTCAGATCATGAACTCCTTATTGCCAAATTCAGACTTAAATTGAAGAAAGTAGGGAAAACCACTAGACCATTCAGGTATGACCTAAATCAAATCCCTTGTGACTATACAGTGGAAGTGAGATTTACGGGATTAGAGCTGATAGACAGAGTGTCTGATGAACTATGGATAGAAGTTCGGGCCATTGTACAGGAGACAGGAATCAAGACCATCCCCAAGAAAAAGGAATGCAAAAAAGCAAAATGGCTGTCTGAGGAGGCCTTACAAATAGCTGTGAAAAGAGAAAAGCAAAAAGCAAAGGAGAAAATGAAAGATATACACATTTGAATGCAGAGTTCCAAAGAATAGCAAGGAGAGATAAGAAAGACTTCCTCAGCAATCAGTGCAAAGAAACAGAGGAAAACAATATAATGGGAAAGACTAGAGACCTCTTCGAGAAAATTAGAGATACCAAGGGAACATTTCATGCAAAGATGAGCTCAATAAAGAACAGAAATGGTATGCACCTAACAGAAGCAGAAGATTTTAAGAAGTGGCAAGAATACACAGAAGAACTGTGCTAAAAAGATCTTCACGACCCAGATAATCACAATCATGTGATCACTCACTCTCACCTACAGCCAGACATCGTGGAATGTGAAGTCAAGTGGGCCTTAGAAAGCATCACTACGAACAAAGCTAGTGGAGGTGATGGAATTCCAGTTAAGCTGTTTCAAATCCTGAAAGATGATGCTGTGAAAGTGCTGCACTCAGTATGCCAGCAAGTTTGGAAAACTCAGCAGTGGCCACAGGATCAGGAAAGGTCAGTTTTCATTCCCGTCCCAAAGAAAGGCAATGCCAAAGAATGCTCAAACTACCTAATGCACAATTGCACTCATCTCACACGCTAGTAAAGTAATGATCAAAATTCTCCAAGCCAGGCTTCAGCAATACGTGAACCGTGAACTTCCAGATGTTCAAGCTGGTTTTTGAAAAGGCAGAGGAACCAGAGATCAAATTGCCAACATCTGCTGGATCATTGAAAAAGCAAGAAAGTTACAGAAAAACATCTATTTCTGCTTTATTGACTATGCCAAAGCCTTTGACTGTGTGGATCACAATAAACTGTGGAAAATTCTGAGAGAGATGGGAATACCAGACCACCTGACCTGCCTCTTGAGAAATCTGTATGCAGGTCAGGAAGCAATGACTAGAACTGGACATGGAACAGACTGGTTTCAAATAGGAAAAGGAGTACATCAAGGCTGTATATTGTCACCCTGCTTATTTAACTTCTATGCAGAGTACATCATGAGAAACGCTGGACTGGAGGAAGCACAAGCTGGAATCAAGATTGCCAGGAGAAAGATCAGTAACCTCAGATATGCAGATGACACCACCCTTATGGGAGAAGGTGAAGAGGAACTAAAAAGCCTCTTAATGAAAGTTAAAGAGGAGAGTGAAAAAGTTGGCTTAAAGCTCAACATTCAGAAAACGAAGATCATGGCATCTGGTCCCATCACTTCATGGGAAATAGATGGGGAAACAGGGGAAACAGTGTCTGACTTCATTTTCGGGGGCTCCAAAATCACTGCAGATGGTGATTGCAGCCATGAAATTAAAAGATGCTTACTCCTTAGAAGGAAAGTTATGACCAACCTAGATAGCATTTTAAAAAGCAGAGATATTACTTTGTCAACAAAGGTCCATTAAGGCTATGGTTTTTCCAGTAATCATGTGTTGATGTGAGAGTTGGACTGTAAAGAAAGTTGAGTGCTGAAGAATTGATGCTTTTGAACTGTGGTGTTAGAGAAGGCTTTTGAGAGTCCCTTGGACTGCAAGGAGATCTAACCAGTCCATCCTAAAGGAGATCAATCCTGGGTGTTCAATGGAATGACTAATTTGAAGCTGAAACTGCAATACTTTAGCCACCTGTTGCAAAGAGCTGACTCATTGGAAAAGACCCTGATGCTGGGAAAAATTGAGGGCAGGAGGAGAAGGGGACAACAGAGGATGAGATGGTTGGGTGGCATCACCGACTGACTCAATGGACCTGGGTTTGGGTAGACTCTGGGAGTTGGTGATGGACAGAGAGGGCTAGTGTGCTGTGGTTCGTGGGGTCACAAAGAGTTGGACACGACTGAGCGTCTGAACTGAACTGAACTGAACTGAAACCTAGATCACTGTAGCTGATAAAGAGTATAGAAAAGGAAATTTCACAGGGGAAATGGATTCTCATCATTATAACCAGACTATTTGTTATTGACTACTTTCTCTCCCCTTCTCCACCTCCCCATCTCTCTGTTGCTGCTACTGCTGCTAAGTCGCGTCAGTCATGTCCGACTCTGTGCGAACCCATAGACGGCAGTTCTCCATGTACATCTTTCCATTTCAGGAGAAGTGAACATTTTTATGATTTTTTCCTCTTATTAAGCTCCACTCTTTCTTAAGTGAATAATGGTTGACAACCTAGTTGTACTAATGTAGTCTTATGTGCCAGAGATTCTTTAGCTATCATGCCTAGTGAGGATCTGCTTCTTTTCCCTCTTTCTCTCTTTTTAAAATCTTCTTTTGCTGGGAAAGAACTAACTTATAATCTACTTTAATTTTCACAAGGAGAGTGAAATACTTTTAAATAAAGTTGTCTTTATTTAAATCATCATATTTTCAGCAGCTTAAATTAGATTATTTACCTTTTTCCCTGGCATGGTAACCTAGATTCTCCTGTCTTTTGAAATGGAAACTGTCCTAACCCCATAACCTCAACATCACTGTGAGTAAAACTCTTTCTAATTATAACTGTGTTGTATGCATATTAGCTTACTGCAGTGGAATTGTATCTTCACTACTGATGTTCATAGAATGTCCATTGATATAACTGCAGCTCTGTCCCAGTGCTTGGATGCTAGTGTATTTCAAAACCACAAGTCAGAAATTCATAGGGCAAACCACAGTATATGGAAAAATTTTAAGCTATGTATAATTCTAAGACACTAGCTGGAGTTTCCATACAGTTTTATTTATCCTAAATGTTCATAGTTCCTAATGTTATATTACACTGGGTCTTTAGCTTAAAAATTAAATTTAAATGACAATTTGATCTCACTTGTTTTCACTGTATTTTTGTTTCTTCTCTGATTGATAGGCAGTCATCTCTTCTGGGGAAAGATTTCTTAATCTGTGTTAAAGAGTAGCTGATGATTTCTGAAAATCACTTTCAAAAATCCTATGTAACATCATCATGATTGTCAACAAATGAATAGTTATTAACGTCCATTGAATTCTTGACATTCTATTAAGTTTTGCAGAGATTTTACTGAAGATAAACAGTGATATATAACATTCAGGGTTGAGCAAGGTGTAAAGGGGAAAAGATTTATGTGAACACATATAAGTTTGAAGAAAATTATTACATAATTAGAATGTATATTTTAGAAAGTATATGGTATATCCCTAACGCATACAAACATGGAATATGATGAAAGAGGGGTATATGGAATAATTTCTATATTTACTTTTGGAAACTAAAACAAAGCCTTATGTAAAATCTTTCTCAAGTTAATGAGATACCAAGAATAAAGCATAATATAATAGGAACAAATGACACAACCATATGACACATTTGATACAGCCTTATTTAGTGGAAAGTATAGTTGAGTATAACTGTTGAAAGGAGAGTTTAAGATGTTAAAAAAACAATAAACATAAGATATTTGCAAGTCCATTGGCAGTAAAATGGAATGGCAAGAGTTTCATATTAAAAAGATGACTGGCAATTTTACATGAGTCAAAAAGAAAGGAGAAAGAAGTCAAAGAGTGAATTACCTGACTACTGTAGTAGTCAAAGTGAGAAAATTACACTAAATGAAGTCCATAAAACAAATTAACAATTTTTAATGAGGGATTTGAGAAATAAAAGTTAGATTAAAACAATTAATGAAAGAAAGGAATACTGATAAAAATAAGCATTCATTCATTTAATCTCTCACTGACACATTTATTTGCACTGCTCTCTGCCAGCCACTGTGCTTGGGAGTATGTGAAAAATAAAGATTTATAAGAGAATTCCTGGACTGGCAATCTAGTTTTAAGTTAAAAATTCTCCCACTAGCCAACATGCAGAAGTGGTAGCCAAACTGCAACAAATATCATTTTGAGTCTATAGCTGTGCTTGTCAGAAAGAGGAATCCTCAAGACCTAAAAATGGAGTTTAAAAAATAGAGTGGCAAGTTTGAGTAGTAACAGGGGCTACCATGAGAATGGTTTAGGAGTGGGGGGAATGTCCTGGCCCACGGATATAGGTTTAATAGTCAAGTTTGGCAACCCTAGGGCCTTTTTTTTTTTTTCCAACCCTAGGACTTTTATCAGAGGATAGAATTTTTTTTTTTCCTAATCTGCTCTCCTGTGTAGGCAGCCACAAGATTTTTTTTCTCAATGTGGACATGTCTAAATGAATTTAAAAGCTTCCTAGAGAATTTCTAACCAATAGTTCATACCATTTTTTAGATTTGAATTCTAAATTTACACTCCTTACAATCCATATGTTGAAAAATCAACATAAAAGTAGTAATCAAAGATAAATACTCCCTAGGTGCCTTACAAGAAACTTAGATAAAAGGTATTCTAGAAAGAAATACCTTCAACCCGGGCTACACTGTATTTCCTTAGAGAATGCCCTACTCAACACTTTCCAAAAGTTACAAAATGTGCAAAGATATATCCATTATGAGTAAGAGTCAGCAGACCCAATTATACACTAGGATTAATCTCTATTAACTTCAGGTAATTCAGTGGGGAATATAAATAAAAAAGAACAAAACATTTTCAACAAAATACCAAAATATTAAAGTATAATATTTAAAGATGAAAAAAATTGGCCAGTGAAGAAAGAATTGACAACTGGAAGATAGATCTGAGAAAATTACCCTAAAGGGAGTACAGAATTATAAAGATAGAAATAATGAAGTGGAGATTCATTGACATGGCAAATAAAATGAGAAGGTCCAACGTAATAGGAGTTCCAGGTAGAGACCATGGAAGAACAAAAGAAAGTATTTGATCATGAAGTTATTGAGAGTTTTCCCAACAGTTTTGCTAACAGCTAAATTTCTGTAATAAAGATTTTAAATTTTTATTTATTTATTATTTATGGCTGTGTTGGGTCTGTGTTGCTGCACGGTCTTTTCTCTAGTTGAGGCAAGTGGGGGCTACTCGTGGTGGATGGACTTCTCATTGTGATAGCTTCTGTTGTTGCTGAGCACAGGCTCTAGGGTGTGTGCGATTCAGTAGCTGCAACATGTGGGCTCCCTAGTTGTGATTCCCAGGCTCTGGAGCACAGGCTCGATAGTGGCAGCACATGGGCTTAGTTGCACCTCAGCATATGGAATCTTCCCAGATCAGGGATCACACCCATGTTTTCTGCATTGTCAGACAGATTCTTTACCACTGAACCAGGGAAGCCCTATGAAAATTTTTTAAACTTTAAATATCTGGAATAGTTTCTCTTTTCCTGACTGACCCATCACTGATACATAATCTCATCTAAGCTGTTATTTAAGAATGAGAGCATAATAAATAAATGTTCAAAACAAATAAGTGAAAGTGTTTATATACTTACAGACTATGAAAAAAAAATTGTAAAGAGTACTTCATATAACAGTAGAATGATCCTTGAAGAAAGAATGGCATTATTCTGAGTAAAAAAAAAAAAAAAAACTCAAAAGATCATATAAAGTGTGATTCCATTTATGCATCTTGAAAATGATAAAACCATATTCAAGGAAAGCATATTCATGATTGCCAAAATTTAAGGGTAGGCAGAGAGGACTGGGGTGACTATAAAAGAATAGCATGAGAGAGAACTTTATGATGATGGAACATTCTGTATCTTGATTACAGTCATGGTTACATGAATCTACATGTGTAATAAAATGACACAGAAGTATACACAGAGAAACCAATGTAAATCTCCTGTATTTGCAGTTTGCTAGAGTTATTTATGATGTAACATTGGTGGATACTGAATAAAGGGTACATGGGACCTCCCTGTATTATCACTACAACTTCTTTTTAATCTATCATTATTTCAAAATAAAAAGGTCTCTAAAAAGGAAAAATAAAAGTAGGACTGGAACACTGAATAATAAAAATACTGAATAATAATTTAAGGATCCCTTAAGAGTCTTATATTCCTTGTATTATTTGAGAGGAAGATCTATTGATCAATTTTAGTTTTTGTCAGTTTTCTATAGTAAAAGCTTAGGTATATCCATTAAAAATATAAAACTGTAATTAATGTATGATTTCCAAACCAGTATCAGCTCAGTCACTCAGTCGTGTCCGACTCTGTGACCCCATGGACCACAGCACTCCAGGCTTCCCACCAGTTCCTAGAGCTTGCTCAAACTCATATCCATCAAGTCGGTGATGCCATCCAACTATCTCATCCTCTGTCATCCCCTTCTCCTCCTGCCTTCAGTCTTTCCCAGCATCAGGGTCTTTTCCAGTGAGTCAGCCCTTCACATCAGGTTCCCAAAGTGTTAGAGCTTTAGCTTCAGCATCAGTCCTCCAGTGAATATTCAGGACTGATTTCCTTTAGGATTGTCTGGTTTGATCTTTCAGTCCAGAGGACTCTCAAGAGTCTTCTCCAGGACCACAGTTCAGAAGCATCAATTTTTCAGCACTCAGCTTTCTTTATGGTCCAACTCTCACATCCATACATGACTACTGGAAATACCATAGCCTTGACTAGACGGACCTTTGTCATGAAAGTAATATCTCTGCTTTTTAACATGCTGTCTAGGTTGGTCATAGCTTTTCTTCCAAAGAGCAAGCATCTTTTAATTTCATGACTGCGGTCACCATCTGCAGTGATTTTGGAGACCAAGAGGGTAAAGTCTATCACTGTCTCCATTGTTTCCCCATCTATTTGCCATGAAGTGATGGGAACGGATACCAAGAGCTTAGTTTTCTGAATACTGAGTTTTAAGCCAGCTTTTTCACTCTTCTCTTTCACTTTCATAAAAAGGCTCTTTAGTTCCTCTTCACTTTCTGCCATAAGGGTGGTATCATCTGCATATCTGAGGTTATTGATATTTCTCCTGGCAACCTTGATTCCAGCTTGTGCTGCATCCAGCCCAGCAATTCATATGATGTACATGAATAAACAGAGTGACAATATACAGCCTTGACATACTCCTTTCCCAGTTTGAAACCAGTCTGTTGTTCCATGTCCAGTTCTAACTGTTGCTTCTTGACCTACATACAGGTTTCTCAGGAAGCATGTAAGGTAGTCTGGCGTTCCCATCTCTTAAAGAATTTTCCACAATTTGCTGTGATCTACACAGTCAACGGCTTTGGCTTAGTCAATAAAGCAGAAATATATGTTTTTCTGGAACTCTCTTGCTTTTTCAATGATCCACCAGATGTTGGCAATTTGATCTCTGGTTCCTCTGTCTTTTCTAAATCCAGCTTGAACATCTGGAAGTTCTCAGTTCAAGTTCTGTTGAAGCCTCTCTTGGAGAATTTTCAGCATCACTTTGCTAGCGTGTAAGATGAGTGCAATTGTGTGGTAGTTTGAACATTCTTTGGCATTGTCTTTCTTTGAGATTGGAAGGAAAACTGACCTTTTCTGATCCTGTGGCCACTGCTGAGTTTTCCAAATTTGTTGGCATATTGAGTGCAGCACTTTTATGGCATCATCTTTTAGGATTTGAAATAGCTCACCTGGAATTCCATCACCTCCACTAACTTTGTTCTTAGTGATGCTCCTAAGGTCCACTTGACTTCACACTCCAGGATGTCTGGCTCTAGGTGAGTGATCACATCATCATGGTTATCTGGGTCATGGAGATCTTTTTTGTATAGTTCTTCTGTGTATTCTTGCCACCTCTTCTTAATATCTTCTGCTTCTGTTAGGTCCAGTTCTTTTAGAACAATATTAAAATGAAAAAGGATATGACACTGAAAGATGAACTCCAGACCAATATAATAAAAGGGAATAGAGCAGAGTAAAGAAAATTTAGGAGATGAATTTTATTTCTGGCAGTGTAGTTTAGTAAGTACTAACACCAACTTTCCATTAAAAACGCTGGATAAAAAAATTTTTAGACTTAATTCTTTCCATGAGTTGGTGGGAAAAAGAGGGAAATTTAAGCCTAAAAAGGAGTGAAAAATAACCTAAACCAAGTAAGCAAAACACTGCAGCCAGCTTTTACCTTGAAGACATTTGCTAAATAGAGTTGGACTTTGCCTTTTATGAGTTCCCAAGGGATTAAAATCCAAAAACTGTCCAAATGAATATCTTAGGGCTGGGACCCCAAAGAAACATAGAAGGGAACTAAGTAATTGGAATAAAAGTTGTTTCCTTTAATCTTCAGAAGGAAGAGTTGGATATTTAGATCTTTAAGCTTGGGCTGTGATAAAGTAGGCTCAGAGGGTAAAGAATATGCCTGCAAGTGGAAGACTTGAGTTCAATCCCTGGGTCAGAAAGATCCACTGGAGAAGAAAATGGCAACCCACTCCAGTATTCTTGCTGGAAAATCCCATGGATGGAGGAGCCTGGTGGGCTACAGTCTGTGGGGTCGCAAAGAGTCAGACACGACTGAGCGACTTCACTTTCACTTTCATGCAGAAATAGATGTGGAATTACTAAAAGAATGATAATGTCAGGTTATACATACATACATATATTTTTTTGTTTGAGAAACTTAATTTCACAGAATCTTTAAGGAAAAAGCTGTATTAGAGACAAAGACAAGTTACTACACATAAGTATAAAAGTTTCACTACTAGAAAGATGCATTTATAAATATATGTGATAAGACAGGGTAAAAATATCAGTAAATATAACAATTGACAGAACTGTAGGAGAAATAGACAAATTCACCAACCTACTTTGAAGTATTTAACATGTATCTGTCAATTTTTGCAAGATTCATCTTACATTAATAAATTGGTTGCTATAATTAACTAATTAAAATTAAGAGCTAGACATACTTTTCCCATGTTTTATAGATATTCTTTATTTCCCTCATTATTTACTTTGTCAGGCCTCCCTGGTGTCTTAGTGGTAAAGAATCCCTCTGCCAATGCAGGGGACATGGCTTCAATCCCTGGTCTGGGAATATCCCACACCCACGGGGCAATTAAGGTTGTGAGCCACAACTACTGAGCCTGTGCTCTAGAGCCCGTGCTCTGCAACAAGAGAAGACACCGCAACTAGAGAGTAGTCCCCCCAACCACCACAACTAGAGAAAAGCCCGCACAGCAACGAGGACCCAGCACAGCCAAAAATTAATTAATTAAATTAAAAAAAAAAAACCTTTGTCAACAGAAGACAGAAAAAGCCAACGAAGTTCTAAGAAAGAATAAAGTAAAAATATTAAGTACAAAATAAGATTATAGAAATATACTCAAATATTAGTTTTCAGAAATGTAAAATGTACTCATCTTATCAGATTAAAAACAATGTTGTCTGGTTTTTATATGTGGAATCTAGAAAGATGGTAATGATAACCCTGTATGCGAGACAGCAAAAGAGACACAGATGTATAGAACAGTCTTTTGGACTCTGTGGGAGAGGAAGAGGGTGGGATGATTTGGGAGAATGGCATTGAAACATGTATAATATCATATAAGAAATGAATCGCCAATCTAGGTTTGATGCAGGGTGCAGGATGCTTGGGGCTGGTGCACTAGGATTACCCAGAGGGATGGTGTTGGGGGGGAGGTGGGAGGGGGGTTCGGGATTGGGAACACGTGTGCTCCCATGGCAGATTCATGTTGATGTGTGGCAAAACCAATACAATATTATAAAGTAAAAATAATAATAATAATAAATATCCCCATTTTACAAAAATTCATCTCCATTTTACAAAAATTCATCTCCATTTTACTTATGAAAGACATACTTGACACATTAGGACCCAGAGATTAGAAGTAAAAAGCAAAAGAAATGCATGAGGCAAACACTAATAAAAATAAAGTTAATATACTGATAGCAGATCCAATATTCTTTAAGGAAAAGGCTTTACTAGAAACAGCCTACTACAAACTGTAAGATCAAAAACTCCAAAGGAAATATATAAGGAAAACTTGTATGTATCTATTAACTATATTACAGCAAAACTGACAGAATTGCAAGAATAAAATAACAAATCTGTACTTACAGTGGGAGATTTAATACCCTTCTCTAGATAACTGCTCAAAAGACAAATTATTAGTAAGGCTAAAAAAAGACTTGAACAATTAACAATGCAATCATGTTAACAATTAACTAACAATTAATAATTATTCAATGTGCTAATGAATAGACTAGCACAGTGATTCCCACACTTACTGAATGTATTTTTTAACTAAGTATGTGATGTTTGTAAGAATTTACCACATATGAGGACACAAAGCAAGCCATAACAGAAGTTTAGTAAAATCAGTATTACACAAACTGTATTCTCAATCCAACAAAATTAGAAATCAAACCAAGCAAAATAATCTCAAACCTGTCTTAGCCTTGGAAATTTAAAAACACAGTTCTAAATTATTGAGTCCAAAATAAAAATTGCAATAGAAAATTGAAATTATTTAGAATGGCACGATAATTTAAAGTATTATTGTATTGTAAAAATTTTACTATTGTATTGAAATATTATAATATTTCAGAGCTTGTGAGATGAAGCTAAGGAGGTACTTAGAGGAAAACTTATAACTGAATATTCAGCTTGAGAAAGAGTAAACAAAGTAAAAGGAAGGAAATAAAGAATAGAAATTGAGGAATTAAGAGACAAAGATAAAATTAAAAGGTTTTTCTTTGAAAAGAATAATAGAGAAACATGCAGCAAAATTGATAAGGAAAGCAGAAAGCCATAAATAATTACGAATGAAAATGGTATGTGCATACAAGCATGCTGAGTTTTGTCTGACTTTGCTATAACATGGACTATAGCCCGCCACACTCCTCTGTCCATAGGATTCTTCAGGCACGAATACTGGAATAGGTTGCCATTTCCTCCTCCAGGAGATCTTCCTGGCCCAAGGCTCAAACCCACATCTCCTGCAGCTCCTACATTGGCAGGCAGATTCTTTACTACAGCCACATTTTAAAACATAAGGGAATACATTTGAGAATCAAGGATTACATAGCTCTTTTCCTTGGAGTTACAAATAATCACCACAGCTGACTTTTGGAATGTGAGCTCTGTTTATACCAGGCATCATTGCTTATATTAAAAATGACATTTGATGAGTAAATCACTTTGGCCTGGGAGAGCTGTAAACACGCAATTAATACCTGGTAGGAAATCACAGCTTTAAACTTCTCTGAGTGTAATGACTTTAAGCTATGCCTATAAGATTATTAAGGGAAATATTAGTTACTCCTTTACCCACCCAGTGTGATTTTCTTCCTTCAGATGTGAGATTAGCTCTTTTTTGGCTTGGTTGCCTGTTATGATGACTACTCCTACTCAAGAAAAATGCCTGATATTGCTCTGCCACTGTGTTGTGTATCCTGGCCTGTATTCTGCTAAAAGAATTTATGCCAAGAATGACCTGTAATAGTTATGTGCATCTAACAGAAGCAGAAGATATTAAGAAGAGGTGGCAAGAATACACAGAAGAACTGTACAAAAAAGATTTTCACAACTCAGATAATCATGATGGTGTGATCACTCATCTAGAGCCAGACATCCTGGAATGTGAAGTCAAGTGGGCCTTAGAAAGCATCACTACGAACAAAGCTAGCGGAGGTGATGGAATTCCAGTTGAGCTGTTTCAAATCCTGAAAGATGATGCTGTGAAAGTGCTGCACTCAATATGCCAGCAAATTTGGAAAACTCAGCAGTGGCCACAGGACTGGAAAAGGTCCGTTTTCATTCCAATCTCAAAGAAAGGCAATGCCAAAGAATGCTCAAACTACTGCACAATTGCACTCATCTCACATGCTAGTAAAGTAATGCTCAAAATTCTCCAAGCCAGGCTTCAACAATATGTGAACCGTGAAGCTGGTTTTCGAAAAGGCAGAGGAACCAGAGATCAAATTGTCAACATCCACTGGATCATCGAAAAAGCAAGAGAGTTCCAGAGAAACATCTATTTCTGCTTTATTGACTATGCCAAAGCCTTTGACTGTGTGGATCACAGTAAACTGTGGAAAATTCTGAGAGAGATGGGAATACCAGACCACCTGACCTGCCTCTTGAGACATCTGTATGCAGGTCAGGAAGCAACAGTTAGAAGTGGACATGGAACAACCGACTGGTTCCAAATAGGAAAAGGAGTACGTCAAGGCTGTATATTGTCACCCTACTTATTTAATGTATATGCAGAGTACATCGTGAGAAACGCTGGACTGGAAGAAACACAAGCTGGAATCAAGATTGCCAGGAGAAATATCAATAAGCTCAGATATGCAGATGACACCACCCTTATGGCAGAAAGTGAAGAGGAACTAAAAAGCCTCTTGATGAAAGTAAAAGAGGAGAGTGAAAAAGTTGGCTTAAAGCTCAACATTCAGAAAACGAAGATCATGGCATCTGGTCCCATCACTTCATGGGAAATAGATGGGGAAACAGTGTCAGACTTTATTTTGGGGGGCTCCAAAACCACTGCAGATGGTGACTGCAGCCATGAAATTAAAAGACGCTTACTCCTTGGGAGAAAAGTTATGACCAACCTAGATAGCATATTGAAAAGCAGAGACATTACTTTGCTGACTAAGGTCCATCTAGTCAAGGCTATGGTTTTTCCTGTGGTCATGTATGGATGTGAGAATTGGAATGTGAAGAAGGCTGAATGCTGAAGAATTGATGCTTTTGAACTGTGGTGTTGGAGAAGACTTGAGAGTCCCTTGGACTGCAAGGAGATCCAACCAGTCCATTCTGAAGGAGATCAACCCTGGGATTTCTTTGGAAGGAATGATGCTAAAGCTGAAACTCCAGTACTTTGGCCACCTCATGCAAAGAGTTGACTCATTGGAAAAGACCCTGATGCTGGGAGGGATTGGGGCAGGAGGAGAAGGGGACGACAGAGGATGAGATGGCTGGATGGCATCATGGACTTGATGGATGTGAGTCTGAGTGAACTCCAGGAGTTGGTGATGGACAGGGAGGCCTGGCATGCTGTGATTCATGGGGTCGCAAAGAGTCGGACATGACTGAGCGACTGAACCAAACCGAACTGTAGGCTCAGTCCAGTCCAGTTCAGTTCAGTTGCTCAGTCATGTCCGACTCTTTGCGACTCCATGGACTGTAGCATACCAGGCTTCCTTGTCCATCACCAACTCCTGGAGCTTGCTCAAACTCATATTGAGTTGGTGAAGCCATCCAACCATTTCATCCTCTGTCATCCTTTTCTCCTTCTGCCCTCAATCTTTCCCAGCATCAGGGTCTTTTCCAGTGAGTCAGTTCTTTGCATCAGGTGGCCAGTGTATTGGAGCTTCAGCTTCAACATCAGTCTTTCGAGTGAATATTCAGGACTGACTTCCTTTAGGATGGATTGGTTGGATCTCCTTGCAGTTCAAGGGACTCTCAAGAGTCTTCTCCAACACCACAGTTCAAAAACATCAATTCTTCAATGCTCAACTTTCTTTATGGTCCAGCTCACATCCATACATGACTACTGAAAAAACCATAGCTTTGACTAGATGGACATTTGTTGGCAAAGTAATATCTCTGTTTTTTAATATGCTGTCTAGGTTTGTCATAGCTTTTATCCTAAGGAGCAAGCCTTTTTTTAATTTCATGACTGCATTCACCATCTGCAGTGATTTTGGAGCCCAAGAAAATAAAGTCTATCACTGTTTCCATTGTTTCCCCATGTATTTGCCATGAAGTAATGGAACTGGATGCCGTGATTCTTCATTTTTTGAATTTTCATACTGAGAACCCCATAAACAGTAGGAAAATTGTAGGTTAAGCTCAGAAGATTTCCCCTAGTTGACATAAGCTACTTTATGCCAATAAATTTGAAAGTGTAGCTGAAAAGGACAATTTTCCATTTTACTAAAATAAAACTTTAAAAAAGTGACTCAAAAGCCATTAGAAAATACAAATAGAACTGTAATTCTATAAGAAATTAATATATCTGTAACTTTTTAAGAAGTTAAATTTTTTGTTCCCTAGAAGATATGATAAATAGTGAAAATACAATCCAGAGAACTGGGAATTGATTTTGATAACATGTATTAATGAGCCTTTCAGGTGGTGCTAGTGGTAAAGAAAGTGAAAGTGAAGTCGCTCAGTCATGTCTGACTCTTTGTGACCCCGTGGACTGTAGCCCACCAGGCTCCTGCATCCATGGGATTCTCCAGGCAAGAATACCCGCCTGCCAATTCAGGAGATTTAAGAGATGCAGTTCGATCCCTAGGTCAGGAAGGGCATGGCAACCCACTCCACTATTCTTGCCTGGAGAATACCATGGACAGAGGAGCCTGGTGGGCTACAGTCCATAGGGTCGCAAAGAGTTGGACACGACTGAGGCAACTTGGCATGCACAGATAAGGGCAAAAGTGATCACACCCTGTGCTAGAGCAGATCCCACTTCTAGGTAGCACCATAAGGAAACTCTCTTATATACACAGATATGTACAAGAATGTTTGTTAACATCATTGTAAGAGTGAATAGTTGCAAGTAAACTGTCCATCAAAGAGAGAATAAATAAATATCCTGTGATCAGTTAATGTAAAAGAATATGATATACCCAGTTAATAAATCAACTGGAGCCATTTACTGTGATGTGAGCAAATATAGTAAGCAATATAGAGCATAGTAAACCAAAATATAATGTGTGCATTGGGATGTCATTGATATAAAGTTTTAAAATGCAGAGATAGTGGCATATGTAATAAAAGAAAATCATGCATGGGAATTTAGGATAACGGTTACCTCTAGTAGGGGAAAGGGTTGGGATGGGGAGAACTGCGTGGGTACTTCAATTTTGTCTTTAATGTTTTATACCTTCAGCTGAGTGCTGGTTAAATTTCTCTTGACTTTCTTAGAAGCATTAAGTATTATATTAGAGAAATATATAATGTGAAATACCAATTTTTAATGTACTTATATTACAAGAATGACTATAGGATGATAAACTATTATATTAAAAGACATTACATAATCACCATAAGAACAGTAAAAAGAACAGGTGTACAATTTTAGGTAAATGAACAGTGCTTCTCTGTTAGGGTGATAAAAGAAAATTTCATGGAGGCATTTAATCTAGGTAAAATTCTGATAGACTTGTTTTTAGGGCTCTATTTTTTTCTTTTTCCCTTTATTGTGAAGTTAAGTGAAGTCGCTCAGTCATGTCCGAGTCTTTGCGACCCAATGGACTATAGCCTACAAGGCTCCTCTGTCCATGGAATTTTCCAGGCAAGAGTACTGGAGTGGGTTGCCATTTCTTTCTCCAGGGGATCTTCCCAACCCAGGGATCAAACCCAGGTCTCTCACACTGCAGGCAGACACTTTACCATCTGAGCCACCAGGGAAGCCCTTTATTGTATATTTAGTGAAATCCCTATGGCATATCTGCAAAAAGATAGTTTGCAAAACATGGGATGTGTTTTAAGGTAAGGCAGTTAGATTAACTTGAGAGGGTTAATGGTTTCCTGAAGCAAATAGTGAACAGTAGGGTATAACAGATCAGGGATACGATTGTGATAGATTTTGAATATCTGGTGTGGAAATTTAGACCTTATTCTTTGGGACATTATTTTTCAGGGTTTTTTGTTTTGTTTTTAACTATGAGTCATAGGATACATTTACATTGTGACTCAAAACAGATGACTAGGGGAAAAAAAAGTTTCACAAAAGATTATGCACCCTTTGAAAACACTACTAGCAAATGGAAAGCAACTGAATGGTTTCAAACAACAATGTGAGACGGAAAAAAATAAACCAAATACGTATCTGACTTTATAGTCTGCAGTCTATTTTAAAGTGAAAAGATTCTGGGTATAGGGAGATCAGATAAGAAACAGTTGCATTAGGCTAGACATAATGGCCTTGTTAATTGAAAGACAATTGAAAGAATTGTGAAGGAAAAATTAGCAGAACTTGTAACTTTAAGAGTGCTGAAAGAACTTTTATTACCAAGTGTCAGAACCTTTAACAAAAATGGAAGAATGTGGCATCTGGTCTTTATCCTGAGATGTACAAATTCTCATGACACTGTAAATGTACAGACTGTGACCCACATTTGAGGTTGGTGGTCTGACTTCATGTTAATGAAAGTCACACAGTTGTGTCCAGCTCTTTGCCACCTCATGGACTGTAGCCCAACAGGCTCCTCCTTCCATGGAATTCTCCAGGCAAGAATACTGGAGTGGGTTGCCATTTCCTTCTCCAGGCAAATGATTCAATAAAAATATTCAACGCATAGGGCATTTACTAAGGTACTTAGAGTCCTTAATGTTGGAAATATTGAAGGAAGGGGGACCCCTTCCAGCACCTAAAAGGGACCTCTTGTTCTCACACTCACTTGGAAATGAATTGTCCAAGGAGACACATGTACTGACAAAGCAAGAGACTTTATTGGGAAGGAGTGCTCAGGTGGAGAGCAGGAGAGTAATGGAACCCAGGAGAACTACTCTGCCTTGTGGCTAGCAGTCTCGAGTTTCATGGTGATGGAATTAGTTTCCAGGTTGTATTTGGCCAGTCATTCTGACTCTGGGTCCTTCCTGGTGGCTCACATATTGCTCAGCCAAGATGATGCCAGCAAGAAGGATTTTGGGAGACAGTCGGACACAACTGCAGCAACTTAGCAGCAGCAGCAGCAGGGCACATGGTGTCTCATATTGATCTTTCCAGAACTCGTCCAGTTGGTGGTGGTTTATTAGCTTCATTTTCCTTACCAGGACCTCCTGTCATAAAATAACTCATGCAAATGGTTTTACTATGGTGCTTGACCAGTGAGGGCTGTTTCAGTCAGTGTGTTTCCCCTAACAGAAATGAGTAATTTGGGAATTAGTGGTGAGGCAGGAAGTAGATTCACTCCCCAGGTAAAGCAACTGGAGATTCATCCCCTATGGACTGTAACTCAGAGTTGAGCAGGACAGTTAGGGGAGGAGGCTGGGCCCTGCCCAGACCACATTATTTCTCATTCTCAAAGTCAGGAGACTTCCCTAACCACACAGGTGCAGAAAGCCTCTCTGGAGTTCAAAGAGAAGGGATGCTCTACCCATAGGCCTTTTTGGTAGAATCGATCTTGGCTAAGAGATAGCGTATGCACATATAGCAGGATCCTGAGATATACCAAGTGTGGACTGTGAACCAGGCAAATCAAAATGATTAGCCAAAGGGAACCTGGAAGAAATGCCCCAGAAAAGTAAATCAAACTGCCATGAGGGTGCAACTCAGTGACTCTCTCTCTCTGTCTGCCCATGTGTCTATCCATGTGTACTGTACTCTTTTTTCCTCTTAATAAATACTTTACTTTCTTCACTACTCCCCATCTTTGTGGAAATTCTTTTCTGCAAAGCCAAAGGGCTTGTGAGTGACCACTGTTCATGTTCTAAGATTTGGTGCTCTCACTGCTGTGACCCAGCCTTAATCTCTGGGTAGGAACCCAAGCCCCACTTCAAGACGTTGCAGGCCAAGGCCACCCAAGATCATTGGCATCATGGAATAGTGAAAGCTAGCAAGGTTAAATTGGAGAAGCCAATGGCACCCCACTCTGGTACTCTTGCCTGGAAAATCCCATGGATGGAAGAGGCCTGGTAGGCTGCATTCCATGGGGTATCTAAGAGTCAGACATGGCTGAGCGACTTCACTTTCACTTTTCACTTTCATGCATTGGAGAAGGAAATGGCAACCCACTCCAGTGTTCTTGCCTGGAGAATCCCAGGGACGGGGGAGCCTGGTGGGCTGCCATCTTTGGGGTTGCACAGAGTCAGACATGACTGAAGTGACTTAGCAGTAGCAGCAGCAGCAGCAAGGTTAAATAGACTGCAGATAGACATTTTGTCATTACTTAAGTAAGGGCAGCTAAAGCGGTAAGTGTAAACTAGATGGGAACTGCATTATGGTATTTAAAGTAGTCTGTACTTTAGAGTGAAATACAGAATTAAAAGATGGTGAAGCACTCTTCTAATATGATATGAAATAGAAGGTAAAAACAGAATTTCTGGGAGAAAAGAGAGAATGACCCAAGTGTCAGTTACAGGCTGAGTCTGAAGCAGTTTGTAGAGGGGAAATTTTATAACAGCCAGCATGGTGATTTTCTTTCTTAGTATTGCAGAAAAGCAGTATCACTTTTTTCTTTTTATCCTTCTCTTTCTGCAATAGTGAAAGGCTTCTCTTGTGGTTCAGATGGTAAAGAATCTGCCTGCAATACAGGAGACCTGGATTCGATCCCTGGGTCAGGGAGATCCCCTGGAGAAGGGAATGGCTACCTACTCCAGTATTCTTACCGATTCTTTGTGACATCATGGACTGTAGCCTGCCAGGCTCCTCTTGGACTTCATCAGTCAAGAATACTGGAGTAGGTAGCCATTCCTTCTCCAGGGGTCTTCCCAACCCAGAGACTGAACTCAGGTCTCCTGCATTGCAGACAGATTTTTTACCATCTTGAACCACCAGGGAAGCCTTTCACTATTGCAGAAAGAGAAAAATAAAAAGGAAAAAGTGATATTACCTTTTAATACCAAAGCTGTCTCACTTATAAGAAATATGATTAAACACTTCTATGTCAAAAAGAAAACTACAGTTTTAAATAGACTGAATTTTATTGGGAGCTACCTTGGCATTTTGCAACGATGCTTCTAACTTGGGTTTTGTCTGTTTATTTGTTTACTTTTTTCAACCTCCCTGCTGTGCCCCCACTAAGCAGATCATTTTTTAAATTAAATTTTTAACTATGAGACAATTGTAGATTTACATGCGATTGCAAGAAATAATATAAAGAGAGCCTATATACCTTTATTCAGTTCCCCTCAACGATCATATCTTGTAAAACTACAGTACTATATCACAACCAGGATGTTGACATTGATACAGTCAAGATACAAAACATTTATGTTACCACAAGGGTTTCTCAGGCTGCCTTTTATAGCTACATCTACTTTCCTGTCTCTAGCCCTCCTTAACCCCTGGCAACTACTAATCTGTTCTCTATTTCTATAATTTTGTCCTATTAAGAATGTTATATAAATGGAATACACAGTATGTCATCTTTTAGGATTGGCTTTTTCTTTATTTAGCATTATTCTTTAGAGATTCATCCAAGTTTTTTTGCATGTGTCAGTACTTTCCATTTTATTGCTGAGTGGTATTTAGTGATGTGGATGTTTCACAGTTTAGCTATTTACCCTTTAAAGCACATCAAAACTGCTTTGTTTTGAGCTATTTCTGAATAAAGCTGCTTGTATTAGTTTCCTGTAGCTACCATAACAAATCACCAGAAACAATCTTAAAACAATAAAAATTTATTCTCTCACATTTCTCTGAGGCCCAGAGTCCAGAATCTTGCAGGACACTACTCTCTTTGAGAGCCCTAGGGGAGAATCTATTCTTGGCCTCTTTACAGTTTGTCTGGCTTCCTTGAAGTTACACATTCCAATTCCTGCCTCTGTCTTCATATCTCCTTCCTCTCTCCTCTCTGTCAAATATCCCCTTTGTGTCTCTTATAAGGACCTTGTATTTGGATCTAGGGCTCACGGATAATCCAGAACGATCTCTTCCTATCAAGATCCTTCATTAAATCTGCAAAAACCCTATTCCAAACAAGGTAATATTCACAAGTTCCCGGAATTAAGGCTTGAGTGTAGCTTTTGGGAAGCCATCATTCAACTCAACACTCTTCTCTAAACACTGTACCTGATTTTGTTTGAAAGTAAGTCTTCATTTCACTGTTATAAATGCCCTGGAATGCAATTGCTGGGTTCTATGGTAACTGCATGTTCGATTTTTTTTTCTCCTTTTAGAAAATGCCAAACTGTTTTCCAGAATTGCTCTACCATTTACATTCCCACTAGCAGTGTATGAGCAATTCACTTTCTCTGCATTCTGAGCAGCAACTGATGGTGTTGCTATTTTTATTTTAGATTTTCTGATAGGTTTATAGTGATACCTTATTGTAGTTTTAATTTGCATTTCTTTAATGGCTGATGATGCTCAACATCTTTTCATGTGCTTGGCTGCTGTCTATATATCTTCTTTGGCCTGTGTTCTAATTGGATTTGTGCTTTTTTTTCACTATTGAGTTGTAAGATTTTGTTTGTTTGTTTTGTTTTTGCATAGTCTACATAGTAATCCTTTGTCAGATAGTCCTTTCCAATGCATATGCTGTTTATTTCCTTTTCTTGCCTTATTGCACTGGCTAGAACTTCCAGTCATGTTAAATAAGAGCAGTGAGAGCAGACATCCTTGTCTTGTTCGCAGTCTTAGAAGGAAACATCCAGTCTATGACCCTCAAGTATAATATCAAGTGTAGCTTATATATATGTATAAACCCTGTTTATCAAGTTGAGGAAAATCCCCTCCATTTTTGTCATTCTGAATTTTCTTAAGGATGGGCATTAAATTTTGTCAAATGCTTGGTTTTTTGTATCAGTTGATATGATTATGTGATTTAGCCTCTGAATTTTGAATATTTAACCAGTCTTCTATCCCTGTAATAAACCCCACTTGCTCATGGTTTGCAATCCTTTTTCTATATTGCTGAATTATATTCGATAATTTTTGTTAAGCATTTTTGCATCTATGTTAATAAGGGATATTGGCCTGTAGTTCCCTCCTTCTCTCTGTGTTTCTTTCTCTCCTTTCTTCCTCCTTTTTTTTCTTTTTGGTATTGTCTTTGTCTGGTTTTGGTGACAAGGTAATACTAACTTCATAAAATGAGATGGAAAATGTTCCTTCTATTTTGTGTAATAGATTTTGTAGAATCGGTGTTAATTCTTCTTTAAACATTTAGTAGCATTCTCCAGGGAAACCATCTGGGCCTAGGAATTTCTTCTTTTGTAGTTTTTTAAATTATAAATTCAATTTATTTAATACTTATAGGGATATTCAGATAATCTTTTTCATGCTGAGTAATTTGTGGAGATTTAAATTGTTTTGGAGTTAGTCCATTTAATCTAAATCGTCAAGTTTAGATGTATAGAGTTATCACTAGCTTTTTCTTATTATCCTTTTGATGTTTGAAGGGTCTGAAGTGGTATTCTCTGTTTTATTCCTGATATTCCTAATTACTATGTTTGTCCATTTAATTGGAATTTTCAAAAAACCAATTTGTTTCATTTTCTCTATTGTTTATCTCTTTTCAATTTCAATGATTTCCTACCTATTATTTTCTTTCTTCTGCTTGTTTTAGGTTTATTATTATCTTCTCTTTCTAGGTTCTTGAGATTGAGCTTAGGTTACTGATTTGAGAATTTTCTTATTTTGTAGTGTATATAGTTAATAATATAAATTTATTGCATTCTATTTTCTATACCAAAAAACTATATTTATATAATTTTAAAATTCCACTTACAACAAGAATAAAAGCATAACATATATATTATAAATCTATAGAAGGAGGTACAAAATCTTTATCATCAATGATAAACCTTCTTAAAACTAAAAATCTAAATAAATGGTCAGAGAAACTATGTTCATTAATAGAAAGACTGAATATCATAACCATAATAGCTTCCCCAAAACTAGCCCTAATCATTAGATTGCAACAGATTTAAATACTGTGCATTTGAATTGAGTATTTCATACTCATTGGATTGATGAAAAATAAGATTTAGAATATTTACAAGCACACATATGGAGAAATAACCTCAGCAACTACAGGGGTAGCAATAAATAGGTGCAGTTACTTTGAGGAACAGTTTGTTAGAAAAGTTGAAGATGCTCATATGTACCTTTGCAAAACTCTCATATGTGTCCACAAGGAAAGTTAAAATTAATGTTCATTGCTATATTGCCAGTAATAGTGAAAAATTGGGAATACCTGATTGTTCATCAGTAAGAGAATCGGTGAATTAATCTGGAAATATTCATTCAATGGCACACATATAGCACTTAAAGCAAATGAATGAGAGCTCCATTTATCAATAGGAATAAAACTCCAAAATGCAATGTTGAGCATGAAAATACTGCAGACTATGCACAGTATATCATCAGCATAACTTCTAAAACATGCAAAGCACAGTGGACATCAGATTCAGGGTGCAGTTTACGTCTTGGAGGCAAGAAGAGAGGAAATAAGGTTATGAAGGCCTCCCATAAAGCTTAAACTGGAACTGTAATGTTCTATTTCTTTTTTTAAAATTAATTAATTTATTTTAATTGGAGGCTAATTACTTTACAATATTGTGGTGTTTTTCACCATACATCGATATGAATCAGCCATGAAAATGTTCTATTTCTTAAAAAAAAAAATTAAGTGGGATTTCCCTGGTGGTCCTTGCAATGCAGAGGACATGGGTTCAATCCCTGGTCAAAGAGTGAAGCAACCAGGCCCAAGAGCCTGCAATAAAAAATCCTACATGATGCAAAAGACCTGACACAATCAAATAAATAAATAGATTTTTTTTTTAAAAATTAAGCAAATATGGAAACATGTTAAATGTAACAAAATTAGATAGTGGCTATACAGGTATTTAATGCCGTTATTTTTTAACTTCTTTGTGTGCTTGAAATATTTAATAAAGTTTTAGAAGAAAATGAAAACAAATGCTATTTTGCTAATGGACCCAGGAACACATACAGCTTATTTTCAGAATAGAAATCCTGAAAGAAGGACAGAGAATAAAAATTATCAAAGACCACTGTGAAAGAAAGTAACATAGTCAGTGTATGTAAAGTTAATCAGTTTGGACTGACTAATAAATGTTCCATTTAAACCTCTAATTCTGAGGTGCTGGCTGGGCACCAGTGAAGCCACAGGCTGAGCCTCACATAACAGCTGTTCTCTTTTGCTGTTCATCTTTCTTTATCAATGCCCAATCTCTCTTTCTCCTCCCTCTTTCTGAGATGTGATGCTATGATCTAATGTGTGAACAAAACATGATTCTAATGTTTTGTCCTTTCATCTGTTGATGAGAAGCAGGAAACATTTCTTTATTTCAATTGATGCCTTTTCAAAGTCAAAGGGCACACACACGAGAGACTTAAACCAAGTCTCTATGCCTATACATCTCCTCAAAGAGGCCTTTTTTTTCCCCCAAAAAAAGGTGGGAGGTAACATTTTCAGAATCTTCCAATAGAAGCCATTACTCTTTTCCTTTTAATCTCTAGCCTTCGTCACACAGAAAGCTCTCTTTGTTGAAGTTCACTACCAGGACAGGTATGTGTGTCAAGTGTTCATGATCTATTGAAAGAGCTACTAATTTGATAATATATAAGCCTTGAACATATACACAAAGAATCCTTTGTTAATTTCTATAGGAGAGGATCAGATCCATTTAGTGTAATATACTACATAGAATGTGATTCTATGAAGATTCTACCTGATTCATCTTAAAATTGAAAGACATTGTTAATATATGACATGGTTTTCCAAGCCAGCACAAAGAGGTAATAGGACAAATTTTCAATCAACAATCATATTTAGTAAAGGCCTATAGATTCTGTTATCACCAATAGATCTATTTTGTTTTTGCTAGATGGTGATAATTGTTATAGAGAAAAATAAATCAAGGGAAAGGAGATAAAGAATACCAAGTGCTGGGAGAGATTGCTCTTTTATAATGGGTTATCAGGAATGATACCAGAAATAAGTAGGAGAAAGAGAGAGACGTGACTCTGAGGAAAGAATATCTCAGCTAGAGGGAGCAGTTACAGGGCTCAGAAAGTACGAGTGCACACCACACCTTCTAGGAGCAATAAGAAGACCAACGGATGCTGGAGTAGAGTGAAGGAGATGAAGGCTAGTAGGGAATGAGGTCAGAGGAGTACAGGTGGGGGTGGTTAGATCAAGTAGGGTCTAGTAAGTCAAGGGAAGGACTTTGACTTCAAATGAAACAGGAGGCCACTGAAGGATTTTGATCAAAGGAGAGACCTTTGGTGTTAGAAAAAGGAAGATGCCTATAAGTGAGACTTCCTTCATAAGTTTATAAATGTAACAGCAACAGCAATAGTTACTATTTTGAGCTAAAATTTTTAACACTTGTATTTTTCAAATATTCATGTATTTAATCCTTACCACAGCACTGTGAAATAGGTCATTACTGTCTCCCATTTTCCTAATGAGGAAAGTAAAACACAAAGAGGTTCATTCACTAAGTCACCCAAGACCACACAACCACTAAATGTCATAGCTTGGATTCCAACCCAGACAGTCTGAATTTGTTGCTTCCACTCTTATTAACAAAAATGCCATACTGTTTATACTTCAGAGGACTGTGTGGGTGTGTATATCCTAAAAATGTTAAAATCCACCAAATAAATAAAATGAATGAAGTAATAGAAAGAATAGAATTATAATAGAAATACATTCTGTGAGTAGTTTTAGGTAGAAGATGACACTTGTGGTAGATCCTTGTCTTGAGGGGGGAAATGACTTGTAAAAGATACATGTATGTGAAAGAATTTTGTATTGAAGAGAGAACATTTCTGTAAATATTTAATTAAAAGGCTAACTTAAAGGATAGTAAAGGATTAAAATCTAAGTGGCAATATTTCATCCAGGTGAGAATTGATAGCTACTGGATAAAATGAAACTTGAATAAGATCAACAAAAAACTAAAGAAATAAAACGTTTTTGTCATCCTATAGAAGACTGAGCTCTGACATGCCACAATATGTCCTGAAAGCACCTACCTCTGTTATTCTTTACCTATTTGCTGGATTAAACTAGGTTTCAAGATCAATTCCATTTGAAAGGAAAATGTTTCTAGTGGTGGTTTAAGACACTTTTTTTCTTGTTCGGTATTTAAACTGAGTCATCCAATTTGAGACTATTGTGTCACATTTTCCACCTTTCATTCTCCTCAAGAGGCAAGAGTCAGGAGAAACACAAGTGATGAACGTTAGTGCCAGAGTGTGTGGTTATAAGAATCAATAAACCACAGGATACTTCAGATACTGAAACAGTTTAGAAAAAAAGAAAAGGTGAGGCCACTATGTGGAGCCCACAAAAAAAGAGTGATTGTCTAAAGCTGGCACTCAGAGTGTGACAACCCAGCCCATAATTAAAGCTTCCTTATCCCATTATAACTCCTTTTATTAATACGCAGACATCTTAAGAAAACCCATAACCTTGACTGCCTTTGAATGTTTTACAGAATTAATGTTTTACAAAATAACAGTGCAGTTTAGTAAAGAAATTAACACATACTGTGCAGTACTTAAGTTGTAATTGCAACCGTGTCAAACAGTTGCATGCAGATTGAAGAAACCCTCTATTCTCATATTTTAAGACCTAAAACCGGTTCACTCTCATCTCTCAATGTCTCGTTTGATGATATAAAGCATCACAACCTCAAAAAAGCTGTTTAGGATTTTGAATTTTTATTAAAATTCTTCCTCACTCCCAGCCTGCATTTTTAAGTTCATTTTAATTTCTTCCGTATTTAATTGTATAACTCAGACTGATAAATTTTATTGCCAACTCTTTCATTGATCCTTTAATTGAACAGATATAGACTATTCTCTGTGAATTCTAGATTAGCCAAACAAAAGAGAAAACTAGGAAAACTCCTGACAGTGCTACCAGTTTTAATGTGTCCCTTGTCCTCATTTCTTCAGTTCCAGCTTTTAGCCACTTAAATCGAGTGGTGTTAGCTCAGATAGAGACTTTATAATAGAAGTAAGCTTTTAGAAATAAATTCTAAAAGCAGAGGACTTTTTTATTGTTTCAGGAATAAGTCAGAAAATAATGACAGGAAACAGCAAGAACAGAAATGAACTAGTTTAAAAAGACACTCTTCGGGACTAAAGAAAAGAGGAATGCCAGTGGGGGCAAACTGAAGGAGGTTTTTCAATTTGATAACAGTAAGTGTAGCTGTTCCTTATATGTATTTTAAATGAATGGGCTTTTAGCTTGCCTATGCAAAGCTGACATTTACTGAGCACCTATTATGTACACAACAGTCCTTCACTTGTCTCAACTTACTTAATCCTAATAACAACTCCATGAGGTCATCACCATTATGTCTTCCGTTTTATAGATGAGTAACTGAGGTACAGAGAATGTTATTAATTTGTGAGTGGTGGTGCCAGGTTCCAACTCACCAAAGCCTGTGCCCTTTACCATTATGGTAAATCAGCTCTGAGATAGCAATTCTGTACTTCATTATTATACAAGAAATTTAAAATTATTTTTTGCACAAAAACAAATCCTAACAGCTTTTAATTTGTCATGTATCAGAGGAGAGGATATTTTAAATGTAGAGATGTGGCGAGATACTGGACCTACCAAACAGATAATAGAAGCTTTCTGAATTGGGAGCAAAGGTATAGTGTCATATCTGATTGGCTGAGAAAGAGAGGGAAGTTTCATTTCACACATTTAAATTTTTTTCCTAATTTTTGTACTTGTTTTATAGTAGTATAAACTATAGAAGTTATTTTTCTAAATTTATCTTTAAAAAGGTTTTTTTAATACTACTAAATAGAACAAAAAGTATGTACAGTTCAGTTCAGTCAGTTCAGTCGCTCAGTTGTGTCCAGCTCTTTGTGACCCAAGGGACTGCAGCACACCAGGCCTCCCTGTCCATCACCAATTCCCAGAGCTTACTTAAACTCATGTCCATTGAGTCAGTGATGCCATCCAACCATCTCATCCTCTGTCTTCCCCTTCTCCTCCTGCCCCCAATCCCTCCCAGCATCAGGGTCTTTTCAAATGAGTCGGTTCGTCACATCAGGTGGCCAAAGTATTGGAGTTTCAGCTTCAGAATCAGTCCTTCCAGTGTATGCCCAAATTATGTACAGGTGAGATTAATAGGATATACTAACTATGGAATTGTCTACTATACAGGAAATATGAGGATGAACACATTGAAGATTATCTAATTTTCAACAAAATTTAAATGTTAGTGTGCATGTGTGCATCCTGAGTCGTGTCTGACTGTTTGCAACCCTATGGACTGTAGCCTGCCAGGCTCCTCTGTCCATAGGATTCCCTAGGCAAGAATACTGGAGTGGGTTGCTATACTCTCCTCCAGGGAATCCTCTTCACCCAGGGATCAAACCTGAGTCTCCTGCAGCTCCTGCACTGGCAGGCAGATTCCTTACTGCTGAGCCACCTGGGAAGCCGTTAAATGCTAGTTAATGGTTATATTTCTTGGTGTGACTACAAGTGATTTTGCACCATCTTTGTGCTTTTCTTTAATTCTAATTTTTCTTTCATTAACTTGTTTTCCCCATTGTAATAGAAGTCATTTTTTTCAAGCTTCATGAATTTGAATGAAATTTAATTAAAGATTATTCTGTAATTAATTTGAAATTTTTTAAGAGACTGATTTAATTTACTTCATTCTAAACTCACTGAGGGCAGAGAATTTAAGTTCTACTTCTTTTAACTTCCCATAATACCTTTTCTTGCAGATAGTACCAGCCTAATACATAATTGTGGACAAAAAAATTCTTATTGTGAACCCTTAAATTCACCAGAGGGAGAAGTAAAATAAAATTTAGGAACTTAAGATGAATCTTCAAAAGCTGGTATAATATAAGCAAGTACTCAGGAAGAGAGAGTCATGAAACTTAAAGGAACTTACAGCAGAGTATGAAAAACTCATAAGGATCCGAGTTCCTTGTGCCATTATAATAAAGGACAGCAGCCTGAATTTCCACTAAAGTTTGCCGTTTGCCAAAAGTAGCTCTTGCAATTTCACCAGAAACTTTTTAAATATACAAGAAAGTTGGTATTAAACCACACAAGATTACCATGAGAAAATTGCAAATTGATCTTTCCCATGAATATAGATATAAAAATTTTAAACAAATGCCAGCAAATTGAATCCAGTAATATAGAAAAATTATTATGAATCAAGTGTATTCCAGGAATGAATGGGGAGTTTTTAACATTTTAAAATTAATCAATGTAATTCACCATATTAACAGAAAAATAAAAAGAGAATCACATGGTCATCTCCATAAGTTTTTTGGTCTTTGATAAATTTTAGTAACCATTCATAATAAAAACTAGGAACAGAAAGGAAATTCTTTAACCTGATTAAGAAAATCTATAAAAGTCAAAGATACTCAACATTTGTCATTTCTATTCATCATTGTACTGTAGTTCCTAGCTAGTACAATAAGACAAGAAATAAGCATCAGAAAAAAATAAAATTGTCATTATTCACAAATGACCTATTAATACAAATGAAAAATCCAAATAAATTCACAATCTTCTTGTAATAGGGTATATTTCTTAAAGCACAGAGTGCTAACTGCAAATAAAAAAAGGATTCACCAGACTACATCAAGATTAAAAACTTCTGTTCATCAAAAGACACCCTTAAGAAGAATAAGAAGGCATACCACAACCAAGAAGATATTTACAGAAGATAACCTGACAAAACACTTGTGACTATAATATATAAATAACTCCTACAATTCAATAACAAAAAGTCATGCAACCCTGTAGAAAAATAGACAAAGATTAAAACAGCTGCTTCAAAAAAGAGAATATTTAAATGGCAATTAACATATGAGAAAGTACTCTCAGCCTTATTAGACATAAGGGAGATACATATCAAAAGAACAAATGAGACTTCCTTGGTTGTTTAGTCGTTAAGAATCCACCTTCCAATACAGGGGACCTGGGTTCTATCCTTGATTGGGGAACTAAGATTGCATATGCCACGGGACAACTAATCCTGCATGCCACGGGACAACTAATCCTGCATGCCACGGGACAGCTAATCCTGCATGCCACAGCTAGAGAAGCCCACAGGCCGCAATGAAGACCAATAAAAGGGGGGAGGGGAACAAGAATAGCTAAAATACCAAAAGTTGGAGAGAAAAAAAGAAATTGGAATTTCCATGCGCTGCTGGTAGGAGTGTACACTGATAAAAAGCACTGGAAAACTGCTCAGCAACAATTATAAAACTGAATATATACATACCTTACACCCAGCAGTTCTACTCCTAGGTATATGTATGCTCACAAAAGACATGTTCTAGAATTTTGTAGCATGTATTTATAATAGTCCATACCAGAAACAGTCCAAATGTTATTCAGAAACAAAATGGATAATATTGTGGCATAGTTAGACAATGGAACACTTTTCAGCAGAGGTTAGCAGACTTCTTCTGTGAAGAGCCAGATAGTAAATATTCTAGATTTTATGCCATATGAATTTCTACCCCAGTTTCTCAGCTCTATTGTTGTAGCATGAAAGCAGCTATAGCTAGTATTTAGACAAAAGAGTGTGACTGTATTTTTTAAACTATTAATATTTATGGGCATTGAAGTGTGAATTTCATATATTTTTATGTTATTAATATTATCTTTTATTTTTAATCATTTAAAAATGTAAAATCTTCTTTAGCCACAGATCATACAAAAACAGGATCATTGAAAAAGGTTTAAAAAATTTTTATCAGTGACAAAATTCTAAAAGAAAATAGGGCCTGTGAAGATGAAATGAAGTATTATTATAAAGTAGCTGAAGTTTTAAACTCTGCTTCAAACACTCTGTTTTAAAAGGTCATTTGTCTGTTTCTTAAGGAAAATGATGTAGATGGATTTTATTGCTGAGGAAATCTCCAAAAGGAACAAAAAATCAGAGAATCATTCAAGCTTTCATTAAACCTCTAGCCTTTTCAAGCATCTCTGAATATGGACTGATTAGTTCCCTTCTTAAGTCTTTGGGTCCTGCCGGTAATATAGTTAAAACTAGGTCATACTACGTCTCAACCATGCAGGCTTGAGAAAATATAGCCCTTTCAATTTATGCTATAGACATGAAATTTAATTTTCATTTTTCATATTCAGAGAATAAGAAACATTTTATCCAAAGACATTATGTATGCTTAAATTTGTAGTGATTTCAGTTCCCATGGGTTGATTCCATTGTTTCAGGGTATCTATAGGAGACTGAAGAACTTGTTTGGGGGTTTGCTGCAGCAGTCAAGAGGCAGCTTTGCTACTGGATTCCATGAAATTGTAAAATACTTTTTTAAACTGAGAATGTATACATAGTTAAGCAAACTGTTACATAATTAGAAACCCATAAATGAATTTGTATTTTTTGTCTGTCACTGAGCTTTGAAATAAGATAAATATAGCTTTAAAAAAACTAGAATACTATACTTGCTGAGCACTTGCTTTACAGCTCCTTGGAGTATTTGCATAATGTAACACTAACTTATTTTCCATTGCTTTTGCAATTCACCTCTGTACAGCATTACTGAGAATTTTTTCACCAAAATTCCTTTTGTTTAAAACCTGCTTTATATATATATATATATATATATATATATAATTGTCATCTTCATTTATTAGACCGGTACATACAAAGCATTCCAGCCCAATTTCTAGAATTTTCTTATAGATTAAAAACCCTGCTGCTTATGACTGGGATACCTGGTATTATTTATGGGTTTTCATAAAAAAGGGGGGGTTAAAAGAAAAAACACAGTATTCTCTGGCCTTTCTCTACTTTCTTCTTCTCTATTCCCCCTCTCCACAGAGGAGTTTAATTTTAAATGATAAATGTGGAAATTAGAGACCATCGAGAAAATCCAATTTGGTGAGGAGTTTTAAAAATCCCATAATAAACGCAGAGTGAAATGTATGATTTAATGCAGGGCGCCAATGGCTGCTATTATGGGCTATTAGCAAATCGAGGCTGAGAGTGAATCTTTATCACTTGGTGAGTGCGGGTTGGTCCTGCCTTTTCCTCTGCTATTGATTTGTAGCCGCTTGTCATAATGACACCGGGAAGCAATGAATGGAAGATGTGCTTTTGATAGGATTCAGGGGGGTGTTAGGGGGGTGAGAGAAAATTCAGCAAGTTTTCTATCTCTTCTGCCTGATTAGATTTTTTCTTCTTTTAAGAGCTTTCACATTCCAATAAAAATGCTAAATCAGCTCTGTACCAGAATTGTTAGGGTGTAAATAGCTAGTCACATTTAAAGGAGGAAAAGATATGGAAATACCAACCATACTATGCAATGTTAGATGAATTTGACTTAATAGAAATGGAGTTTTTGTGTGTGTGAGAGTGTGTGCATGTGTGTATCTGAACACATGAGCAATATGAAGGAGTGTCAAGGCATAATACTATTAAGTACACTTACTATATAAAGATAACCTGTTTTTTGTAGGGATGTGATGGCTTGCATCTAAAGTACAGTAGAAGGTGGTCTAGCTTTATATGATTAAAAAGGATCATATGAAGCCCACTTTAAGAAAAGGATACATTCTGTGTGTGTGTGTTTAGCTCCATAGAGAATGAATGGAAAGAGGTACACTTGTACTGATTATAAAGAAAATTAAACTTTCTAAATCTAACTCCTCGTAGTGGAGCTTTGCTCAAAAATTTCAGCATAAGGAGAGCACACTGTTTGAGAACAAAGGCACTCACAGATTGATCCAATGAGGGGAAAATTCTCTGTAGAAGATCTACTTTAAATTTTCTTTAGAATAAATAAAAGAATAAAATTTTCCTTAACCATGGTGATGTGGAAATGGTTGATTTTAACCTGAGTATATTTCAGTTCTACACTTTTGAGAGGAAACAATTGCTTTCCTTCAGTATTGTTTTAATCCCAGATGATGCAAGTCCTTATCTTCACATGCAGAAGTGCATGAATGCTGGCAAAATGTTATTAAAGCAATGGATTATGGCAAATGGGAGCATGGAGGTAGGGGTGCATTTACTGAACATATTGGGCCATTTGTTGGTTAAATCTTGATAAAACCCACCTTCTCACCTGCTTTATTTCTTAGGCAGGTCTAGATGAGACTTTTAGTAAAAGAGGAGCACAAATATTCCTCCTACAATAAGTAGAATACAACTGTTAGATCCTTGTTAAATGCTTATGGTTATAATGTATCTTTTTATCTTTACTAATCCGCTGTTGCACTTAAGCAGGAGCCAGGTATAGAAAATAAATATAATCTGGATCCTTAGAACACAAATACCACCAGGTTTTCTAGTCTATTGAAATATATCATGAAAAAATTAAATTGGCCTAGTTTGTAGAATTTAATGTCAGGGAACCAAAAATCAGCTTTGAAAATAATCAAAACTAGTAATATAAATGTATCTCTCACATCTGTGAAGTGAAAAAGGCTACATACTACTCTATGTGTTAATTTCAGTAAAACTCTGTTTGTGCCTGTGTATCTGTGATTTAAAACTAATACTAAGTGATTCAGACCAAAAACAGACAATTTATCTGTAGTGAGAACTTTGTGCTATATAGGGACTACTTTCTATTAGCCACACCACCTACCTGAAATGACCTGGTGAGAGCCTGCACCTTTTCAAACTTTGAGAACAATGCCTTCTAACAGAGAAGTTTTCATAGGCTAAGTGAAAACAGCTTTCACAGCTGCCAGAGTTCATACACTCCCATCCCCCATTCAAGGACTGTGCCTAAACTGTGATAAATTAAAATGTTGTATGCCACTTATTATGTATCATTTATTAAAAACTAATTAGGGACAGAAAGAGACATTTCTCCAGTTTCAGTGAGGGCTTTATATTATTGTATATAGTAGGTGATTATTATTTGGTCTATATACGGCTATTGCATACTACAATGAATTACCTGTATTAAAGTAATAATACCATATGTTCACATAGCTTTTGTTCTTATGTAAAAGCATAATTAATCATTCCAAGAGCACAGTGAAATAACTCGTTTCCATATTTTATATATGTTAAGTGATTTCTACTGTTATCCAATCAAAAGTAATAGAGTTGAAAACAGAAGTGTGAAATACTTTTTTTTATCCTGAGATTATAAATGTAAGCTACATCATTTGATAAATTGAGATAAATATGTATTTTATAACTTGAAATATTTCTGAAGTATCTGTGCTATTATTTGCCAGAAAAATCTTTGAAAAATTATAATAATGTTTATTGTTGGTTTATTATGTCATTGGTTATTTCCTCTTTCAAACTGACAGGGTGAACATTTTCCTATATAGAAATAATATAAATTATCAACAGTTTTTCTGATTGAGATTAGCTTGAGTAAGTACATGAAATAAGATAATAGTTTGTTTACAAAGCACTTTCACATGTATTAAGTGCTAGGTCATTGTTAAGGTTGCTTTTATTATAATCAAATAATGTAGAAATGGATAGTAGAAAGAAAAGAGCCAAGTACCAAAACATATAAATACAATGAGGGAAGGGAGAAACTCAGACAAGAATAAATCATTGTTTTTTACAAATAGAAGACTAAAAATAAGGCAAATAAGATAGAAATGAATTAGAAATTCCTAGGCATAAAAATATTAACAAATAAGTAATAAAAATGACACATTGAAGAAATGATCAAGATAAATGGAAATGAAGATGCTATGCAGAATTTAACTTAATGTTTTATACATCTTTTATCTTCTTAAACTTTTGTGGGGGTAGCAAAAGAGCAAGATATTTTCCAAAAGTGCTCATAGCACAGTAACATTCCTTAAGTTCTATACATTGTCACACTAATCCTCCCATTATCAACATTCCTGTGTGGTTTCTGGCAAGAATTATTGCCTCTGATGGAGAAACTGAATCACTGTGGTGATCACTAACTTTGTCAAGATCAATGGTGAGTCAGGAACAGAAACAGAGCCCAGAGGTTTTTTAATCTGTCATGGTCTGTTTATACCCATTTCTCTGTCTAATGCTGTCATCTCTTTGTTAGAACTCTTTTCTGATTGGACATTGTCCAAAGATTTAGATAACACAAGTATTTGAAGGCTGTATTTTAAGAATATTTCATCTCTAAACCTTGTCCTATTCTAGAAATATTAAGACACATTACCTTTTATTTTTACCACTTATATTTTTGGATTGGTATTATTTAACATTTTTTATTGAGGTATAGTTGATTCTCAATAGTATGTAGATTTCAGAGTAGAACATAGTGATTCACAATTTTTAAAGTTTATTTAACATATTTTCTTTAATCCTTCTTACATGCACATTTAAACTTATTGAATGTGAACAATGCAGAATAACATACCTCCTCCCACCAAAAAAAATGAAACAAAATTTAAAAAGGAAACAAAACTAATAGATCTACGACTGTTTCCCTCAGTGTTCTTTTATTCCTCATTCACTAGAATGCAATTTCAGAGATCTTATATTTACCCATGTCCTGGGCCAGGTGGCTAATTGACCCTCACTTTATTAAACAGGTTAACATCAGTACATAAACAAGCATACATACATGGACATACCACACACATGTACATGCTTAACCAGCTTATTAGTCCTTTAGTTGTTCATGCTCTGGTTTAATTCATCGTGCATACGTTTTTTTAAATATGGAAAACATTACACCCAAGATAAAGTGATAGTTAATGAAATTGCTCATGGTTCAAATTACTTGGTATGTATTAGAAAATGAAAAAAATTATTTCCTTGACTCCTTTAAATTTCTCTCTGCTTGTGTCAAAACTGTTTAAAGGAAAATATTGCCATTATTTAATACTGCCTTTTAGATTATCTCATGCTTTCTTTTTCCTGGAATTTAAAAGTATACTCATAGTCAGGTAATTTGCTTTTCTGTGTTTCCCCTTTTGGATTTTGATTGAACATTTTTACTATATATCATCAGAAATAAAAAGTTAAACACAAACAAATGTTTTTTTTTAAGTTTTAGGATACCACCAGCCTAAGTAGATAAGTTTCCAGAGATTGAGAGGTTGAGAAAAGCTATTATTGTCACTGTTAACTTCTGTCTGAGAAAACTAGCTCCTCTTTTTATTGGTACTGTGAAAAATTTTTGCAAATTATTTTCTTTAAAAGTCTGTTATTTTAAAAATAGATGTATCTCATTTCATAAAAGTTTAAAAAAGAAAACCTTCTCACTCCTTAATATATTATGATAGTATCAGTTGTCTGGTGTTACAAGCCAGAAAATTGTTCTAAAGCATCACTTATTTTTCTGGCCCACATTCCAAAGAAAACCTAAAGTCCAATATAAACAGTACAATTCATGAAAAAAATGATATGAGCACATTTCATTTGAAAAATAACACTAGAGGGCGCTCTTCAGCAGGTTGCAAGAAAAGGTCTTTCTTCCTGGTTTCAGAGCCTGACTTGGTAATGGGGGTTTGAGAAGCTGGTTCAGGGAGTGGAGAAAGATGGCATTTAACCTTTTTAAAGCTCTACTCTTCCCAAAAGACTAGAAAATTGCAATTAATGCCAATAGTACAATACATACATTTCTTAAAAAATATTGTTTTAAATTTCAATGAATTATGCAATTCTAAGAAAGTAATAATCTCAATTGCGTTCAAGCATCTCATATTTTTAAGAGGGGACATTTATTGTTATTTTTTTAATACAGTGTTGTAAGGTTATTCCACCATGTTTCATGTTGTGTCAATATTCTTTTCTACATATGGAAAGGAAAAAAAATTACTGGTGTTTCATTTCTGGAACAGGAATGCATTTATTTCTCCTCTTAATTTAAAAAAAGCTGAAATTAAACCTAAAGTAACATTCTCTTCTCTGATAAACCTTTTTCCTTTCCTTTCTTTTCCTTTTCTCCTTCCCTATAGATGAAAATCTTTTCCTTTTGAGTTTGCTTTGAAGCAACCTCTTTGCGTACTGTTCTAACTTTATCCTAGTCTACAAAAGGGATGTGATCTCTAAATCATATATTTTCTCTTATAATCCTTGGCGTTTTCCTTCTCTCTTTTCTTTATCTCACATTTTCATTTCCTCTTTCTTAAGACACCATGCTATAAGGCTACAAGAAAAGAATAGTCTATCTAAAGAATATTAACTCAGTTTTTCCAACAAGAATTCTGAATCTGTGTAGTTGACATTTAGATGTCTGCCTATGGTAGAGATAGAGTTGACAAATCGTCAGTATTAATGGATTATAGTTAGGAAGCAGCAAAACACATCAGTTAAAAGACTGGACTTTGGAGTTAGGTCAGCTTGATTTCCTACTGGCTTTGTGAGTGTGAGTAAACATCCATAAACCTTAGTTTCCCTACTGTAAACATGGGAATAATAATACTTAAATTCAGAGTCAACAACTGAAATATATATATTCATCAATCACACAATAAGCAAGCAAGAAAGTATTTACAATTAGTTATCATTATTTAAATTTTGCTGTGCTCTCTAATTACTATTATTGCCCTACTTGTTTAATCTTTATGCAATATCTATTTGTTCAGTTCAATTCAGTTGCTCAGTCGTGTCCGACTCTGCGACCCCATGAATCGCAGCATCCCAGGCCTCCCTGTCCATCACCAACTCCCAGAGTTCACTCAAACTCTTATCCATGGAGTCGGTGATGCCATCCAGCCATCTCATCCTCTGTCGTCCCCTTCTCCTCCTGCCCCCAATCCCTTCCAGCATCAGGGTCTTTTCCAATGAGTCAACTCTTCGCATGAGGTGGCCAAAGTATTGGAATTTCAGCTTTAGCATCAGTCCCTCCAATGAACACCCAGGACTGATCTCCTTTAGAATGTACTGATTGGATCTCCTTGCAGTCCATGGGACTCTCAAGAGTCTTCTCCAACACCACAGTTCAAAAGCATCAATTCTTTGGCACTCAGCTTTCTTCACAGTCCAACTCTCATATCCATACATGACCACTGGAAAAACCATAGCCTTGACTAGATGGACCTTTGTTGGAAAAGTAATGTCTCTGCTTTTGAATATGCTGTCTGGATTGGTCATAACTTTCCTTCCAAGGAGTAAGCATCTTTTAATTTCATGGCTGCAATCACCATCTGCAGTGATTTTGGAGCCCCAAAAAATAAAGTCTGACACTGTTTCCACTGTTTCCCCATCTATTTCCCATGAAGTGATGGGACCAGATGCCATGATCTTCGTTTTCTGAATGTTGAGCTTTAAGCCAACTTTTTCACTCTCCACTTTCACTCTCATCAAGAGGCTTTTTAGTTCCTCTTCACTTTCTGCCATAACGGTGGTGTCATCTGCATATCTGAGGTTATTGATATTTCTCCCGGCAATCTTGATTCCAGCTTGTGCTTCTTCCAGCCCAGCGTTTCTCATGATGTACTCTGCATAGAAGTTAAATAAGCAGGGTGACAATATACAGCCTTGATGTATTCCTTTTCGTATTTGAAACCAGTCTGTTGTTCCATGTCCAGTTCTAACTGTTGCTTCCTGACCTGCATATAGGTTTCTCAAGAGGCAGGTCAGGTGATCTGGTATTCCCATCTCTTTCAGAATTTTCCACAGTATATTGTGATCCACACAGTCAAATATTATAAAAAAAAGATAACTTACACTTGGCTCTTCCTGTATGCAGGATCTGGGCATAAAGAAGTTTAAAGAACCTTATCCAAGAACTTCTAATCTGGAGACTGACTTGAAGACTCAGTGTCTCTGTTGTTCAGATGGGTATTTTTGTGCTCAGTCTCTTCAGTCATGTCTACCTGTTTATGAAATGACTTAAATATCTTGAATATTAAATATTATATAATACTTTTATTTTGTCAGGCATATTATAACCTAAAAATCCAACTTAGCCTGACACAGCATGTTTTAGGGCATTTTAGTAAGGTACCAGTCATCCATATGGCACCCAAGTCATTTCAACTGCAAATGACTAAAGTAAAATAAAAATCTATTATATCCAGAAGGTAAAATTACATGGAGGTTTAGACTGTAAGCTACACTGCAGTTCAGTGAAGTGACAAGGTTGTTTGTTTGGGTCGTCACTGAGAGATGAACATCTGTAAGGGAAGAAATATCACTTTGTTGTGTTCCCATGACAGACTAAAAGTTCATATCTGATCAGAGAACTGGCATTCCTGCTCTTCAGAGACATTGCATTCTCCCCATTCCACTAGGTTCCAAAGCACTCTTATTGCTAATAGTAGAAATACTTTTTATATTCAGTGCATAGTCACTCAGTCATGTCCAACTCTTTGCAACCCCATGGACTGTAGCCCACCAGGTTTCTCTGTCCATGCGATTCTCTAGGCAAGAATACTGGAGTAGGTTGCCATTTCCTCCTCCAGGGAATCTTCCCTACCCAGGAATCGAACCCAGGTCTCCTGCATTGCTGTGGGGAAGCCCATTTTGCTCATTATTTTCATTTTAAAATCTAACTTATTAAGCTTGTTTGCAGGGTCCAGGAATAAAGATGTTTAAAGAACCTTTGACTTTAAAGCTCATGTCTTTACCTAACTTGACTCCACTCACTGTAAAACTTCCTGGGGACCTCATCATATCAACAATTGCAAACATAAAAGCACATGCATAAAAAAGACTATAGACATCAAACAAAATTTCTTGATTAAGAGATAATACCCAAGGCTATCTACTTAGAAGCCTTTCCTAGATCCTTTTTATTTATAAACTCTTATCACTCAGTAAACTTTCCTTCTCTGGCTGTCATCCTTGTTGAGTCTAGTAAACTGGGTTTCATATAACCCAAGAAAACTGTCTGTTGACACTGATGACTTTCTAGAAAGTATTCCTTCTTGTGAGCCAAAATGAAACCAGTTCTTAAACAGAGTTAATGTTGGATAACATATTGTTGCAGATGATACTTGTATAACATGAAACAATTTCAGCTAACTGGGCAGGAGATTAATTTCTGTGTCATTGGACAAACCACTAAACTCTTTTGATTTTCTTGAAATCTTTTTTCTACTCATAGTTTGTTTCAAAGTTTCATCATTTGTTCCTACATTATTACTATAAATATGCAATGCTTATTCTCTCTAAAGGGTTTCCTTGGTGGCTCAGATGGTAAAGAATCCATCTGCCAATGCAGGAGATATGGTTTCGATCCCTGGGTCAAGAAGATCCCCTAGAGAAGGAAATGGCAAACCACTCCAGTCTTCTTGCCTGGAAAATCCCATGGACAGAAGAGCCTGGTGTGCTACAGTCCATGGGGTCACAGTCTCCTTAGCTTCTTCATATATAACATGAGAATAATGATAGTACCTACCCCATAAGGTGATTATGATAGTCCGTTAGGATAATGCATTAAAATGATGATTACTGTGTTTGACATCAGAAGGCTGATGAGAATTTGGTACATTACATGTGCCCTTTTCTCTAAAAAGCATTAAAATTAATTGCTCTTTTTTTTAATTTTTACTTAAATTGAAAAATGTTCTTTCTCTTAGAAGATCTCATCCCTACCCAGGCTTCAGTTATCTGCCTTTAATTCTTCTTTTTTTTTTTTTTTGGCCTTTTATTCTTAAATTTCTATCTGTAGTCAAGATTTCTGTTCTGCTTGATAGTTCTAATCATAATCCCAAAGCAACATGTCCAAAAGTGTACTCATCATCTTCAAATTCCCACTCCTTTTGTCTTTCATTCCTTACCTTTTCAAAATGGCTTCACTATATAACCAATTGAAGAAATATAAGAATCCTTTTTGAACCTCCAGTCCATGTTCAATTCATCAAGTTCTGTTAATTTTACTTTACAAATATCTTAAATTCAACCACTTCTATCAATACTGAAGTGGGCAGTCTGTCCCTTCTCCAGTGGATCGTCGGGACCAAGGAATTGTACCAGGGTCTCCTGCCTTGCAGGTGGATTCTTTACCAACTGAGCTATGAGGGAAGCACCAAAAATATGGACTATTTCACAGATGTGCATGTCATCCTTGTGCAGGGGCCATGCTAATCTTCTCTGTATGATTCCAATTTTAGTATGAAAGTGAAAGTGAAGTCGCTCAGTTGTGTCCGACTCTTTGCTACCCCCTGGACTATAGCCTGCCGGGCTCCTCTGTCCATCAGGAATTCCAGGCAAGAATACTGGAGTGGGTTGCCATTTCCTTCTCCAGGAGATTTTCCCAACCCAGGGATTGAACCTGGGTCTCCTGCATTGCAGACAGACGTTTTACCATCTAAGCCACCAGGGAAGTCGTGTATGTGCTGCCAAAGCAAGCACAAGGGCGTGTTGCCTCACTGTCGGGGAATCTAACCCCTGGTCTCCTGCATGACAGGCGGGGATCCTCACCACTATTCTAATGAGGACGGCAAAGTCGCTCAGACATGTCTGACTCTTGGCAACCCCATGGACTGTATAGTCCATGGAACTCTGCAGGCCAGAATACTGGAGTGGGGAGCTTTTCCCTAGTTCATGGAATTCTCCAGGCTAGAATACTGGAGTGGGTAGCTTTTCCCTAGTTCATGGAATTCTCCAGGCCAGAATACTGGAGTGAGTAGCTCTTCCCTTCTCCAAGGGATTGTCCCAACCCAGGGATTGAACCCAGGTCTTCAGCAATGCAGGCGAATTCTTTACTAGCTGAGCCACAAGGGAAGCCCAAGAATACTGGAGTGGGTAGCTTTTCCCTTCTCCAGCAGATCTTCCTGACCCAGAAATTGAACCAGGGTCTCCTGCATTGCAGGCAGATTCTTTACCAACTGGGCTGTCAGGGAAGCCCTCTGTATCCGTTACTACCACGCTAAGTCAAGTTACTATCATCTTTCATTTGATCTACTGCAGGATTTTCTGTTTTTCCTACATTCTTTCTTCTGACAGTCACTTCTCCATATCACAACCAAGATGATGCTTTTAAAAAACACAAATCTAATTATTTCTGTCCTGTTTGTGAAACTTAAGGCTTCCCATTTCTCCTAAGATGAAGACTTGACATTCTTAATGCAGCATTCCAAGCCAAGCATGATCCAGACTTTGCCTGAAGCTAGAAGTGAGAAGGGGAGATTGATCATATTAGGGTTGGGAGGAATTTTCAGAGGTAATAGAAATATTCTGTACCTTGCTTATGGTGTTGGTGGTTTCATGACTTAATACATTGGTCAAAACTTATGGAACTGTTAGTCACTCAGTCATGTCTAACTCTTTGTGACCCTATAGCCTGCCAGGCTTCTCTGTCCATGGAATTCTCCAGGCAAGAATACTGGAGTGTATTGCCATTCTCTTCTCCAGAGGAGCTTTCCAACCCCGGGATTGAACCCTGGTCTCCTGCCTCACTTAAGAAGAGTGAATTTTGTTCACCTTAAAAAAGACAGAAATCGTGCCATGTGACAACATGGATGATTCTGGAGGATATTGTACTAAGTGAAATGATCTCACTTATATATGGAATCTTTTTTTTTTAAGTCCTACTCAGAGTAGAAAGTTGATTACCAAAGACTAGAGTTGGGAAAAAGGGGGGACATTGATCAAAGGTGCAACAATTCAGCTATGAAATGAGTTAGTTCTGGAGACTGAATGTACAGCATGATGACTATAGTTAACAATAATATACTGTATACTTGAAATTGCTAAAAGAGTAGACATCATTTGTTCTCACTACAAAAAATGATAGGGACGAATAATGTTGCTTTGTGGTAATTTGTCAAAATAAATAAAAATCAAAAAGGATAAATTTTACCATATGAAAATTATGTCTCATTGAAACTGATTTTTTAAATAAAAAAACAAGAATGTGATATTTGGCTAATAATTTGATGCCAAGAATTGATTATTGAAGTTTAAACGTCATCATCAGAGTAGGAAGCTATACTGCATAATCTCATCTATAAAGTTAAGTACTGCTTTCCAACTCTGATTTCTAAGATTCAGTGTTAGATGCCTCAAGTATTTTAAAAGTAGCATGCATAGGTTTTGCTTTTATAATTTTATAAAGTCTGTATTATGATTGGAAATACTGCTGTTAGTCAGTGATACTGCTGTTTCTAGCCCCAAACATGGTATAGTTTTTCTTTTGATAGAATCTTTGCTTCTTTAGCAATTTGTATCCCTGGACCACTGTAACAAGTGGCTCCTATTACATCTACTTAGGTTACAGGAGTTTCTATTATTTAAAATTTTCATTAGCTGTCTGTGTGTGTGTGTGTCAGTCACTCAGTTGGGTCTGACTCTTTGCAACCCTGTGGACGTTAGCCCGCCAGGCTCCTCTGTCCCTGTGATTTCCAAGGCAAAAATATTGAAGTGGATTCCCATTTCTCCTCCAGGAGATCTTCTTGATGCAGGGATCGAACCCATGTCTCCTGCATCTCCTGCATTGCAGGTAGATTCTTTACGGCTGAGTTACTGGGGACGCCCTTCATTAGCTATAATTAACTGTATTTACAATACAATAATAATAGCCACTATTTATCAATCACCTCTGTGTTTCAAGGACTTTTTTGACTTTCAATTTACTTGTTCTGTCTATACAGGAAAGAGTATGGAAATCATCAATTACACTTGCAAATTTGACTGTTTCTTCTTTTAAATTTATCCATTTGTCCATCCTTTATTTTGAGGTTCTCTTATCAAGTACACATATATTTAGGATTTGTATGTCTTCTTGATGAATTTACCCTTTTATCATTAGGAAATGCCCCTGTTTGTTTCTGATAATATTCTTTATTCTGGTGTCATTTTGCCTGATGATTAATATAGCCATGCCAATTTTCTCATGACTAGTATATGAATATTATATATTTTTGCATCCTTTTAATCTATGTCTTTCTATTTAAATTAGAATTTGTTATAGATAGCATATAGTTAAATTTTACTTTTTTATTCATTCTGACAGCCTCTGACTTTTGTTTAACCATTTACATTTAATATTATATTTAATTTAATTTAATTTATGTCATCAATATAGGTGGTTTAAATGAACTGCTTGTAGTATAATTCTCTGTTTCATCTGTTTTTTTCTTTTTTATTTTCCTCTCTTATTTGAGATTATTTCAATATTTCTATTTTTTATCTTTTCTGTTATCTGATTAGCCAAATTTATATGTTTAATTTTTTTAGTAGTTGCTCTAGGGTTATATATGCCAAAGCCTTTGACTGTGTGAATCACAATAAACTGTGGAAAATTCTGAAAGAGACGGGAATACCAGACCACCTGACCTGCCTCTTGAGAAATCTGTATGCAGGTCAGGAAGCAACAGTAAGAACTGGACATGGAACAACAGACTGGTTCCAAATAGAAAAAGGAATACATCAAGGCTGTATATTGTCACCCTGCTTATTTAGCTTCTGTGCAGAGTACATCATGAGAAACGGTGGACTGGAAGAAGCACAAGCTGGAATCAAGATTGCCGGGAGAAGTATCAGTAACCTCAGATATGCAGATGACACCACCCTTATGGCAGAAAGTGAAGAGGAACTAAAAAGCCTCTTGATAAATGTAAAAGAGGAGAATGAAAAGTTTGCTTAAAGCTCAACATTCAGAAAATGAAGATCATGGCATCTGGTCCCATCACTTCATGGGAAATAGATGGGGAAACAGTGGAAACAGTGTCAGATTTTAATTTTTTGGGCTCCAAAATCACTGCAGATGGTGATTGCAGCCATGAAATTAAAAGACACTTACTCCTTAGAAGGAAAGTTATGACCAACCCAGATAGCATATTGAAAAGCAGAGACATTACTTTGCCAACAAAGGTCCGTCTAGTCAAGGCTATGGTTTTTCCAGTGGTCATGTATGGATGTGAGAGTTGGACTGTGAAGAAAGCTGAGCGCTGAAGAATTGATGCTTTTGAACTGTGGTGTTGGAGAAGACTCTTGAGAGTCCCTTGGACTGCAAGGAGATCCAACCAGTCCATCCTAAAGGAAATCAGTCCTGGGTGTTCATTGGAAGGACTGATACTGAAGCTGAGACTCCAGTACTTTGGCCACCTCATGCAAAGAGTTGACTCATTGGAAAAGACCCTGATGCTGGGAGGGATTGGGGGCAGGAGGAGAAGGGGACGACAGAGGATGAGATGGCTGGATGGCATCACCAACTCAATGGACGTGAGTTTGAATGAACTCTGGGAGTTGGTGATGGACAGGGAGGCCTGGCATGCTGCAACTCATGGGGTCTCAAAGAGTTGGACATGACTGAGCGACTGAACTGAACTGAACCGAACCTTTTAAATTCTACCATGAAATAAGTTTGCCACTTCCTGTATGATAGAACTATTTTACAACAGTGTACTCTGTTCCTCCTCCTAACCTTTGTACTGCTGCTACCAAACATTTTACTCCTGTGTAGTTACAAGTTGCCGGAGAAAGCAATGGCACCCAACTCCAGTACTCTTACCTGGAAAATCCCATGGACAGAGAAGCCTGGTGGGCTGCAGTCCATGAGGTCACACAGAGTCAGACACGACTGCAGCGACTTACCAGCAGCAGCAGCAGCAGCAGTTACAGATTGCACAACACAATGATACTAGTTTTGCTAGTATTTTCTATAAAAGTCCAGATAGTAAATAGTTTTTGCCTTGGTGAGCCATGTAGTTTGAAATGCTCAACTCAGCCATCAGCTATACACAATATGTAAAAGAATGAACTTGGCTGCTTTACAGGGAAACTTTAGTTTTCAAAACAGGAACAGATTTGGGTCTTAGCCTTAGTTTACTTACTTTCTCTTAAAAGTCAACTGTGGGGCTTCCCTGGTAGCTCAGTGCTAAGTAGTCTGCCTGGCAATACAGGAGACACGGATTCAATCCCTGGTCTGGGAGGATCCCACATGCCACAAAGCAGCTAAGCGCATGGGCCACAACTAGTGAGCCTGTGCTCTAGAGCCTGGGAGCTGCAACTGTTAGTCCACGTTCCCCGAAGCGGGTGCTCTGCAGCAAGAGAAGCCACCATAATGAGAAGTCCCCGCTCAATGCAACTAGAAGAAAAGCAAAAAGCCAGGACAGCAACAAAGACCCAGCAGAGACACACACACACACACACACACACACACACACACACACACACACACACACACACGTCAGTTTTCTTCTAAAGAGGTAAAAAAGAAAAACAAATATATTCATCCCACATTTATACTATTTCTTATACTCTCCATTTTCTCCCCTGTAGATTCACATTTCTGTCTTCTGTGATTTTTCTTCTCTTAAAGGATATTTTTTCTGGACATAGAATTCTAAGTTTACAGGGCTACCCCCCAGCACACTGAAGATAATTCCCCCTTCCTTTTATTTATTTATTTTTTGGCTGTGCCACAAGTTTTTGCCAGACTTTAGTTTCCTCATTAGGGATTGAACCCCGGAGCTTGGCAATAAAAGCACAGACTACTAACCACTGGACCACCAGGGAACTGCCAAGATATTCCATGTTTATAGCTTCTTTGATTTTGAAAAGAACTCAGAAATTGTTAGTCTTTATTTTCTTGCTGGTTTATGTGTCTTCCTTTTCTAACTACTTTTAAGATTTTCTTAGTCTTACAGTGTTTTTGACAATTCAGTTATAATGTGCCTTGGTTTGATTTTCTTTGAATATTATCTTGCTTTGGTTTATTGAGCTTCTTTATACTTTTCACCAGCTATGGAAAATCTTCAGCAAGTATTCCTACAGACATATTTCTACGAGCATCTCCCTTTTCCGGGAACTCCAATTGCACATACGTTAGATCAGTTTGTATTGTCCCTCATGTCATTAAAGCTCTGTTTATTTTTTCTCATTTTTATTTTCTCCATGCTTCAGTTTGGATAGATTTCTACTGCTGTGTCTTCAGTCACTCTGCTTTTATACACAATACAGAATTCATGGATACAGAAGGCTGACTGTACTATGTAATTTTATATGAAGGACTCAAGCATTTGTGGATACTGAGGGAAAACTATAGTTCATTATAATGCTAGGACTAATGAGTTCAAGACTTTTAAAATAATTATCCTAAATATTATTAGCCTTTCTGCTCTTATTCACTTAGCAACATACAATACTATGCTATTGTATTGGGATTCCCTGGTGGCTCAGATGGTAAAGAGTCTGCCTGTAATGCGGGAGACCCAGCTTCAGTCCCTGGGTCAGGAAGATCCCCTAGATAAGGAAATGACAACCCACTCCAATATTCCTGGCTGGAAAATCCCATGGACAGAGGAGCCTGGCCGACTGTAGTCCATTAGTCACAAAGAGTCAGACACAACTGAGTTACTTCGCTTTCACTTTTAACTTTCAACATACAATAAAGTTTTCTAGAGGCTACATGACATGTGATACCGTAACAAAATGAACTAAGAAGCAGGTGTGAAAATCCACATCTTTGTTAAGCCAGAAAATAAAGAGAACCATCAAAAAAAAGTAAAACATTGCTACTGTACTATTACATTTTTCTTTTCACAAAAGGTATTTTCATTAAAATGTTATATATGTGGCTCTTATATTTAAATGAATTGATAAACAGATATTACAAATAATTTATAAAGTTACCAATTTTAATTTCTAATACACTGCTGCTGCTGCTGCTGCTCAGTCGCTTCAGTCGTGTCCGACTCTGTGCGACCCCATAGACGGCAGCCCACCAGGCTCCCCCGTCTCTGGGATTCTCCAGGCAAGAACACTGGAGCAGGTTGCCATTTCCTTCTCCAATGCATGAAAGTGAAAACTGAAACTGAAGTCGCTCAGTCGTGTCCGACTCTTCGCGACCTCATGGACTGCAGCCTACCAGGCTCCTCCATCCATGGGATTTTCCAGGCAAGAGTACTGGAGTGGGGTGCCATCTCCTTCTCCATCTAATACACTAAGTATTGACAAATATAATCCATATAAATAAAATCTCTTTGATGTCCCCAGTTTTTTGGAGTGTAAAGAGGTATTAAGCTCAAAAAGTTTGAGAACCATTGCTCTCAGATACCACTAGGTAGCTTTTTGGACTTTTTTCTCATTGCACCTCCCTTCTTTTGGGTGTAAATGCCAGGTACTTTGATTTTCCTCAACTTGTTTCCATTTTCTCAACCACATGAAACTGCCATGCTCTACTTGGTTCCATCTCCTTAGGCTGTGTAAAGTGTAAAGTAGCTCCAGACAGAAAGCTGGGGTGATTAGGGGGCTTGCCTTGTTTGTTTCCTTCTCTTTGGGATCATAATCCTGCCTTTTGTCCAGTGTCTGAAACAAGTTGTTTCATATATTTTGTCCAGTTTTCCCATAATCACCCCAGCTTTCTGACTGGAGGCACTTTTCAGACCACAGCTTTAGGAGGAGCAACCAAGCAGAACACAAATATAAGGCAAGTCTGATACCAGTAACTCCACTGGTCATCCAAGAGACTTGTTAAATGCTTTTGGATGAACCATCTAGTTTAATTTTCACAGGAATGGTACAACTGGGAATTATAATTTTTCCTGTTTTAATAGAAAAGAAACTAAAGTTTTATGAAGTCAAGTTATGGTTAAGCCAGAGTCTGAGTCCTGGCAGTATAACTTCAGAGACTTAAACTCTATACTGTAGTACCTTCCATTGGTTAAATTGATATGTATTGAGTGTGTATTATATGCTAGGTACAGGCTACACACTAGGGAACACAACAGTAAATAAAATAGGCAAAATTCCTTTCCTTATCCTAGTAAGGAGAAACAAGGAATAAATTATTTGGAATCCGCCAATGAAAAATACTGGAGTGGGTAGCCATTCCCTTCTCCTGGGGATCTTCCCAACCCAGGGATTGAATCTGGGTTTCCTGCAGGCCGATTGTTTACCATCTGAGCCACCAGGGGAGCCCCAATAAATTAGATAAGTAAATCCTATTTTTGTTAGGCAAGTATTCACGAGAAAAAGAGAACAATAAAGGAGAATATGGAATGATTCTGAGATGGGAAGTATTGTCAGTTTTAAATAGTGCATCAAGGAAAGATTCCATTGAGAAGGCAACATTGAGGGAGATGAAGAGTAAGCCATGAGAATAGATAACTAGAATAATAGGATAACGGGGGCGGGAGGGATGTCATATCCATAGGCGATGAGGCAGGAATGTACCTGGCAAGTTTGAGGAGGTTAACGTGCAGAAGTAAATAAAATGCACAGCAGAGAGAGCAGTGTAGTGAGTGAGATCTTTGAGGTAGTTGAGGACCTAATGGCACAATGCGCTTTAAAACCTTTGTTTTTAACTCAAAAGAAGACCTCACTGTAAGGTTTTAACCTGTGGCATATCATGAACAGATTTTTTTCTATGGCCATTATCCCAAGAAATGCACTGTCGGCAGTGTGGGTAGGGAGGGACAATGGCAACGAGAAGACAAGTTAGGAGGCTTTTGTGATATTCCAGGCAAACCGTGATAATAGCACTGAACACAGTAAAAAGTGATTTATTTTTTCTTGATAATAATAATACTAATAATCTGTATGATGGTTACATTATTTGTGTTGGCATTTGCATTAGATTCCTTAAATTATACTTTCTTTACCATAGATCAATTATTAATAAGGTAGCTTTTAGAATCCTCTTTCAGTTCAGTTCAGTTGCTCAGTTGTGTCTGGCTCTTTGCAACCCCATGGACTGCAGCATGCCAGGCTTCCCTGCCATCTTTATCAGATGTTATTTCTCTCACTATTTTACAGATTTGTTATAGTTAAAAATAAACGGACACGCACACAGTTTCTTTATACCATCATCCATAAACAATTAATAACATGACCGTGCTCACCATTACACATAGGCGATTTTGGCCAGCACAGTCACCCCACGGAACCTATTATTCACTGTTTGCAAACATTGCCTGAAGATCCATATCTTCCTCTGAGGATTAACTATAAAACACAGCTTGTCCCTTCTTACCCTTCGTACATGGGAATTATCTACCTTTAAGCTATAACTTTCTCTGAGACTTTATTGGGAATGAGACAGCTCCCTCTGTTTCAGTTTACAGAGAGAAACCTGACACTGGTGGTCATTCTTCAGAAACAATAGCTTTATCCTTATACCTATAATTTTCCCTAGGGACAAACAAGCAAGTACAGCCCTGCCTTAAAGGCCAAAATGAGAAAAACAAATATAAAATGAAGGGGGAAAAAAAAACCTATGGTCTTCAGTTGTCTATGAACATTTGGCTTGTCTAGTGGTTAACAATTGGCTTTGAGACCTTATAATAAAAACCCCTACAATTACAGTTTTAGTTTATGCTTTTTATTTTCATGATAGTGAATTTATGTTTGTCACATTGAATTGGAAACCCTTAAGACACAAGAAATTGGTTCTCAAACCTCCTAATTTACTGTCTTCATTAACACATCTCCTTTCTGAATGGATCTTTGTATCTTGGGTCCAAGATGGTAAAAGAGCTAGTTTTCAATCCTGTTACTCATCTTGAGTTTATTTTTTGAGACTACACATAAATGAATATTCATCGCCCTTGTGCTTTGGAAGTGTGGAATGAAATGCGAAATTAAGTCCTAAAAATTCCTTCCGAATGGTAGCAAATAGCAACAGCTTTTAGCTGTTATTTTTGCAATAGAGGTTTAACCTAAAAGATGGTATAGATCTTCACACCCGTGACTTATTACTGTATGAGTTCATAAAGTAACACCCTCCTAATCATTGACCTTGATTTTTTTTAAAGCTGTTAGATTGTCTTGTTAAATTGTGCATTGATTAAGTAGAGTTAATCATACTAAGTTTCCTCCCCTTGAAAATGAAGGGAGACAATTAACATTTATAAAAACATAATTACCATACCAAAAATTCATAGGATTCTGACTCCTAGTAACAGAAAGATTGAAGTGTGCTCTGTGGCACTGTATGTAACCAATCAAGAAAACATCCCAGTTTCCCTTTAATGATATATTATAAACATCAATTTATCTGTTTAGATTATTTTAAAACCTGTTTTTTTTTTTCCTTGAAGTAACAGTTTCTGAAACTTTCCTTTGTTATGTCAAGTAGTCCTCTGTTTAATTTCATCATGTGTGTTCTAGGTTTACCACTTTCAAACTTCCAAGAGATGCCCCTACTTCTAGGATAAGCTGATAAATCAGTTTTTCTCCTTTTAGAACTTTTATTATTCTCGGCTTTCAAGAGAGAAGCATCCAAATCACTTCAAATTTGTCACCCCATTCCCTAACTCTATTGACTTTCAGTGACCTATGAAGTTGCATTTTTAAGGTTTCAGATCTATGCATTAAATATCAAGTATGAATGCTTTATAGTTTCATGCAAGAAGTCCCCGTGTGGATTCATTCTCATATAGTATGCCTTTTCAATGTCAGTATTCTATTTTTAATTACAACTGTGACTGTTGGGACACACTGAGTCAAACTCTTCAGGGAATACATAATATCCACTTAAGAAGAAAAATACTCATTAGCATAATAGATGATTTTTTGGTCTCTAACGGTTGAATCATCATAACATTTTTCAGTTCATTTCAGTTCAGTCGGTCAGTCGTGTCCAACTCTTTGCGACCCCATGAATCGCAGCACGCCACGCCTCCCTGTCCATCACCATCTCCCCAAGTTCACTCAGACTCATGTCCATCAGCCCGTGATGCCATCCAGCCATCTCATCCTCAGTCATCCCCTTCTCCTCCTGCCCCCAATCCCTCCCAGCATCAGAGTTTTTTCCAATGAGTCAACTCTTCTCATGAGGTGGCCAAAGTACTAGAGTTTCAGCTTTAGCATCATTCCTTCCAAGGAAATCCCAGGGCTGATCTCCTTCAGAATGGACTGGTTGGATCTCCTTGCAGTCCAAGGGACTCTCAAGAGTCTTCTCCAACACCACAGTTCAAAAGCATCAATTCTTCAGTGCTCAGCCTTCTTCACAGTCCAACTCTCACATCCATACATGACCACAGGAAACACCATAGCCTTGACTAGACGGACCTTAGTCGGCAAAGTAATGTCTCTGCTTTTCAATATGCTCTCTAGGTTGGTCATAACTTTTCTTCCAAGGAGTAAGCGTCTTTTAATTTCATGGCTGCAATCACCATCTGCAGTGATTCTGGAGCCCCCCAAAATGAAGTCAGACACTGTTTCCACTGTTTCCCCATCTATTTCCCATGAAGTGATGGGACTGGATGCCATGATCTTCGTTTTCTGAATGTTGAGCTTTAAGCCAACTTTTTCACTCTCCTCTTTCACTTTCATCAAGAGGCTTTTTAGCTCCTCTTCACTTTCTGCCATAAGGGTGGTGTCATCTGCATATCTGAGCTTATTGATATTTCTCCCAGCAATCTTGATTCCAGCTTGCGTTTCTTCCAGTCCAGCATTTCTCATGATGTACTCTGCATATACGTTAAATAAGCAGGGTGACAATATACAGCCTTGACGTACTCCTTTTCCTATTTGGGAACCAGTCTGTTGTTCCATGTCCAGTTCTAACTGTTGCTTCCTGACCTGCATACAGATTTCTCAAGAGGCAGGTCAGGTGGTCTGGTATTCCCATCTCATTCAGAATTTTCCACAGTTTCTTTTGATCCACACAGTCAAAGGCTTTGGCATAGTCAATAAAGCAGAAATAGATGTTTTTCTGGAACTTTCTTGCTCTTTCCATGATCCAGCGGATGTTGGCAATTTGAGCTCTGGTTCCTCTGCCTTTTCTAAAACCAGCTTGAACGTCAGGGAGTTCATGGTTCACGTATTGCTGAAGCCTGGCTTGGAGAATTTTGAGCATTACTTTACTAGCATGTGAGATGAGTGCAATTGTGCGGTAGTTTGAGCATTCTTTTGCATTGCCTTTCTTTGGGATTGGAATGAAAACTGACCTTTTCCAGTCCTGTGGCCACTGCTGAGTTCTCCAAATTTGCTGGCATATTGAGTGCAGCACTTTCACAGCATCATCTTTCAGGATTTGGAACAGCTCAATTGGAGTTCCATCACCTCCACTAGCTTTGTTCGTAGTGATGCTTTCTAAGGCCCACTTGACTTCACATTCCAAGATGTCTGGTTCTAGATTAGTGATCACATCATCATGACTATCTGGGTCGTGAAGATCTTTTTTGTACAGTTCTTCCGTGTGTCCTTGCCACCTCTTCTTAATATCTTCTGCTTCTGTTATGTCCATACCATTTCTGTCCTTTATCGAGCCCATCTTTGCATGAAATGTTCCCTTGGTATCTCTAATTTTCTTGAAGAGATCTCTAGTCTTTCCCAATCTGCTGTTTTCCTCTATTTCTTTGCATTGATCACTGAAGAAGGCTTTCTTATCTCTTCTTGCTATTCTTTGGAACTCTGCATTCAGATACCTCTATCTTTCCTTTTCTCCTTTGCTTTTCGCCTCTCTTCTCTTCACAGCTATTTGTAAGGCCTCCCCAGACAGCCATTTTGCTTTTTTGCATTTCTTTTCCATGGGGATGGTCTTGATCCCTGTCTCCTGCACAATGTCATGAACTTCATTCAATAGTTCATCAGGCACTCTATCTATCAGATCTAGGCCCTTAAATCTATTTCTCACTTCCACTGTATAATCATAAGGGATTTGATTTAGGTCATACCTGAATGGTCTAGCATGTTCAATTACAAAACCAACTGTTTTTTATCCTCCATATCATTGTTCTTTGTTATACTGGCAGTGCCAAATTATGAGATACAAATGCAGCTGTTTTTCTATATTGATGAGAATAGAGGGAATGAGAAAACTTGTGTACCAAAAATAGTTGAGTTATTCTTTCACATGAAGAAACCTCTGAATCATGCTTTACAAAGAAAGCATTTAATGTAACTCAGTGGATTTTCTCTGTGATATAATTTCATAGAAATTCAGATATTACAATAGTTATTTTTTTAAATGGTGATAGAGTTATAGTCAGAGGCATCAGTGGTTCACTGTTTTAAAACTACCCAGTACTTTGGTTTCTGCATAGGCAGAAAAGATTTGATCCATAGTTTTCGGTAACTCACAATGTGTCTGCTATCCAATTTGAAGACAGCAACTGGAACTTCAAACTCAATTATGTAGAAAGAAAATGACTGTTTAAATTTGAAGGCAGAGAAGAGAATTCCAAATTAGTGTATCCAGAACATAGAGTCTCTTATGACTTTCACAAAGTCAGGAAGAGATGACTTCCTCTGGCATTTAAAATTATGCACACTGTTAGGTCTCGACCAGTCATTCTCATAAAGGGTGAAAAATAATTCATCCTCCCAGCTAGTTAGTACGTGAAAGAATGCCATATCATCAATTTATCCAAGAAAGAGCCAGCATTTCATTAATAGCATCCTATTATCTCAAACTCTAGAATATCTTTGGATAGGCAGATTAAATTTCCCATTTCTTTCAAAGAATATATAGTTTTGCCCTCTTCAAACTTTTTTCTTGCTCCCCCAAACCACTGTTCAAACTAGATTGAAATATAATTTTAAGAGAGAAAGAACTCACAATTTTTAACTAAAGAAATGATTTTTTGGACAGAGAGCTCAGAATTCTAATTTTAAAAAGGAATTGGAATACAGATATAGAAAAACACACTGGTGGTTACCAGTAGGATGAGGAAAGAGTATAGGGGCAAGATAGGGGTAGGCGGTTAAGAGGTACAAACTTCTAGTGTAAAATAAATAAGGTACAAGGATGTACCGTATAATACATGGTATATAACCAATATAAACTACAACTATGAATATAACCTTAAAAATTTTAGTATCACTGAAATTTTTTTTTCATATGTTGTACACCTGAACATTTTGTATCATATGTTCTATACCTGAAACATATGATATTGTAAATTAACTACTTCAATTTTAAAAAGCGATTGGGAAAAGAAGCTGATGCTATGGAAAAAATACTGACTTAGGGAATAGGAGGCCAAAGTTGTAATCACAGTAGTTGTGTGAACTTTGATGGGTCACTTTACCACTTTCCAACTCAGTTACCTCCTCTCTAAAGGGATTAGGTTAGGTGACCTAATCTCTCATGTATATAATTCTGTAACAAAAGGAAGAATATCTTTCTTTGAAATTCTGTAGTCTTATCTAATAAGAAAAAAGTCAAAAGAAAATGGAGTTCTATGGGTATCTAGGTCTAACATCTATTAATTTGGAACTGAACATCCATAAAGCCCTTGCCCAAGAGTTCTGTGTGCTTTGCAGCCCTTTTCTCTATATTGGTAAGAAGATCAGAGCCGAAGTATACATTTTGTTCACTAAAGGCCTTTAACATACACAACAGCTTGAGTTGGTGTGACATTGCTGGCTACTGTGTCCTATTTTGCTAGTCTCAAATTCATTGCTAACTTAGGGATTTTATAAAGCATTTGCACTCTCCATTCTTTATCAATCACTGACAGACTCATTGTTTTATAATGTCCTTCTCAGCAAGCTGTTTGCAGCTCATTGCCTGCCTTGCTTTATAGTCTATAAATATTTAATTCTTTAATAAACTGCTTATATGTAATATAAAATGACTGATGCTATTCTCTCTTTCCTCTTTTAATGGTGCTACTATTTGCAAAAAAATTCTTATTTTTTTTCTACATAGCAATATGTTTCATAAATGTTTGACTTTCGCTTTTCTAAGTAGCAGTTTATTCTAGGAGGTTGGTGGAATGACAGGCAGGAAAACAGCCGCTTGCTCCTGGGAACACAATATAACTCTTCCCTCGCCCTCACCCCTACCAAGCTGCAAATTGATGAGGTAAAGAAGATGGACTTTGGAATTGTGGCAGAGAGCAATCGCCTGTCTCTCTACAGACCCAGTGTGCAAAACAGCCTTTAAATCTGTAGACTAAATGTATACTTACAGTGAGAGAATATGGTTGTTCCCTCTCTGCTCTGATATCCTTTGTCTAGGGGAATCATAAAAGATAGTCAGTGATAGTATACCAACACCTCAGTATTCTCATCTTCTTTGTAGCTGTGTACTTTATTTTTGTCCATTGGAGGATTTGCTTTCCGTGCCATGAAATGATTTTCAGTCTCTCATTTTTAAAAATCAGGTAAGTCAGACATTTATTAGGTGTTTATTGTGTGCCCTGCACGGCTGTTAACATATTTTCAAGCAAGCTCCTATTATTTTTCTATAATATTTCAATATAATTTATGAACTCTTAAAAATCAGGAACTGCCTTGGGGGTGGGCAGAGAGGATGAATTGGGGACTGCCAGAACAAATGTTTCTTCGATGCTTACCGCTAATCAGGTACACACATTATCCCATGGCACTAACTCAGTTCTACATTTCTTTAACAGACTGCCTTTCACTTAGAATACATTCTAAATTTTCCGCTAGAACCCAGTATATTTGATTTGGAAAAACCATGAGGAGTATAGGGGTAGAACATTTCTTTACAAGTTTGAAAAACTTGATTTATATGTTTCTTCCACCATGTATTAACTATTACTTTTGATTTACCATCTAGCCTTTCTTATCTGTAATAAGAATAATGAAAATTATATAGTTTTTAAAACAAATATATAATAGACCATCAAATAATTGTTAATTCTCTCATGGTTCCACTATAAAGAAGAACATAAAGAGAAAATCAAAATGGGTTAATGAAAAGATGATATTAATTTTATGTAAATAAATATAATTTCAGAAGGAAATGGCAACCACTCCAGTACTCTTGCCTAGAAAATCCCACGGATGGAGGAGCCTGGTGTCCGTGGGGTCGCGAAGAGTTGGACACGACTGAGCCACTTTTTATATTTTATTATTTATCATATAATAATAATGGGTTACTTTAAGCAATTAACACTTTAAACTGAGGGTCCTTGTTTAACTCACAGCACACATTTGTGAAGAGACTTATATGGTCTTTTTACTCTGGAGCAGAGAGGTTTTTTAATGCAAAATTGTGTGGGTCAAGTTTTTATCCTTGTTCTTATAAAACATATGATCAATCTAAGTGAGCTAATTTGCTTATACAAGTAAAATCATTTCAGCTTCCTGTTCCCTGCACCCCACCCCATTTTGTATGATACTTTCCCTTATTTCATAGATATCATTTAATTAAATATGCTTCCATTTTATTCCTCCTAAAACAGAATTGCTTGTGATTACCTCCATATAACCTTCTACCCTATTTAAGCATCATAAATTTGAATCTGCATAGGTGAAATCTCAGATTCCTTAATGAATTCCATCTCCCCTAGTTGTACTGTCTAATTTGCTTCTGAAACAGACTTTAACTTTTACCTCCCTTCCTGACTTGATCTATCATATTTGACCAGTCATTGTCTATCTAATTACTTTCTTTGCATATTAAGGTTTATTGAAATGTTATGAAGTCAATAAAAAAAGAATAGATAACTTTAATAATAATACTATTATTTTTATTATTCTAGAGTTCCTACTATATACTAGGTATTGCTTTAGGATATGTAAATTATTTTCCTTCATCTTACTCTATGAGGTCAGAATTTCCAATTAACAGATGAGGAAAACTAAACATACGCAGGTTAAATAGCTTACTTAAGGTTTCATAGCTAGTAAGTAAAACTAGGATTCCCACATAAATGATTCCAACATTGACTGTAAAGCCTGTGTGTTGTCATATTGCCTTTTGAGAAGCTAAGCAAATATATATATATATATTGTTTTCAAACTGTAAAACTGATAGGCATAGTTTCTTTTTCTGTTTTAAAAGTCCCATTATTCATAGAAAAAAATAGTATCAGTTCGTGTTCTTATGATGCCTTTCTTTTAAAAGCAGCAGTGTCTGTGAAAGTGCTTTGTACATTATGAAGTCCTAGACAAACATAAGATATAATTGTAATTATAGTAATGAATTCAAAGCACTTTTATTATAACCGTGTCAACAGTACCTGATTAGTGGTAAGCATCGAAGAAACATTTGTTCTGGCAGTCCCCAATTCATCTTTATTCAAAATACAGGTATATCATGCTCTGTGAAATAAAAGGTTTTCTTTTTGAAAAACTGTAAGTTATTTATTTTTTTTAAGTACTGTTTAAAATACGTGAAAAAGCTTATTACTTCTGGGTAAAGCCTACAACAAAGTAAAAAATCAGCGTGTAATGGGACTAATTCCCTAATTATGTTTTGAACAGATTAAGTTTGAACTTAAACTTTTTAGCATTAAAGTTTTTAAAGCAGAGTTGTTGTTCAGTTACTAAGTTGTGTCTGACTCTTTGCAACACCGTGGACTGCAACACGCCAGGCTTCCCTGTCCTTCACCATCCCCTGGAGTTTGCTCAAATTCATGTCCATTGAGTGAGTGTTGACTGACATCCATAATCTCTTGAAATGATCTCCAAAAAGACACTATGGGAAGGCTGCTAACTTACTTTTGAGATCAGAAACCATTGTAAGAGCTATACATTATGGAATCCCTCAGTTCAGTTCAGTTCAGTTGCTCAGTCGTGTCCGATTCTTTGCAACCCCATGAATCGCAGCACGCCAGGCCTCCCTGTCCATCACCAACTCCTGAAGTTCACTCAGACACATCCATCGAGTCAGTGATGCCATCCAGCCATCTCGTCCTCTGTCGTCCCCTTCTCCTCCTGCCTCCAATCCCTCCCAGCATCAGAGTCTTTTCCAATGAATCAACTCTTCACATGAGGTGGCCAAAGTACTGGAGTTTCAGCTTTAGCATCATTCCTTCCAAAGAACACCCAGGGTTGATCTCCTTTAGAATGGACTGGTTGGATCTCCTTGCAGTCCAAGGGACTCTCAAGAGTCTTCTCCAACACCACAGTTCAAAAGCATCAATTCTTCGGCACTCAGCTTTCTTCACAGTCCAACTCTCACATCCATACATGACCACTGGAAAAACTATAGCCTTGACTAGACAGACCTTTGTTGGCAAAGTAATGTCTCTGCTTTTGAATATGCTATCTAAGTTGGTCATAACTTTCCTTCCAAGGAGTAAGCGTCTTTTAATATCAAGTCTGCAACCACCATCTGCAGTGATTTTGGAGCCCCCAAAAATGAAGTCAGACACTGTTTTCACTGTTTCCCCATCTATTTCCCATGAAGTGATGGGACCAGATGCCATGATCTTCGTTTTCTGAATGTTGAGCTTTAAGCCAGCTTTTTCACTCTCCTCTGTCACTTTCATCAAGAGGCTTTTTAGTTCCTCTTCACTTCTGCCATAAGGATGGTGTCATCTGCATATCTGAGGTTATTGATATTTCTCCCAGCAATCTTGATTCCAGCTTGTGCCTCTTCCAGTCCAGCGTTTCTCATAATGTACTCTTCATAGAAGTTAAATAAGCAGGGTGACAATATACAGCCTTGACGTACTCCTTTTCCTATTTGGAACCAGTCTGTTGTTCCATGTCCAGTTCTAACTGTTGCTTCCTGACCTGTATATAGGTTTCTCAAGAGGCAGGTCAGGTGGTCTGGTATTCCCATCTCATTCAGAATTTTCCACAGTTTATTATGATCCACACAGTCAAAGTCTTCGGCATAGTCAATAAAGCAGAAATAGGTTTTTTTCTGGAACTCTCTTGCTTTTTCAATGGAATCCCTAAGATTGTATTAATCCAAAGCCTGAACTCTTAATGAAAGTATAAGAGGAGAGTGAAAAAGTTGGCTTAAAGCTCAATATTCAGCAAACTAAGATCATGGCATCTGGTCTCATCACTTAATGGGAAATAGATAGGGAAACAGTGGAAACAGTGATAGACTTTATTTTGGGGGGCTCCAAAATCACTGCCAATGGTGACTGCAGCCATGAAATTAAAAGACACTTACTCCTTGGAAGGAAAGTTATGACCAACCTAGACAGCATATTCAAAAGCAGAGACATTACTTTTCCAACGAAGGTCCATCTAGTCAAGGCTATGGTTTTTCCTCTAGTCATGTATGAATGTGAGAATTGGACTATAAAAAAAGCTGAGCACCAAAGAATTGATGCTTTTGAACTGTGGTGTTGGAGAATATTCTTGAGAGTCCCTTGGACTGCAAGGAAATCCAACCAGTTCATCCTAAAGAAAATCAGTCCTGAATATTCATTGGAAGGACTGATGCTGAAGCTGAGACTTCAATACTTTGGCCACCTGTTGCGAAGTGCTGACTCATTTGAAAAGACCCTGATGCTGGGAAAGATTGAAGGTGGGAGGAAAAGGGGACAACAGAGGATGAAATGGTTGGATGGCATCACTGACTCAATGAACATGAGTTTCAGTAAACTCCAGGAGTTGGTGATGGACAGGGAGGCCTGGAGTGCTGCAGTCCATGGGGTCGCAAAGAGTTGGACAAGACTGAGCAACTGAACTGAACTGAACTATTATCCCTTCACATTGGTGTCCACTAAAATATGGACAACTAGACATATTTCATGAGAAAAATATCAAGTACCCACCTATAAATCAGTTCATATATTTTATGTATGCAGTGAACACATTATACAATATTCAGATTTGAAAAATATTATGAAAACTCATATAATATTTCTGTTTTACCTCTCTTCATTTTCAGAACAATATAACAACAGATTGTCTCTATTAAAATAGTATTTTTCTACTTAAAAAAACAAATATAAACTTAAATCTTATCTGGTAATTAATTCTTAGTATAGGACATGTTTTGCTTCATAAAGCTAAATTCCTAATGCCTCACTCATTATGTTTATTAACCTCTTATTCTTTCTGTTTCATACAAAGTTATGAAATACATGTTATGTAAGAATGTGTCTGCCAACATAAAGAAGTACACTTGAGCATTGTAATAATGTTAAAAGTCATGTTAATCACTAAGTTGGCCATTTGTTTGCAATTTCTTCTGTGATCATAAACTGCATTCCTGACTCTAGATATAGCACTCATGACTGACTATTATGTCAATGGGGACAGAATTTGAGCTGAAACATGGTAGAAAGCATAAAACCAGGAATCAGAAGTAACTGCTTAAGGGGCAATATTCTATAGTTTGCTTAGCCCAATAAAGAATATATATAGCAATTCCAATTCAGATGGTAAGAAAAAATAAACTCATGACATAATGATCATATGGAGTCAGCTATTCAAATGCATGTTCAAAGTCTCGTGCTACTAAAAGTAAAATTTCTGGTAAATTCATGATTTACCTTGCTAGTAATTTGCATCTTAAGTAGATGGAAGAAATTATAGGAAAACTAATTATATAAGCCTAAATTTGCTCAACAAGTGAGGACTTCTCAGAGAAGTATCAGAGAAGTATTAATAGAAAAAAAATTAGAACACTGGAAGAAAGTAGTCATTTAATATTAGAGCTTAAAATGGCCTGGAATGGTGAATATTAATCAGATATGCCCTATAGCTACCTGTCCAATAAGTTAGCCCATTCAATTAAAATTAGTTAAAATTTAATAAAATTAAAGGTTTAGTTTCTCAACTGTACTAGCCAGTAGCTACCCTTTTGGACATAATATTTCCATTATGGCAGAAAGTTCTTTTGGACAGTGTTATCCTAGACTTTAGAAAGGCAGATTTTAAAATATTTAGATTAAGGATAAATACAACTGTATGAGCACCATCTCTAAAAAGTTAGCTCAATAAAAACAAAGAGGCCCTCCAAAATAATAACACTAAAATTTCACCCAATGCATAATACATTGTTTTGTAATTGGATTTCTGCTTGTATTGCAAACCAGTTTTGAAGGCAGGAATGTATCTAGCTCTTTCACTGTATCTACTACCTAGTAAGTGTATTGATAGGAACTTTAATTGGTAGATAAAGAAACTGTCAGGCAAAAAGGGAGGGGTATAAGTAAAGAGCAGAATGATTTCACAGCAATCTGTTTGATCACATTTAGATCACTGATTGTGTATAAAGGATATAAGAAAGGACATATAAAGGAGATAATTTGAGAGTTGCTTCCAGGGAAAAGTAAATGAGAGAGACTTGCTGCAGGATTTTTATCTTCTGTTAAGAAATGACTGAAAAAGAGAGTAGGAGGGATAGACAGAGAGAGAGAGAGTTATTCTCTAAATTCTTTTTCTCTACTTTCCCTGTCAATAAAAAAGACTTTCAGATAAGAAAGAAGATAATGACATTTGTTATTGGGGATTATAGCCCAAGATTAGGCAAAAAGATGAAGAAAGAATGCTAATTGTTGGGATTCAAGTCTCATATCACAGAGGTATTACTTTCGGAGGTACCATGAGAATTTTCAGTCAAGCTTAAGGAACTCCAGATGTTTTTGAGAAAATATACAGATTATGAGAGGTGTCAAAAACCTGAATAAGAGGGGACATTTCCCTAATTTTCTAGAAATGTTGTGTCGATTTTAAAATCAATTACTTAAAAGTTATTTTTGTAAGCACTTGGAAAAGGGAATTTTGATCCTGGGAATAAATACATCTTCACAGAGAACAGATGTCTTCACTTCCTTTTAGATGGAATTATTTCAGAGAACTTCTCAGACTTTCAGTTTTCTTTGCCTAGGATAAGAGGCTAAGAAACAGAGCAGAAAACTGCTGAAAGCCAAAGGGAGCTTTCAGTATTCTTACAGTGCTGGAAAGACAAAAACTGCAGTTCAGGATCTGTCAAGGAAATGGGACATGGGAGATAAAGTGAACTAGATGTAATCAGAGCCTTACAAAGACTATAGACTAACTGTAACTTATTCTCTTATTGCATTTGGGTGATCTGCATTTGTTCTGCCCTATTGCTTCCCAGATGATATGGTGCATTTTCTTCAGAGGAAGGTATAATCATTCAAAACCTCTAACATTTCCACACACAATATTTAGCATCCATTCCATACTTTACAGGAATACCAAGAAACAGGACCAAAGGGAGAAAACAAAAGTGTGCAGTAGAAACAGACACAGAGTTAACCAGATATTGGAGTTATCAGAAATAACTCCTTAACTCCAAACTGACAATATTTTGAAGAACAAAAGAACAACTCACACAAAAAATTAAAGAATATTCTAAAACTGAAAATATAATAACTGAAATTGAAGCATCTATAAATACATTTAACAGCAGTTTGGAAACAGATGAAGAGAGGAGTATTATATGATAGATCAGTAAAAAATAGTCAAGCCACAGCATGAAGAGCTAAGTAGATGAAAAATGAAAAGCATAAAATACATATGAAACATGTTGAAAATGTCTAGCATGTAATTGAAATCCTACAAGGAAAAGAGAGATTAATAAAAGTAGCATTCCAACTGATAATAATTTCTAAAAGAGTGAAATGATATGAAGTCATAGATATCTCAAGTGGGATAAATATAAAGAAAAGCACATCTCGAAACCCTAAAGACTCCACCAGAAAATTACTAGAACTAATCAATGAATATAGTAAAGTTGCAGGATATAAAATCAACATACAGAAATCCCTTGCATTCCTATACACTAATAGTGAGAAAATAGAAAGAGAAATTTAGGAAACAATTCCATTCACCATTGCAACAAAAAGAATAAAATACTTAGGAATATATCTACCTAAGGAAACTAAAGACCTATATATGAGTTCAGTTCAGTCACTCAGTCATGTCTGACTCTTTGTGACCCCATGAATGGCAGCACGCCAGGCCTCCCTGTCCATCACCAACTCCCAGAGTTCACTCAAACTCACGTCCATCAAGTTGGTAATGCCATCCAGCCATCTCGTCCTCTGTTGTTCCCTTCTCCTCCTGCCCCCAGTCCCTCCCAGCATCAGAGTCTTTTCCAATGAATCAACTCTTCACATGAGATGGCCAAAGTACTGGAGTTTCAGCTTTAGCATCATTCCTTCCAAAGAACACCCAGGGCTGATCTCCTTTAGAATGGACTGGTTGGATCTCCTTGCAGTCTAAGGGACTCTCAAGAGTCTTCTCCAAACACCACAGTTCAAAAGCATCAATTCTTCGGTGCTCAGCTTTCTTCACAGTCTAACTCTCTCATCCATACATGACCACTGGAAAAACCATCCCCTTGACTAGATGGACCTTTGTTGGAAAAGTAATGTCTCTGCTTTTCAATATGTTATCTGGGTCGGTCATGACTTTCCTTCCAAGGAGTAAGTGTCTTTTAATTTCATGGCTGCAGTCACCAGGCGGTGATTTTGGAGCCAAAAAAAATACAGCCTGACACTGTTTCCTCAGCTATTTGCCATGAAGTGATAGGACCAGATGCTATCATCTTAGTTTTTTGAATGTTGAGCTTTAAGCCAACTTTTTCACTCTCCTCTTTCACTTTCATCAAGAGGCTTTTTAGTTCCTCTTCACTTTCTGCCATGAGGGTGGTGTCTTCTGCATATCTGAGATTATTGATATTTCTCCCAGCAATCTTGATTCCAGCTTGTGCTTCTTCCAGCCCAGTGTTTCTCGTGATGTACTCTGCATAGAAGTTAAATAAGCAGGGTGACAGTATACAGCCTTGACGTACTCCTTTTCCTATTTGGAACCAATCTGTTGTTCCATGTGCAGTTCTATCTGTTGCTTCCTTACCTGCATATAGGTTTCTCAAGAGGCAGGTCAGGTGGTCTGGTATTCCTATCTCATTTAGAATTTTCCACAGTTTATAGTGATCCACACAGTAAAAGGCTTTGACACAGTCAATAAAGCAGAAATAGATATTTTTCTGGAACTCTCTTGCTTTTTCAATGATCCAGCAGATGTTGGCAATTTGATCTCTGGTTCCTCTGCCTTTTCTAAAACCAGCTTGAACATCTGGACATTCACAGTTCACGTATTGCTGAAGCCTGGCTTGGAGGATTTTGAGCATTACTTTACTAGCGTGTGAGATGAGTGCAATTGTGCGGTAGTTTGAGCATTCTTTGGCATTGCCTTTCTTTGGAATTGGAATGAAAACTGACTTTTTCCAGTCCTGTGGCCACTGCTGAGTTTTCCAAATTTGCTGGCATATTGAGTGCAGCACTTTCACAGCATCGTCTCTCAGGATTTTAAATAGCTCAACTGGAATTACATCACTTCCACTAGCTTTGTTCATAGTGATGCTTTCTAAAGACCTATATATAGAAAACTATAAAACACTGGTGAAAGAAATCAAAGAGAACTTTAATAGATGGAGAAATATACCATGATCATGAATCGGAAGAATCAATATAGTGAAAATGAGTATACTACCCAAAGCAGTCTATAGATTCAATGCAATCCCTATCAAGCTACCAACAGTATTTTTCACAGAGCTAGAACAAATAATTTCACAATTTGTATGGAAATACAAAAAACCTCAAATAGCCAAAGCAATCTTGAGAAAAAAGAATGGAACTGGAAGAATCAACCTGCCTGACTTCAGGCTCTACTACAAAGCCACCGTCATCAACACAATATGGTACTGGCACAAAGACAGGAATATAGATCAATGGAACAAAATAGAAAGCCCAGAGATAAATCCACACACCTATGGACACTTTATCTTTGACAAAGGAGGCAACAATATACAATGGAGAAGAGACAATCTCTTTAACAAGTGGTGCTGGGAAAACTGGTCAACCACTTGTAAAAGTATTAAACTAGAACACTTTCTAACACCATACACAAAAATAAACTCAAAATGGATTAAAGATCTAAATGTAAAACCAGAAACTGTAAAACTCCTAGAGGAGAACATAGGCAAAACACTCTCCGACATAAATCATAGTAGGATCCTCTATGACCCACCTCCCAGAATATTGGAAATAAAAGCAAAAATAAACAAATGGGACCTAATTAAACTTAAAAGCTTCTGTACAACAAACGAAACTATAAGCAAGGTGAAAAGACAGCCTTCTGAATGGGAGAAAATAATAGCAATAAAGAAACTGACAAACAACTAATCTCAAAAATATGCAAGCAACTCCTCCAGCTCAATTCCAGAAAAATAAATGACCCAATCAAAAAATGGGCCAAAGAACTAAACAGACATTTCTCCAAAGAAGACATACAGATGGCTAACAAACACATGAAAAGATGCTCAACATCACTCATTATCAGAGAAATGCAAATCAAAACCACAATGAGGTACCATTTCACGCCAGTCAGAATGGCTGCTATCCAAAAGTCTACAAGCAATGAATGCTGGAGAGAGTGTGGAGAAAAGGGAACCCTGTTACACTGTTGGTGGGGATGCAAACTTGTACAGCCACTATGGAGAACAGTGTGGAGATTCCTTAAAAAACTGGAAGTAGAACTGCCATATGACTCAGCAGTCCCACGGCTGGGCATACACACCGAGGAAACCAGAACTGAAAGAGACACATGTACCCCACTGTTCATCGCAGCACTGTTTATAATAGCCAGGACATGGAAGCAACCTAGATGTCCATCAGCAGATGAATGGATAAGAAAGCTGTGGTACATATACACAGTGGATTATTACTCAACCATTAAAAAGAATACATTTGAATCAATTCTAATGAGGTGGATGAAACTGGAGCCTATTATACAGAATGAAGTATGCCAGAAAGAAAAACACCAATATAGTATACTAATGCATATATATAGGATTTAGAAAGATGGTAATGATAACCCTGTATGCGAGACAGCAAAAGAGACACAGATGTATAGAACAGTCTTTTCGACTCTGTGGGAGAGGGTGAGGGTGGGACGATTTGGAAGAATCGCATTGAAATGTAAAATATCACATATGAAACAGAAAAAAAAAAACAATAAAGGCATCATTTGATCCTCTCTAATTTTGCCAAAAAAAAAAAAAAGAAAAGCACACCTTGGCCTATCAGTAGAACTGCTGAAAATGAAAACTGAGAAGAAAAATCTTAAATGAAGGTAAAGAAAAACATTATTTCATAGAAGCAACAATAAGACTGACAGCTGACTTCTCAACAGAAATAATGGAGGCCAAAAATCCTATGGAATGACATCTTTAATATGCTGAAAGAAAATAACTAAAAATCTGAAATTCTATACTCAGTGAAAATAGCTTTCAAAACAAGATGAAAAAATGTTATAGACAAATAAAACCTGAACAAGAACTCAGCAAGCAGCACACCTCACCTAAAACAACAACAACAAAGGGAAAGGAATTCTATAGATAGAAACAAAGCAGGGGGCAGGGGGGAGGAAACAATGTTGAAATAGAGGAAAGAGCAATGCACAAGGACATATGTTAATAAATTTGAATGAATCTTAACTGTACATTATGAAAAAGGAAGTATCTTGCTAGGTTTAAAATATATGAACAGTAAAATACATGTGTTAACAATAACATGAACAGTGGTAAACAAAATGAGAGTAACCTAAGGGTCTAGTATAACTGGGAAGTGGTAAAAGCACTAATTTGTAATTACTAGATTATAATAAATCAGAGATGCAAGTTATCAAATTTAGGGTAACACTCAACAGTAAAAACATGTATTATTAACAAGGTAATAGAGAAGAAGGTGGAACAACAAAAATGCTTGATTAATCTCAAGGAATGCAAAAAAAGGAGTGAAACAATATAAACCAGATAATATAGGAAATAATAAGGTGATATGTATAAATTTTAAATGTCTAAATAACTACTTTAAATATAAATTGACTCAATTCTCCAGTTAAAAGTCAAAATTCTAAGATTGGATAAAAGATAAAATCTAACTAAAAAACAGATAAAGTTAAAAAAAAGAAAAAACAAGATAAAAAATACTCCACCTATACCAGAACAATGGCCAGATCTGGACAAATATGACCAGAACAACTATATTACAATTAGACAAAATAGATTTTAAGGCAAGAGATAAAGATATATATGGCATAATTATTAAAGGATCAATTCAACACAATATAATTTCTTAATTTGTGTCCACTTGATAACATAGCCATAAAATATATAAAGCAAAAATTTACAACAAAAAAAAAGTACACAAATTCCCATCACAGTTTAGGACTGTAACACACTTCTAACACACCTCTTGTAAAAATAAAACAATTATACAAGCAGTCAAAAAAAATCAGTAATAATATAGATTAACTAAACAACATAATTATTCAACATGACTTAGTTATATGTAACACAATGCACCTGACAGTGGCACATTCTTTTCAAGTAAATATTTACCAAAGTTTACTATAATGCAACTCTCAAAAGTAAATTTAAATCATCTGGAGTTGACTATGACCACAGAGACCTGGAAAACACTAAGAAGCTAAAAATGAATAAAAGTAAAAACTAAAAGTTTTGTGAATCCCTAAAGGTGTGGAACTTAAGCCATATACTTCTAAAAGGCTATGGACCAAAGAGCAAATAAGAAAATATTTTGAATCAAATAATAATGAATATATGACAAACCAAAGCAATGCGTAGAGGAAAATTTACAGCCTTTGAATAAATGTTTTAAAAGAAAAAAGGCTAAAAATCAGTGATATAACTATCTTATCAAGAAATTAGAAGAAGAATAGAAAAGGAATCCTGAAGAAAATAGAAGGAAAAAAAAAAACAATAAGGGCAGAAATGAATTAGATGGAAATCAGTTGTATAATAGAGGAAACCAATAGCAGCAGAATATTCATTTTTCTCAAGTGCACATACCACTTCAAATAAATAGACTGTGTGTTGGGCCATAAAACAAATCTTGAGTTGAAATTACATAGAATATATTCCGTGAATACCGTGGTATTTAATTAGAATTTCACAGTAGTAAGATACCTAGAAAAGTAACTGAATGTTTGGAAATTAAACAACACGCTTATAAATAATACAGTGTCCAGGGCTTCCCTGGTAACTCAGCTAGTGAAGAATCTGCCTGCAATGCAGGAGACCTGGGTTTGAACCCTAGGTTGGGATGATCCACTGGAGAAGGGAACAGCTATCCACTCCAGTATTCTGGCCTGGAGAATTCTATGGACTGTACAGTCCATGGGGTTGCAAAGAATTGGACACAGCTGAGTGACTTTCACTTTCAAGAAGAAATCACAAATAACAAAATAATGATAATAAATACACATCTTATGAAACGTTAGTTTAGTTTACAGTATAGCTCAGATGATAAAGAATGTGCCTGCAGTGTTGAAGACCTGGGTTTGATCCCTGGGTCAGGAAGATCCCTGGAGAAGGAAATGGCAATTCACTCCAGTATTCTTGCCTGGAGAATCCCATGGACAGAGAAACCTGGCAGGCTACAGTCCATGGGATCGCAAAGAGTTGGACATGACTGAGCGACTAACACTTCCACTTTCACTATGAAAGTACATGGGATACAACTAAAGCAGTCCTTAGAGGGAGATTTATGGATTTACACATCTGTATTGGGGCTTCCCTGGTAGCTCAGCTGGTAAAGAATCCACCTGCAGGAGACCCTGGTTCAATTGCTGGGTCGTTAGGAAGATCCCTTGGAGAAGGGCATGGCAACCCACTCCAGTTTTATTGCCTGGAGAATCCCATGGACAGAGGATCCTGGCGGGCTACAGTCCACGGGGTCACAAAGAGTCAGACACGACTGAGCAACTAAACACAGCTCACATCTATATTAGAAAAGAAGAAAAGTGTAAAGTGAATTTTCTAAGATTCAACCTTGTGAATCTAGAAAAAGGGAAGCAAATCAAACCCAAAATAAGTTAAAGAAAGACCCTTGCTGGTTATCCATAAGGACCTACTGTCTAGCACATGGAACTCTGCTAAATGTTATGTGGCAGCCTGGATGAGAAGAGAGTTTGAGGGAGAATGGATACATGTATATGCATGGCTGAGTCCCTTAGCTGTTCACCTGAAACTATCACAGCACTGATAATTGACTATACCCCAATACAAAATTCAATGTCTAGAAAACTAAAGTGAACATTGCAGTTTAAAAATAAGTAAAAGAAAGGGAATTGTACAATTTAGAGTAGAAATCAAAAGAAGATCAATAGATAGAAATCGATCCATTGAAAAGATTAATAAAATTAACTTTTGAAAAAACAAGAAAAAAGAAAATGCAGCTTACTAATATCACAAATGAAAGAGAGGACATTGCTAAAGTTTTGACACATAAAAAATAGATAATGAAATATTGGACAACTTTGTTCTGATCAATTTGATAACTAAGATGAAACAGACAAATTCCTTGAAAAACACAGCTTACCAAAATTGATACAAAAAAATGAAAATTAAATAGTCCTAGATTATTGTCTTAAATATTGAATTTATAATTGAAAAATTGTCCACAATTTTTAGGCCTATAGCTTCACTATCCAATGTTTAAGTACAAAACAATGACAAGCTTACACAAAACCTTTTCAGAGTATAACGAGAGGGAAGGAACACGCTTCAATTCATTTCATAAAGATACCAAGACCCTTATAACAATACCAAAGTCATTTCAAGAAAAGAAAATTATAGCCCAATCTTGAACATGGGTTCAAAATCCTTTAGCAAGATATTAGCAAGTAAAATATTGCAATATATTGAAAGATAAATACATCATGAGCAAGTGGGTTTTTCAAGGACTGCAAGGTTGGTTTAACATACAAAAATCATTGTGATTCATCATGACAACAACTTTGAACCTATTTCAGTAGAGGCAAAAAAGGCATTTGACAAAATTTAACCATTTAAAAAAAGTTCTTAGCAACTGGGAATAGAAGAATACCTCTTCCACTTGATAAAGGGCATTTTTGTTAATGATATAAGGCTGGATTATTTCTCTCCTAAATTCAGAAACAAGGCAATGATGTCTCCTAAGATTGGAAGCAAGGCAAGAATATTCATTTTCACCACTTGCACTCTGTTCAACATCGTGCTACATGTTCTTACCAAGTTAAAGACAAAAATTAGTGGATGTGATTATTGGAAATGAAAACTTAAGCTATCTACTTAGAGATGAATTCATTGCATTTGCAGGAAATTATAAGGAATCCCTTTGTAAAAACTACCATTCGTGTAAAAAGTGGGAAGGAAAATATGTTATTAATATCTGGGCATAATATGTTAATATCTGGAAGGATAAATGAGAAACCAGTAACTGATAACCAATTTGAGGGTGAGGTTAGAAACTCATGGCTAGAAGAGGAGAAGGGGGGAGACTTTTTGCTTTCTAAGTTATTTAAATTATTGATGCTTAAAGTAGTTAATATATCATATTAACCTATTCAAAACTATCTTTTCTTTAAAAGACTGAAAGTTGGAATTGCCTGTCAATATGGTAAATAATGAGCACCTCTCAGCTCCCACAGCTCTCCTCTCAGTTCCCATAGCCCTCCACAGCAAACAGGATAGGACTCTTATTAGACTTAGATACTATGTGCCATGATCATCATTTCAGAATTACACATACATTTTTAAAGGAACACTTTCATAGGTATATTATGAACTGCATTAATATGAGCTGTAGTTTGACTTTTGATTATTGATAAATCACAATCTGTCTGCCATGAAAAGTAAAAGTGTTAGTTGCTCAGTCATGTCTTACTCTTTGGGACCCCATGTTCTGTCCATGGAATTCTCCAGACAAGAATACTGGAGTGGGTTGCCATTTCCTCCTCCAGGGGATCTTCCCAACTTGGGGATCGAACCCAGGTCTCCTGCATTGCAGGCAGATTCTTTACCATCTGAGCTACCGCAGAAGCCCCATTTAATGCTTTCTCACTAAATCTTTTACCTGCATTGCTATTTAGTAGTAGCAGTAAAGAGTAAATATTATTTCCTTTACCTTATTTCTCTCTTGGAGAAGGAAGTGGCAACCCACTCCTAATACCAATCAATACACTGAAATAAAAATAATATAGCAAAGATAAAATCTAACATTGTTAGTGTTGTTATATTCAAATACTGTGCTAAATTCTTAACATGATTTGTTTCAATATTTAATACCTATAATACTGTCAACAGAGACAGAGAAAATAAGAAGTTTAAGGGCCTGATTCAGATTAAATAGCCATTCTCCACATTAATTCATTGTACTCTGTAGTTTGGTACACTGTAACAGTTGAGAGTGTGTGTATGTGTGTATGTGTTATAAAGGACACTCATAAGTGGAAGTTTGGGAAATGAATGGGCAAAAAGCAACAGAATTTAGAACACGCTTACTTGCTCACTTTCACTTTCACTTTACCTGCTCATAATGATAAATAGAGACGAGTTTCAGGTCAACATCATGCCACCAAATAGAAATCTGTGCTGATATACAAACCAAAGCAAAACTGTCTTTCTTTTGGTAATTTAAACAGAGATATGAAATTATTTTAATATGAATTATTAAAGTACACCTGACTAAGGGAAGTAATGAAATCTCTTTTTTTCTGAATTTTGCTTCTTGCTTAGTTTTCCTTTATGAATTCATTGAGGCCATTAGTAATATTCCAAATACTTAATCAGTTCTGAATCCACCCAGTAGGTTCATTCACTATTTGCTCCTCTCTGTTCATCATAAACATGCACTAATCCACACTGATCATTTTAATATCCTGAAAATGTTAGAAAACACAGTAATCTTAACCCTGAGAATTAACCAGCACCAACAGTATCAGGCCTACCCCAGATGATCCCATCTGCTCTTTAGCACCATATACTGTGATAGCACCAAGCATTCCCTCTGTCACAAATACCTGGACCAGGAGGCACTTTACTGAATCCCCAAATTGGGAGTAGCTGTGATTTTGGCTTCCGAGCCGTAGACAGCTGCGGGGGGGCAGGCACCAAGTTGCCGCTTGTTTCCTCAGCCACAGACCTAGAAGGGCCTGTCTCGGTGCTCATCTTGATAAACCCCAACAGCTCCCCGTAACAGGAGCCCCATCTGAGACTAATGAAAAACCAAAGACGGTTTCTGAAAACCTGTACTACAAAGTATTATGCTGTGGCTCTGAATATACTCCTCTTCATATATTCTTTCTTCTCCCCTCCCTTCCAAATCCATGCCCTTGTTTAGTTCCAGTTTCCATTAAAATGCTATTTGGGCAGCAGAATTCACAGACTGGCTCCATCTCGATGCTGCCATGCAAAGAAAACACATCAGTCTGACTCTTTATTTAATATAAGGGAAAAAATGGAAATAGCAAAATGTTGTAGTCGCTCTGAGCTATTTCCTAATGAACCAGTTTGTCCCATGAGCTGCAGTGAGGAGGTTCTTCACAGTGAGAACTCTTTATGCATATTAATAGTATGCATGTTTTCCATGTGACTCCTACTGACTTGCTCTCACCCTATCCCTTGAATTCATTTAAATAAAAATAATTTATGTGGACATTCCTTCAGTCAGGACTTTTCTCTCCCCCTTTCTTAAAGACATCCATAATATTTCGTTGATGCTCTGCATCCAAACCAAGTAGTTATGCTTTTGCATATCATTAGGGCTTTATAAAGAACAACAGCGACATCTGCATGTGCTGCAGTGCGAAGGAGACAGGAAAAATACCAAAAACAAACTCTGAATCGGCCTGGAGGTTGTCTGGCTCCCTGCCTCCCCAGCAGCCCCTGCCACCACCGTGGATAGGAGTAATTGTACAGTGTAATCACATCATGCCTCATCTGAATATTCATAGCAGAGACAAAGCTTGGAAGGATAAGGGAGGAGTGGGGATAATTTAAATATAAAACAGCATCTCATTTCCAAATCAACTTGTGCCAGTTAGACTGTGTACCAGAATTCAGCATTAAGCAACACTGTTTTACAGATTGGAAATTGGAAGTGAAGAAGATAGAGAAGAGAAGACACACAATAAAGAAGGAATGGAAGACATTATATTCTCATCTTGACTGAGGAAAAACAAAACAAGGCGACAATAACAACAGCGACAGAATAAAAATACTTAAAGTGATATCTGAAGAGTCACCAACAGTGGCTAACCAGCTGCTGTTTTACCAGGAATGAAATAGCCTATTGAGGGAGCTTTAAAAGCTCCCAATTAATATGTTGTGCATGTATTAGATCTACAAAGAACTCACTGTATTCCTTCTCTCCCCACAAATCCTTCCAACACACACTATTCCCTAACCACCACCTTTCTTTCCTGTTGGTTGCAGGGGAAAAAGATCAGAGCAACAGAATAATTGACTAATCGCTTCAAAAGTGACAACATCCCTCTTCAAAACGAAAGAACAAAAACAAACACATACAAAAAGGTGACTGTTCATTAATGAAGGGATAAATTACCGATGGCTTCTTCATTCTCTTTAGTTCATTACCCCCCAAAAGAAACAAATATAATCCACATGTTAATACTGGAGAGTCTTCATTTTCTTTGTTTTAGTATGATGCTCTTTATTTTTTTTTAAGTGTTGGTATTTGTAGAAGCCTGTGCCACTGCATCCCCCAAAGAGCTACTAGTTTCAACCCACTGGAGTTTATATTCCTTTAATTGTCTAGTACAGGAACATTTCTGCTGTTTTTAAAAATATACCGCTCTGCAGGAATTAGAAGAATCCAAGGTTGTATCCAACTTCAAAGGTTTTCAAGTCATAATGATTTTAGCAAAAGTAGAAGACAGATCATGGAACAAGTCCCCGTTTGAAGATAAGCATCATAGGGACCTTTTTTTCTTCCCTCTCTCCCCAACTTTGTACTTCTCCTGGCTCTGAACGCCCCTTGCTAACATGGTTTAATGATATGCAAATGAAATATGCATAAAACCATTCTACTGTATGATGATTAAACACTGGAGACATTAACAGCGGAGGCTTCACTCTTTGTAATAATCCTTCCCAGACCATCCACTTTGATTGCGGAGTTATGGAAACCCATACCAGTTGGTAGAGAGTGAAAGAGAGAAAAGGAAGGAAAGACGCAGAGACACATCACCCATCTCGGTGCTTCTCCCTCTCCAGGAGAAGTTCCCCCCCTTTGTACTGCACTCCTATCGCTGTCTTTTGTAATCCATCCATGCAGTCGCACCAGAGCGATTAACGGAAAAGAAAAAAACCTCTTTTCTCTTAATGTTTCAAAGCTCATTAGCCAAACGATTATTCCTCATTAACAGCGAAAGCTCATTCATTAAAAGGAAGAATATGCCCAAAAGATGCCAGCGCGGTTAATCCTGAGTCCTGTACTGGGCTGTAAATCCCATACTACTTGTATATTCCATGCGAAAGGGACACGCGCCAATCCACATTTAAAAAAAAAAGAAAAGAAAAAACAGTTTGTGTTTTGTAAAATCCACAAGAGCAGCAATTAATATTCCCATTGAATGACTTTATTTATTTATTTTTTGTCTCTCCCTTTTGTTTCCAGTGGCTGCCCCTGGCTCAGCGCCCGGTGCCAACAGAACACCTTTCAGGATCCACAGCAACGCAGACAACGTAAGTACCAGTCGTTTCCTGAAACCCTTTTTCAGATTTAGAAAAAAAAAAAAAAAAACCTAAAACATAGAGAGAAACAAGCCTCTTTCAACCCTTTTTCTCCCCTGTGTTATGCCACCAGGGTTTCCTAAATAGCACCTTCCAAAGCACTCTGCCTTCAAGTTTGTGCATGTCTGTGTGGCATCCCTCCTCCTCCTCCACTCCCATAGTGGATCCTGTAAAAGGGCTTCGGATCGGCCCCATTCATCTCCCTGGTGATAGCAGTGAACGTAGATAAATCTCTGCCTGCTTGCTGCTGGAGTATGATTTTTATTTTGTCTCCTGTGTATACCTGGGTCAAAAAAAGTGGGATGTATGCACACACGTACATGCACATACACACGTTTCCTTCTGTCTCTTTCTCCATCTTCTCCTCCTTTTACTCACACATGCACACATCCCACATGTGTATATGCATAAACATATACACCTATCTATATACATACCCATACTTCCAACCCCAGAACAGACACACGTCTAAACATTTAAACTGCCTGAAAATAAGTGTATTTATATATACATACAACCTTACACATGTGTCTATATGCAGTCGATAAGTGCCCATCTTTTAATTTATACCCATCTATATCTCCATTTGAATATTCCCTCTCCTCCCAGCAGAAGCTGCCATGCAATCGCAGTCCAGGCTTGTAGAAACGGTGTTCTTTCCTTATGATTTCTGCCTGTAGATCTTTCTGCTCCCTTCTCTGCCTTCTTCCGAGCTGTAGAATTGGCACCTCTCCCTGAGGTTTCCGAATGGCAAGTGGCACCGGCTGTGGCATGCATTCATGCCGCTTCCTATGGCATTTCTCTTCCGATGTCTGCTTTTTCTCTTTGTTTGTTGTTGACTAGGCTGAATGGTGTTTTTTTTTAGAGTTAATTATAAACGAAGTTGAATAGCAAACAAGCCAACAGCGTGGCCCCCCCAAAAAAGCGCCCTTCTGCTGTAACAGATGCCCAGCTCACCCCTGGCATGGGCAAATGGGCACACAAATTTTGTGGCTGTTAATTTTTTGTTTGTTGCTGCATTTGTTGTTTGTTTTCCTTGTTTCTTTTGATTTTTCAAGGAGTCCAGGATCCCGGCCTCTGCTTGGAACGGAACAGTGTCATGGCGGAGACGACGGCCTTTGTCTTGCTGGGTGTGAAAGCATCCGCTGTGCCGACTCCAATGCGGCAGAATCAAGTTTAAAGGAAAACAAGTGATTAAAGTCAGCTTTGTGCCTCTTTGGTGTGGAAGATCCCCAAACCCCAAGTAGCCAAGTCCCTGGGTCCGAGGAAGGGCTCGTGGTTGGAGCAGCCCAGGCTGTAATCCTGGCACTTGCGCCTTCGGTTGCTGCTCGCTGTTCGCTCCTGGGGGTCTGGATAATCTCCCTTGGCTTTACCGCACTGTCTGGCCCGCATACAGGGCCCCCGTAACATATACCCGCTGCTGCTATCGCACGAAACTGTGGCGTTGCCCCTGAATGGATGGCACGGTGCCAACTCTTCTGCCATCCGCCCTTGCAGCCTTTTTTCTTTTCTCCCTCCCTCCCCTTCTTCTTCTCCTCCTCCTCGCGTCGACTTGACGTTAATTAACACACGGGTTAATTGATTTTAAAAGCCGAAGAATTACAGTTAACTTTTCCCACAGGGTACAGACGCCAGCCGCTTGGCACACTCTGCCTTTCGCACTGGTGCAAAGGGGGGGCAGGGAAAGCCCACAGCAAAACTAGCAACTGCTGAGGAGCGTTGCCTGCTTATTGGAGTAGAGCCGATAGAAGTCGACGTGGTTGGTACTGCCTCATCCTTACAGTATATATAACCATTCTGTATTTTGTTAAATAATCAAGGCACAACTCTTGTCTTCTCCGTTGTTTTTCAAAAACAGGGAAACCCTTCAGAAGTTCTTTTTATGGGGGAAACCCTCCCCCAGACCATTTATTTAATTCATAGTATGCTTTTTTTCCATTAATAAGCAAATACCTGGTCCTGTTTTTTTTTAAGTCATAAAGAGGAAGGCTAGCCTCCCCTAAATATCACAGGCAAAGAAAAAGATTTTTTTTAAGGAGAAAGTTCCATAAACTTTCTCTCTATATATCAGTGTTTTGTTTTGTTACTGTTTCTCTTGACTCAAATGAGTTATTTATGGTGAAGAATTTTACTGAGAAAGTAGGTACCTTGTAATCAAAAATGAAATTCATATGAATGCTCTTTTCTTTTTTGTTTGTATGTGTAGAATTTTGTTTTCTCTTCACCCCAATACCCTGTACAAAATAAAAGCAATTGATACTATAGTTGGGAAGGAGACAGGCAAGGCTGGGAACTTAATGCTTTCACCTTTTCATGCTTTCATTTTATTTCATTTTGTTTTTTAAAAGCACGGAGCAAGTGAAGCGACAAGAGGAATCCATTATGCAAATCATGTCACTTTGCATAATGTTTCATGACTGGAATATGCAGATGAGTTGTATAATTTATGAGTGCCAGTGTCTGTCTAAAAGTGTTACACACAATTTACAAAGTGAGCCAAGAGACATGGGGAAGGCAGCTCTTCCAACTCCATTGCCAGGAAAGCTCTATATATTTTCCTACAAGTGTTCCCTAGTAATATTGAATGCTATTTAAAAGAAATCAAGGTTCCAAATGTTTATGAAAATGAAGATTTTTCCTTTCACTCCTTTCAACCAAATTCTTTGCCTAAAAGTTTACAAGAAATTACTGGATTCTAAATCATTAATTTTTAGACTCGATTTGTAAAAGAAAAGTTACTTGAGCCAAACTTGCCATTTGTATATGGATTTTCCTTTCCATTGCAAGCAGGGTCTTAGAGAAACAGATACCTTACCTGGATCTATAAAGACAGAGAAATGGAATTTCTCATTTTGGTTGATTTTGTGTGCCCTGCTGTGAACAACATTTTATAAATTATAGCCTCTTGGACATTTTAGATATGTAATATGGAAGACTGAGACATTCATTATTCTTCTAAAGGCATAATTCTGCTTTCAAAGAAGTCTTCAAGATAGAAATCACATTCAGTTTTAGTTAAGTCAGTTCAGTTGGTCAATCCATGTCTCATTTTGGAAACTTTTCTGAGATAATTCTCTACCTTTCGAGAAGTCATAACATCTTTAATAATCTGACTAATCTGGTCTTATATCTTTCATTTCAGTCATAACAAGGTCTGTGAAAGAGAAGTACTGGGTGCCATGAAAGTGTATACTAGCAGGACCTAAACTTTGAAGAGCATATCAGCAAAGGCTTCCTGAGGAAAGTGAATTCAAGATCAGTTCTGAAAGCTGAAGAGAAATTAGACAAAAGAGGAAGAAAGTATTCTCCATGCAGAGAATATATTCAGTAACTCCTGAGATAAGAAAAGATCATGGTTGCTTGGAAGAACTATAATAAAACTAGTGTGGCTACAGTACAGATGATGGGTCATTGGATCATCCTGGGAACAGATCAGGAGGTAAGCATGTGAAGGGGTAACATATTCATTATTTGCATCTATTTTCTGGTGCTTGGTCTCTTACGTCATTGTTAATTGTATGTACATCATTAAGTTCATATTGAGAACTACTTAGCATTATAAAATTTTTAATAAAATAATTTTTGATTTTTCAAAATCAACTTATATGTTGAACCAGCAGATTTCTGAATCCAACTTTGTGTGACATACTTCTTTCTAAGAAGAAATTTTAGTGAAGTTTTATTTTCAAAAACTTAATAGCGATTTAAGAAAATAAAAATAAGAACATTCCACCTAACAAAAGCAAAATAAATGTTTTTCAAATATACTTGGAATGTAAACAAAGATCAACCACTTTCTGATTCATTTAAAAAAATTAAAATTCTTGAAGTCAGGCAAAATATATTTTCTGACTAAACTAAACTAAAAATCAATAACAGAAAGATATCTGGAAAAACCCAAATTTTTGGCATTTAAACACATGGATCACAGAGGCAGTCACAGGGAAATTAGGAAAATTTTCTGTTGAATGACAATAAAAACACATTACAAAATTTGTAAGATGCAGCTAAAGAAGTACAGAGGAATAAGCTTTAATGCTTTACTTTAGAAACCAAAAAGTTTTGAACCAATAATCTAAGTATCTTAAGGAAATAAGTTAGGCCCAAAACAAGAAGAAAGAAGGAAATAATAAAAATAAGAACATAAACTGGTGAAATTGAGAACAGTAAGGAAAAATCAGTGGCTCAGAGGGTAAAGAATCCACTTACAATGCAGGAGACTCAGGTTCAATCCCTGGATTGGGAAGATTCCCTGGAGAAGGAAATGGCAACCCACTCCAGTATTCTTGCCTGGAGAATCCCCTGAACACAGGAGCCTGTGTTCAAACACACGTTCAGAGAGTTGGACATGACTGTGCGACTAAGCAGCAGCAGCAGGGAAAAATCAACATACCCAAAAGCTTGTTCTTCACAAAGAATACAAAAATTTTTTAACATCTAGCCAGACTGAATAAGAAAAAAAATGAGAAGACACAGATTATCAAGACCAAGAATAGAAGAGGTGACATCACTATAGATCTGACAGATAGTAAATGGATAAATGGGATAAGTAAATTAAAACTTTGTAAATAAATTTGATAAGCTAATTGAATGGGGAAATTCCTTGAAAGACAAACTTAGAATTCAAGAAGAAATAACTTGAAATAGTTTTTGGTCTATTAAAGAAATTGAATTTGTAGTTAAAAATACCTTCCTATTAAAAAAATACAGCCCAGATGGTTTCACTGGCAACTTCTTCCAACATTTAAAGAAAAAATAATATCAGTCCTAAACAACCTCTTTTAGGGAATAGAAAAGGAAGGAACCTTTTCCAACTCATAAAGTCAGCATTACTCAGATACTAAAACCAGGCAACTGTAAGAGCAGAGAACTACAGGCCAACACATCTCATAAACATAAGCACAAAAATCTTTACCAAAATGTTAACAAATTGAGTTGAATAATATGCAAAAACAATCCATGACCAAGTCAGGTTTATTCCATAGATGAAAGGTTGGTTCAACATTCTAAAATCAATTTGATTTACTATATCATCATCATCACTTTTTTAAATCATCAACTTAATGAATGTAGAAAAATGAGCCACAGTAATCAAAACAATATAATGATGAGGTAAGGATACACTCAAAGACAAGTGGAGCAGGAGAGAAAGCCTAGAAATAGACACAACTTTTTGATAAAGGGTCAAAGATAACCCACTGGAGAGAGAATAGTCTTTTCAATATTTGATGCTGCTGCTGCTAAGTCACTTCAGTAGTGTTCCAGTCTGTGCAACCCCATAGACGGCAGCCTACCAGACTCCCCCGTCCCTGGGATTCTCCTGATAAGAACACTGGAGTGGGTTACCATTTCCTCCTCCAATGCATGAAAGTGAAAAGTGAAAGTGAAGTCGCTCAGTCGTGTCCAACTCTTAGCAATCCCATGGACTGCAGCCTACCAGGCTCCTCCATCCATGGAATTTTCCAGGCAAGAGTACTGGAGTGGGGTGCCATTGCCTTATCCGATATTTGATGCTGCTGCTGCTGCTAAGTCGCTTCAGTCGTGTCCGACTCTGTATTTGATGCTGCTGCTGCTAAGTCGCTTCAGTCATGTCCGACTCTGTATTTGATGCTGCCGCTGCTAAGTCATGTCAGTCGTGTCCAACTCTTCGTGACCCCATGGACTGTAGCCTACCAGGCTCCTCTGTCCATGGGATTTCCCAGGCAAGAGTACTGGAGTGGGTTGCCATTGCCCTCTCCAGTATTTGATGCTAGAGCTAAATAAATAGATACCTTTACCCATACTTAATGTAAATGTTAATTTTAAATGAATAGCAAAACAAAATAAAAACCTAATACTGTAAAAGTTCTTAAAGAAAGTTTAAGATAATTCATTATGACCTTGGACTAGGCAAAAGATTTTATAGATAAAGGGGAAAGAAACCTGGACCATAAATGAAAAAGATAAGTTGGACTTTAGAAAAAATAGAAAACTTTTGATATTGTAATGGTAGTGTTAAATAGTGAAAAAATAAGGTATAGACTGAGAAAAAATATTTGCAACCTATAATGAGATAAATTAAATCAAGCAAAAAGTGACATAGAAGATAGAATTAACAGATGAAGACATTAAAACAGCCACCACAACTGAATACCATGTATTCAAGAACTTAGAAGAAATCAAGAACATATTAGGTGTGGATATGAAAGACAAAATAAAAAATACTCTAATTGAATCTGTAGAGACTAAAACTACCATATCTGAGATGAAGAATACCATGTCAGGGACTGACAGATTAGATATTTCAGAAGAAAAGATTAGTCAACTCCAAAACATATATAGACACTATCCAAAATGACACACAGAAAGAAAAGTAACACAAAAATAATGGACAGAGAAACAACGAGTTTTGGACAACTTCATGTGGCCTAATATATGTGCAGTTGGAACCCTTATAGGACAGATAGAAGGGAGACAAAAAATATATAAGGCAACAGCTCCAACTATCTCAATGAATTCCACATGTTGGTGTATATTTAATGTGTTCTTTTGAGGAGGTGACATTCATATCCTCTTACTCTACCATCTTTATCCAAACACTGAGTACGTCATAGTTTAAATGACCATTTCTCAGTGAATTTTGTTCACTGTAACCAATAATTAATAATTTTATCTTCAGGTTCGATTCACATCAATCATCCATCCTTTGGTGTTACTTTAAATTATTTCTTACTTTCGATTTACTGTTTCTGTTTTTAATATCCTTTCTATTGTCTCTGTTGCCTTTCAAAGCTGTTTTCAGTGAACCTTATTACCCTTGTTTCTCTTCCTATTTATTATCCTTCCCAAGTAGTTCTAGTTCTTGTTGTTACCTCCTCTTTGAAATCTTATATTAAGTTTGAAATTCATTTACAAATCTTTAGGTTCTTGAGATTAACAGAGTAGAACCCTCTTAACTAAAGCAATTGGGGGCCTGTAGTTGGTCAATTAAAGGGCTTCCCAGGTGGCTCACTGGTGAAGAATCGACCTGCCAAGCAGGAGATGCAGGCAAGATCCCTGGGTTGGGAAGATCCCCTGAGGAAGGAAATGGCAACCCACTCCAGTATTCTTGCCTGGGAAATCCCATGGACAGAGGAGTGTGGTGGACTACACGGGATTGCAAGAGTTGGACACGACTTAGTGACTAAACAACAAGCAACAAATTTGTCAGTTAACCAAAAAAGTTGATTTATATAAAAATGTTAATACTTAAACATTTTACTTTCTTTGAAACATAAAACTGTTTTTATTCACCAGTACTCAGATAGACTTCCTAGATGGCTCAGTAGTAAAGAATCTGCCTGCCAATCAAGAGATGCTTGTTCCATCCCTGGGTCAGGAAGATCCCCCGGAGTAGGAAATGGCAACCGCCTCCAGTATTCTTGCCTGGAAAATTCTGTGGACAGAGGAGCCTGGTGGGCTATAGTCCATAGGGTTGCAAAGAATCAGATATGACTGAGCACACATGCAGCACCCTCAGGTATAAAGCTGGCAAGGTCTATTTTTGAGTAAAAAATGTGTAGGTTATTGAATGGTGTTCTCAGCACATTCACCAAAATCACACACTAAATGCACAAGGCATGATTTCACATTTTGATTTCTTTGGAGATAGTAAGATATTTGAAACAATTTTAATACAGAATGCTTATAGATATTTACAAGTTTTCTTCCAGTCTTTCCCAGTGTCTCATTCATACCAAATCCAAGTTAAATTTCCTCTTGAGTCCTTTTAGAGCATTCAGCTGAAGTTTGTTGCTGTTCTTGTTTGTACAGTCTACAGTTTTCTTTTTGCATTCATATTGAATCAGCTTATATACAGGTGACTAGATTAAGTAATAAAAGTAACAAGTGCAATGTACATAAACAGTATTGGAGACAAACACAAGTGATTTTTAATAAACTTCTGCTTAACTGGAGGAAGAAGTACCTGGCCATACCAGAGGATAGTATATTAACTGTGAACTTTCCAGAGGATAGTGTATTAACCATGAACTTTCAGCAAGGTGGATATCAGCCATGTTTTAATAGAGAGAAAGAAGGGTGTGGGGCAATATAATGAATCAGCCAAGTGGAGGTTCAGTTCAGTTCAGTTCAGTCGCTCAGTCATGTCCGACTCTTTGCGATCCCATGAATTGCAGCACACCAGGCCTCCCTCTCCATCACCAACTCCCCAAGTTCACTCAGATTCACATCCATCGAGTCAGTGATGCCATCCAGCCATCTCATCCTCTGTCGTCCCCTTCTCCTCCTGCCCCCAATCCCTCCCAGCATCAGAGTCTTTTCCAATGAGTCAACTCTTTGCATGAGGTGGCCAAAGTACTGGAGCTTCAGCTTTAGCATCATTCCTTCCAAAGAAATCCCAGGGCTGATCTCCTGTAGAATGGACTGGTTGGATCTCCTTGCAGTCCAAGGGACTCTCAAGAGTCTTCTCCAACACCACAGTTCAAACGCATCAGTTCTTCGGCGCTCAGCCTTCTTCACATTCCAACTCTCACATCCATACATGACTACTGGAAAAACCATAGCCTTGACTAGACGGACCTTAGTCGGCAAAGTAATGTCTCTGCTTTTGAATATGCTATCTAGGTTGGTCATAACTTTTCTTCCAAGGAGTAAGCGTCTTTTAATTTCTTGGCTGCAGTCACCATCTGCAGTGCTTTTGGGGCCCAAAAAATAAATCCTGACACTGTTTCTACTGTTTCCCCATCTATTTCCCATGAAGTGATGGGACCGGATGCCATGATCTTCGTTTTCTGAATGTTGAGCTTTAAGCCAACTTTTTCACTCTCCTCTTTCACTTTCATCAAGAGGCTTTTTAGTTCCTCTACACTTTCTGCCATAAGGGTGGTGTCATCTGCATATCTGAGGTTATTGATATTTCTCCCAGCAATCTTGATTCCAGCTTGTGTTTCTTCCAGTCCAGCATTTCTCATGATGTACTCTGTATATAAGTTAAATAAGCAGGGTGACAATATACAGCCTTGATGTACTCCTTTACTGTAATTTCTACTAAACGTTGGGATTAAAGCAGATCAGCAGTTGTATTAGCACATTGGCAGATTGAGGAAGCAAATAAGGGCAAGGGAAAATTTGTGGGCTTGTGTTTGTTTGGCTGTTAACAAGGGTATATTTCACATTCAGCTGTTTTTTAGTGTCATTAAGATGTTAGAGTGCAAATCCATTTTAATCTACCAGTTTGTTTGTACTGTTGTAATATGATTTGGGTTAAGACTGAACTTAGTCATTCAAAATTGCTTTTTTGTGTGCTGGGCTGTGAATAGTAATGGTATGTTCCTCGCCTAAAAGTAAGTGATATTTTATCCTCTCTTCATAAAATAAATAGTTTACCTAAAATAGATCTTAAATTCATTTACACTTCCAAAGTATTTTGAGAATTCCGTTTGGCAGCAGAACTTAAACCAAGGAATAAGTTTAGACTACTTTTTCTTAAAATAGTACATCACTTTTAATCTCTTCCTTCAGTGGTTGTGGGATACTGCAGTAAATTGCTGAGATCACTTCAGTATGTTCCTCAAACACTTTCTGGCTTTCTGACCATGAACACTGCCTAAGGGTTCAATAAGTAGGTTAATTCTTCCTTCAGGGTTGGCCTGAGGGTTAAAGTTCCTGATGAGCCAAGTAGAACTTGCATGTAGAAAGAAGGTGGGTTGATTAACTGTATATGAATGCTGGGGGACGTGAACTACTTATGTGCTTTGAGGTTACAATATGATATTTATTCTATTTCTTATATTTTATCTGTTTTCATGTTGATTTGCTTTTTTTGGCTTATCTGCAGCCCTATTATAACCAAGCTCTTTCAACATCTGACAAGCGATTGCCGTAAAAGCAATCTTGTATTTTCATGCAGTTGTTTTAGTGGAAGTTTTGCATTCTATTCCTTTTTTCCTTTTCATTTATTCTAAACCTGTTTCCTGTTTTACCTTTTTATAAGTAAGATAAACTAAGGAAGAGAAATTATAATATCAAAGGGCTAATTTTATTTGATTAAATCTTTTTTCCATGACATCTCTAACAGTAAAAAATAATGATGATCTCCCTATATGCTGGTATTTTATTTACTTTATATATTAGCCATTTTTAATGTTTTTAAAAGACTTTACATTTTACCACAGGGTAAAAAACAGACCCCATGAATTTAAGTACTTACCCAAAGTTATGTGGCTAGTAAGTAGCAGGACAAGAGTTAATAGCTGAGAAATAGCTATAGTTGGTTCTATACTGAATTTGAAATAGCCATTGAATTGCACAGACTGTATCTTCATATGTACCACTTTTAAATAATTCTACAATGTGATCCTCTTCATGGATCACAGCCTTGCCACGGCAAAGGGGCTTGTGTAACTCAATGAAGCTATGAGCCATACCATGCAGGGCCACCCAAGACAGATAGGTCATGGTGAAGAGTTCTGACAAAACATGGTCCACCGAAGGAGGAAATGGCAACCCACTCCAGTATTCTTGCCATGAGAACCTCATGAACAGTATGAAAAGGCAAAACACATGGCACTGAAAGATGAGCCTCCCAGGTTGGAAGATGTCCAGTATGCTACTGGAGAAGAGCAGAGGCCAATTACTAATAGCTCCAGGAAGAATGAAGCAGCTGGGCCAAAGTGGATGTGCCTGGTGGAGAAAATAAAGTCCAGTGCTGTAAAGAACAATAATGCATAGGAACCTGGAATGTTAGGTGCATGAATCAAGGTAAATTGGGCATGGTCAAGCAGGAGATGGAGACTGAACATCGACATCTTAGGAATCAGTGAACTAAAATGGGCATAGTTAATTCAGATGACCTTTATATCTACTACTGCAGGCAAGAATTCCTTAGAAGAAATGGAGTAGCCCTCATAGTCAACAAGACTCCGAAATGCAGTACTGGGGTGAAACCTCAAAACAACAGAATGATCTCTGTTCGTTTCCAAGGCAAACCATTCAACATCACAGTAATCCAAATCTGTGCCCCAACCACTGATGCCAAAGAAGCTGAAGTTGACTGGTTTTAAGAAGACTTACAACACCTTCTAGAATGAACACCAAAAATAGATGTCCTTTCCATCATAGGGAATTGGAATGCAAAAGTAGGAAGTCAAAAGATACCTGAAGTAACAGGCAAGTTTGGCCTTGGAGTACAAAATGAAGCAGGGCAATGGCTAACAAGAGTTTTGTCAAGAAAATACACTGGTCATGGCAAACACCCTTTTTCCAAGAACCCAAGAGTCAGCTCTACACATGAATATCACCAGATGGTCAATACCAAAATCAGATTGATTGTATTCTTTGCAGCTCAAGATGGAGAAGCTCTATACACTTAGCAAAAACAAGACCTGGAGCTGACTGTGGCTCAAATCATGAGTACCTTATAAAAACATTCAGGCTTAAATTGAAGAAAGTAGGGGAAACCACTAGGCCATTCAGGTATGACCTAAACCAAATTCCTTATGACTATACAGTAGAAGTGACAAATAGATTCAAGGGATTAGATCTGATAGACAGAGTGCCTGAAGAAGTATGAAGCAGAGGTTTGTAACATTATATAGGAGACAGTGACCAAAATCACCCCAAAGAAACATTGTACAGTAGTCAGTGACCAAAGCCACCCAAAGAAAAAGCAATGCAAGACGGTAAAGTGGTCGTCTGAGGAGGCTTTACAAATAGCTGAGAAAAGAAGAGAAACAAAAGGCAAAGGAGAAAGGGAAAGATATACCCAACTGAACGCAGAATTCCAGAGAACAGAAAGGGAGATAGAAAAGCCTTCTTAAATGAACAATGCAAAGAAATGAAAGAAAACAATAGAATCGGAAAGACTAGAGATATCTTCAAGAAAACTGATGATAAACAAGGGAGCATTTCAGGCAAGGCAAGGAAAGGACGGAAATGGTAAGTACCTAACAGAGACTAAGAAGAGGTGGCAAGAATACACATAAGACCTATACAAAAAAGGAGTTAATGACCCAGATAACCATGATAGTGTGGTCACTCACCTAGAATCAGACATCCTGGAGTATAAATGGGCCTTTGGAAGCATTACTAGGGACAGGTGACAGAATTACAGCTGAGCTATTTACAATCCTAAAAGATGATGATGCTGTTAAAGTGCTGTACTCAATGTGTCAGCCAATTTGGAAAACTCAGGAGTTGTCCACAGGACTGGAAAAGGTCAGTTTTCATTCCAGTCTCAAAGAAAAGCAATGTCAAAAATGTTCAAATCACCATAGAATTTTGTTCATTTCTTGTGCTAGCAAGGTTATTCTCAAAACCTTCAAACTAGGCTTCAGCAGTATGTGAACTGAGAACTTCCAAATGTACATGCTGGGTTTCAAAGAGGCGGAGGAACCAGAGATCAAACTGCCAACATTCACTGGATCATGGAGAAAGCAAGAGAGTTCCAGAAAAACATCTGCTTCATCGACTACAGTAAAACCTTTGACTATGTGGATGACAACAAACTGTGGAAAATTTTTTAATAAATGGGAATACCAGATCATCTCACCTGTCTCCTAATAAACCTGTCTGCAGGTCAAGAAGCAACAGTTAGAATTGGACATGGAACAACACACTGGTTCAAAATTTGGACAGGAGTATGACAAGACTGTATATTGTCACTTTGCTTATTTAACTTCTATGCAGAGTGCATCATGCGAAATGCCAGGCTGGATGAAGCTCAAGCTGGAATCAAGATTGCCAGGAGAAATATCAACCTTGGATATGCAGATGATACCACCCTTATTGCAGAAAGTGAAGAAGAACTAAAGAACCTCCTGATGAAGGTGAAAGAGGAGAGTAAAAAGGCTGGCTTAAAACTCAGCATTCAGAAAACTGAGATTATGGTGTCCAGTCCCATCACTTCATGGCAAATAGATGCAGAAACATCAGATTTCATTTTCTTGGGTTCTAAAATCACTGCAGTCAGTGACTGCAGCCAAGAAATGAAAAGACACTTGCTCCTTGGGAGAAAAACTATGACAAACCTACATAGCAGAAATAACATTTTGCTGACAAAGATTTGTATGGTCAAAGATATGGTTTTTCTAGTAGTTGTATATGGATGTGAGAGTTGGACCATAAGGAAGGCTGAGCACTAAAGAATTGATGCTTTCAAACTGTGGTGCTGGAGAAGACTCTTGAGAATCCCTTGGACAACAAGAAGATCAAATCAGTCAATCCTAAAGGAAATCAGTCCTGAATATTTACTGGAAGGACTGAGGCTGAAACTCCAGTACTTTGGCCACCTCATATGAGGAGCTGACTCACTAGAAAAGACCCTGATGCTAGGAAAGATTGAAGGCAGGAGGAGAAGGGGACAACAGAGGAAGAGATGGTTGTATGGCATCCCTGAATCAATGAACATGAGTTTGAGCAAGCTCCAGGAGATGGTGAAGGACAGGGAAGCCTGGTATGAGGCAGTCCATGGGATCACAAAGAGTCAAACAGGACTTAGCGACTGTATACCAAAGGACTCAATACCAAAAATGTACCGTATGTATTATATTTTTTAACTTGAAGAATAACTACATAGAGAACATTTCTTTTTTAATAGTCTCTTGTACTTGACTCATGAATGTAATCAAGATGTTTCCTTAATTCTCTGAGAATACTCATTACAGATCTTATGAGGTTATTTTCTCCTTCTTGATTTCTTTTTTCCTCAAATCCTCTTTTTTTCTTATTGTGTTTTTCAATGTATCAAGAGAAGACCTTTATTCAAATATTTGGTCCTTGGCTTTCAATTTGTGTCTGAGTATGAGGTACTAAAAAGATCTTCAAAAGCTCTTTCTGCATGAATGTGGATTGTTATTTATTGGTGTCAAGTTAGGCAAAATAATTGGTCATTTTATTATGACCAATTTTATTGGTGACCATTTTATTATGAACCTCCAAATGTCAGTATTTCTAAATATTTTAGCTTATGATGGATTTTTCAGAGAGGATTTTTCTGAGCTCCTCTTTGGAGAGTATAGACTTGGCTTCCAGCATTCTTTGGGGCAACTTTGGTAAAGTAGCTAGTATTATCACTATTTAATACATAGAGTTTCAATAATTCACCAGTTTTGAAGATGAGGATACAGTCTTTCGCCCAATCTGGTACTCCACTTCAAAGTCCCACTGGTTGTACTTCTTCAAAGAGTAAATATCTAGTCTTCTCCAATGGACAAAAGAGAGCCAGTTTGCTCAGCTATATAGTTGGCAAAGGCTATGTGTAGGTCTAAGTCTTTCTAATACAGACTGTTACCCAGTCCTCATTGCTTCCTATCTTAGCTACACTCCCACATTCAGAAATATCTAGGACCTACAATTTGTGTCTTTATGAGATTGTAGTATGATTTGACTTGTTTCTAAACTGTCTCCCCCCTTGACTTCACCTTCCATTTTCAGACATTCATTTAATCTGTTTGACTTAATCCATTTCCTTTCTGGCTTCTAAAATTTTAATATTTTTTCTCCTCTTCTGTTTTCTTTGGCCTGTGGGTTTATCCCTTTTTGATCATTCTACTTCATTTTAGTGGAATATTCAAAGGGAAAGTGTAAGTTTTTATGTTCAAGCCACTATTTTTAACTATAAGTCTATCTTCTTATCTGTTGCTTAGCACTATTATGATAACTGTCTAATCTACTTGTCATTATTCTCCTTTTTCCAATTCATTTTTGTATCTACCTTCCCCCTACTTCTTCTAGTTCTTTTGAACTTATAGTAGGCAAAGACCTATACTCAAAAAAATCTTAATTGTGGAAAGGGCACTGTCCTTATTAGGAATATATAGTTCTCTTGGTTTATTGTAGAATTTTTTGTCACACTAACTTTGTCATTAATTAGCAGTATGGCAGAATAAGTGTTTTATTCTGTCATCCTCTGACATGTCATCAATTTTTACAATAATTCACAGATAAGAGTATCTTTGTATAAAGTCCAGGAATCCAGTGGGGAAGTTCCAGCACACTGTTCAAGAAAAAACAGATGCACTGAAAAGAAAGTGAAAGTCACTCAGTCCTGTCCAACTGTTTACCATCATGGACGGTAGCCCACCAGTCTCCTGCTGTCCAGAGATTTCTCCAGGCAAGAATACTGGAGTGGGTTGCCATTCCCTGCTCTAGGGGATCTTCCTGACAGAGATAGAACCCAGATCTCCTGCATTGCAGACAGAGTCTTAACCATTTGAGCCACCAGAGAAGCCCCAAGATGCACTGAAAAGGGCAGGAATAGTTTCTCTCTACCTATGACACCCATCCCCAAGTCAGCACAGCTCAGTGCCAAGAGACACCCCCTTGGCCATCAGTTTCCTCCACAGAATAAATCTTAACAAATTTAGGGATATTAATAGGTTACAAAACAAGTCTTAATAAATTTAGAAAGATTGAAATCATACCAAGTATCTTTTCTGCCTACAATAGTTGAAACTAAGAATGAATAACAGGAATAAAGCTGGAAAATCTGTAAATATGTGGAAATAAACAATACTCTTCTAAACAACTGGTGAGTCAAAGAAGAAATCAAAGAGCAAATGTCTTAAAACAAATGAAAATATGGAGAATGAAATGACAACCCACTCCAGTATTCTTGCCTGGGAAATCCCTTGGACAGAGCATCCTGACGGGCTACATATAGTCCATGGGGTCACAAAAGAGTCAGACCCAACTTAGTGACCAAACCACAACATGAAGGCACCCTGTGCCTGAAACATACCAAAATTTCAGACTCCTAAAAGGAAAGGAGGTATTTGTACAAACCACATTGTTTGTACAAACAGTTTAAGCACCATGAGCCACTCTAGTCAGGGTGGTGGGAAACCTCATGAAATCCAACTTCCCAGATGTCAGCCATGGGCCAACCTTACAAGGATAGCAGCCAGGCCTGTCTTTTTCTGCACACTAAGCAAAGCTCAGTTGGTAAAGAATCCGCCTGTGATGCAGGAGACCCCGGTTTGATTCTTGGGTTGGGAAGATCTGGAGAACGGATAGGCTACCCACTCCAGTATTCTTGAGCTTCCCTTGTAGCTCAGCTGGTAAAGAATCCACCTACAATGTGGGAGACCTGGCTTCAGTCACAAGGTTGGGAAGATCCCCTGGAGAAGGGAAAAGCTACCTACTCCAGTATTCAGGCCTAGAGAATTCCATGCTTCTATAGTCCATGGGGTCACAAAGAGTCAGACACAGCTGAGCAACTATCACTCACTAAACAAAGGTAACAGCCATCTGTGATATCAGTAAGGTTAAAAACATGACTTGCATGTAAACAGAAAGGAAATATATCAAAGACTTATTTAAGCCATTAATAAGGAACCTAAAGGTAATAAGTGTGTTGAAAGACTGTCAGTTATCACAGTCCACCAGGAAAGGCAAATGAACTCCATTTGCTGAGTGAGAGAAAAAACTGAATAAGTTTTGTACATGGGAATAAAAAAACAAAACAAAGAATGAAAATAGAAATGCAACATACCAAAACTAATGGGATGCAGCAAACCACTTCTGTGAAGCAGGTTTTTAGCAATAAATGCCTACATTAAACAAAAAGAAGTATCTCAAAAAAAGAAACATCTTAATTTTATACCTTAAGAAAATCAAACTAAGGTCAAAGTTAACAAAAGGAAGGAAATAAATATCAGAGCATAAATAAATGAAATAGAAAAGAGAAAAACAATAGAAAAGATCAATAAAAATAAGAGCTGATATTTTGAAAAGATAAGCAAAATTGACAAATTTTTAGTTATACTAAGAAAAAAGAGAGAAGCCTCAAATAAATGAAGTCAGAAATGAAAGTGGAGACATTAAACTGATGCCACAAAAATAAAAGCTATCATAAGAAACTACTAAGAACAATGTTATGTCAACAAACTGAATAACCTAGAAGAAATGGATAAATTCCTAGAAACCTGCAACCTTTCAAGTCTGAAACATGAAATAGTAAATCTAAACTGGTTTAGGCAATTGAATTATTAATAGTAATAATTATTTAGTAATTCTTAATATAATTAGTAATTAATTATTGATAGTAATAATTGCCATTTCCTCCTCCAAGGGATCTCCCCAACCCAGGGATTGCACCCACATCTCCTGTGTCTCCTGCATTGGCAGGTGAATTCTTTATCACTGAGCTCCCTGGGAAGCCCAACACTGAAGGGGTTGTTGATAATTATGGGAAATTTTGTAAAGATAGCTCTTGGAGAGAGATGGACTTGATTTTCAAAAATCTTCCTGCAAAAGAAAAGCCCAGGACCAGATGGCTTCCCAGGTGAATTCTGTCAAACATTTCAAAGAATTTACCCAGTCCTTCTCAAACTCTTTAGAGGGAATATTTCCAAACTCATTTTATGAAGCCAGCATTACTAAGCTAGGAACGGACACTACAAGAAAGAAAATTATAGACCAATATCCCTGGCAAACATAGATGCAAAAATCCTCAACAAAATACTAGCAAACTGAAATCGAGAGGACAATAAAGTAATCATATACCATGTTCAAGTGGGATTCATTTCCAGGATACAAAGATACTTTAAAATACACAAGTCAGTAAATGTGATACAGCACTCAATAGAATGAAGTATGAAAGTCGTATGATCATCTCAATAGATGTAGAATTATAATTCCAGTGATGAAGAACCTTGAGTGATGTGCTTACTCTCATGATTTTACAAAATAAGAAATAGGCAACCAACCACCATGGATACGTGAGATGAAGCATAAATAATATCATACAAATATTCTGAATGTTTGGTTGGTATGGGAAAGTTAAACGATGAGAATTCCTCATCCATCCTATTAGGCCATTATAGTAATCCACACATGAGATAGTTTAGGCCTGAGAGCTGGGAAGTAGCAAAACTGGGGAGTAGAGGTGTGATGAATTTATGATTTTGATGGAAAAGTGAATCTCAAAGTTATTACAAAGGAGAAGTAGCAGAATTTATAACTATAGGTCAAAATAGAACTAAAAATTAAAAATTAAGATGATACCCAGGTTATGAGCCTGGAAATACCAAAGGTAAATGTGCGTCTATGCTCAGTTGCTCAGTTGTGTCTGACTCTTTGCAACCCAATGGACTGTAGCCCGCCAGGCTCCCTTTTCATGAGATTTTCCAGGCGAGAATACTGGTATGGATTGCCACTTCCTTCTCCAAGGGATCTCCCCAGCCCAGGGATCACACCCACATCTCCTGTGTCTCCTGCATTGGCAGGTGAATTCTTTACCACTGAGCTCCCTGGGAAGCCCAACATTGAAGGGGTTGTTGATAATTATGGGAAAATTTGTAAAGATAGCTCTTGGAGAGAGATAGACTTGGTTTTCAATATGTTTCAGGAGTTGTGGCATTTAAATTTAAAGTGTTTTATGAACAATGCTGTATAGAGATTTAGAAGATAAGAAGTGTATTTGTAGATGGGTATATGACAACCCAAACTAATAATATGTGAAGTCACAAGATTCATCTAGAACATTCAGAAAGGTAGTGTGAATGAAAAATTTAGAATTTAACCTTGGGAAATGCCCAGAATCATATCAAATGAACTAATGATGGACATAGCAGAGAGAGTTGAAATTGTTTAATCTCTCAATTCTCATATAATCCACAATACCATAAATTAATCTCTAAAAATCTACAAAGGTAGACCTCCAGTCCACTATTAAGAACCTGAAGACACAGTATTTCATTTAAGCCAAAGCAAGAGAGAGAGAGTGGAAAAATAACAACTTTGATAGTTTACATTTTATGACATTGCAGAGGCTTGCCTAGACTGTATCTTTACTTCTGCAACAACTCAGTGAAACGACTGTTACTGTCCCCTCTGTACTGATGAGGAACCGAAAGATGAGCTAATTGTATACATTTCTTTAAAAATGAAAACAGAGTGGGGAAAAGTTAATTTGGACAAGGAAGTCATTTCAGAGAACCCTGAGTTTCTCAAATTTTACATTATGACTGGGAAAATTACTTCCATAAGCTATTTGAAGATGAGAACTTCTGCTCTCTTAAGTCTTATTGGTGTAAAACTCCTTAGTTTGTCATGGAACAATCTCTCATAATACAGAACAGTAATAAGCAAATCAAGATATCTACTCCATTCAAATTCTGCCAAGTTTATTATAAAAAAATATTTATGGTTTCAGTGGTGAATAAACTATCTTAATATTTTATTAATAATAAATGTATGTGTTTAACTAGAGATATTTCATTTTGATATAACTTTATATGTCTATGTCTGTAATTCTTGAGGAACTCCTTTTTCCACAAACTACTAACTGTAGATAGGGACTGTTTATAGAACATGCCAGGGAGAATTTTTATAATAGGGAAAATACAACTATCCTCATTTTGTAGATTCGAAGAAACACATGCTAATCCTCAGTGAAAGCTAAAATGTGTTTAGTCGCTCAGTCATGTCCGACTCTTTGTTAGCCCACTGACTATAGCCAGCCAGGCTCCTCTGTCCATGGCGTTCTTCAGGTAAGAATACTGGAGTGGGTAGCCATTCCCTTTGCCAGAGGATCTTCTCGACCCAGGGACTGAACCCGGGTGTCCTGCATTGCAGACAGATTCTTTATCATCTGAGCCACCAGGGAAGCCCACTAACCCTTAACCCCTTCTCTTTCTTCTATACTCTCCTTAACATTGTTTTCCATCCATTGTATTTGTCTTTCCCAGTTCACAGTATTTTTTTCTTCTCCCTCTCTCTCATTCATTCATTTAAACGTTTCCCAGAGTGGAAATTTTCTTACCATGGTCTACTCAGTCTACAAGGAATAGCTACTCAGATAATCACCTCAGTATGTGACCACAAGCAGCTTTCAGAGTTGGAAGATGGGATGTGAGCTGAGAGAGGCTTATTTTGTAAATTAAATGCAGCTTTTTACAAACAATTAAAAATGTTTTCCTTGTTATATTGCACTGACATATATATATATATACATATATATATATATATATATATATATATTCATCTATTTCTATTCAGTTCAATTCAGTTCAGTTCAGTTGCCACAGTCATGTCTGACTCTTTGCAACCCCATGGACTGCAGCTCGCCAGGCTTCCCTGTCCATCACCAGCTCCTGGAGCTTACTCAAACTCATGTCTATTGAGTCGGTGATGCTATTTCTATTATGGTATACTTAATCTAAACTTCAAAATACATTTGTGGATGCCTATTTAATCATACCATTCACTACTAGCCTGCCCCCAAATTATTTGTAATCTTTTTGAATTCTTAAAACCTACTTTTTTCTTGGTGTCCTCTATGTTTTCCATTAGTCACTCCTAAAAGCTACTCCTAACACTGGGAATATAAAATACTCTTTTGTGCTGATTTGCCAGTCGCTTTGTTTTTTAAATGCCAAAGACTCTAGATCCATGAATGTCAAACTGTACACCGAGGCACCCATGGCACTACAGTTAATTCACAGGTGCACTGCAGAGTATTTCGAATTTTTGAGAGAAAAACAGCGACATCTGTTGGGCATGACCTGAATTACCACTATTAAATTCTTGAGATATTTCTTCTAGCCTAGGTGAATAAGGAAGAAAACACTGCAACACTAAGGGCCCTGTAGCTGAGAAAGTTTGGAAATCTCTGCTCTAGGCTAAGATTTGTTATGTATTAAATATTTTTAGCATCACAATTATTTTTCTACACGGTTAATCAAAACGAATATATTACCCAAACTTCAATAGTTACTAGCTGCTGGGAGGGATTGGGGGCAGGAGAAGAAGGGGACGACAGAGGATGAGATGTCTGGATGGCATCACCAACTCGATGGACATGACTTTGAGTGAACTCCGGGAGATGGTGATGGACAGGGAGGCCTGGCGTGCTGCGATTCATGGGGTCGCAAAGAGTCGGACACGACTGAGCGACTGAACTGAACTGAACTGAAGCAAATTTGGAAAACTCAGCAGTGGCCACAGGACTGGAAAAGGTCAGTTTTCATTCCAATCCCAAAGAAAGGCAATGCCAATGAATGCTCAAACTATCGCACAATTGCACTCATCTCACACACTAATAAAGTAATGCTCAAAATTCTTCAAGCCAGACTTCAGCAACACATGAACCATGAACTTCCAGATATTCAAGCTGGTTTTAGAAAAGGCAGAGAAACCAGAGATCAAATTGCCAACATCTGCTGGATCATCGAAAAAGCAAGAGAGTTCCAGAAAAACATCTATTTCTGCTTTATTGACTATACCAAAGCCTTTGACAGTGTGGATCACAATAAACTGTGGAAAAATCTGAAAGAGATGGGAATACCAGACCACCTGACCTGCCTCTTGAGAAACCTATATGCAGGTCAGGAAGCAACAGTTAGAACTGGACATGGAACGACAGACTGGTTCCAAATAGGAAAAGAAGTACGTCAGGGCTGTATATTGTCACCCTGCTTATTTAACGTATATGCAGAGTACATCATGAGAAACGCTGGGCTGGAGGAAGCAAAGCTGGAATCAAGATTGCCGGGAGAAATATTAATAAGCTCAGATATGCAGATGACACCACCCTTATGACAGAAAGTGAAGAGGAACTAAAAAGCCTCTTCATGAAAGTGAAAGAGAAAACATTGGCTTAAAGCTCAACATTCAGAAAATGAAGATCATGGCATCTGGTCCCATCACTTCATGGGAAATAGATGGGGAAACAGTGGAAACAGTATCACAACTTATTTGGGGGGAGCTCCAAAATCAGTGCAGATAGTGATTGCAGCCATGAAATTAAAAGATGCTTACTCCTTGGAAGGAAAGTTATGACCAACCTAGATAGCATATTGAAAAGCAGAGACATTACTTTGCCAACAAAGGTCCGTCTAGTCAAGGCTATGGTTTTTCCAGTGGTCATGTATGGATGTGAGAGTTGGACTGTGAAGAAAGCTGAGCACCGAAGAATTGAAGCTTTTGACCTGTGGTGTTGGAGAAGACTCTTGAGAGTCCCATGGACTGCAAGGAGATCCAACCAGTCCATCCTAAAGGAGATCAGTCCTGGGTGTTCATTGGAAAGACTGATGCTGAAGCTGAAACTCCAATACTTTGGCCACCTCATGCAAAGAGTTGACTCATTGGAAAAGACCCTAATGCTGGGAGGGGTTGGGGGCAGGAGAAGGGGACGACAGAGAATGAGATGGCTGGATGGCATCACCGACTCGATGGACATGAGTCTGAGTGAACTCTGGGAGTTGGTAATGGACAGGAAGGCCTGGCATGCTGCGATTCATGGGTCACAAAGAGCTGTACACAGCTGAGCAACTGAACTGACTGACTGAAGCAAAAACGTACATTTTAATCAAAACCCATCTGTTAATGAGGTGCCTGGGACATTTTTCCCCCAATTAATTCACGTGTCTATATATGAATTTTACTGACTGACTGAGTCAATGTTTATTTGTATTTTTGTTTTGCTATTGTAAGCCCTGAGAAAACTTGTTTACAAAAGTAAATAGACAGAAATAGTAAGAGATTTATTATAGCAATGGCATTATGCTTTAAACTCCTTTTGAGTTATGTGCCAAGTATATAAGCAAGGAATTGAAAAACTACAATATTTATAACAAGATGTGTTGTCTAGACCTGTATTGACCAATAGGCATTAGACACATGTGGCTATTTAAATTTCGATTAATTAAAAGTAAATGTAATTTAAATTTCAGTCCCTCAGTTATACTGTCTTTTATTTCAAGTGCTCAAAAGCCATTTATTTAGTGGCTACTGTATTAGACAGTGCAAATGTCTAGACTAGCACTGTCCTATAGAATATTTCCATTATTCCAAAAACTTGTGTTGGACAGTGCTGGTCCAGACATTAAAGCCATCCTCTTTCTTAACACACCAGTATTTTAAGTAATTTCTGTTTTTGCTACCCCAGAGGCTTTTGCACCCCAGGGTGAATGCAACATAGTTATTTAATATACATGTTGTCATGTGCTGTGCTTAGTCACTCAGTCATGTTTGACTCTTTGCGACCCCATGGACTGCAGCCAACCAGGCTCCTCTGTCCATGGGGATTCTCCAGGCAAGGATACTGAAGTGTTATAATGCTAATTTTTTTTTTTAGTAAGTTGTCTCTTTTTTAGTGCATGTTAAGTGTTTATTATGTGTCATTATTTGTGTATGCATTATGCACATCATATTTAATCTTAAATGAAATCCTTTTTAAAAAAATTGAAATACAATATTACTTCAATTAACTTACAGTTAATTTTATTAGTTTCATATGTGCAACATAGTGATCAATATTTTTATAGATTACATACCATAAAAAGTTGTTGTAATATTATTGACTATGTTTCCTATGCCATACATTACATCCTTGTGACTTTTTTATTTTATAACTGGTAGTTTGTACCTCTTAATCCCCTTCATCTATTTTGCCCATCCCCCAACCCAACCCCCATTCTGGCAACCACTGGTTTGTTCTCTGTATCTATTAGTCTATTTTTTTTTTTTTTGCTGTGTTTTGTAGATTCCATATATAAGTGAAAACATACAGTATTTGTCTTTCTCTGTCTGACTTATTTCACTTAGCATAACACCTTCAGGTCCATCCATGTTGTGTCAAACGGCTAGATTTCATTCTTTTTATGGCTGACTAATATTCCTTTGCATGTATATACCTTTGCATGTATATACATTTTCTTTATCCGTTAGTAGACTTTTAGGTTGTTTCCATATCGTTGCTTTTGTGAACAATGCTACAGTGAACACTGGCTGCTTATATCTTTTTGAATTAGAAGTTTTTGTTCTCTTCAAATAAAATACCCAGGAGGGGAATTGCTGGATCACATAGGAGTTATATTTTTAATTTTTTAGGGAAACTCCATGCTGTTTTCCACAGCGGCTGTGCCAATTTACATTCCTACCAACATTGCACAAAGGATCCTTTTTCTCCATATCCTCATCAACACTTGTCATTTCTGTTCTTTTTGATAATAGTTGTTCTAACAGGTGTGAAGTTTTTATTTACATTTCCTTGATGATAAGCTATGTTGAGCATCTTTTCATATCTGTTGACCATGGACATCTCCATGTCTTCTTTAGAAAAATGTTCATTTGTTTCCTCTGCCCCTTATTTAATCAGATATTTTCACACTGAGTCTTAGGACTACTTTATGTTTTGGACATTAGCCTCTAATCAGATATATTGTTTGAAAATAAATGTCTTTTTCCATTTGGTAAGCTGCCTTTTCATTGTGTTGATGGTTTCCTTCACTATGCAATTGTTCTTAAGTTTGACTGGAGGTTTTTTTTTTGTTTATTTTTGTTTCCTTTAACTGAGGAGACATACAAAAAATATTGCTGAGACCAGTGTCAAAGAACATACTGCCTATGTCTTCTAGGAGTTTTATGGTTTCAGGTCTTACATGTAAGTCTTTAATCCATTTTGAGTTTATTTTTATATGTAGTGTTTAATGCCATATGTTAAATTCTAGTCTTCCACCTTTCCATAATTGAAACTCCCTTCTTCAACAATGAGAAATCTAGCTTGTATTATCCTTACTATTTACTCATTTGTTCTAGCCTAGAATTCACAAGAGTTCGTTTCAAATTACTAACTTGTATCATGGCAAAGAGCAAGCCTACCAGCTGGAATTTAATACTTTATAGCTCTTTTTTTTAAGCTAAAATTAACATACAGTGAAATGTGTATGTCTTAAGTATACAATTTGATGAGTTTTTCACTTGATAATTTTCACTTTTAGATTTATGTCTATAAATGAGTCTGTCTGCTATTTTCTACCTTTCTATCTGTCTTCCAGAATTTATAATTGTTTTCAGCTGAAAGATTTGCTTGATATCATTTATTCCACTACTGCCTGAAGCAGAAACCTAATTTTATCATTTGATAAGGCAGTGTTGATTTAGACATACCCATATCTAATGTTTACCTTTTTTGATTGTTCAGTTTTTTTGCTTGCTATTTCTTATTGCACCATATACTTTCTTTCTAGGATCATTTTTTTTAACTTCTTGAGGTATGTGTGTATATGTGCTCACTCACTTATATCCGACTCATTGTGACCTGCCAGGCTCCTCTGTCCATGGAATTTTCCAGGCATGAATACTAGAGCAGGCTGCCATTTCCTATTCCAGAAGATCTTCCTGACCCACGGATCGAAACTGCATCTCTTGTGTCTCCTGCATTGGCAGGCAGATTCTTTACTACTGTGCCACCTGGGAAGCCCCCCTTAAGGTACAGCCCTGAATAATTAATTCTCCAGTGAGAGTCAGCTCATAAACTCTCAGTTTTTGTCTAAAATGTCCTTATTTTAGCCTCATCCTTTAAACATAATTTCCTCAGAATATAATTATGGGTTGCAAATTATTTTATCTCAATAATTTAAATATATTGTGTCTTTGGTTTCTAGTTTCCATTGTTGCAGTTAGGAAGTCAGATATCAGTATTGTTTCTTCCATGGTAAATTGTCCCTTTGTTTGCTCTTAAGACCCTCTTTTCATATTTGGTGCTTTGTAGATTCACTCAGATGAGGTAAAATGTGCATGTAGATTTCTTTATTCTTCTCAGGATCACTATACTTTCTTATTCTAAAAATTCATGTAGTCCAACATTCCTGGAAAATTCTCAGTTATTATCTCTTTAACTTAAAGACAGTTAAAGAGATGTCTTTCTTACCTTATTTATTATCACACTTAAAACTGTGAATTTTAGGTTATTAAACCTCATTCTCCACATATCATAATTTCTTTTTCATATTTTCCACCTCTGTGTCTTGCTATGTTTTATTCTAGCTAACTTCTTTAGTTTTATCTTCTAGTTCACTAATTCTCCTTTTATCTACGTCAAATCTGATGGTTTACTTGTTCATTGCATTTTAAATTTTAATTATTTTTTCCATAAAAAATATTGTCTCTTTTAAAAAAACTCTCTTTAGTCTTTGGTCATATTTTGTATTCTCTTACATCTGGCTTATATTTCTGTTCTCTCCTTTATTTCTTTACAAATATTAAATGTACTTATTTTATAATCTGAATTATACAATTCCATTATTTGAAATACAGTATTTTTTCATCAGCTTTCTCTAATTGTTATTTATGTTGCGTCTTGCTTGTAGTATCTTGTTTCCTCATGAGTTTTGTGATTTTTCTTTTTGTTTTCCATCACAAGATCATGTAAACTGGGATTTTGAGCAAATTCTGTGAGGCCAGGGTTAAGGACACATTTTCCTAGAATGGATATACATTTCTTCCTGCTGGGTGCCTGGAAATAATTATCAACCAAGAATTACTCAGCTTGGTTATTTTTCAACCAATATAAATAGTGTGATTTCAGTCCCAATACTCATGTGACAACTAACCTGTAGTTATAATTAGGATGCTCATACATTCTGGTTTGCCCCAAACAATCCCAATTAAAATGTCCTTTGTCCTGATATAATTATTAATACAGTAATACCTTCTTCCACTCCCAAAAGATTCCCTGTTTGAATTATAAATTATATGTCATTCTATTAAAAAATACCAAGAGAGACTTTTTATCCCTTCCAACCATACCCAAGGCAAAACAGAAGTTTTATTATTTCTCTTTTGCAGGGAAAAATTTCTGCTTCACTCTTTCACTGAAGGTATATCTCCCAGAATCCTGATTTTACGTTGGGGTTTCCATTCCAACTTCTCAAATAAAAAGCTCTGGGTTACTGGGGATTGGCAGATGCCCTCAGGGCAGCCGCTGGCTTTAGCATGTTTACCTCTCTGGATTCATGCTTCTGCTTAGTTCTTTGCCTCTAAGGATGTTTCTTACTTTATTGTGAGCTCGGCTATATATTTAAAAGGATGTTGTAAATCTTTTATCCAGAATATTTAGTTGTTTGGTTGCAGGACACTTTTTCCTCCTAGTACAAAATCCCTGGACTCATCATAAATACTGACTTAACTGCATGTGGTATTGGAAGAGCCAATATTTCTAGTGTTGAGGTAGCCCAGAAATTTCAAAGAGCAGTTTTCCTACTTGAGAGCTCTGACTTGTCCCACTTTGTTGAAAATATGGGGACATTTTACTTGAAGGGAAAGATGTCCCCCCAAAATTATCTCTTAATGTTTTATATTCTACAGATAGAAACTGAAAACATAAAATCACTTCTGTTTTCTTTCCTTTTTAATTTTATTTTTTTAACGTTTATTTTTATTTTTTATTTTTTTTACTTCACAATTTGTATTGGTTTTGCCATACATTAACATGAATCCACCACGAGTGTACACATGTTCCCCATCCTGAACTCTCCTCCACCTCCGTCCCCATACCATCCCTCTGGGTCATCCCAGTGCACCAGCCCCGAGCATCCTATATTAGGCAGCGAACCTGGACTGGCAATTCGTTTCACATATGATAATATACATGTCTCAATGCCATTCTCCCAAAAAATCCCACCCTTGCCCTCTCCCACAGAGTCCAGAAGACTCTTCTATACATGCGTCTCTTTTGCTGTCTCGCATACAGGATTATCGTTACTATCTTTCTAAATTCCATATATATGTGTTAGTATACTATATTGGTATTTTTCTTTCTGGCTTACTTCACTCTGTATAATAGGCTCCAGTTTCATCCACCTCATTAGAACTGATTCAAATATATTCCTTTTTAATGGCTAAGTAACTGGAAGAAGCACAAACTGGAATCAAGATTACCAGGAGAAATATCAATAAGCTCAGATATGCAGATGACACTACCCTTATGGCAGAAAGTGAAGAGGAACTAAAAAGCCTCTTGATGAAAGTGAAAGTGGAGACTGAAAAAGTGGTCTTAAAGCTCAACATTCAGAAAACGAAGATCATGCCATCTGGTCCCATCACTTCATGGGAAATAGATGGGGAAACAGTGGAAACAGTGTCAGACCTTATTTTGGGGGGCTCCAAAATCAGTGCAGATGGTGACTGCAGCCATGAGATTAAAAGACACTTACTCCTTGGAAGAAAAGTTATTACCAACCTAGATAGCATATTGAAAAGCAGAGACATTACTTTGCCGACTAAGGTCCGTCTAGTCAAGGCTGTGGTTTCTCCAGTGGTCATATCTGGATGTGAGAGTTGGACTGTGAAGAAAGCTGAGCACCGAAGAATTGAAGCTTTTGAACTGTGGTGTTGGAGAAGACTCTTGAGAGTCCCTTGGACTGCAAGGAGATCCAACCAGTCCATTCTACAGGAGATCAGCCCTAGGATTTCTTTGAAAAGAGTGATGCTAAGGCTGAAACTCCAGTACTTTGGCCACCTCATGCAAAGAGTTGACTCATTGGAAAAGACTCTGATGCTGGGAGGGATTGAGGGCAGGAGGAGAAGGGGACGACAGAGGATGAGATGGCTGGATGGCATCACTGACTCGATGGATGTGAGTCTGAGTGAACTCAAGAAGTTGGTGATGGACAGGGAGGCCTGGCGTGCTGCGGTTCATGGGGTCGCAGAGAGTTGGACACGACTGAGCGACTGAACTGAACTGAACTGAGTGCTCCATTGTGTATATGTACGAAAGCTTTCTTATCGATTCATCTGCTGATGGACATCTAGGTTGCTTCCTTGTCCTGGCTATTATAAATAGTGCTGCAATGAACATTGAGGTACATGTGTCTCTTTCAATTCTGGTATCTTTGGTGTGCATGCCCAGCAGTGGAATTGCTGGGTCGTATGGCAGTTTTATTTCCAGTTTTTTAAGGACTCTCCACACTGTTCTCCATAGTGGCTGTGCTAGTTTGCATTCCCACCAACAGTGTAAGAGGGTTCCCTTTTCTCCACACCCTCTCCAGCATTCATTGCTTGTAGACTTTTGGATCGCAGCCATTCTGACTGGCGTGAAATGGTACCTCATTGTGGTTTTGATTTGCATTTCTCTGATAATGAATGATGTTGAGCATCTTTTCATGTATTTTTTAGCCATCTATATGTCTTCTTTGGAGAAATGTCTGTTTAGTTCTTTGGCCCATTTTTGATTGGGTCGTTTATTTTTCTGGAATTGAGCTGCAGGAGTTACTTGTATATTTTTGAGATTAGTTGTTTGTCAGTTGCTTCATTTGCTTTTATTTTCTCCCATTCTGAAGGCTGTCTTTTCACCTTGCTTATAGTTTCCTTTGTTGTACAGAAGCTTTTAAGTTTAACTAGGTCTCATTTGTTTACTTTTGCTTTTATTTCCAATATTCTGGGAGGTGGGTCATAGAGGATCCTACTGTGATTTATGTCAGAGAATGTTTTGCTTATGTTCTCCTCTAGGAGTTTAATCGTTTCTGGTCTTACGTTTACATCTTTAATCCATTTTGAGTTTATTTTTGTGTATGGTGTTAGAAAGTGTTCTAGTTTCATTCTTTTACAAGTGGTTGACCAGTTTTCCCAGCACCACTTGTCAAAGAGATTGTCTCTTCTCCATTGTATATTCTTGCCTCCTTTGTCAAAGATAAGGTGTCCATAGGTGTGTGGATTTATCTCTGGGCTTTCTATTTTGTTCCATTGATCTATATTCCTGTCTTTGTGCCAGTACCATACTGTCTTGATGACTGTGGCTTTGTAGTAGAGCCTGAAGTCAGGCAGGTTGATTCCTCCAGTTCCATTCTTCCTTCTCAAGATTGCTTTGGCTATTTGAGGTTTTTTGTATTTCCATACAAATTGTGAAATTATTTGTTCTAGCTCTGTGAAAAGTACCGTTGGTAGCTTGATAGGGATTGCATTGAATCTATAGATTGCTTTGGGTAGTATACTCATTTTGACTATATTCATTCTTCTGATCCGTGAACACGGTATATTTTTCCATCTATTAGTGTCCTCTTTGATTTCTTTCACCAGTGTTTTATAGTTTTCTATACATAGGTCTTTTGTTTCTTTAGGTAGATATATTTCTAAGTATTTTATTTTTTTCGTTGCAATGGTGAATGGAATTGTTTCCTTAATTTCTCTTTCTGTTTTCTCATTGTTATTGTATAGAAATGCAAGGGATTTCTGTGTGTTGATTTTATATCCTGAAACTTTACTATATTCATTGATTAGCTCTAGTAATTTTCTGATGGAGTCTTTAGGGTTTTCTGTGTAGAGGATCATGTCATCTGCACACAGTGAGAGTTTTACTTCTTCTTTTCCAATTTGAATTCCTTTTGTTTCTTTTTCTGCTCTGAAAAAGAGAAGCAAAAGAGTTTTGCTGTGGCCAAAACTTCCAAAACTATATTGAATAGTAGTGGTGAGAGTGGGCACCCTTGTCTTGTTCCTGACTTTTGGGGAAATCCTTTCAGTATTTCACCTTTGAGGATGTTTGCTGTGGGTTTGTCATATATAGCTTTTATTATGTTGAGGTATGTTCCCTCTATTCCTGCTTTCTGGAGGGTTTTTATCATACATGGATGTTGAACTTTGTCGAAGGCTTTCTCTGCATCTATTGAGATAATCATATGGCTTTTATATTTCAATTTGTTAATGTGGTGGATTACATTGATTGATTTGCAGATATTGAAGAATCCTTGCATCCTTGGGATAAAGCCCTCATGGTCATGATGTATGATCTTTTTAATGTGTTTTTGGATTCTGTTTGCTAGAATTTTGTTAAGGATTTTTGTATCTATGTTCATCAGTGATATTGGCCTGTAGTTTTCTTTTTTTGTGGCATCTTTGTCAGGTTTTGGTATTAGGGTGATGGTCGCCACATAGAATGAGTTTGGAAGTTTACCTTCCGCTGCAATTTTCTGGAAGAGTTTGAGTAGGATAGGTGTTAGCTCTTCTCTAAATTTTTGGTAGAATTCAGCTGTGACACTGTTTGATCCTGGGCTTTTGTTTGCTGGAAGATTTCTGATTACAGTTTCAATTTCTGTGCTTGTGATATGTCTGTTAAGATTTTCTATTTCTTCCTGGTTCAGTTTTGGAAAGTTGTACTTTTCTAAGAATTTGTCCATTTCTTCTTCAAGTTGTCCATTTTATTGGCATATAGTTGCTGATAGTAGTCTCTTATGATCCTTTGCATTTCTGTGTTGTCTGTGTAATCTCTCCATTTTCATTTCTAATTTTGTTGATTTGATTTTTCTCCCTTTGTTTCCTGATGAGTCTGGCTAATGGTTTGTCAATCTTATTTATCCTCTCAAAGAACCAGCTTTTGGCTTTGTTGATTTTTGCTATGGTCTCTTTTGTTTCTTTTGCATTTATTTTTGCCCTAATGTTTAAGATTTCTTTCCTTCTACTAACCCTGGGGTTCTTCATTTCTTCCTTTTCTAGTTGCTTTAGGTGTAGAGTTAGGTTATTTATTTGACTTTTTCTTGTTTCTTGAGGTAAGCCTGTATTGCTATGAACCTTCCCCTTAGCACTGCTTTTACAGTGTCCCACAGGTTTTGGGTTGTTGTGTTTTCATTTTCATTCGTTTCTATGCATATTTTTATTTCTTCTGTGATTTGTTAGTTATTCAGAGTGTGTTGTTCAGCCTCCATAGGTTGGAATTTTTAATAGTTTTTCTCCTGTTATAGAGATCTAATCTTACTGCATTGTGGTCAGAGAAGATGCTCGGAATGATTTCAACTTTTTTTAATTTACCAAGGTTAGATTTATGGCCCAGGATGTGATCTGTCTTGGAGAAGGTTCTGTGTGTGCCTGCGAAAAAGGTGAAATTCATTGTTTTGGGGTGAAATGCCCTATAGATATCAATTATGTCTACTGGTCTCTTGTATCATTTAAAGTTTGTGTTTCCTTGTTAATTTTCTGTTTAGTTGATCTATAAGTGTGAGTGGGGTATTAAAGTCTCCCACTATTATTGTGTTATTGTTAATTTCCCCTTTCATACTTGTTAGCATTTGTCTTACATATTGTGGTGCTCCTATGTTGGGTGCATATATATTTTATTTATAATTGTTATATCTTCTTCTTGGATTGATCCTTTGATCATTATGTAGTGTCATTCTTTGTCTCTTTTCACAGCCTTTGTTTTAAAGTATATTTTATCTGATATGAGTATTGCTACTCCTGCTTTCTTTTGGTCTCTGTTTGCATGGAATATCTTTTTCCAGCCCTTCACTTTCAGTCTGTGTGTGTCCCTTGTTACGAGGTGGGTCTCTTGTAGACAACATATTAGGGGTCTTGTTTTTGTATCCATTCAGCCAGTCTTTGTCTTTTGGTTGCAGCATTCAACCCATTTACATTTAAGGTAATTATTCATAAGTATGATCCCATTGCCATTTACTTTATTATTTTGGGTTCAAGTTTATACACCCTTTCTGTGTTTCCTGTCTAGAGAAGATCCTTTAGCATTTGTTGGAGAGCTGGTTTGGTGGTGCTGAATTCTCTCAGCTTTTGCTTGTCTGTAAAGCTTCTGATTTCTCCTTCATATTTGAATGAGATCCTTGCTGGGTACACTAATCTGGGCTGTAGGTAATTTTCTTTCATCACTTTAAGTATGTCCTGCCATTCCCTCCTGGCCTGAAGAGTTTCTATTGAAAGATCAGCTGTTATCCTTGTGGGAATGCCCTTGTGTGTTATTTCTTGTTTTACCCTTGCTGCTTTTAATATTTGTTCTTTGTGTTTGATCTTTGTTAATTTGATTAATATGTGTCTTGGGGTGTTTCACCTTGAGTTTATCCTGTTTGGGACTCTGTGGGTTTCTTTGACTTGGGTGATTATTTCCTTACCCATTTTAGGGAAGTTTTCAACTATTATCTCCTCAAGTATTTTCTCATGGTCTTTCTTTTTGTCTTTTTCTTCTGGGACTCCTATAATTCGAATGTTGGAGCGTTTCATATCGTCCTGGAGGTCTCTGAGAATGTCCTCATTTCTTTTAATTCGTTTTTCTTGTTTCCTCTCTGATTCATTTATTTCTACCATTCTATCTTCTATTTCACTAATCCTATGTTCTGCCTCTCTTATTCTACTATTTGTTGCCTCCAGAGTGTTTCTGATCTCATTTATTGCATTATTCATTATATATTGACTCTTTTTTATTTCTTCTAGGTCCTTGTTAAACCTTTCTTGCATCTTCTCAATCCTTGTCTCTAGGCTATTAATCTGTGATTCCATTTTGATTTCAAGATTTTGGATCATTTTCACTATCAATATTCGGAATTCTTTCTCAGGTAGATTCCCTACCTCTTCCTCTTTTGTTTGGTTTGGTGGGCAACTCTCCTGTTCCTTTACCTGCTGGGTATTTCTCTTCCTCTTCATCTTGTTTATATTGCTGTGTTTGGGGTGGCCTTTCTGTATTCTGGCAGTTTGTGGAGTTCTCTTTATTGTGGAGTTTCTCACTGTGGGTGGGTTTGGACGGGTGTCTTGTCAAGGTTTCCTGGTTAGGGAAGCTTGTGTCGGTGTTCTGCTGAGTGGAGCTGGATTTATTCTCTCTGGAGTGCAATGAAGTGTCCAGTAATGAGTTATGAGATGTCAGTGGGTTTGAAGTGACTTTGGGCAGCCTGTATATTGAAGCTCAGGGCTCTGTTCCTATGTTGGTAGAGAATTTGTGTTGTATGTCTTGCTCTGGAACTTGTTGGCCCTTGAGTGGTGCTTGGTCTCAGTGTAGGTATGGAGGCGTTTGATGAGCTCCTACCAATTAATGTTCCCTGGAGTCAGGAGTTCTCTGATGTTCCCAGGATTTGGACTTAAGCCTCCTGCCTCTGGTTTTCAGTCTTATTCTCAAAGTAGCATCAAGACTTCTCCATCTATATAGCACCGATGATAAAACATCTAGGTTAAAGATGAAAAATTTCTCCACAGTGAGGGACACCAAGAGAGGTTCACAGAGTTACATGGAGAAGAGAAGAGGGAGGAGGGTGATAGAGGTGACCAGAAGGAGAAGAGGGGAAATCAAAAGAGGAGAGAGCAAGCTAGCCAGTAATCACTTCCCTGTGTGCTCTCCACAGTCTGGACTGCTAAGAGATGTTCACGGAGTTTCACAGAGAAGAGAGAGGGAGGAAGGAGACAGAGGTGGCCAGGAGCATAAAGGGGGGAATCAAAAGGAGAGAGGCAGGTCCAGCCAGTAATCAGTTCCCTAAGTGTTCTCCACAGTCCGGAACACAGAGATTCACAGAGTTGGGTAGAGAAGAGGAGGGGGTGGGAGGAGATAGAGGCGATCTGGTGGAGAAAAAGGAGAGTCCAAAGGGGGAAAGAGCAGTCAAGCCAGTAATCTCCCAAGTAAAAATGGGTACTGAAGATTGGGTTCTTAAAGGTACAAATTTGATAACAAATACCAAAAAGCAAAGATTAAAAATCTAGAGTAGAGGTTGGATTCTCAAAAATACAATATTAAAGGAAAAAAAGTCACAAAATTATAAAATATATATGAGGTTTGCTTTAAAAAATAGGGTCTTTTTCTTTTTCAAAGTAATAGTTGGTTATAAAAATGAAAATTAAAGGAGTAATAGAGGACTTAAAAATAAAAAATTTTAATTTAAAGAATGATAATAGTAAAAAATATCTAGGACTTTCTCTGGTGGTGTTGTGGTCAGTGTGGAGTCAGTTCATTTTCAGATAGTTCCTTGATCCAGCTTATACTTCTCATGTAATCGGTGCCAACTGCAGAGTTTTAATCTGTTGCACCTGTCACTTCCAGAGTGGTTCCCTCTGTTCTAGCTTCTTCTGTTTGCTGGCCTCTTCAGTGTCTAATTTCCGCCCTGACCCAAGGGGGCGGTGGTGGACACTTTTTTGGGCTCACTTGTTCAGTCGTGCTGTGGGGAGAGAGGAACGCTGCAAATAACACTGGTGTGTGTTCACAGTGTCTCAGCCACCCTGGGCTTGCCCCTGCTCACAGCGTGTGTGCTTTCCCTGTCTACCCTGCTTAGGCTCTAGGTTGCTCTGCCAGGAACTGTCTGAGGCCGGCCCTGGGCTGCATGCACCTCCCAGGTCTAAGCCATTCAGGTTCAGGTACTGGGGTAGTCCTCAGAGGTGCAGATTTGGTTGGGTCTGCATTTTGTGCCCTTCCCAGGTCCAAGCTGCTCAGGTGACCAGGTGTTTGGCGAGCACAGTCGTTGCGACTTATCGCCTCCCCTGTCCCTGCCACTCAGTTTTCTGGGTGTACAACCGGCGCACCTTCTCAGGGGATGTCGACCATCCAGAATCCCAAGAAGTCTTGGTTAGCAATGAAGCCTGCTTGCAGTTTGGTAGATGATGCCTCTCTGGGACCACAATTGCCCCCTTCCGGCTCTGGCTGCCTTTGCCATCCTGTCTCTGGCAGAGATGGGCCGGTCCGTAGCTGGCTAGCTGTGCTCAGTCCTTTGGTCTGTGAGCGGGCCTGGCGGTGTCTTAATTTAGAGCTTTTCTCTGCGGTAGCTCTCCCACGGTCTGGTTTGCTATCTCAAGTTAGTTTCCTCAGATTGCCCTCGGGGCATTCAGGCCTGTCCTTACTCTAAGCAATGGAGCCCATGTCTCCCTGCCCATCTCCCGCTTACTAGTGGCGGATGCAGGCATCTGTGCTGCTTCTCCGCTGGGAGTTACCGTTGGGCACGTAATCTGTGGGTTTTAATTATTTATTTATTTTTCCTCCTGGTGAAGAGGAACTAAAAAGCCTCTTGATGAAAGTGAAAGAGGAGAGTGAAAAAGTTGGCTTAAAGCTCAACATTCAGAAAACGAAGATCATGGCATCCAGTCCCATCACTTCATGGGAAATAGATGGGGAAACAGTGGAAACAGTGTCAGACTTTATTTTTCGGGGCTCCAAAATCACTGCAGATGGTGACTGCAGCCATGAAATTAAAAGACGCTTACTCCTTGGAAGAAAAGTTATGACCAACCTAGATAGCATATTCAAAAGCAGAGACATTACTTTGCCGACTAAGGTTCGTCTAGTCAAGGCTATGGTTTTTCCGGTAGTCATGTATGGATGTGAGAGTTGGACTGTTAAGAAAGCTGAGCGCCGAATAATTGATGCTTTTGAACTGTGGTGTTGGAGAAGACCCTTGAGAGTCCCTTGGACTGCAAGGAGATCCAACCAGTCCATTCTGAAGGAGATCAGCCCTGGGATTTCTTTGAAAAGAATGATGCTAAAGCTGAAACTCCAGTACTTTGGCCACCTCATGTGAAGTGTTGACTCATTGGAAAAGACTCTGATGCTAGGAGGGATTGGGGGCAGGAGGAGAAGGGAACGACAGAGGATGAGATGGCTCAATGGCATCACTGACTTGATGGACGTGAGTCTGAGTGAACTCGGGGAGTTGGTGATGGACAGGGAGCACTGGCATGCTGCGATTAATGGGGTCGCAAAGAGTCGGACACGACTGAGCGACTAAACTGATCATAGAAGGTAGAATATAATATTATTATATATATAATAAAAATGAGGAAAATGAGGCAAAGAGAAGTTAAATAACTTATCCATGGCCCACTAAGAGTAAGTAATGGAGCTGGAATCCACAGCCAGCCTGTCTGTAATACTCATGACATCAACCACTACTTCTTATACTCCTTGATCCATTCATTTGCTTTCTTCTTATCATCTTATCATCATAAAATGAATGCTCATGGAGGAAGGTACTGCTATATTAATACCTATTATAGCCTTCCTAGTACTTGGCGAATGGAAAAAATATCCAAAATCCACTCAAGATATAAAGGATTCAAAAGCATAGGGAAAAAAAATGCCAATCTTGTTACATACAGATAAGCACTGTGGGAAAACACCAACTTTTTAAACCTAAGTCATAAATGCTTCTCATTTCTCCATCCCTTTTCTTATTCTGTTCTATTTACCTCATAGATGCTTTCCTTTGTTAAGTGACTATTTCTTGCTTATATTTTTAATACCACTCAAATATTATCTCCATTAAAAAAAAATCTCCAGTGAACTCATCCTCCGCATAGGCTTGGTCACTCATGGGTGCTATCACAGCATTTTTTGCTTACCTTTATAGCAACACTTAACTGTATTATGCTGAACCATATCAAATCATCATTTTTATAGGTCAAGGTTGAATGTCAGCAAAATCATATGGTTCAACCTAAATGTATTGTGCATATGTATACTCCACGAGATTCACAGCTAGAAACCGTGTGTACTTTTCTTCTTTAATTTAGTCCTAGATGTATGTTCAAAAAATGACTGCTGAGTTAAGTTAATGTCAACATACAAGTTCAGTTCAGTCACTCAGTCGTGTCCGACTCTTTGCGACCCCATGAATTGCAGCACGCCAGGCCTCCCTGTCCATCACCAACTCCCCGAGTTGACTCAGACTCATGTCCATCAAGTCAGTGATGCCATCCAGCCATCTCATCCTCTGTCGTCCCTTTCTCCTCCTGCCCTCAATCCCTCCCAGCATCAGAGTCTTTTCCAATGAGTCAACTCTTCGCATGAGGTGGCCAAAGTACTGGAGTTTCAGCTTTAGCATCATTCTTTTCAAAGAAATCCCAGGGCTGATCTCCTTCAGAATGGACTGGTTGGATCTCCTTGCAGTCCAAGGGACTCTCAAGAGTCTTCTCCAACACCACAGTTCAAAAGCATCAATTCTTCGGCACTCAGCCTTCTTCACAGTCCAACTCTCACATCCATACATGACTACTGGAAAAACCATAGCCTTGACTATACAGACCTTAGTCAGCAAAGTAATGTCTCTGCTTTTGAATATACTATCTAGGTTGGTCATAACTTTCCTTCCAAGGAGTAAGCGTCTTTTAATTTCATGGCTGCAGTCACCATCTGCAGTGATTTTGGGGCCCCAAAAAATAAAGTCTGACACTGTTTCCACTGTTTCCCTATCTATTTCCCATGAAGTGATGGGACTGGATGCCATGATCTTCGTTTTCTGAATGTTGAGCTTTAAGCCAACTTTTTAGTCTCCTCTTTCACTTTCATCAAGAGGCTCTTTATTTCTTCTTCACTTTCTGCCATAAGGGTGGTGTCATCTGCATATCTGAGGTTATTGATATTTCTCCCAGCAATCTTGATTCCAGCTTGTGTTTCTTCCAGTCCAGCGTTTCTCATGATGTACTCTGCATAGAAGTTAAAGAAGCAGTGTGACAATATACAGTCTTGACGTACTCCTTTTCATATTTGAAACCAGTCTGTTGCTCCATGTCCAGTTGTAACTGTTGCTTCCTGACCTGCATACAGATTTCTCAAGAGGCAGGTCAGGTGGTCTGGTATTCCCATCTCTTTCAGAATTTTCCACAGTTTATTGTGATCCACACATTCAAAGGCTTTGGCATAGTCAGTAAAGCAGAAGTAGATGTTTTCTGGAACTCTCTTGCTTTTTTGATGATTCAGTGGATGTTGGCAATTTGATCTCTGGTTCCTCTGCCTTTTCTAAAACCAGCTTGAACATCAGGGAGTTCACAGTTCACGTATTGCTGAAGCCTGGCTTGGAGAATTTAGAGCATGACTTTACTAGCATGTGAGATGAGTGCAATTGTGTGGTAGTTTGAGCATTCTTTTGCATTGCCTTTCTTAGGGATTGGAATGAAAACTGACCTTTTCCAGTCCTGTGGCCACTGCTGAGTTCTCCAAATTTGCTGGCATATTGAGTGCAGCACTTTCACAGCATCATCTTTCAGGATTTGAAATAGCTCAGCTGGAATTCCATCACACACTAGGGGCTATATTAAAAAAACCAATACAGTATTGTAAAGTAAAATAAAGCAAAATTTTAAAATTTTTTTAAATATCCAAAAAAAAAATATCTTAATCATTGACATCTATTGCATGGACATCAACCAGTCAGAAGAGATACTGGCCATAAACAGCTGCTAAAACTGCCCCCATTCTCTCATCTGCATATCTACCAAGCCTATGCCAAGGATACGTACAAGAATAAGACTTTGGGGTTGTAGAGAACCCCCAAATTGGATTCTAATCAACTGTATTTAATGTTTAAACCTTCTCTTTAACAGTGTCTTTCTCAAGCAAGAATTCTTAATTCCTAATTCCCTCCTTTCCCATGAGATTAGCACCATGTTGACCCCACAAGTGGTCATTAGCAGGACACAACAGCTACTGAGACAACACTTCTCCCTTTCCCCTGCTGCACTCACAGAATGCTCTGGATCTGTGCTTCTTACACCCTCAGATCTTACAAGCTACTTTGAAAAGTGGGAACATCAGAACTTCCCTAGTGGTCCAGTGGTTAAGAATCCACTTTCCAAAGCAGGAGATGTGGGTTTGATCCCTGGTCAGAAAACTAAGATCCCACATGCTATGGGGCAATTAAGCCTGTGCACCACAACTAGAGAGCCCATGCACCGCCACAAAGATCCCGTATGCTGCAAGTAAGACTCAACGCAGCCGAAATAAATAAATATTTTTAAAGAATGGGAACATAGATTTGCCAACCTTTCACATTACTAAGAGCATTCAAAAATTAAATCACATCTAGTATCATCATGAAAGAAAAAAAAATTGAAACACTAAAGAAGTACTATCAGGATAAATAATGCTACTATAATTAAGTTAAATCAATGACCTCTGTCTTTGTCTTTAACTGTAGTTTGTTTAATTGCATATTTTTATTAGCTACAAATCTATCTTTAGGAAATTTTATCATTAGTAAACATCACGTTTTTTGCCTGAAATTTCACTTGCAATTATAATTATAGCATATGCATAGAGAGACTTTAAAAATGGTAAATGATGCCTGAATTTTTTTTAATGCTACTTTTGATTTACAGCTAAGTTTTGACATATTTATAGGTCTGTGACTTTTATTTACCAAGTTGTATTTTGTTTTGATAATCTATTTTAGTAGAAAATTCAAGTAGCTGTAATTGCATGAAAAATAACATATTTTCCTATACGGATTTTTCTCATTTTAGCTAATGAAAATTCTGCCGATTAGGCACTGGGAAAGTATCTGTCAGTAGTTAATTCTAATAGAGACACCAGAGCATTCTCTCCACTATTAATCTGTGGATAATGGAAAGCCTATTTCTTAAGTACACACAGAAGAAAGAATAGAAAAAATACTGGCTATGACACCAAATGAATTGCCTTCCTCCTACACTACTGTGCCCTTGTAACCTAGGGCATGTAGAGCAGGCTGGCAGCCATTGCATTACAGATTTAAAAGCGCTGGAATCTCTCGGTCCTGTAGTAGGTTGCCTGATGGATTGGTGAGTAATGTACTTGAAGAGTGCATTACTGAGCTCTAGACTAATGGCCACCTCTTGCCCATGGCCTTTATGGTAGATCATTCATTGTGCTGCCTCATCAGCTTCCTGCCAGTCTGTATCTGGCATGAGCACTGGCTGTTCAAAAGCTTATTAATCCCCTAGGAATGGGTCCAACTGCAAATGTCACTGTGGATTACGCAAAAGTGGGGATGTTCTAGTACTATGGGGACAACACAGTTGTTCTTTGAATTCAAGAATCCTCATTTTAGAAGATGAAATTAGTTCACCAGTCAAGTATATTACCATCCATAGCAAATCTTATAAAAAGTAAGAAATTTCCAATAAAATGAATGCAATGAATGATGATTTCCAGGTTTTAAGTTTTACAGGGATGAAAATATCTTAAAGGGGATCTCTACAATGTTAACTAACAACATATAAGTCATCTAAGAAGACATCACATCACAAAATAACTTTATATTGCATTTTTATTTAGCTTTTCTCTTTCTCAGATGTTTTGCTGGTTCCACAATTTTTAAAAGGTGAAAGGTCTGTAATTTCCACCTGTAAAGTAATGTAGACTTTCCTCTGAAAGGCATATAATATTACCATAAAGAGTAAAATTAAATAATCACAAATGGTATTTGATGGCAGAATTTTATTCACTGAAAATGTGTGAAATATTTACTGTTGATTTAGTACAGAAAATTATTATTTTTTAACAAAAAAGATCATTTCTATATTGTCAAAGTAGAGGTCTACACAAATTACAGTTTTGCTACATTGTTATGAATTATAATTAGCATGTGAAAAGAACAATAACTTAATAAATATCTTAGGTCATTGGTGCTTTAATATCCACAACATCATCATGTTTCTTCAAATTCAGTGTCTGGAAATTGAGTGTGTAAAATAAGACAAAAGAAACCAAGCAAATAATAGATCACATGTTCTGCTTTATTGACTATGCCAAAGCCTTTGACTGTGTGGATCATAATAAACTGTGGAACATTCTGAAAGAGGTGGGAATACCAGACCACCTGACCTGCCTCTTGAGAAACCTGTATACAGGTCAGGAAGCAACAGTTAGAACTGGACATGGAACAACAGACTGGTTCCAAATAGGAAAAGGAGTACGTCAAGGCTGTATATTGTCACCCTGCTTATTTAATTATATGCAAAGTATATCATGAGAAACACTGGACTGGAGGAAGCACAAGCTGTAATCAAGATTGCCAGGAAAAATATCAATAACCTCAGATATGCAGATGACACCACCCTTATGCCAGAAAGTGAAGAGAAACTAAAAAGCCTCCTGATGAAAGTGAAAGAAAGAGGAGAGTGAAGAAGTTGGCCTAAAGCTCAACATTCAGAAAACGAAGATCATGGCATCCGGTCCCCTCACTTCATGGGAAATAGATGGGGAAACAGTGGAAACAGTGTCAGACTTTATTTTTTGGGCTCCAAAATCACTGCAGATGGTGATTGCAGCCATGAAATTAAAAGACACTTACTCCTTGGAAGGAAAGTTATGACCAACCTAGATAGCATATTAAAAAGCAGAGACATTGCCAACAAAGGTCCGTCTAGTCAAAGCTATGGTTTTTCCTGTGGTCATGTATGGATGTGAGAGTTGGACGGTGAAGAAAGCTGCGTGCCGAAGAATTGATGCTTTTGAACTGTGGTGTTGGAGAAGACTCTTGAGAGTCCCTTGGACTGCAAGGAGATCCAACCTGTCCATTCTAAAGATCAGTCCTGGGTGTTCTTTGGAAGGAATGATGCTAAAGCTGAAACTCCAGTACTTTGGCCACCTCATGTGAAGAGTTGACTCATTGGAAAAGACTCTGATGCTGGGAGGGATTGAGGCCAGAAGGGGACGACAGAGGATGAGATGGCCGGAAGGCGTCACCGACTCAATGGACGTGTGTTTGAGTGAACTCCGGGAGTTGGTGATGGACAGGGAGGCCTGGCATGCCGCAATTCATGGGGTCGCAAAGAGTCAGACACGACTGAGCAACTGAACTAAACTGAACTGTGATTCAGAACTAAGAACAGCCTATAATTCTAGGAGAATTTGGAGGAGAGGGAAGTCAATGATGACTTGAGAAAAAAGAAAGTTAACGGAGGAGCTGACTCTTAAGTGGACTAGAATTTGGGTAAGCAATGGGGAGAGTGAGTATTCAGGTTAGTAAAATAACAGGAGCAAAAGCACAGAAATGTTAAATTAGTATTAAATAAATATTGGGCTTCCCAGTTGGCGCTAGTGGTAAAGAACTTGCCGATGCAGGAGACATAAGAAATGCAGGTTTGATATCTGGGTCTCGAAGATCCCGTGGAGGAGGGCATGACCACCCACTCCAGTATTCTTGCCTGGAGAATCCCTTGGAAAGAGGAACCTGGCAGGCTACAGTCCAAAGGGTCACAAAAAGTCAGAAACGACTGAAGTGACTTAGCACACACAAGTAAATATTAAGGACTAGAAAGAAGTAAAGCCTGACCAGGGCAGAGGATTTGGGTTTGGAAGTAGTAGAAAACAGAGTACATGCTGAGGGGACTTATGAATCTGGCAATGTGGTAGACTAAATTGTCTAGAAATCCTCCTGGTACAATCATCTAGAAATGCTAAACAGAATAGAATGTATTTCTTCTGGCATATATATCTTACTTTCTAGAAAAATGACAAAAATATTCAGGATTCAGAGATGAGCTAGACACTTACAACCAGAGTGATAAACATGTGAATTGAGGTTGTGGTTGCCCCAAGAAGTTGGATATGGTGGGATGTGGAAGTTGTTGGCCTTGGAAATCTAGAAGCTTGAGTTAACAACCTTGAGTAGACGGAAAATGAGACCTTAAGCCAAGGAGTTGGAACTAAACACCACTTGCTTTACACCTTGTCCTTTAAAAGCTAGGACCTTTAAATCCATAAATGATACATCATTTTGAAAGGATAGATTAAGGGGAAAATATACCAACTGCACAGGGAAATGACAAGGAAGCTTGTCAGTCTTGGACTGAATTTTTTTAAGATTTTTTTATTTAGAATAATAACAATGATGTGCCATGTATGAGTTTGGGAATACATAATAAATAGTACCTGCATGATCTGGTAATTCCCAAAGGCAGAAATTAATAGAAAAATTTGCTGCAGAACAGTAAAACACCTAGAGAAAACTAACACAAAACTCTTTGGAAGTAAATTTTACAGATAAAAGCCATTAGCTCTTGATTCAATAATATATAATGCCTAAAGAAACTATCTACAATAAGTAGCAGTCATTAAACATAGTGTTGCTACATAGCAGGATTAAACTCCCTATGTAGTCAATCCAACTTCTTTAGGAAAAGATTAGTGCCAACGGAGAGAGGTAATAATCAAAGAGATAATGATTCAAAATTTTCCAGTACAGATGTAAGGCATGAATCATCAGGTAATATAATAAAACCTTAGTTTTATTTACTTCTTCCAAGATACTCTGTAGTAAAACTGCAGAATACCAAAGACTAAGAGGAAAAATTTTAAGCAATTAAAAAATTAGATCACTAATATCTACAGCAGATTTCACAATAGTAGCAGCAGAAAATAGAGGGCTTAATGCTACAGGAAAAAAACCCTGTCAATTTGAAATTCTCTGTCCTTATAAATGTTTATTCAAGAGTGATGATTTTTTAAATGACATTTTCAGACAAATGAAAACTTGGAGTTTACATTTATATACCTTCACTGGAAAAAAAATTAAAGAATGTTCTTCAGAAGGAAGGGCTTTAAAGCTAGAAGCAAGATGAAGACAGGAAGAAGCAATGCTGAAGAAAGAAAATGACCAACATATAGGTAAATCTAAATAATTTCTACTTATATAAGAAAATAATAAAAATAATATGTATTTTGGAGGGTACAAAAAAAGGAACTAAAATACTAAGGAACTAAAAATAGTAATATTAAAATAAAAAAAAGAAACCGAGTCCTTTTATTTGTGGAGAGTGATTAGTTACAGACTCTCTTAATTCAAATGTATGTGTTCAAAAGATGAGAAGACAAGCAAACAAGTGAAAGGTATGGATTGGAAATAAGTAAGTAGCAAACAATATAACTATTCATATAGAAATGCCAAACGAATCTAACAAAGTATTAAACCTAATAAAAGAGTACAATCAGATTATTTGACACATGTTTGATAAGCAAAAAGTCAATCACATTTCCATATATCAGCAACAAACTGTCATAAAATGTAATTTTAGGAAAAAATATCAATTTACAATAACATAAATCACAGTCATCTTGGCATAAGTCTAACAAATATTAGAGGAACTTCAGGGAGATTATTGGGGTTTTCCAGGTGGCATTAGTGGTACAGAACCTGCCTGCCTTTGCGGAAGACATAAGAGAAGCAGGTTCCATCCCTGGGGGAAGATCCCCTGGAAGAGGGTATGGCAACTCTGCTCCAGTATTCTTACCTGGAGAATCCCATGGACAGAGGAGCCTGGCAGGTTACAGTCCATAGGGTCGCAAGGAGTTGGACATGACTGAAGCAAGTTAGCACACACGCATGCAGGGAGAATATTGATCTCCTAATTACTGTCTGAAGCATCTGTCAACCTACTTCTTATTGTTTTTTTCTCTTGATTGTACATCATGTTTTCTTGCTTCTTTACATGTCTCGTAATATTTTATTATATGACAAACATTGTGTGTAGGAAAATGGATAGAGAGAGACTGAAGTATATTTTCTTCTGTTTAATTTGGGTTTTTCCCCAAGAGGGTAAACTCTATGTGTGGCATCTAAGGTGAAGAAGTGATCATTCAAACTTCAAAAGAAGTCAAAGCTTAATCTGTAACAGATACAACTTTAATAAAGATTAATCTCATTTTGTATAGCCCAATGTTCAATCCCCCTAGGCTGCCTCCTACCCACTCCAGTGTTCTTGCCTGGAGAATCCCAGTGACGAGGGAACATGGTAGGCTGCCGTCTATGGGATCGCACAGAGTCAGACACGATTGAAGCGACTTAGCAGCAGCAGCAGCAGGCTGCCTCCACCTAGAAGCTAATCCTTTTTATCTTATCAGTATAAAGTTTAGAGGGGTTTGGCCTGCAGTTGCAGCTAATTTCCATTCATCTTTGTTTTTAGCTACACCAAAGTCCTAAATTCCAGGATCTCAAGAATGTAAAAGATTACTCAAATTCTTTATTATTTTAAGCCCTGCCTTCACTGATGCTCTATCAACAAAATTTGAGGTGGAGAAAGAATTATTATGCCAAGTGAACTAATAGTGTGTATGGGGTTCCTACAGACTCCAATCTGCCCCCATTAGCCCTCATTATTCCTGATAGCTTCATTGGTTTCCTCTTGACCCTATAAAATCTCTCCATTTTTCACAGATTTTTTTTTTTTTTTACTAACCATTGAAGGGTTCCTTTCTTCGTTCTTCCTTTTGCTGCTTATCTTCTAAACGAATTCATCATGACTACCTAGCTTGTACCAGTTTGTATGATTTTAATTTTATCTGTCTCGTTGTTGTTGTTACCATGGGACAAAGTGTAACAAGATTTATAATTTAGGAAAATTTTCTAGCAATTTTTTGGCCCCTAGATTAAAGTGGTAAGTGAGTAGAGACAGTGAAACTTGTTGGAAGGTGATTGTTTTAGTGTGGACTAAAGATAATAACCTTAATCAAATCTTTCAAGAAAGAATGTAGAAGAGTGAGCCAATCTAAGAAATCAGAACTTATAGCAATGTGTAAATGCTGTGGAATGGAAAATAAGATTATAAGATTGTCTAGGACCAGTTTATGACTCTAAGCATTTTTTAAAATTCAGCAGACCTTGAGAAATTTCAAGGAGTGGATTTTAAAGGGCTTCCCGTGTAGCTCAGTAGGGAAAGAATCCGCCTGCAATGTGGGAGACCTGGATTCAATCCCTGGGTTGGGAAGATCTCCTGGAAAAGGGAAAGGCTATCCACTCCAGTATTCTGGCCTGGAGAATCCGATGGAGTATATAGTCCATGGGGTCACAAAGAGTCGGACACGACTGAGCAACTTTCACTTAAATATTAGTCTAGAAATGACAAGGAGAACAAATTCAGTTCAGATCATTCAGTTGTGTCTGACTCTTTGTGACCACATGGACTGCAGCATGCCAGGCTTCCTTGTCCATCACTAACTCCTGGAGATTGCTCAAACTCATGTCCATTGAGTCAGTGATGCCATCCAACCATCTCATCTTCTGTCATCCCCTTCTCTTCCTGCATTCAATCTTTCCCAGCATCAGAGTCTTTTCTAATGAGTCTGCTCTTCATATCAGGTGGCGAAAGTATTGGAGCTTCAGCTTCAGCATCAGTCCTTCCAATGAATATTCAGGGTTGATTTCCTTTAGGATTGACTGGTTTAATCTCCTTTTAGTCCAAAGAACTCTCAAGAGTCTTCTCCAGTACCACAGTTCAAAGCACCAATTGTTTGGCACTCAGCTTTCTTTATGGTCCAACTCTCACATCCATACATGTCTACTGGAAAAACCATAGCTTTGACTACCTTGTCAGCAACGTAAAGTCTCTGCTTTTTAATATGCTGTGTAAGTTTGTCATAGCTTTTCTATGAGAACAGATTAGAAAGGGAAATAAACTTTAGAAAGGGAAAGTCAAATGGGAAGAATGTTGACATAATGCACAGAACTTATTAAAGTTCCAAACTAGAGTGTTATAGCAGGAATGGAAATGAAAGAATAATGATGGCAAGAAATAATAATCTTAATAAGTTTATTCCTTTTCGTATTATGAAGGGGTACATCATTACCTCTCAAAGGATTAATTTGAATCTATATCACATTTCATCATTTTCAAAGTTTTTACTATGTACTTCCAGCACTTGGTACCATCTTACTAAGTGATTTCTCAATAGATAATAGGAGAATAAAAGGAAAATTAACCAATTTAAATGATTAAAAGCGTCATAGCATCTGGCTACAGTTAGAATCCAAGCTAATAAATAAAGCCTCATAAATTCTAAAAAGTGTGTTCTATTAAAAATACTTTACATGGGAACAGAATTATTGTTTCAATAATGTAAATGAATAGTGTGGTTAAATACACAATTATAAAAGGTAAAGGATTCTAATCCTGATTTTCAGCTATCAAAAGAATATTTTTCTAGATATGGTCAAACTGTAAACAAAGGCTTTCTCCAGTCTGACTATGAGTTCTAAATTATCCTGAAATAGAAAACAGACCTTAGCATCTTCCCTCTACAGCAGGGTTCGGCAAACCTTTTTCAAAAAGAGCCAGATAATAAAAGTTTTAGGCTTTATGAGTCATACAGTCTCTGCCATAATTACTCCATTCTGTCATTGCACCATGAAAGTAGCCATGGACAATGTAAAAAGAACAAACATGGCTGTATTCCAATAAATATTTTTTTTTATAAAAACAGGTAGTGGGCCAGGTTTGGCTGGTGGACCATAATTTCCCAGCCCCTGCCACACAGAATATGTCTGTATAGGAATATCCTGGAGACTTTATTAGTATAATCTGGAGCAGCGCTCTCCAATAGAAATGTAATATAAGCCACATAAGAATACTAATTTTCTAATAATTATATTTTTAAAATTAATTTGACCATATGTTTTTAACCCAATCTATCTAGCATGTTATCATTTCAGCATATTATCAACATTTTAAATTTATTAATGATATATTTTACATTCCTTTTTTCAAAGGAAGTCTTCAAAACCTGTTTTGTATCTTATGCTTACAGTACATCTCAATTCAGAGTAGCCACAATTCAATTGCAGATAACATATTAGACATTTCATATCCAGAGACTTCATAGTTATCTAAGCTCTAACTGCTTCTTTTCCATCTTGGAAATTACCCACTGGTAAGACTATTTCTCACCTAGCAAGGTCTTCCCAGAACCCTCTTCCTTCTCTAGCTTCAACTTCATCAGCCTTACCACTAGAAACTATCTCAAGCATTGCTTCTCAAACTTTAATATACATAAAACATACTGGGAATCTTATTAAATTGTGGATTCCGTTTCAGTAGGTATGGGACAGAATCTGAGATTTTGCATTTCTAACAAGTTCCTAGGTGGTGCCACTGCCACAGATCCAAGGACTGTACTCTAAGTAGCAAGGACAGAAAAGACCACTCCCAAAAGGATAGCCGTAACTGGAATTAATGTCCTAAATTCCCCTAAGAAGCTATCAGATCTAATCCCAGCATGCCCAACATCCCTGTTCAGGTCACCACCAGAAATGGAAGTTTCTAAAGCAGTACCACCCAATGAGAATATAGTACATGTTATATATATAATTTACATTATATTACATTATGAAGAGCTAACTAATTGGATAAGACCCTGATGCTGGCAAAGACTGAAGGCAAAAAGAGAAGAGGGCAGTAGAAGATAAGATGGTTAGACAGTATCACCGACTCAATGGACATGCTGCTGCTGCTGCTAAGTCGTTTCAGTCGTGTCCGACTCTGTGCGACCCCATAGACGGCAGCCCACTAGGCTCCCCCATCCCTGGGATTCTCCAGGCAAGAACACTGGAGTGGGTTGCCATTTGCTTCTCCAATGCATGAAAGTGAAAACTGAAAGTGAAGTCACTCAGTCGTGTCCGACCCTTAGCGACCCCATGAGCTGCAGTCCACCAGGCTCCTCCATCCATGGGATTTCCCAGGCAAGAGTGCTGGAGTGGGGTGCCGTTGCCTTCTCCGCAATGGGCATGACCTTAAGCAAACTCCGGGAGATAGTGAAGGACAGGGAAACCTGGTATGCTGCAGTCCATGGGGTCGCTCAGAGTCGGACATGACTTAGCGACTGAACAGCAACAACATATATGTAATTTACGGTTTTCTAGTAGCCACATTTAAGTTTTTAAAAAGTGAAATTAAATTTTAATAATGTATTCTCTTTAACACAATATGTCCAGAATACTATTTTAACAGTTAAATCAATACAAATATATTAATGATATATTAAAAAAAATTTTTTTTGGTACTAAGTCTTCAAAATCCAGTGTGTGTTTTATATTTCAGCACATCTTAATTCTGACTAGACACATATAGCTAGTGGCAACTGCACTGGACGCTATAAGGTCGTCATCATGGTTATCTCTGTGTGGCTCTTTATCTCCCCAAGCCTGACCCAGCTTCCCTTCCCTTTCTATTTCCATCAAACCCTCCTACTATATTTTTTGGAACACCTGGTCTGTCATCAGGTTAGAAAAAGAAAAACCCTCTATTACTAACCTCATCTCAAAAATGTTCATTTCAATCTCTTGCTATGACAATAACCTGGTTATTCCGTGTGTGCTCAGTTACTCAGTCATGTCCAACTCTTTGTGACCCTTTGGGCTGTAGCTCGCCAGGCTCCTCTGTCCCTCAGATTCCCCAGGCAAGAATATTGAAGCAGAGTTGCCACGCCCTCCTCCAGGGGATCCTACAGATCCAGGGATTGAACCAGAGTCTTTTGAATCTCCTGGATTGGCAGGCAGATTCTTTACCACTAGCGCCACCTGGGAAGCTCTAGATACCTACTATATCACTTCTAAAATCTAGATTTAATAATCACATTTAAAAAAATGTTTGTTTCCAGCTCACTCAAACTTCAGTACCCATATGCCAACAATTTTTCAGACCATTGTACCCACCCATCAATTGATTTAGCTGCATACTTTTCTCATACAATCAATCCTCATATCATCAATATAATATCCCATGGTCCATCACTGTAATCATTGTACTATATATTGCCTTGCCCTTATTTTCCTTATTTAGCTTGCTGATAAACCCAATATTGGTAAATCCATCATACCACCTACTTTCAACCCTAACTGAAACAGATAAATGTGGTTAGGGGAAAACATATGATCATGCTGACTAATCACATTTAAATTGTTTCACTATGAATGTCAAATCATCTTGTATATTACTGTTAGTTGACAATTTCAGTCATTTCATTGAAAAATTAAAAGCTATCAGAAGAGATAGTTTCCTCCTATAACCAAATCCACTACCTATAACCACTACCTTCCCCTTCTATTAATCATATAACCAATTCTCAGTTCTTATTTCACTCAAATAACTGGTGGCATTTTCTATTATTGGTTATTCCCTCCTTTTTCAAATTTATTTTTGTTGTTGTTTGATGATGTTTTCTGGGTTGTTCTGCTACAACACTGGTTACTCCTTTTCAGTCTCCTTTGATGCCACATTCTCTTCTTTGTGACCTCTGTCTTTTGGAATGTCCCAAAGCCATCTTTGGGCCTTTTCTCTGTCCAAATTTAATCCTATAATGATCTCATCCAGTTACATGGCTTGAAATGATATTTATAAGTTTGCAGTTACAAAATGTTTCTCTCTCAACTCCAGATTTCTTTGTGAGTCCCACACTGTCTACTCATGGATATTTAATGGTCATCTCAAATTTAACCTGACCAGAATGAAGTTTTTATTTCATTTTCAGTCTATTCCACTTTACTCTTCTGCCACTCAGTTAAAGTCATCATCACCCTTCTCTTCCTCATCCAATTCCTTAACAAGTTCTACTGCTCTGTCTCCAAAATAGATCCTGAGTCCCACCATGTCTCATCTCCACTGCTATGGTTCAGATACCTTCTATCTGGTTTCATTGCTTTCATTCTGCTTCCCTATCTTTCCCCTCGAGTTTATTCTTTACAAAGCAGCAGGAGTCACCTTAAAGCATAAACACATAACCTTCAATTGCTTCCATCATGTTTAGGATAAAATTCAAGCTCCTTATTATGACCTTTCAGAGTTTACTCCTGGTCACTACTTATTTGTCCCAGTACTTTCTCCTCTGTCACTCCACTCCAGCCACAAAAGCTACATTTAAATTTTAATATGCCAATATGTTCTGGTCTCCAGGCCTTTACATTTCATCTGGAACATTCATCCCCAGAATCTTCAGCGGGCTTGCTTCTTTACATCATTAATGCCCCAGCTTGAAGGTCAACTCTATAACAGATCACCCTGTATCAAATAATTCCCCCTGACACTCTCTAATCTTTTAAATGGCTTCATTTTTCTTCATAGCACTTATAGCTACCTGAAGTTGTATGTGTGTGTGTGTGTATTTATTGTCCCTGCTGGGTCTTCGTTGCTTCATGGGCTTCTCTCTAGTTGTGGCAAGTGGGGCCTTCTCTTTGTTGCAGTATGGGGGCTTCTCGTTTCAGTGGCTCTCTTGTTGCTGAGCACAGGCTCTAGGGCACATGGACTTCAGTAGTTGCAGTGCATGAGCTCAATCGTTACAGTTCCTGGGCTCAAGAGCACAGGCTCAATCAACAGTTATAGCTCACGGGCTTAGTTGCTCTGTGGCATGTGGGATCTTCCTGGACCAGGGATCAAACCTGGGTCCTGCATTGGCAGGCAGATTCTTTACAACTGAGCCACCAGAGAAGCCCTGAAGTTATATTTTTAATTGTCTCTTTCCTTTCTGTTGTTTCACTCCCTTAGTAAAAAATAAGTTCATCCAATGAAGGGATGTCATGCTACTCACTATTGTATCTCCTGCATTTAGAATAATATCTGGCACACAGTGAGTACTGAGTAAATGAGTCTACAAGATTTCAGGAGACAATTCAGTTGTTCTACCAAATCAGAATTAGCTACTTCACTTGTCTTCTAATGCTGACCTGGGTCATACTAAGTCAAAGAGACATCTGAGAATGAAAGGTTCTAGTATAAACAAATCCTGTAATCTGTTCCATACCAGGGAGCTTGTTCCAATGCTTGTTAGTAGTTGGATGCAGAAATTCTCAGTGATCCCTGCTAATCACCTAATTTGCCTATTTCTATCAATACTTACTAGCTATTAGTTTCTGCTGGCCAGTCTCCACCTAACTTCCCTTACAAGAGCTTGCTTTTAAGTCAGGAATTTTCTTTGCTGGCTTTGCCATCTCCTTGCTTGGCTTTTCTTTCTTTAACAAGCACAACAGCATGCTGCTGCATCTTCAAAGAGTAAATTAATTCCGTCCGCAAAAGGGTCAAGTGCTAGAAAGTGCATAGCCATGCAGTTTGCATGGCAGGATACAGAAGATATGATGCTAATAAGATTCTAAGATGAGAACAGCAGACTGTCTCTGGGGATTCAGATGAAGGGGTCTGTAAATTTTAAAAGAAATGGTCTCCGAAAACTAATGATGTCTGCTTTCCAATTCATTAATAATGTGGAGCAGGGAGATGGGAGTGAGATCCTGGCCATGCTTTGAAATATCAAAATGTAACGAGGAAGAAAACAGTAAGAGCGATCTCAATGGGGTCATAAAGCTGGGAGAAGGAGGCAAACTGTAAGAAGATGCGGTGGTGCTGGATGGAGGGGAGGGAATCAGTCTACCCCATGTGTGTATATTTATGTGCATATAGTACCTTTATCTATACACGAGTAGATAAAAAGTTCTTCTGCTAGGAGAAAAAAAACACTGAAACATTGATAAGGCTTTTGCAATTTTCATATTTAAGGCGACTCAGAGAGAATATTTCAAGTATTGTAAAAACACATCTAAGCTGTCTGCCTTTCTGTATTTACAAACCCTGCCCTTCACCTCTTTGTATTGCATACAAGAAACGGAGTAACAAGAACCTCAACCTTGTTTGTAGTTAATCGTGGAAGAAAAAAAACCCTCAGGCAAAGCCTAATGAACCAAGAGCAATTCTGAGCTCTCCTCTGTAATATCTGCCGAGGCAGTGTCTTTCCAAGGGCTGCCTGGACATATCGTGTGACCTTGCTGCTTTACATCATTAAAATTTCCCATTACTGGAATGGTGTTTGCATGGAGGGGCCGTTGTGCAGATATTATGGCTGAGTTTCTCCCTGCTGCATTCGGAGTTTGTGCTAATAGAAAATGCTTCTCTGCTTGAACAGTTCCCTTGAGCTGGGAGGTATGCAGCAGCAGGAGAGTTTAGCTTTGGCTTTTATTTTGACAAAGCTATTATATTTTGCAGATTGAGGTTATGGTCTTTTCTCCTATCTCTGTATTTTATCTGCATGATATTTTCTGATCTCCCTTTTAAAACCCCCATTAGATACGATTGAGGCTCTGGGGTGGCAGCCTGCCTTGAAGCCTTAATATCGTCAGCTATTCTTACAAGCCCACTAAATAGACTGACTGATTCAGTAGTGTTTAGTCATGTGTAACCTTTCCAAGGGGGGCTAGCTTCAGAAGGAGGACATATGTGCCAGACAGACACTTGTGTGTATATGTGTGTATGAGGACCACAACCCGAAGGTACCAACAATCTTAAAAGAGCAATCTCATTTTCCAGGCCCACAGTTTCTGTCTGCCATGTCTTCCTTCTGAGCTTCCTTCTCCCGCAGGTGGCCGACTGCACCATGAAACTGTGCAGGCTGACAGCACTGGTGGCATTTCTGAACTCCAGGACACTCTCAGCCTGTTTTACTACCCTCTTAAGAAGCTTCTGTTCTGGCTATTCTGTTCTACACTTTGTTTCATCCACAGTCATAGTGTTACATGTTTGTGCAACTCTAATCTTACAGTTTTAGCAGAAAGTTCACAATAATGAATGATGTTTGCCTAGAGGGAGTGGAAATACTTCACAGCACTGGTTATACAGTCATAAACTGTTTGAAACTGACTGAAGGGGTGAGATTCCTTGGTCAGCCTTCCTAAATCTCTAAGCAAACCATAGCTGATTGAGAGACTGAATCCGTAGTGCGCAGATTTCTAAAGTAAAAGAATGTGACCGTTTCTTTCTCTATGGCTTTCCTGTTTTAAGTAAGCACAGTGAACTCTTCCCAATAAATCCTTCTGAATCTGGGAGCGTAGCACAGCCACATGCCTTAAACACTTCACTTTGTCCACCTTCTGTTGACAGTGTGGGACGTCGTGGTCTAGAGTGAGGAGAGTCACGGAGAGCGGTGGTAGAGGTGAGGAATTTATTTCCCCAGGAAATCTCATTAGCGATGCAGTGCCTGTTTTTCATTGAAGTTTCTGCTCTTCGGCTTTGTTTTCGGCTGAGTAACAGAGCCTGAAAGCAGTCTGGTGACTCACAAAAGGTCACACTGAGAGTTGGGGGCACAGACCGGAGCACGCTGCCTACCTGTGATTGATGTGTATTAAAGCTGTCTTGAGCCACTCATAAACACAGCAAGAATCCTGTTCTCTTTTCATCAGTGCTCTTGACCAAGACTTGATTTACTGTTTTGAAATCAGCTGCTCCTTCAGTCCTCTACAATAGCTTCTTTAATAGCTTGTCATAACGGTTGATGACAATTTGGGAAAGCTCATATATTCAATATATTTTTTAAATTGACTTCACACTATTCCAGGTACCAAGGCTTTATAAACAGTCTAATTGTTCCCTGAGTGTTTGCTGACCTAAAGGAAAGTGTTGATGAATCAGACCCTCCTTTTCTATCTATGAACGTATTGAGATGTGTATTCAATATCATAGCAAATTGCTACTGAAAATTGGTTCCATGTCCCTGAGGCTACTTACCTCAAAAGGTGAAACAGCAGAAGTACCTGCTAGACAAGACTGACCAGCTTTGCTATTTCTTTCTCTTTTTTTGAGATTTCTTGATATTCTTTTAAAGTTTATCCTGACAAGGGATTGAAATTGGATCCAAGTGTTATAAGAGACTGTACAGTTCTTATTCTAGTAAAGAATTATAATAAAGAATTTATACCCATTGAGTGTGTTTGTCAGTTCGATATCTATGATTGTATAATAATGAAGTTTAAGACTGATGTCAATTCGATTAATTCTTTCTCTATGACTTTCCTGTTGTGTAATCTCAGAAGAAAAGGTGTACACAGCATATATGACTTTACTGAACACAGCAACAATTTAAAGCAAATCTCCAGTTCTGATCATTTTGTTACCTTTTGATAGCTTGGGAAAGTTGAACTAATCCCTGACCACCGGATAACCACTTCCACAGCTATGTCCAGGAATGCCTACTGGGGCGATCTTAAGAATGTCTAACCTCCAATTTGCCAAGTACAGCGACCACTGAGAATGGATTACCAGTCACAGAGAATAGATGCTGGTGCTGCTATACTAGAACATCTCACTGAACATCAGTTCTGTTCCGTATTCCTCTCCACATGTACGACTTCTCCCTATCCTTAAATTTCACTTCTTACGTGAATCCTTTCATATTCCATACAGTTCTATTTCTTGATTCTGAGTTCCTACAGTATGTATAGCCTGTACCTTCCAACTGTCCCTATACCATGAGCTATCTTCTATTATTATTCTACTTTTTTACTTCCCCACAGCACAGTGTTATGGTACATATATTTCAAAAATATTTTTGAACATAGAATATTCTGATGAAAATACTCAGAGATAATGTTTGAAAGTGCTACATTTAGCATAGACCTAATTAGAATTTCCTTTGTGGACTTGAACTTGGTATCCAACTCCCATTTTCTTTTAGAGGGGCCGCCTGAAACAACTACATTTCAGCAAAGAACTATAGCATCAAGACACTTATCAGTATCTTTTCCACAGTAAGTTTTATTTTCTCATATTCTCTGTTTTCCAGATGTTGAGGCACTTTGCACTATTACCTTGAATTTGGAGTAGAATTGTGTGTGCAACTGCTATAGCAATGGAAGAGTTTAATTTCCCCCGAAACCTATGGAGAGCTGTGCACAGAATAGTTGAATTTATATATATATATATATGGTCATAGTTTCAGATTCAAGAGGCATATATCATTCCTTTTCAGAACATTAAAAAATTACATAATCAGATAAATTTATAGAAAGTCCCCAAGTATTTGGCTTTTTGTTGAAAGTTGAGTTTGATTATTTGGAACTAGGAACATTTTTTTCCCACATACATGATATCAAGAGAGTCAAGGTTTCCATCTAGCCCTACAGTAAATCATTATTAAAGCCTCTGGTGAAGAAGAGAGCCTGAACTCTGCCAAGAGGGTTTTGGAAAAGAAAGGTGAAGGATTCTCTGAGAAAGACTGTGAGGGCAGCACCTCTGAGGTCTTGGGTATGTCCCCAGGTGATGCTAATGTATTTCTTTTGTAAAGCTAGAGTAGGATATAAGGGGTCATAAAGCAAGTGTGAGTAAGTGGAAAATTGCAGGTTGCTTTCTGAAAGCAACTTGGGTAAGCCATGGAGGACAGTAAAATGAGCATCAGAACAGAATTAGGAGAACTAGTTCTAGTCCTAGCTTTTTTACAGTTTCTCTGGTTACCTTCAGTAAGTCACTGCACCCCTCTGGACCTGTTTCGTCATCTACAAAATGAATAGCTCCTTTGTACAAGGCTTCTTTAAGCTAGAGCAAACCATAACAACCATCTTCCCTATAAGTCTATCGAAATTTTTGTTCTGTCCTCTTCACGCTGCCTCTGTATCTTCTTATATTTATTTCATTCTACGGAATCCAGCCAGTCCTTCCATTTAACCCACTTCTTTTCACCTCCTCTTTCCCACAGGCTAGCCATAATAAAATAGAAGGGGAGGAGGGAAACACCTCCTGGTTATCATAGACCGTATACTATTTATGATAAATATATTCATACTTTTTCTCTCTCTTAATCTAAAAACCCCTTGTGTTTTTAAAACAAAGAATATATCTTCTTTTGTTTATTTCTATAATATATCTTAAAAAACCTCATAGATGTAGAAAATTTAATGATGACAATGATGTTGAACCCAGGTCTCCTGCATTACAGGCAGATTCTTTACTAGCTGAACCGTAAGGGAAGCAATGATGTTGACACATTGAGTAAAAAAGAAGTATTCCCCACAGTTTTTAAAAAGTGTATTTACAAAGAAAAAGGAACTATGATGCCTTGCTAAAATCATTTAGACCAATGAAGCTCTTGGGGAAAACAACTGGGATTTAAGAGGGCAGGAAAAATATATGATAGTTGGCTGGTTCACATTTGATGTCTTCATGGCGTTCTCCCAAGTGAAAAAACCTGGCTTACTGAGTGAGACATATTAGCTGGAATTTGGATTCACTTCCAGAATGTTGTATTTGGGGATTACTAAGGTGCATAACGAAACTTTTTAGGGGCTGGAGAAGGGATAGAAATATTGGATACCTTGACTCTAGCAGCTGCTATACAACTATATAAATTTACACCTCAAAAGAACAATGTTATTGATGTAAGTTATGTTTTAGTAACTCAACATAAAAAGATCATAAAATATTATCTCATGATGTGCTCTGCATATAAGTTAAATAAGCAGGGTGACAATATATGCCAAGGAGCCTTGGCTTACTCCTTTTCCTATTTGGAACCAGTCTGTTGTTCCATGTGCAGTTCTAACTGTTGCTTCCTGACCGGCATACAGATTTCTCAAGAGACAGGTCAAGTGGTCTGGTATTCCCATCTCTTGAAGAATTTGCCACAGTTTATTGTGATCCTCACAGTCAGAGGCTTTGGCATATCAATAAAGCAGACATAGATGTTTTTCTAGAACTCTCTTGCTTTTCTCATTATCCAGTGGATGTTGGCAATTTGATCTCTGGTTCCTATGCCTTTTCTAAAACCAGCTTGAACATCAGGAAGTTCACGGTTCACATATTGCTGAAGCCTAGCTTGGAGAATTTTGAGCATGACTTTACTAGCATATGAGATGAGTGCAATTGTGCGGTAGTTTGAGCATTCTTTGGCATTGCCTTTCTTAGAGATTGGAATGAAAATGGACCTTTTCCAGTTCTGTATCCACTGCTGAGTTTTCCAAATTTGCTGGCACATTGAGTGTAGCACTTTCACAGCATCATCTTTCAGGATTTGAAATAGCTCAACTGGAATTCCATCACCTCCACTAGCTTTGTTCATAATGATGCTTTCTAAGGCCCACTTGACTTCACATTCCAGGATGTCTGTCTCTAGGTGAGTGATCACACCATCGTGATTATCTGGGTCATGAAGCTCTTTTTTGTATAGTTCTGTGTATTCTTGCCACCTCTTCTTAATATCTTCTGCTTCTGTTATGTCCAGACCATTTCTGTCCTTTATCAAGCCTATCTTTGCATGAAATGTTCCCTTGCTATTTCTAATTTTCTTGAAGAGATCCCTAGTCTTTCCCATTCTGTTGTTTTCCTCTATTTCTTTGCACTGATCGCTAAAGAAGGCTTTTTTATCTCTCCTTGCTATTCTTTGGAACTCTCCATTCAAATGTTTATATCTTTCCTTTTCTCCTTTGCTTTTCACTTCTCTTCTTTTCACAGCTATTTGTAAGGCCTCCTCAGACAACAATTTTGCTTTTTTACATTTCTTTTCCATGGGGATGGTCTTGATCCCTGTCTCCTGTACAGTGTCATGAACCTCTGTCCATAGTTCATCAGGCACTCTGTCTATCATATCTAGTCCCTTAAATCTATTTTTCACTTCCACTGTATAATCATAAGGGATTTGATTTAGGTCATACTTGAATGGTCTAGTGGTTTTCCCTTACTTTCTTCAATTTGAGTCTGAATTTGGCAATAAGGAGTTCATGATCTGAGCCACAGTCAGCTCCCAGTCTTGTTTTTTCTGAGTGTATAGAGCTTCTCCATTTTTTCCTGCAAAGAATATCATCAATCTGATTTCGGTGTTGACCACCTGGTGATGTCCATGTGTAGAGTCTTCTCTTGCGTTGTTGGGAGAGGGTGTTTGCTATGACCAGTGTATTCTCTTGGCAAAACTCTATTAGCCTTTGACCTGCTTCATTCTGTACTGCAAGGCCAAATTTGCCTCTTAGTCCAGCTGTTTCTTGATTTCCTACTTTTGCATTCCAGTCCCCTATAATGAAAAGGACATCTTTTTTGGGTGTTAGTTCTAAAAGGTCTTATAGGTCTTCATAGAAGTGTTCAACTTCACCTTCTTCAGTCAGAGCATAGACTTGGATTACCGTGATATTGAATGGTTAACATCATGAGAAACGCTGGGCTGGATGAAGCACAAGCTGGAATCAAGATTGCCGGGAGAAATATCAATAACCTCAGATATGCAGATGACACCACCCATATAGCAGAAAGTGAAGAAGAACTAAAGAGCCTCTTGATGAAAGTGAAAGAGGAGAGTGAAAAAGTTGGCTTAAAGCTCAACATTCAGAAAATGAAGATCATGGCATCTGGTCCCATCACTTCATGGCAAATAGATGGGGAAACAGTGGAAACAGTGGCTGACTTTATTTTTCTGAGCTCCAAAATCACTGCAGATGGTGATTGCAGCCATGAAATTAAAAGATGCTTACTCCTTGGAAGGAACGTTATGACCAACCTAGACAGCATATTAAAAAGCAGAGACATTACTTTGTCAACTAAGGTCCGTCTAGTCAAGGCTATGATTTTTCCAGTAGACAGGTATGGATGTGACAGTTGGACTATAAAGAAAGCTGAGTGCTGAAGAATTGATGCTTTTGAACTGTGGTGTTGGAGAAGACTCTTGAGAGTTCCTTGGACTGCAAGGAGATCCAACCAATCCATCCTAAAGGAGATCAGTCCTGAGTCTTCATTGGAAGGACTGATGTTGAAGCTGAAACTCCAGTACTTTGGCCACCTGATATGAAGAGCTGACTCATTTGAAAAGACCTTGATGCTGGGAAAGATTGAGGGCAGGAGGAGAAGGGGCTGACAGAGGATGAGATAGTTGGATGGTATCACCAACTCAATGGACATGGGTTTGGGTGAACTCCAGGAGTTGTTGATGGACAGGGAGGCCTGGTGTGCTGCAGTGCATGGGGTTGCAAAGAGTTGGACATGACTGAGCAACTGAACTAAAAATATTATTTATGCTAGAACAAAGATAATCAAGTAAAGTGATTTGTAGACTTATTTTAAACTTATAAGAGGAAACTACAAGAAAATATAAGAAATTACATTTTAAAATTTAAACAAATTGACTAGGTAAAAAGTAGTATCCCCTTTTCTATTCTTTTAACATTTCTGAAAGCATATCAGAATATTGCTACTTGTGCATACACTTGTCATTAACTCTGTGCTAGTTCTAGTAGATGGGCTTCCCAGGTGGTTCAGTGGTAAAAGAATCTGCCTGCCAATACAGATTCAGTCCTGATTTGGAAAGATCCCTTGGAGGAGGAAATGGCAACCCACTCCAGTATTCTTGCCTGAAAAATCCCATGGACAGAGAAGCCTGGCAAGCTACATACAATACATGGGGTCACAAAGAGTTAGACATGACTTAGAGACTGAACAACAGCAACACATACAGTTCACGTGGATATAGTTGATATGAACCAATGCTAATTGTTTTCATAACACTGCTAATTAAAGCCAACTGTAACTATCAATTTGGTTTGAGTTATATGATTTCATAGTGAATTGAGAAGCCACTGAGTTGTATGCCAGTGTATGTATGTGATTACCCCTCCCTTATGGAAATCTAAATAGCCTTATTGATTCAAGTTGGCTGCTTAGACTTTCCATCAGTGGTTGCTTACGTTTGATTGTTGTAGCTCAGCTTTTTGTCCTTTTTTCAGATAAGAATGCTGGTGACATCATCTAATATTTGGATGAGTTCAACTTTTTTTCATTTAGTTCTCTTAAGGATTATAGAACAACTTACCAGTTTGTGCTTTCATGAGTAACTGATATTCTTAACTTCTCTGTCATTGTATGTGTGAAAGGTTGCAAGTAATGGCTAATCTATTTTCCAGATCTGTTCTTTTCTTCCATCATAATAGAGTTACAAGTGACATGCCTAGTCACATTTCCCAGCCCCCTTTGCAGTTAGTATGATTAAATGAGTAAGTTCTCTCCAATGGGCATGATGTATACAACTTTTAGGGTGGGGCTTTTAAGAAACCAGATATGCCATTTCTGTGCTGTCTTTTTCCTTCTACTAGTTAGAAAGAAAGAGAGAGGGTTGATGTGTGTTTCTCTGTTTTAGGGAGCAGTGGGAGAAAATCTTTCCCATTGTGCCCCTAGAAAACTTCCTCGTACATCTGGAAGACATGGGATACCTAGCTCCAAGACTGTCTGGAAATGGTTATCTAACTATTTCAGTCTTTAGGAAAGGGATAAGGGGATTAGATATGGGTAGCCAATAAACAATGTCTCAAATAATGGCCTAAACAGATAGTGCAATACATTAGAAGAAGAAAAACCAGTTTGGATGAAGAATATGAAAAAGTTAAAAAGCAGAAAATAATGAAATAAGCAGAAAACCCAAAAAGACTACTTCGTTCTTTAAAATTCCAGCATAGTTGTGCAATCTCTGGCAATTCTGATCAAGGAAAAAATAGAGGAGACAAAAATAAACCACAGAAGATAGGTAAGATAAATATAGACATGGAAAAAATTTTTGAAGTGTGAGAGAAAGGTAGGTTTCAATTAATGCTAACAAATTTGAAATCTAAATTAAAAGGTTGATTTCTCTAGAAAAATATGTATAACAAAAATATGTATAAGGAAAAATAGAATAGGGTCATAGAAGAAATTTTTAAAGTAGTCAAAGATACATCCCTTAAAAAAAACAGATCAAATGACATTATGGTTAACATATTAAAATCTAAACAGATAATTCTTAGGTTAAAAAAAAATTCCAAAATATAAAAAGACAGAAAGCTTCCCCAGTAACTCCAATTGGTATATGGTTAGCATAATCTTGATTATAAATCCAAATAATATCAAATAATAAGTGAACAAGCCAATTTAATCTATGAATGTATCTTTAAATCCTAAATAAGTGAAACTCTACACAGCTTTAAAAGAAAATAATGTATTTCTAACAGGTATAAGATTCATATTTTGATTAAAATTTAATGTCTGGAATGCAAGGATAGTTTAACATTAATAAACCTATTAATACATTACATTATCAGATTAAAGTAGAAAATCACACAATCATATCAAAAAGATGCCAAAGAATAGTTTAACAACTATCCCTAATTAAAAGCAATTAAAAAAATCCTTTTGCAAGCTGAGGAAGATAAAAACAAACACCTTATCCAATAAAGGTATATTTCAGAAACCTATAACAAAAATTATAATTAAAAGTGTTTGGCAGAGATGGCTTCCTGTACCCTACTACCAGTTCTACTCTTCTTCCTTAGTAATATAACCTGAATTTTTAGTCAGGCTTATGGTTACCTGGAATAAAAAACCACATTTCTCAGTTGCCCTGGCCACTAGATATAGCCATGTGACTAGACTGGCTATGTTTAACCAATGGATATAAATAAAAATACTGTGAGCAACTGTCCTTGTCAACAGGATGAATTTCAAAAGCCTGCAGTATTAAGTTACAAAAGACTACAAATGTTTTGATACTATGTAAATGTTAAGAAACACACCAGATAATGAGTATAACTTATAGCTGCACATTAAAATCATAAAGTATTTAAACTGTGCATAAAAGTGAAACAAACAAATGTCAGAGTGAATGAGAATGAAGGAGTTGGTGCTTTATCTTTATTTATAATATTTTATTTCCTTAAGATTAATAACAGAAGCAAAAAAGTCCTGAACCAAATATGGCAAGAAAACAGCTATTAAACTTGAGTCATATTAAATGACTTGGCTATTAAATTAAGGTTGTATTATTTTATGTGCTTTTCTATGTGCATAATTTTTAAGTTTTAGTTGTATAAAATAAAGACTTGAAACAAAAGGAAGTCAAAATAACAGCAGGGGTGAATATGGAAAGAGGAAGGAGAAGTCCCAGCCCCATTGTTTTGTTCTTTCTCCGATTCCAGGATGATTGACCATACAGGAGCTCCAGGGCTTAGCCTAATTGCCTCCTCCCTGAGTAAATAAATGTCCCAAAGCAAAGGCTAAAGGTAGCCTCTTTGATTTGTCATATCCCAGACATAGTTCTGATGCAGGAATCAATTCAGATGCTCTATTGGTAGCAGAAGATTATTAAATGACTACAATCAGTGTAAAACTACCCTTATATTTACTGCAAGGCTTGGTTTTTTTTTTTTCTTCTAAATTTATCTAATAAAGTTAAATCAAGATATTAGAAAATAAAATGTAATACAAAATCCCTTCATAAACAGAAACACAAAGCAGAAAAAGCCTAAAAATAAACTTAACAAGAAATATGCAAGACTTGTGTGGGACAAAACTGTAAAAATGTACTGAAAATCATGACAGGAAATCTAAACAAATGAAAAGATCTATTCCCTAAATAAGAACACTCAATAATTTACCGATGTTAATTCTCCTCAAGTTACCCTCTACATTTAAATAAAATCTCAGTAAAATGGACCTTGATAACCTAACCCTCAGATTCATCTGAAATAGAATCTCCAGGAATATTTTTCAAAAGACACTGAGAAAAAGTGACCCATAAAAATATCTAAATAAACTATAAAACTTTAATACTTGAAACAATGTGGTATTACAGGTAAATAGAAAAATGTGACTGAGTGGACAGTCCAGAAACAGATTAATATAGATGAGATTTTAATATAATAAATTTTGTATTTCAAATCAGAAAAGGAAAATACGTATATCTTAACTGTGACATTCACAAATACAAATCCCAAATGGATTAAAGTGTTAAACTTAATGAACACCAAGTTTATAAAACCATCAGAAGGAAATATAGGAAACTTTATTTTATGATGGAAGAGAGTGTCCCTAAACTAAAAATAGCATCAAGAATTCATAAGTATAATGTAGAAGTTGGGTTTCATAAAAATTGAGACAAATTGTGAGAACATATTTGCAAAGATGTATAACTGAAACAGGGTTAATAATCAGAATATATAAAGAGATCCTAAAAATCAATAAGAAAAATCTAACTGAAAGTGAGAAAAAGATATAAAAAGACAAATGTAGAATAAGAACGAAAACAGCCAACATACATGTGAAAAGATTCTCCATCTCAAAATAATCAGACAGAATGCAATTTTAAAAAAGAAAGATTTGCCAGTAGGTTGGCCAGCACTTTAAAGATGAATGTTTCTTGGTAATAGTAAGAGGCTGAGAAGATGGATACTCTTGTACATCCATTACCTCTCTCTTCCCCTTGCTAACTCCAGTCCTGCCGTACTGCCTCCTTTTTTTCTTAGTACACACTATATACTGCCTCCTTTTTTTCTTAGTCCACACTAACTTTTGGTCCTCTTCAGTTACTTTTACTTGCTGTTCCCTCTACCTTTATCCTTTTCCCTCAGATATGTTAGTATGTGTGACTTGCTCCAGTTCTTCAGTTCAGTCGCTCAGTCGTGTCTGACTCTTTTCAACCCCGTGGACTGCAGCACGCCAGGCTTCCCTGTCCATCACCAACTCCTGGAGCTTGCTGAAATTCATGTCCATCGAGTCAGTGATGCCATCCAACCATCTTATCCTCTGTCGTCCCATTATCCTGCATTCAATCTTTCCCAGCGTCAAGGTCTTATCCAATGAGTCACCTGTTTGTATCAGGTGGCCACAGTATTGGAGCTTCAGCATCAGTCCTTCTAATTCTTAAGCTCCAGTTCTTAGTTCAAGTTTTTCTCAGAGATGACCTATTTTTTAGCCAGATAAATGTATGACTTTCCTATCACTCCTAAAACCTTTCAGTCCATTTCGGTTCAGTCACTCAGTCATGTCCGACTCTTTGCAATCTCATGAACTATGGCACACCAGGCCTCCCTGTCCATCACCAACTCCCGGAGTTTACCCAAACCCATGCCCATTGAGTTGGTGATGCCATACAGCCATCTCATCCTCGATCATCCCCTTCGCCTCCTGCCTTCAATCTTTCCCAACATCAGGGTCTTTTCAAATGATTCAGCTCTTTACATCAGGTGGCCAAAATATTGGAGTTTCAGCTTCAACATCAGTCCTTCCAATGACAGGACTGATTTCCTTTAGTATGGACTGGTTGGATCTCCTTGCAGTCCAAGGGACTCTCAAGAGTCTTCTCCAACACCACAGTTCCAAAGCATCAATTCTGTGCTCAGCTTTCTTTACAGTCCAACTCTCACATCCATACATGACTACTGGAAAAACCATAGCCTTTACTAGACAGACCTTTGTTGGCAAAGTAATGTCTCTGCTTTTAAATACACTGTCTAGGTTGGTCATAACGTTCCTTCCAAGGAGTAAGCATCTTTTAATTTCATGGCTGCAATCACCATCTGCAGTGATTTTAGAGCCCCCAAAAATAAAGTCAGCCACTGTTTCCGCTTTTTCCCCATCTATTTGCCATGAAGTGATGGGACCAGATACCTTTAGCCCTGCTTTTCTTCCCCCCAACATGTTAGATAGGTGGTGGGTAGGTAGGTAAGTAAGTAGGTAAACAGACAGGTAAGTAGATAGGTAAGTAAGTAGCCACTGTGTAAATCTTTTTTGAATGACTGAAAAAATACTACCTTTGGAGAAAGTATGCTGCTGCTGCTGCTGCTGCTAAGTCACTTCAGTCGTGTCTGACTATGCGACCCCATAGACGGCAGCCTACCAGGCTCCCTCATCCCTGGGATTCTCCAGGCAAGAACACTAGAATGGGTTGCCATTTCCTTTTCCAATGCGTGAAAGTGAAAAGTGAAAGTGAAGTCGCTCAGTCATGTCCAACTCTTAGCAACCCCATGGACTGCAGCCCACCAGGCTCGTCCGTCCATGGGATTTTCCAGGCAAGAGTACTGGAGTGGGGTGCCATTGCCTTCTCTGGAAAAAGTATAAATTGGTACAAATTTTCAGAATATTTTGTATTTAATTAAATACTAAAACGAATAAAATGTGGGTACTCTTTAATCTAGCAATTCTACTTCTACATATCTGCTCTTAGTAAATACATCCGTGCGCAAAGAAACATGAACAAAGATAAACAAATATGTTCAGCACAACACTGTTTTTCATAATAAAAAAGAAATAACACAAGTTGCCACCAATTGAAAACAGGTTAAATAAGATGTTAGATATTTATGCAACACAATACTATGCAGCTGTTATAAAGAACAAGATGGGTCTGTATTGTACCCATATGTAAAGATATTCCAGTGTTTTGATGTTCTGTGGAAAATAAATCACAGAAAAATAGCTAAAATATAATCTTACTTATGGAAAAATATCCAATATGTGTGGCTATATAAAGATATAGATAAACACATGCATACATATGAACATATAAATGCAAATTTAAGATATAAAGGATGCACACCAAATTGTTAATAGTTTATTCACTTCTCTCTGTGGAGAAAAGGAGCTTGGGTATAGGAGAGCTGGTACAGGAGTATATCCTATGTATTTCCATATTGTTTTAGTCTTTCACAATGAGAATATATTCATGTATCACATTTTTAATTAAAAAATAGAATGTCTTCAAGGTTATCCTCTTTCAATGTCAGTCTCATTCATTTGTATCCTGAAATGCTCTCTTGGGTGGCAGTAATGGCCAGTGTGTTGGGAATTACGTTTAGAAGCGCATTGTGCTAGGGAACATTAGTCAGTGCCCCCGTAGAAAAAAAGGTTGAGAACTATGTTCATGCCCCATTGTTTCATTTCCTCCAGCAGCATCTAGAAACAAAAGAAGCTTCATTTTTCCTTTACTGTGGTCACATGTCAAAAGTGCAGGAGACGGGTTTTTTGTTTTTTGCAGTTTGGACATATTTCATACCTGCAGAATAGTTCTTTGTGCTATATTCCGAGTAATTTTAAATAAATAAATCCTTCCCTGCTAACATCAAATACAGTGAAATAAATTGCATGGTTCAGGGTGCATAAATGAGTACGCTGGCAGTCCCTTCTTTTAACTCTCATATGCGGATTAGAAAATACAATATATAGCACTCTGACTCACCTTTGCAGGAATTTTTAAATATTTCTTTATGTGCGTTCATTCTTAGTTTTATTGTTTCTTTCCAATTTATAAACAAGCCTGTATGTGCTAACACATGAGAACACATACGCACACCCATGCATGCACACACCCTCACATAGCCAGAACTGCCTGTCTGAATCCCAAGCTTTTTTCTGGATAAGCATTGCTTGACCTTGTGTCTTTTCGCCATCAACATCCTTTAATGACTACCTGGGGTTACAACTCACTGACCCATGGGCCAGTGACAACCTTGCATGGCAGCTCTGTTTAAATGAGATCCTCTCTCTTCCTCCTTTTCTGCTTGGTTTGACAGGCTAGAACTGAGCTGATAGGGTATGAGAAGGAGGAAGGTGATTTCCATAGAGATATATTAATAATGATAGAAATAACCAAAATAATGATAATAATGACTAATATTATTGAGGACTTGCTATTTGCTAAGCACTATTCTAAGCACTTTACAGGTTTCATTTCATCTTCATAATAACCTACAATCTAGATATTATCATTGTTATTACTAAGGCCATTTTATAAATGAGGAAAATAAGGTATAGAGAGATTAAGTAACTTGCTCGAAGGTCACACAGCTAGTAAGTGACCTATATCTCTATCTCCACACATAGTGGATTATTTCTCCTTAATAAGATTATATTTTAGATATTTTTCCTTGACTTGCTTTTTTCCAATTGGGATAGCTTTCTGTATGTGTACATACAAACACATCCTGTTCTTCATAACAGCTTCACTGTATTATTAATACATTGCATAAATACACTGTATTATATTTAGCTTCTGGCCACATCCCTCCACTACCATCTCCCCGATGAAACCTGGGGTATATCTTTCCATGACTTTTTCCTTATTCTTGTCAACATAGAGGTATAACCGGTGCTTCCCCAGTAGCTCAGCAGTAAAGAATCTGCCTGCAGTGAGGGAGACATAAGCTATATGGGTTCGATCCTTGGGTCAGGAAGATTCCCTGGAGGAAGGCATGGCAACCCACTCCAGAATTCTTGCCTGGAGAATCTCATGGACAGAGGAGCCTGGCAGGCTGCTGTCCATAGGGTCATGAAGAGTCAGACATGACTTTGCATGCACACAGAGTATACACATATTTACATGGGCTTCTTACTTGTTTGTGTATGAATTCCCTTTTGTGTATGGTTTTGAGCTAAGATTGGCCACATAGAAATTTTCATGAGATGTGAAAGCCTAAAAATGAAACAGCAAGAATGATTAGATTGAGAAGGTTGGTATAGGATCAGGTACTGTAGCAGTTTGTATACTTTCTTTATGGATCTGGTCTCTCACCTTGTTAACATGAGGTAGCAACTGAGCCCACAGAGTCTGTCTCTCATAGGATCTCCTCCTTTAGCTTCTCCTGCTCTTAGGTCACCTGTATGCTCTACTCTATGACTGAGGTTACCCAGCAGGTCACCAACATCATCAAAGTTGGAAGTTTGAAGGAAGTGAAAGAGCCATTTGATTTTCAGTTCATCTTCCTGGGTTCCAGTTTATCCTTGGAATGGCAGACCACTTCATGTACATATTTCCCTTCCAACTTCATGCACATCTTTCCCTTCCAACTTCATGCACATCTTTCCCTTCCCTTCCCTATCCTGAAGACTTCAGGTCCAATGCTGGGCACAGAAGCAAGTCATATATAAACTGTTTAACTAGCTTTAACATTGACCTTCTGTGCACGCTCAGTTGCTTCAGTTGTGTCCGACTCTTTGAGAGTCACCACTGTGGACTGTCGCCCCACCCCATGGATGGTCGCCATGGACTGTCGCCCACCAGGCTCCTTAATATATGAGGATTCTCCAGGCAAGAATACTGGAGTGGATTGCCATGTCTTCCTCCAGGGGATCTTCCCGACCCAGGGATCAAACCCATGTCTCCTGCATTGCAGGAGGTTTCTTTACCACTGAGCCACCTGGGAAGCCCCAACATTGACCTTGCATGAGGTCAAATCCCTATGATAAATTCCTTATTCTACAACAAGGGTCCTCAACCTTCAGGATCTAATTCCTGAGGATCATCTGAGGTGGAGCTGATGTAATAATAGAAATGAAGTGCTCAATAAATGTAATGTGCTTGAGTCATCCCAAAGCCATCCCCCCACCACCACCATTCTGTGAAAAAATTGTCTTCTGTGAAATTGGTCCCTGGTGCTGAAAAGGTGGGGGACCATTGTTCTATATAACACCTAGAAGTTTTCCTTCTCTGATCAAATCTTGATTAATACACTGTGTCTGTTTGTTTTTATCTGTTAATAAAAAGAATCAAATTATCCCCCTTGGTCTTTAACTTGCTTTCTTCACCGATAGACCATAGAGATTCTTACAAGTTGTCACATCTCTCCTCCACTCCCATACATTTCTCCGTATATTCACATGATCACACTAAAATATTATATTTTTTATTCTGAGAATCTGATTCTAGAAATAAGATTCTAGAATATAACTCTGGAAATCAAACATTTTAAGTTTGCTTGATAATTTGTTATTTTTCTCTTTGTCTCTTCTCATTCATTCCTGCCTTAAGTCCCATAGCCATCCACTAGACAACTTGCATAACAACTGTATGTATCCTGAATTTTTCTTTGTGCTCTTAGACCAATATATGAACTAATACAAACACTCTTGCTTATGTATACTTTCCCCACCAAATTGAGCTATAAATTTTTCATATGTTAAATTCTCATATATATTATGATCTATTTCTGGATTTTCTATTCTGTCAACTTACCTATCTGTTCTCATGCTGATATGATATTGACTGATTACAAAAGCTGTGCAATATTTTCTTATATATAGTAAAGAACCCCACATACATACACTGTTCTTTTGCATCTGTGTCTGTGCTTAGTCGCTCAGTCATGTCCCAATCTTTGTGATCCCCAGCACTGTTGCCTTCCAGGCTCCTCTGTCCATGGGGATTCGCCAGGCAAAAATACTGGAGTGGGTTATCATGCCCTCCTCCAGGGACTCTTCCCAACCCAGGGATCAAACCCAGGTCTGCTGCATTGCAGGCAGATTCTTTACCATCTGAGCACCAAGGAAGCCCCTTTCTCAATTATTCTAGGATATTTATTCTTACATATGAATTTTAAAATAATAGGAGCTATTTTTTAAGATTCTTCTAGGATCCTAATTGGAAATATACTTTATATTAATTTGGGAGAATCACCACTTTATTGCCTACTTTTCCTACTCAAGAATGTGAAATGTTTTTCCAGTTGCTAAAATCTTGTTTCATATCCTTCAGTAAGATATTATAGTGTTCATATAATGCTGTGCCTTTCTTGTAATTTTATTCCTAGTGGGTTTTTTTTTTTTTTTGGTGTTGTGAACAAAATGCTATTATTTTTTGTTTTTATTCCTAAGTCTATATTGCTAAAACACGAAAACATTTTTAGCATTTATCTTTTATTCAGCCCCCTTAACAGATTATTTTATTAATTTCATCAGTCAGAATTTAGTCAGAGAAGCAGAAAAACTAGTATCATGAAAAGGGGTTTAATTATAGGAACAAGACCTTAAGTAATTGTGGGAGATGGGAGATGTTAGGAAATAAAGGTCCAATAAAGGCTGTATTCATGGAAATCTGGAAAGCTGGACACATCCAGGTGTCAGAGAGGGAACATGAAAGCAAGGTGGCAGAGAAGTTTCTGGAGAGCTGCACCTCTGCCTGGCACCCAATTCCAAAGTCTGCAATTCAGAATCTGTTGGAGGGCTTGGGGCTACTTTTGATCAGTGGGTCTAGCCACCTGGAGGTAGAATTGAACACGGAGTAGAGGAAACAATGAGAAACCGGAAATCACTGGGCATCTCTGCATCTGTCCTTCATCATTGACTCAAAAGAACCTCAGAAATAGTGGATGCTACTCCACTTCCGCATTCCAAGTCTCATGTGACTTTTGATTCTGGCCAACTGTTGCACAGAACCACAAAGTGAAACGTTTCTGAAAAACATAGTCCCTTTTGTAATCTCAGTAATATTAGAACAATCCAGCATATCACTTGGTGGTTCCAAAGCCTATGCATATTACTTACTTTTTCTGGCTCCTTGCAGTCACTAGAACTTCCAAGGCAATGTCACAGTAAGAATTTCTATCCAAGTGCCTTCCTAAATAGCTCCTAATTTTACTTTAAATTGTTTTAGAGTTTTTGTTATTTTAGAATACCATTTTCTTTTGGTTTTTATAAAATCAATTTTATCATACCTAAGTAGATTCTTCCTGCTTATTACTTACTAGGGCTGACTTTTGTATTAAAAGTCTTTCAACGTCTACATATTGATATAGTAATTTTGCTTTACCTTTTTGATTTGGTGACATAATGAATTATGTTGATAGATTTTCTGATATAAAATACTTTTATTCCTGAGGAATTTATAGGTGACAGTCAGGATAGGGAAAGAGGAGGAGATTCAGTTCTCACCCTCATGACAGCTTTCTCTCTGGTTGACCTCAGGGTTTTGAGATAAATTACTCAGTGCACAACTCATACACCACCTCTCATGTCTTTCTCTTCAGAATGTTTGCTATATTATTATATACTCATTAATGGAAACAACTACCTGTTATGATATTTTCATAATTAATAACATTTAATTAGTCATTCATTTGGTGCTGAGAAGATAGAGGAAGTCATTCAATACAAAATGCTTTTCTAACTATTTTCTTTGATTTCAGTAGGAAATAAGCACTATTTACTGGCCATCCCCTCAATATAATTGACATGTGTACACTGTTAAAAACATAACTCTGATTCCGTAGAGACCTCACTACGAATCCAAGTTTTTTCATACATATTTATCACAGTGATTTCAGTAAATTTGTGTTAAGTTCATTCCCTAAGCCTGATGTTATCATTCAATAAAAAATCCAAATACTTCACATGTCCTCAAAACATGTTCCCTACTTAAACTACTTAAGAAAAGCAGGGGTCTTAGTACATTTATAATGAGTACAGTCTGTTTGATATGAGGGGAAAGGAATAGCTTGCCTTAGTTCTTCTTTCTTGCCTTTGTATAGGGAACAAGTAGATACAGGCTCCTGGGGCAAAAGCCAGGTTCATGTTAGAAGGGCTCAGAAACAGAACAAGGACTTTAGGGGTCAAATAAATCCATAAAGGCAAATTGGTCTGCACCTGCCTCAAGCTGTGCTGTTAATATTAGTAGACAAGATGCTATAGAAATGAGAAGGAGAAAACTATAAAAAGTGATATTTAAATGGCTGTGAAGCTTGAATTTGAGCTCTTTTCCCTTATTCCAAAATCACTACTAATATGAGGGAAGCAGAGAGACCGAAGCCAATGAAAACCCATAGGAAGCTGCAGAACACATGAAAATCCCAGCTGGTGAATAAAATCTTTCACATTGGCAAAACAGTGTGAGTGAGAAATCTTTTAAACATGCATCAGCTGCAGGGGCTGGATGTTGAGAAATATAAGATTAAGATGATGCTAGGGAAAACTGAGGGTCATTCATGCTCACCCCTCTAAGAAAACCCTGCCTGTGCTGTATTAAGTCACACACCATTAGGGTGAAAAGGCAAGCTCAGCTGCTCCACGTCTTTCCTATAATGTATATATCAAAAAACAGCAGAGACGTTACGGCTCTCTTTCTTCCTACATTTTATTCTCCACTACTTTCTTGCTGCATCACTCATTTATCCTCTCCCCAAAAGTTGTATTTTCTTCTTTCACAGTAGTCCTTGATAGACAGAAAGACTGTCAGAAATACAGCTTGAACAGTCATATTTCTACAGTACAACTGGTTTCCCTTTCCTTGAGGATAATAAGGAACTTTTCAGGAACAAAACTGCCTGATCTCCATTCCCTGGGGAGGAGTGTTTTAACACTCATTTACAGGATAGTCTAAGTAACTTCAATTCACAAAAGAGAAGACCAAACCAAAACACAACAGAAACTTGACAAATAGTTTTCACATAAAAAATAGCTTGGGGCTTCCCTGTGAAGAGTCAAGGTGAAGAGTCTGCCTGTCAGTGCAGGAGACACGGGTTCAACCCCTCATCCAGGAGGATCCCACTTGCCATGGAGCAGCTGGGCCCTTGCACCACAACTACTAAACCTGTGCTCTAAAGCCCAGGAGCCACTACAGAAGCCTGTGTTCTGCAAGAAAAGCCATCACAATGAGAAGCCTGTGCACAACAACAAAAAGTAGCCCCTGCTCACTGCAGCTAGAGAAAGCCTGTGAGCAGCAATGAAGACCCACCACAGCTATAAGAGTTAAAATATTAAAATATACAAAGCAACATGAAGGAAAATACTTTTGAAATAAGAATTATGAAACCAGGGGAAAAAATTAATATGAGTAAGAAAAATAAAGTCCTTTTTGCATATGATAAAGACAGATATTTTATTATCCAAAGACCTTCTATGAGATAATTACTCAAGGACATACAACAGTAAAACAAAATGAATATGAGAATGAGAAAGACATGAAATGCAAGAGACTTGTGAGCAAAAATTATTCAATCCCAACCATAAGTAATTAATTTTGTTCACAGGAAATTAACAAATCTTTTATCAGAGTGGGAGGGTTTTTTTTAACACTTCTCTCAGAGATCTATAGCTAACATAGTCAAAAACAAATGAAAACACATGAGTTTGAATCAACTTGACCCCAAAAGAATTTTTGAGATGACAGCTTTGTGGCAACTAGCCCAAATTGGAGCAAAAAGGCCAGAGGGCTCCAGAAGGGATACCTCCACAAAAAGGAACAAATTGGTCAACTGACATATTTGACCCATTTGGGAGGAAAATTACAGCTCTGTCCAAGTTTGAGAGACTAAGTCATTGAAAAGTAAGCAGATGAAAAAATCATATAATTAGTGACTCTAGGAAAAACAAAAAGTTGTAGAGGCAAGAAAATATACCCATCATAAACTACATAACTTGGTGAAGAATATTCTCATAGTTGTAAAAATGGAAGCAGTAAGTGAATGATTTAGTAAGAAAATGTTTTATAACCATATTGAGAGGATGGATGGAGAAGGGGGTGTGTGCACATGCACATGTAGGGGAAGTATAAGAGGTAAATCCTGACCCTCCATTCTACAAAGGCAGGATGCCTATAATAGGAAAAAAAAAAAAAATCAAGATGTTGCAAATACCACCATGTGTTATTCGAAAGGGTGGAAACAGCTAAAATATTTGAAAGTCATTAACTCAGAAGAGTAGAACTTGGAGATAGAGGTGGAGAGGAAGGAAGGCTGCTGTTTTTTATCATAATTTATATAAGATTTTATTTTCAAAAACATCTACTTAAAAATATTGATAAGAACAAAAACAAATACATCAATAAATTTGAAAAAGCATAGGATATGATGTGTAATAAAATTAATTGAAGATCATTGATGTACAAAGGACTCAGCACGCACAAGTGTAGTGAGAAATACAGACCCATAAAGCACCAGACTTTATGTAACTTGGCATGCCCGTGATATTTTTCCATTATGCCAAATATTTTTTAAATGTCTTCTTGGTGTCAATTAAATTTTACATAAATTGTCAGTGAACTGCTAATGTCAGTTAATACATTTGGTTGTCATTTAATTTCTCTAAGTCTCTGTTTCTTGTAAAATGAGAATAACGGTTTTACCTTTCTCATAAGATCATTGGAAAAATGAAATAAGATGATGCATATGCCGCTATTACTCAGCCTGGCATTCAGAAAGGGCTTGATGAACCTTTCATAATAATATGATATAACTACAATTGCACTCATCTCACATGCTAGTAAAGTAATGCTCAAAATTCTCCAAGCCAGGCTTCAGCAATATGTGAACCATGAACTTCCAGATATTCAAGCTGGTTTTAGAAAAGGCAGAGGAACCAGAGATCAAATTGCCAACATCCACTGGATCATCGAAAAAGCAAGAGAGTTCCAGAAAAATATCTATTTCTGCTTTATTGACTATGCCAAAGCCTTTGACTGTGTGGATCACAATAAACTGTGGAAAATTCTGAAAGAGATGGGAATACCAGACCACCTGACCTGCCTCTTGAGAAACCTATATGCAGGTCAGGAAGCAACAGTTAGAACAGGACATGGAACAACAGACCAGTTCCAAATAGGAAAAAGAGTATGTCAAGGCTGTATATTGTCACCCTGCTTATTTAACGTATATGCAGAGTACATCATGAGAAATGCTGGGCTGGAAGAAGCACAAGCTGGAATCAAGATTGCCAGGAGAAAGATCAATAACCTCAGATATGCAGATGACCACCCTTATGGCAGAAAGTGAAGAGGAACTAAAAAGCCTCTTGATGAAAGAGGACAGTGAAAAAGTTGGCTTAAAGCTCAACATTCAGAAAATGAAGATCATGGCATCTGGTCCCATCACTTCGCGGGAAAAAGATGGGGAAACAGTGTCAGACTTTATTTTGGGGGGCTCTAAATCACTGCAGATGGTGATTGCAGCCATGAAATTAAAAGATGCTTACTCCTTGGAAGGAAAGTTATGACCAACCTAGATAGCATATTCAAAAGCAGAGACATTACTTTGCTGACTAAGGTCCATCTAGTCAAGGCTATGGTTTTTCCAGTGATGTATGGATGTGAGAATTGGAATGTGAAGAAAGCTGAGCACCGAAGAATTGATGCTTTTGAACTGTGGTGTTGGAGAAGACCCTTGAGAGTCCCTTGGACTGCAAGGAGATCCAGCCAGTCCATTCTAAAGGAGACCAGTCATGGGTGTTCATTGGAAGGAATGATGCTGAAGCTGAAACTCCAATACTTTGGCCACCTCATGCGAAGAGTTGACTCATTGGAAAAGACTCTGATGCTGGGAGGGATTGAGGGCAGGAGGAGATGGGGATGACAGAGGATGAGATGGCTGGATGGCATCACCGACTCTATGGACATGAGTCTGAGTAAACTCTGGGAGTTGGTGATGGACAGGGAGGCCTGGCATGCTGCGATTCATGGGGTCGCAAAGAGTCAGACATGACTGAGCGACTGAACTAACTGAGTATTAATATTGGGCTTCCCTGGTGGCTTAAATGGTAAAGAATCTGCTTGCAATGCAGGAGACCAGGGTAAATCCCTGGGTCAGGAAGTACCCTAGAGGAGGGCATGGCTACCCACTCTATGATTCTTGCTTGGAGAATGCCATGGGCACAGGAGCCTGGCAAGCTATAGTCCATGATATCGCAAAGAGTAGAATACAACTGAGTAACTAACACACTTTCACTTTTTCAGCATTAATATTATTTCACTGTTTTCAATATAAATTATATTTTTAATATTTCCAAGAAACAAAAATGATTTATTGAATATATGTCAAGTTACTTTAGACCATGTCTTCAGTTGTTTGTTGACTTCATTGGCAGTTATTAATATTGAGTAATATAATTTGATCATTATGGTTGATATTGACACAAAACCAGTAACTTTAAGTGTTTTTGATGGTTGGTATTGATCTAATCATGTGAACAACACTGATAATAACATGTCAGTATGAGTCCTGGATGGATATTTTAACCTGTACTTAAGTAGGGACAAATAATTTCTGCTTCCCTTTTATGTATGGCATTCTTTTCTGTGTTTTTTAGGATCTATAAGAGAGGCAAAGATTTTGACGTATATTGTAGACATTCACAATGGCATCTTCATAAAGGATTTGGAGGCTCTTTATCAACCAAATGAAAACCACAGGGAGAGTTAGGAAGCGATTCCAGACAGGTGCCACTTCTTACTTGAAATGTGGCAAGGTAAGGTGATTATATACATTCAGATCTGTCTATAACATTTAATCCTGATAACCCTGTAAGGCAAGGCTTGTTAGGCCCAATAAATGGCAGAAATATGGGTCAAATACAGGTTTAAAGTTGATACTCTTTCAGCAATACATACTCCCTCTCAACAAGTATACCAATAAGTGCCTTCCTGGGGGTGTGGTTGCTGTATGACCTATTCTATTAGGCCTGTCAGATTTTCAACTATATCCATTTTATTTCTCACCAAAATAAACATGATTTACAGAGAACTGAGCCTAAGTAATTTTTCTCAGTTACTCTGTATCAAGAGTCAGCAAACTTTCTAGAATGGGACAGATAGTCAATATGTTTAACTTGGGGACCAAACACTCCCTACTGCAACCACTGACAGCCATATATAATATGTAAATGACTGGGTGGGGAGTGAAGTTCCATAAAACTTCACTTACAAAAACTGACAGTAAGCCATACTTGGCAACCAGGCTATAGTTTGGTCAATCCTTGCTCTATACCCGTCCATCACAATTCTCCAAACAAGCCTTCAACAGTACATGAACCAAGAGCTTCTAAATGTTCAAGCTAGATTTAGAAAAGGCAGAGGAACCAGAGATCACATTGCCAACATCCGCTGGATCATAAAAAAAGCAAGAGAGTTCCAGTAAAACATCTACTTCCGCTTTATTGACTATGCCAAAGCCTTTGACTATGTGAATCACAACAAACTGTGGAAAATTCTTAAAGAAATGGGGATACCAGACCACCTGACCTGACATCTGAGAAATCTATATGCACGTCAAGAAACAACAGTTAGAACTGGACATGGAACAATGGACTGGTTTCAAATTGGTAAAGGAGTATGTCAAGATCATATACTGTCACCCTGCTTATTTAACTTATATGCAAAGTACATAATGCAAAATGCCAGGCTGGAGGAAGCACAGCTGGAATCAAGATTGCCAGGAGAAGTATCAATAACCTCACATATGCAGATGAAATCACCCTTATGGCAGAAAGCGAAGAGGAACTAAAGAATCTCTTAATCAAGGTGAAAGAGAAGAGTGAAAAACCTGACTTAAAACTCAGCATTCAAAAAACAAAGATCATGGCATCTGGTCCCATCACTTCATGGCAAATCCGGTCCCCACTTCATAGTTGGGGAAACAATGGAAACAGTGACAGACTTTTTTTGGGGGGGGCTCCAAAATCACTGCAGATGGTGACTGCAGCCATGAAATTAAAAGACACTTGCTCCTTGGAAGAAAAGCTATGACCAACCTAGACAGCATATTAAAAATCAGAGACATAACTTGGCTGACAAAGGTCCATCTAGTCAAAGCTATGGTTTTTCCAGTAGTCATGTATGGATGTGAGAGTTGTACCATAAAGAAAGCTGAACGCAAAAGAATTGATGCTTTGAACTGTGGTGTTGGAGAAGGCTCTTGAGAGTCCCTTGGACTGCAAGGAGATCAAACCAGTCAATTTTAAAGGAAATATCAGTCCTGAGTATTCATTGGAAGGACTGATGCTGAAGCTGAGACTCTAATACTTTGGCCACTTGATACAAAGAACTGACTCATTAGAAAAGACCTTGACACCGGGAAGGATTGAAGGCAGGAGGAGAAGGGGACAATAAAGGATGAGATGGTTGGATGGTATCACCAACTCGATGTACATAATTTTTAGCAAGCTCTGGGAGTTGGTGATGGACAAGGAAGCCTGGCGTGCTGCAGTCTGTGGGGTTGCAAAGAATCAGACATGACTGAGTGACTGAACTGAACTGCTCTGTACCAGAGATAATCAGTTTTTGCATCATTCAGTCTATATTGTTTGGGAGGATCAGAGTGTTCTGTGTCTTGTAATTCTCAAAATTTCTGTGTCCAGCAGTGATTACTCAGTGTCCCTCACCATAGAAGCCCTCATGTTTTATTACAGTTTATATTTGGAGAAAAGGGTGTGAGACAAGAACCCAAGCATGTGCCCATCACAGTGAAATTTGTGTCAGTACAAGAATATTTACAAAGGGTCTCAGAAAACTCAGACTTGGTGCCCCACTGCCAGTATCAGAGCTGACCCCATGGTAGGAAATCTCATATAGAGGGCGGGCTCTAATTTCAGAGGATAAAAATCCGGCCTCCCATGGATGACTCTGTTGGAACTATTGATTATATAGTAGAACCAGGTGAGATTGACAGCACTTGAGCCACCAGAATCTAAATTCTGTGTAGGAAATTGTGTGCTAGTCAACTACACTGATATAACCTGCCATGCTAGCATATGTCTTGGTTTTAAACCCCCCACAAATCTACCAAATTATTCATGTTGTCCTGATTTTTCTACTCTTCATCCTTTCCTAGCACTTTTTTTGTTTTATATGCATGCACAGTTGCTGTAGAGATATGTTTCTGAACTTGGCTTGATCGGGGGAGTAGGCAGTTTGTGATTGGAATCTTAATAACCTGTCAAAACACAGCATTTAAATCCTGTTCCTGTGATTTTTTTTCCTTCCTGTGGAACACAGATAGCCAGAAAGACAAATAGGAGAGGCCCCTTGGTATTTTTCTCTTGTTTGTATGATCCTAAAGGTTTTGATGAACTGGCCTTTGCAAGTTTTGTTGAGACTATTCAAGCCAGCTTCAGATGGATGTGACTGGCTTAATGATTTGGCAAGGATCCAAGGCACTGGAAATCAAAACAGAGCAGAAAAGAAAAAAAAAACTCAGATCAGCATACATCATAATGATATAATCATTCAGCATCTTATCTGGTTACTTATTATAGCTTGTGCAGTGATAGAAATGGAAATAATTTACTCTGGCCACTCTGTGTTACTGTTAAATCATTTATGTGCTATGAAAGGGTTTGCAAACTGTCAGGACTCAAAGATTTCCTAACTGCATTTTCTCCCGAGGAGTTCTCCAACACCATCCCTGGTTCTATTTCATATTTTAAACATTTTCTAAGAATGTGAGCTTTATCATCCATGTTCAAGTTCAGCAACCCTCACTTTTCTAGCTAGATCACCATCAAGAAATATGGTACTATAAAATAAAGCTACTTCTGACATTTTTATAGTGTATGATATATAATGTGATATATTGTGTTCCTTGTAATAGTTTTTAAATCAGGTGATTCTTTGGGGGCTGTTTAATACATAATTTCATAGATCTTAGTGATATCAGGTATCTTTCAAGTATCATTTTAATTGAGCTCTGGGGCTTTTTGTCCCCATCAACTGTGAATCAAACAGGAGTCCACCAAATCCTATTGGGTGACAAATCATAAGCCAAGGAAAAATTGGTGCACCAGTCATGTCTGAAGACAAATAAGATTCAATCCCTGCCTTCAAGGAGTGTATGGTTAAATAGAGAGAGAGAGAGAGAGAATGTATACAGAAAACTACAAAGTAAAAATATTATTAATTTAGTAAGAGGCAAAATGTCACAGGAGTTGGAGAGAGTGAATAATAACAATTAGTATTACAGCAGCTATGTTTACTGAGTCATATTTACTTACTACATGCTAAGCACTCTTTTTTAAACATATATTTATTTATTTATATATTTATATATGTTTATATTTGTAAACATATATATGTTTAACTTTGAGATACAATCCATCATACAGATGACAAAAAGAGGTCCAGAGAAGTTAAACAACTTGGGCAAGGTTTGCAGTTATTAGGTAGTAGACCTGGGTTCTCTAAGCACACTAATGAAATCATGAAGATGCATTCCAATACCAGAAAGATTGTATCAGGAGAGATTTAAACAAGGAATCTAGTTAATGGAATATTAAAACAATCCATGAAAAGTGTAGAAAGACTGGACAAGAGTAGTGACAATGGGGACAGCAGGGGATGGAGGATAAAAAAAGAATAGGATTTCTATGAGATTTTTGGAAGAAAGTACCACAAATGGGATTTGGTAACTAATTTGACAATATGTAATATAGGAAAAGTGAGTCAAAGATAACTAAAGTCTTTTGAGCTCCAATGAATAGAAGTAGGGAGGGAGATTTTAGGGGATTAACCAGAGCAAATTGTGAACATTTCTCTTTGCCCAGCCCTCTTCATATTGTATCTATAACTGTTTGTTTATGAATCTCTCTCCTCCATTTTTGAACTCCTTATGTCTCATGATTTCTCTTGAGAAATCTGTATGCAGGTCAGGAAGCAACAGTTAGAACTGGACATGGACAACAGACTGGTTCCAAATAGGAAAAGGAGTACGTCAAGGCTGTATATTGTCACCCTGCTTATTTAACTTATATAACTTATATGCAGAGTACATCATGAGAAACACTGGACTGGAAGAAACAAGCTGGAATCAAGATTGCCGGGAGAAATATCCATAACCTCAGATATGCAGATGACACCACCCTTACGGCAGAAAGTGAAGAGGAGCTAAAAAGCCTCTTGATGAAAGTGAAAGAGGAGAGTGAAGAAGTTGGCTTAAAGCTCAACATTCAGAAAACGAAGATCATGGCATCTGGTCCCATCGTTTCATGGGAAATAGATAGGGAAACAGTAGAAACAGTGTCAGACTTTATTTTGAGGGGCTCCAAAATCACTGCAGATGGTGACTGCAGCCATGAAATTAAAAGACGCTTACTCCTTGGAAGAAAAGTTATGACCAACCTAGATAGTATATTCTAAAGCAGAGACATTACTTTGCCGACTAAGGTCCGTCTAGTCAAGGCTATGGTTTTTCCTGTGGTCATGTATGGATGTGAGAGTTGGACTGTGAAGAAGGCTGAACACCAAAGAATTGATGCTTTTGAACTGTGCTGTTGGAGAAGACTCTTGAGAGTTCCTTGGACTGCAAGGAGATCCAACCAGTCCATTCTGAAGGAGATCAGCCCTGGGATTTCTTTGGAAGGAATGATGCTAAAGCTGAAGGTCCAGTACTTTGGCCACCTCATGTGAAGAGTTGACTCATTGGAAAAGACTCTGATGCTGGGAGGGGTTGGGAGCAGGAGGAGAAGGGGACGACAGAGGATGAGATGGCTGGATGGCATCACGGACTTGATGGACGTGAGTCTGAGTGAACTTCGGGAGATGGTGATGGACAGGGAGGCCTGGCGTGCTGCGATTCATGGGGTCACAAAGAGTCGGACACGACTGAGCAACTGAACTGAACTATGTCTCATGATTTACATAGGCCCAGTACAGTGCTCCAGACATAGTTAAGTCTTCCATAAACATTCCTTTGGAATAAACTTTAAACATGAGTCTTCATTGAATAGACAAATATGAGTGTTTAGTAAGAAAAACATTTGCATAGATAATAAGTCAGGTAAAAAATGATTAATATATTAAATGAGTTCATTATAAGCTATCCCATTTCAAACCACCCTCATTTAATCACCCAATAGAGAATCATCATTAACTTAAAATTACTTGAAGTTTACATATAAAAGTATGTAACTTTCATACTAGCTAATATATTCAATGCCAGACATTCTCCATTAAAGATTTCTGTTTCTAATCTCTTAGTATTCCCTGTACATTTTCCCTTTTAAACAAAAAGATTATATATTTTGGATAAGTTCTAAAGTCCTTTGTTTGGGAGAAATTGAGCAGAGTGCCTATTAAACAGTTTTGTATTTGCATTTGAAATATTATCCAGCCCTCCTTAATATACTGAATTATGAAAACTGACTCCAAATATCCTTACGTAGGTTGTTTTGAAAATACGGTTGTTTTGTTCCATTCTTGTCAAACAACCACAAAATACCTCATCTCCTTAGATAGCTATGAACTCAGACCATTAATGAAAAAGAATAACTAAAGTTATTAGCATTATAAGTGTATTATTCTTATAATGTATCATAAAATAAACAGTAGAGGACTTTATTGTGTAAGATATGACATACCCACTGAGTTATAACATAATTGATACATAAAAGAAATTATCCGTGTCTCCTGGAGTATACATTTCTCCTCAGACTCAGAATAGAAATCCTAGAATGATTATCTTTAAAAAACCTAGGATTTCCCTAGTGACTCAGTGGTAAAGAATCCACCTGCCAATGCAGCAGACATGGGTCTGATCCCTGGTTTGGGAAGACCCCACGTGTAGAACAACTAAGCTTGTGCACCACAACTACTGAGCCCACGCTCTAGAGCCTGTGAGCCCAAAACTATTTAAGTCCACGAGCTGCAACTAGTAAAGCCCATGTGCCTAGGCCCTGTGCTCCTCAACAATAGAAGTCTGAAATAAGAAGCCTGTGCACCACAACTAGAGAGTAGCCTCCACTTGCTGGACTAGAGAAAGACCACACACAGCAATGAAGACCAAGCCTAGCCAAGAATAAACAAATAAATTTTTAAAATTTATTTAGTTTAATTGGAGGCTAATTATTTTACAATATTGTAGTGGTTTTTGCCATACATTGACATGAATCAGTCATGGGTATACCTGTAAATTCTACATAATAACTAAAATAACACATTAATAGCTATAGATATAAATTTTTAAAACTCAATAGGTAAACTAGAATCTAGGTAACACACTGCAAAGAAATAATTAGTGATGTGGAAAACAGTTGTGAGAAATCCACAGAAAGACAAGGAAATAACATGTAGGTAAAAGCACACAGAACTGTACAAAAAAGATCTTCACAACCCAGATAATCACAATGGTGGGATCACTCACCTAGAGTCAGACATCCTGGAATGTGTAGTCAAGTGGGCCTTAGAAAATATTACTATGAACAAAGCTAGTGGAGGTGATAGAATCAGTTGAGCTATTTCAAATCCTAAAAGATGATGCTGTGGAAGTGCTGCACTCAATATGCCAGCAAATTTGGAAAACTCAGCAGTGGCCACAGGACTGGAAAAGGTCAGTTTGTTTTCATTCCAGTCGCAAAGAAAGGCAATGCCAAATAATCCTCAAACTACTGCACAGTTGTACTCATCTTGCATGCTAGTAAAGTAATGCTCGAAATTCTCCAAACCAGGCTTCAGCAACACGTGAACCGTGAACTTCCAGATGTTCAAGCTGGTTTTAGAAAAGGCAGAGGAACCAGAGATCAAATTGCCAACATCCGCTGGATCATCGAAAAAGCAAGAGAGTTCCAGAAAACATCTATTTCTGCTTTATTGACTATGCCAAAGCCTTTGACTGTGTGGATCACAATAAACTGTGGAAAATTCTGAAAGAGATGGGAATACCAGACCACCTGACCTGCCTCTTGAGAAACCTGTATGCAGGTCAGGAAGCAACAGTTACAACTGGACATGAAACAACAGACTGGTTCCAAATAGGAAAAGGAGTACGTCAAGGCTGTATATTGTCACCCTGCTTATTTAATTATATGCAAAGTATATCATGAGAAACACTGGACTGGAGGAATACAAGCTGTAATCAAGATTGCCAGGAAAAATATCAATAACCTCAGATATGCAGATGACACCACCCTTATGGCAGAAAGTGAAGAAGAAATAAAGAGCCTCTTGATGAAAGTGAAAGAGGAGAGTGAAGAAGTTGGCTTAAAGCTCAACATTCAGAAAACGAAGATCATGGCATCTGGTCCCATCGTTTCATGGGAAATAGATGGGGAAACAGTGGAAACAGTGGCTGACTTTATTTTTCTGGGCTCCAAAATCACTGCAGTTGGTGACTGCAGCCATGAAATTAAAAGATGCTTACTCCTTGGAAGGAAAGTTATGACCAACCTAGACAGCATATTAAAAAGCAGAGACATTACTTTGCTGACTAAGGTCTGTCTAGTCAAGGCTATGGTTTTTCCAGTAGTCATGTATGGATGTGAGAGTTGGACTGTAAAGATAGCTGAGTGCCGAAGAATTGATGCTTTTGAACTGTGGTGTTGGAGAAGACTCTTGAGAGTCCTTTGGACTGCAAGGAGATCCAACCAGCCCATCCTAAAGGAGATCAGTCCTGGGTGTTCATTGGAAGGACTGATGTTGAAGCTGAAACTCCAGTACTTTGCCCACCTGATGCAAAGAGCTGACTCATTTAAAAAGACCCTGATGCTGGGAAAGATTGAGGGTAGGAGGATAAGGGGACGACAGAGGATGAGATGGTTGAATGGTATCACCTACTCAATGGACATGAGTTTGAGTAAACTCTGGGAGTTGGTGATGGACAGGGAGGCCTGGCTTGTTGCCGTTCATGGGGTCACAAAGAGTCGGACACAACTGAGCAACTGAACTGAACTGAAAAGCAGTTAAGATATAGAGGATTTACTGAGAGACTCTAAGTCACATCTAAAAATAGATCCACTGGGAATGAATAGAAGGAAGGAAGGAAAAACTGTATTGAGCAGGTGATAACTTGTAAATTTCTAGAATTCAAACATCAGTGGCCTTCACATTTAAATGTACCTTGAATAGAGAGCAGAATAAATGAGTGTAAAATCACATGAAGTTACAGTATAATGGATCTGTAGACACTAAAGGATAAAAAAAAAATCTTAAAGCTACCACAGAGAAAAGGTAAATTACCTTAAAAAGGAAAGACAATTTAGACTTTGAGAAATCTTCTCAACAGAAACAATAAATTCTAGAATATAATGGTATTGTGGAGAAATAATGATCAATTTAGAATTTTACACTCATCTCTTTGGACTGTAGCCCACCAGGCTTCTCTGTCCAACAACATTCTTTCAGGCAAGAATACTGGAGTGAGTAACCATTCCCTTCTCCAGGAAATCTTTCCAACCCAGGGATTGAACCTGGGTCTCCTACATTACAGGCAGATTCTTTACCATCTGAGCCACCAGGGAAGTCCCAGCAACATTCAAAAAGGAGAGCAAAACTATAGACATTCACTACACAATCAGAAAAACATATAAGCATATTAAAAACAAAATTAACCCAGATGGAGACATGGGATATACAAAAGTACAGTAAGGGGAAAAATTGATAAATATGTTATTAATGGCCAATTATAGAAAGGCTTAGTAACTTTTTAGTTTCAAAAAGCTTAATCCTAACATATAGACAATCATAACAAGATGGTGGATGGTATTGTTTAATAGGTAATTAAAGTACACAAAGACCTATGTCATATGCAAGAGGAAGAGAAACATATCTAATAGCTTGATAGTTTAGTCCTTAAGAAAAATTATTTATAAATTAATGTTAAGGTTTTCAAATCTAAAATGGAAAAAGAAAATGGGGGAAAATGTATCAATATTCTATACAGACAAAAAGGAAAGAAAAGCAATGAAATAGAAAACACAAAATAACTATTTAGAAATGAAGTCTGATATGTCAGTAATCACAGTAAATATGTGACAAGTTTATTGAACATGCTGGACTTAGAAAAATGCAATCAAGAAATAGCCTTTTTCCTCTCGGTAATTCATTTCAGACATCTGTCTGATCTGCTTTCTTCTAGGTAGATGCCATAGCTTTTTGTCACTTTCAAGTATTAATAAACTTGAAAGCTTCATTTTCAGTAGTAAAAAGCCTAATCCATTCTAAATACAAACTTCAATCTTTGTATCTATCAACACTGGTGACCAGTCACCTTTTAAAACAGACCTCCTCCATCCCTGGTGATGGAACCAAAGAGCCTCTCTATAAGGGTGAAAGAGGACAATGAAAAGGTTGGCTTAAAACTCAACATTCAAAAAAACTGAGATCACGGCATCCAGTTCATTTCATGTCAAACAGATGGGGAAAAAGTAGAAGCAGTGACAGATTTTATTTTCTTGGGCTCCAAGATCACTGTGGATGGGACTGTAGCCATGAAATTAGAAGACGCTTGCTTCTTGGAAGGAGAGCTATGACAAACCTAGACAGCATATTAAAGAGAAAAGACATCACTTTGCCAACAAAGGTCTGTACAGTCAAAGCTATGGTTTGCTGGTAGTCATGTACAGATGTGAGAGTTAGACCATAAAAAAAGGCTGAGCACCAAAGAATTGATGCTTTCAAATTGTGATGCTGAAGAAGACTCTTGAGAGTCCCTTGAACAGCAAGGAGATCAAACCAGTCAGTCCTAAAAGAAATTAGCCCTGAATATTGATTGGAAGGACTGATGCAAAAGCTGAAGCTTCAATATTTTGGTCACCTGATGCAAAGGGCTGACTCATTGGAAAATATTGAAGGAAAAAGGGGAAGAGGGTGACAGAGGATGAAACGGTTGAATAACATCACCAACTCAATGGACATGAACTTGAGCAAACTCCAGGAGATAGAGGAGGACAGGGAAGCCTGGTGTGCAGCAGTCCATGGGGTCTCAAAGAGTCAGACATGACATAGCAACTGAACAACAACAGTGGGAAATAAAATCTGATCTCTACCTCATATGACCAAAAAAATCCAGAAAGATTGATGACCTACATGTGGGAAGTAGGGTAAGTAAAAGCATTAAAATTTGTGAAGAAAATATAGGAAAGTAGAGTGGTAAGGGAGAACTAATTACTAAAATGCAAAAGGCACAAACCAAAAAAGATGTTGATAAACTTGTTCACATTGAAAATTTTAAATGCCCTGTTCTACAAAAGGTACCACAAACAAAATTCAAAGATAAGACAGAGGGTGGCATTTATGTATACCATTGATATACAGTCACAAAATACACAAAGGATTCATAACTACTGTGTCTAAAATGTAATGAATTGTTTTTAAAGATAAATAAAGAAAAGACTAATAACAGAAAAGTAAAAAAAGGATAGGAACAGACGTTTCACAGAAGACTAGATTTAACCAAAGACTAAACTCAAATAGCCGCTTTAAAATGTTCAGCTTCAACAAGTAACCCCAGAATTGCAAATTAAGATAATAACAATACACAATTTTTATTAGATTTTATATATATATAATTTGATAATCACAAGTGTTGGCAAGGATGTGGAGTTAAGAAATAGTGAGTTTATAAATTGGTTAAATCAAGTGGAAGAGCCATCTGGTAACATCTAATAAAGATGAGGATTTGCATATCCTATGATACAGCTTTGTTACAAAGAGGGTTATATTTAGACTGGAGTTTGTAGCAGTGTAATTATTTGATTTGGGATGGAACAATTTTTTCTGTGTTACCACCCAACACATTGAAGGACATTGAGCATCTGTCATCCCCAGGACTATAGCTGGTAATACTCTTCCTTGTCATTTGACAATCCAAAATGTTCCTACACATTTCCAAGCACTTTTTAGGGTGAGAGGAATACAACATTCTACCTAAGCTGAGAGTCACTGCTCCATCAAAACTGTTTCTCACATGCAGAGAGGAACCTGTACAAGACTATTTTTCTCAGCATTGTTTACAATGGTAAAAATAGGGGAATAAATCAACCAGTTGACAACAGAATAAGAGGAAAATATGGTTTATTCATACAATTAAAAACTTTTCAACTACAAATATCTATGAGGATAAATCTCAAAAACATCATGTTGCATGAAAAAAGAAAGTTGCATAATTTTATATCTACTGTTATTCCATTCACCTGAAAGTCATAAATGCATAATAGCCCTGTACATAATTTATATATATATGCACACATGTGGACTACATATATGTGTAAAAGTATAAAAACATGCATTGAATGATGGGGAATGGTCACCAGTGGAGATGGAAGAGGAGATGAATGAGGTCATGGAAGGGTACACAGAAGGCCCCAACAGTATCTGTAACATATTGTTTCTGTAACAGAAAAGAAGGAATGAAATATGATAAAATGTTAAGATTTGTTATTGTTGAGTGCAAGTGGGCTACAGTTTTCCTCTGATTTCCTTGAGAAGTTATTTTTCTGTGAACACTCTTCCCACTTAGCCACACCCCTTTATTCTCCCTCAGAAGAAAAGTTACCTGATTGGTGTGTTTGGAGAGGAACTGACATTCCCAACTTAGCATCTCTCTCCTCCTCTCTACAGAGAGCTTGTCCTCTGGTCTGATGCTGGCCACAAGGTAGGCAGAGTGTTGGAAACCAGGGAAAACTGTGTCCAGGTGGCTACAGGGGCCTAAGCCAATTGTTACTCCACACCCAAGCCATGCGTTCCAAACTTCCTGGAAAGAAACTGCTATTAAGAGCCCTATCTGCCTGTCTTTGTCTCTCTTATTTGACATTTAGAAGTTGGAAGGGAAGATGGGTTGTGTGTTGCTGAACATACCTAGGCCATATCCTCCAACGTAGACTTTATTGTTTATACAGCATTTCCATTTGCCCAACTTTGTCTCTCTCAATTGACTCAGAACTTGGGTAGGGGGGATGAGGGATGAAATTTACTGGCCCTCTCAATCCTCAACAATATTTTACGAAGATATTTGTTATATTATTCTGTATATTTTAAAATAATGAACAGGTTTTAAAAAAACATGTATGTCAAGGTTCTAAATAATTGTGGAGTTATATACATATGTGTGGAGAGACACAGACTCCCTAATACACACACACAGCTCTCAATAGCTCTCCTTTTTGCAATAAATTTCTCACAGTTATTTAAAATCAAGTTAATGAATTGGAAAGACCTGCCTGAACAAGTACTATATTTAAAGCAAAGTCAGAAATTCCATACTAGAGAAATAAGCAACTTCTGCTTTTCTACCCACCTGATCAAATAGAATCCTCTGGAAGCAGAGACACCCATGTTTTGAGCCAATGAGGACTATCTTTGTATCATTTCTATTGTAAAAAAAATTTTTTTTAATGGTAAATGAGTTTTAGAGGTGAAGATTTTAGTTTTTTACACAGCAGAATCATGGAATGTAAGAAATTAGTAAAATAGTTATCAAAAGAGATTCTTGGTTAATATAACATTATACTGGTTAAATTCACCAAACTTATCATTCATTCAGGTTTCCTAACTCCTTCCCTTCAAGTTTCCTACTTTGTTGTTTTCCTTTTGACCATATTCCTGTACTTTCCGGACAAGGGCTTGCCCTACAGAAAAAGAATTTAGCTGAAATGAGAAGGTTTAATCAAAGCTTTTCTAGCCAGCATGAACAATCAGCAAACCCTGAACCCAGCAAAATGAAATGCCATTCAAATGGAAACAGCTAGAGCTTGCAGATTTCCCCAACAAAAAACATGATTCCAATGCTTACTGCCCTCATCTCTTCCCTATGTATTTTATTTCAGTCTTAAATGTGAATGAAATCTGGAATGCTGGTAGAAAGAGAGTAGTGAAGGGTGGGGGCTGAACAGGGAAGAGTCACATAACCTTGCTTCCTGGTTGCTGCACAGAATGCAAGTCATTATTTTTCAGTGACAGTATACAGAGACAATTTGAATTTGTAGAAGTGCCGCTCTCTTGTCTTTGGTTTGTTTTTTTTTTTTTTTTTTGGCAAAGGTTTTCAGTTCCTAGAAATTGGCTCATACTTCAGCCTGTAGACATGTCCCAGTGTGTCATGAGCAACAAAATATGCTTCTGACTTTAGAAAGGAGGTCAGAGAAGTAAGAGCGTATGTCAGACGGACCTCGACATCTAGATGAAGAGATGAACACAAACAGGTTTCTTTCTCAGCAGGCTGGTGTATTGTGTCATGTTCTCAGCACTGTGGGTTTATTAATTATGAGTCATAGGTAGGCGTTCTGTAGATTAAAAATGCTGAAATATGACCAATTAACATGGCCCAATTACATTGCTCCTAGAATAGACTACTTTCTAATAGATTCCCAAATTTTATAGCCAATAAAGGGAAATCCAACAGGAATGTAAGACATGTCAGAAAAAAACAATAAAAAAAATAGTAATACCACTAATTCTTCTTTTGCAGCTGAATTTTGAAGAATAAATCCATATCCTTCCACCTGGACTGTAACTTCCAAATGCTCATTAAAACAGAAAATAATCTTTACTCCTGAAAAGATAGGATATTGTATTTTTAGGGTTTTTTAAATACAAACTTAAACTCATATTAGCTTATTTCTCAGTCAAATATTTTATACTTACCATCTTTACTTTTTTTCTTAAAGGCAGAGCCATTAAGATCTGCTGACTTTCCTGTTCTTTTTCTTTTTTTTCTTTATTTTACTTTTGTCTCTGCTGGGTCTTTGTTGCTGTGAGGGGTCTCTCTAGTTGCTGAGAGTGGGGAATACTCTCTTGTTGCAGAGCATATTCAATTCAGTTCAGTTCGGTTCAGTCACTCAGTTGTGTCCGACTCTTTGCAATCCTATGAACTGCAGCATGCCAGACCTCCCTGTCCATCACCAACTGCCGGAGTCTACCCAAACCCATGTTCATTGAGTTGGTGATGCCATCCAACCATCTCATCCTCTGTTGTCCCCTTCTCCTCCTGCCCTCAATCTTTCCCAGCATCAGGGTCTTTTTAAATGAGTCAGCTCTTTGCATCAGGTGGGCAAAGTATTGGAGTTGCAGCTTCAACATCAGTCCTTCCAATGAACACCCAGGACTGATCTCCTTTAGGATGGGCTGGTTGGATCTCCTTGCTATCCAAGGGACTCTCAAGAATCTTCTCCAACACCACATTTCAAAAGCATCAATTCTTCGGCACTCAGCTTTCTTTACAATCCAACATTCACATCCATACATGACTACTGGAAAAACCATAGCCTTGACTAGATGGACCTTTGTTGGCAAAGTAATGTCTCTGCTTTTTAATATGCTGTCTAGGTTGGTCATCATTTTCCTTCCGAGGAGTAAGCATCTTAATTTCATGGCTGCAGTCACCATCTGCAGTGATTTTGGAGCCCAGAAAAATAAAGTCAGCCACTGTTTCCACTGTTTCCCCATCTGTTTCCATGAAGTGATGGGACCAGATGCCATGATCTTCATTTTCTGAATGTTGAGCTTTAAGCCAACTTTTTCACTCTCCTCTTTCACTTTCATCAAGAGGCTCTTTATTTTTTCTTCACTTTCTGCCATAAGGGTGGTGTCATCTGCATATCTGAGGTTATTGACATTTCTCCCAGCAATCTTGATTCCAGCTTGTGCTTCCTCCAGCCCAGCGTTTCTCATAATGTACTCTGCATATAAGTTAAGTAAGCAGGGTGACAATATACAGCCTTGACGTACTCCTTTTCCTATTTGGAACCAGTCTGTTGTTTCATGTCCAGTTGTAACTGTTGCTTCCTGACCTGCACACAGGTTTCTCAAGAGGCAGGTCAGGTGGTCTGGTATTCCCATCTCATTCAGAATTTTCCACAGTTTATTGTGATCCACACAGTCAAAGGCTTCAGCATAGTCAATAAAGCAGAAATAGATGTTTTCTGGAACTCTCTTGCTTTTTCCATGATCCAGCGGATGTTGGCAATTTGATCTCTGGTTCCTCTGCCTTTTCTAAAACCAGCTTGAACATCTAAAACTTCACGGTTCATGTATTGCTGAAGCCTGGCTTGGAGAATTTTGAGCATTACTTTACTAGCGTGTGAGATAAATGCAATTGTGTGGTAGTTTGAGCATTCTTTGGCACTGCCTTTCTTTGGAATTGGAATGAAAACTGGCCTTTTCCAGTCCTGTGGCCACTGCTGAGTTTTCCAAATTTGCTGACATATTGAGTGCTGACATATTGAGTATGACATATTGACTTACTCTTCACACAGCCTCATTAGTTGCAGCTCGCAGGCTCTAGAGCACAGGCTCAGTAGCTGTGGCCCCAGGGCTTAGCTGCTCCAAGGTAGGGATCGAACCCATGCTTCATGCATTGACAGGTGGATTCTTTACCACTGAACCGCCAGGGAAGCCCACTACCATCTTTATTGAGTACAGCAAGGGAACAGAGGTTTATTTTAAAATAACATGGTGCATCTGTGGGAGAGGGAGAGAGCGGGATGATTTGGGAGAATGGCATTGAAACATGTATAATATCATATAAGAAACGAATTGCCAGTCTAGGTTCGATGCAGGATACAGGATGCTTGGGGTTGGTGCACTGGGATAACCCAGAGGGATGGTATGGGGAAGGAGGTGGGAGGGGGGTTCAGGAGTGGGAACTTATGTACACCCGTGGTGGATTCATGTTGATGTATGGCAAAACCAATACAGTATTGTAAAGTAAAAAAATAAAATAATAAAAATAAATAAAATGGGTAACCAAAAGGACCTACTGTATAGCACAGGGAACTTTGCTCAATATTACGTAACAACCTAAATGGGAAAATAATTTGAAAAAGAATAGATACACATATATGTATAACTGAATCAGTTTGCTGTACACCTGAAATTAACATAACATTGTTAATCAACTATACTTCAACATAAAATAAAAAGTTTTTTAAAAAGAAAAATAAATAAAATAACATGGTGAATGGATTAGATAGAGAGGTATGTGCAAGTTTAAAGGACACAAGGAGTAATGGCAAGGTATGCAGAAACTAATTACAATGGAAACAGTTACCACCCACCCCCAAGCCTGAAGGGACTAGGGGAGGAATGGAGCTTACCAGAGATCCCTTGAGCGCTGAGCACAGAAGAAAGGTTGTCAGATGGAAGCTTTAGTCATGAATAACCTAGCCCCTGCCAGAATACCAGAACAATGGCAAACCAAGGTCAAGTAGGAGGAATAAATGCCCAGATCTCCTCTTGCCCTTCTACCCCTACCTTCTACCACCTGCCCTTCTACCTCCATGCCTCCACTGCACAGGTAAGTCCAGACAATGCAGTCAATTGAGGTTAACTCCTCAGCTAGAGAAGAGCCAAGAATGGATCTGAAAGTAACCAGAATAACTAGCACACCTTCCTCAGACAGTTATGCTCATCCATCCATACGTTCACATCTTAATTCATGCCAGAGATTATCTCTAATATTATATAAGACTATCATAAACATAAATCCCATTTCTCATTCATTCTAAACGCTACACTTAGGCAACACAGTACATCCCAATGTCATACGTTTTAGTCTCAACCTACCCATCCAACATCACCCCTGCTAACAATTTTGAACTTCATTCTCTAAATAATAAGAGATTCATGGTTGTTTGTTTCTTTGGGAAAATGAATCTGGAAAGATGTACTTCAGTTGAAAGCCATTGGTGGCAGGGAGAATATTCACTTGTTGACACCCAAACAAGTGAATTTGGATTCAGGAGTTATTAATAGATTCTTTTTTTTTTAGTGGCCTAATATTTGTATATAATCTACACACATTCTCCTGTGTATTTTTTTTAACTTTATTTATTTATTTAGACTGGGCTGGGTCTTCATTTTGGCACACAGGCTTTTCATTGCTCTGCACGTGCTTTCGCTGGTTGTGGAGAGCAGAGGCTACTGTCTAGCTGTGGTGCTCCAACTCAGTAGTTGAAGCTCACGGGCTTAGTTGTCCTGCAACATGTGTGATCGTCCCTGACCAGAGATTGAACCCATGTCCCCTGCATTTGCAGGTGGATTCTTAACCACTGGACCCCCAGGAAGTCGTGAAATAGATTTATAGGATTTGGTGACAGATTGGAAATGATGAGGGAAGAAGGAAGAATAGAGAATGAAGCTAATGTTTCTAATTTTGGAGGCTAGATCAATTGTTACACCATTCATAAAGTTAAAGCAAATGTAGAAGAACAGCTTCTGGTAAGAGAATATAATGAATTTAGTTATGGACATGTTAAATTTGAGATGTCCCAAGGAAATCTCTGAAGACAAACTCAGTGAGAATTATGACCAAGATGGCTCTCTATAGGTTCCTTTTTTTGAGCACTACCTCCCAACCCCTATTTCACACAAAAACAATAATTACTAGATATAAAAATAAAATTAAGAGATATGGTGTTCTCATAAATGAGATAAATACTCTTGAGGTCAAAAAATGAAACAAAAACTCAAATTAGTAAGAGGCAAGAAGGGCTTGAATTCATGGATGAGGAGGTTCTGGGAGTGGAGACAGTGATGACTGTAAGGTCAGTCCCTAAGATAGTTGTTCTTTGTGCAGAAGGAAGTGGGAAACAGGAGCCAAACTGGATTTCTGAAACCAGAGACTGAGGTGGGGACTCCCCACAGCCCAGACTGAAGGAAGGGCTGCTTCCAAGTCTTGCAAGGGGCTGCAGGAGAAGCTAGAAAATCTCAGTACCAGAAAATAAAAGTCTTATTGCTAGCTCAGTGATTATACAGTGATGTTCCCAATACCACGGTGACACAGGTGTCCTCGATCCCACATTTGATGTGGGACCCTGAGAGGTTGCCTGAAGTCAATTACAAACCATTTATATAGGAAGGAGGGATGAGGAAGAGAGAAGGAAATAAGAACAGTTAAAAAACCTCCCCATTAGAAAGACCTGGTAAACTAAAGTTCAAAAACATACACTTATGATAATAAAAATAAAAATTTAATCAGAACATAAATTAAATGATATTGATTTAATAGCCTAGTTTGACAAAGACTTTAAAATACCACATTTATCTATATCCCACCCCCATAGGAAAGTGTTCTTTAATGCATGACCCAAAACATCCATTATTCTCTTGATCAGGAATAAAAGAGTCTCCTTTTCTCAGGAGTCTGAAATCTGTTCCATCTAGTGACCTGTTGTAAGTGTCCTTTAGGTGGGGTATAACTGGGGTCCTGAATTTTTTTGTGCTAGTCATAATTGTTGAACCTCTCAGGAGTAGAAGGCTGCTTCTTCACCTGTTGCCCTTTCTACCTTTGTTCCTGGCAAAGGAACTTCTGGTTTTCCAGCATCACCCTAGTAATGAAGTCCTGTACCGCTGAAGCCTGGTAGCCATTTCTGGAGCCTTGATAGCTGGAGAACCCAGATTCTCTGTGACATTCTGGAAGCCTTCCCCAGCGGAGTAATTGTGCTCCCAAGAATCCTAGGACACAGAGCTGGCATTTTTCCTGCTTTGCTGAGGAGGAAAATGGATAAATTTGTTTATCCATTTATTGGCTGTGTGGCTTTGGACAAGTTGCTTAATCTCTCCAGTAATCCAGTTTTCTTAACTCTAAAATGGAAATATGTTGCTTACTGTGACTACTACCTTCTGGAACATAGTAGGTTTTTCATTAAAGCCTGCACCGCAGTTTTAAATTTCATCAGTGTTAAGTTTTTCTTTGAGGGAAGATTTTATATTTTTTAATTTGGTAAAATCCACTCAGAAGTCTTGTAACATGGTGAGTGATTAAACTGAGTAATACTGCCTAGGATTTTAAAAAATGGGGTGTTAAGAGGCTTATTTTCTCATATATCTTGTGTGCTGACACTGAGAGCAATTCTGTAAGAGAAATTTCAAAAATGCTTTAGCAACGATTAGTGCTGGTAGAGTTAGTGTATAATCTCCCAAGGTGACAACTTTGCCGTGTGGTATGTAAATTCTGATTTCTTGTTCTATATCATGTATTTCACCAAATTTGTATGTACCCTATAAGTTTATGCATACTTCTTTCTTTAACTACTAAATATTTTCCCTAATGGATTTTCATTTGAGGTAGTAATTTTTTTTTTTTTTCTAGCCTAGAAAAACCACTATACCACTAAACCCAAGAGACAGAGATAGAGCAGCCGTGTGCTCCTAGACTAGATTCAAGAAGTGTGGATGGAGGAAGGTGGGATGGGGTCAGAAAATAGGTTGTTATTTTCATTGCTGGCAATTTAGATTCAGAGGCATTTCAACTGCAGTCCCCTCAAGTGTTGAATTGAATAAAAGTAGTAACAGAAACCGTGGGAAGGGTGGTTGGGGGAGGAGCTGTGAACTCTTCTAGCTAAACACAAAGAGACAGACAGCTTGTAAGAATGCATCCTCAGCTTGAAATAAAAGCCACAAGAAGCCTGAGAGCCAGCTTGTACTGAAACAAGATGCTGCAATAGTAAAACAAAACAGACTGAAGTCCATCTACATTGGCAGAGTAGTGTGATTATTGAGTATTTGCTCCTCCAACCAGAAGGGACTATGGAGACAACCATGTAAATGAGAGGAAGAATAAAGCACTGATGCATTTGCATCTTGCCTAACATAAATGATCTAAGAATAGACATATTTCACATGCATCTTTAGTAAGAAGGAATGTGTCTATAAAGATTTACTGCTTATTTTACACTCAACCAGCTTTCTTATTTGCATTGAACTAGACACTATGCTGTACAGATTCTGTCTGAGAAGCTTGTCTACAAAGATGTGATATTCCACATTCCATTTTTAAGCCAGCTTTCCTTAGAAATACTGTTAAAGATGGTGGGCAGTATCATAGCTAGCCTGCAAATGTGTTTTTAACAAATAATATACCTAAAGTAAAAGACAAATACAAGAGAAATGAATTAAAAATTATGTTGCAAGAAAAGTAGAAACATAAACAGGAAAAAATAATCAGATATTGATTTATTTTTCTTGTTTGTAATCTTGAGAAAAATGACTTAATTAGTAAAATGAAGAAAAAGACAAAGACCTGTACATTTATGAAGGACATTTTAATGTACTTTAGGGATTGTAGAGTTTCAGTGCACTGATGCTTTACTGTACCTGCGTATGTGTGTGTGTATGACTTAGTCACTCAGTCATGTCCAACTCTTTACAACGTCATGGACTGTAGGCCGCCAGGCTCCTGTGTCCATGGGATTCTCCAGGTAAGAATACTGGAGTGGGTTGCCATTTCCTTCTCCAGGGGATCTTCCTGACCCAAGGATTGAACCTGGGTCTCCGCATTGCAGGCAGATTCATTACCATCTGAACCACCAGGCAAACCCTTGTTATACCTAGTTTACCTCAAAAATATGATTTTCTTTTTCATTGATATATTTCAGAGTCATATACTAGACATTAATTAAGCCTTTTATGTACAAAAGGTACTGCAATATGTGCTGTAAGAGAAACAAGAATTGTTCGAGACAAGTAACCCTTTATCAAGTTACTGGCAATTTATTTGGAGAGATACAGCATACATGGTACAAAAGTGTATATAATCAATAAAGAGTCTGAAATGCAGTACTTGGATACAATCTCAAAAATGACAGAATGATCTCTGTTCGTCTCCAAGGCAAACCATTCAGTATCACAGTTATCCAACTCTATGCCCCAACCAGTAACGCTGGAGAAGCTGAAATTGAACAGTTTTATGAAGACCTACAAGATCTTTTAGAACTAACACCCAAAAAAGATGTCCTTTTCATTATAGGGGACTGGAATGCAAAAGTAGGAAGTCAAGAAACACCTGGAGTAACAGAAAAATTTGGCCTTGGAATGCGGAATGAAGCAGGGCAAAGACTAATAGAGTTTTGCCAAGAAAATGCACTGGTCATAGCAAACACCCTCTTCCAACAGCACAAGAGAAGACTCTACACATGGACATCACCAGATGGTCAACACCGAAATCAGATTGATTATATTCTATGCAGCCAAAGATGGAGAAGCTCTATACAGTCAACAGAAACAAGACCGGGAGCTGACTGTGGCTCAGATCATGAACTCCTTATTGCCAAATTCAGACTTACATTGAAGAAAGTAGGGAAAACCACTAGACCATTCAGGTATGACCTAAATCAAATCTCTTATGATTATACAGTGGAAGTGAGAAATAGATTTAAGAGTCTAGATCTGATAGATAGAGTGCCTGATGAACTATGGAATGAGGTTCATGACATTGTACAGGAGACAGGGATCAAGACCATCCCCATGGAAAAGAAATGCAAAAAAGCAAAATGGCTGTCTGGGGAGGCCTTACAAATAGTTGTGAAAAGAAGAGAGGCGAAAAGCAAAGGAGAAAAGGAAAGATATAAGCATCTGAATGCAGAGTTCCAAAGAATAGCAAGAAGAGATAAGAAAGCCTTCTTCAAAGATCAATGCAAAGAAATAGAGGAAAACAACAGAATGGGAAAGACTAGAGATCTCTTCAAGAAAATTAGAGATACCAAGGGAACATTTCATGCAAAGATGGGCTCGATAAAGGACAGAAATGGTCTGGACCTAACAGAAGCAGAAGATATTAAGAAGAGGTGGCAAGAATACACGGAAGAACTGTACAAAAAAGATCTTCACGATCCAGATAATCATGATGATGTGATCACTCATCTAGAGCCAGACATCTTGGAATGTGAAGTCAAGTGGGCCTTAGAAAGCATCACTACGAACAAAGCTAGTGGAGGTGATGGAATTCCAGTTGAGCTATTTCAAATCCTGAAAGATGATGCTGTGAAAGTGCTGCACTCAATATGCCAGCAAGTTTGGAAAACTCAGCAGTGGCCACAGGACTGGAAAAGGCCAGTTTTCATTCCAGTTCCAAAGAAAGGCAATGCCAAAGAATGCTCAAACTACCGCACAATTGCACTCATCTCACATGCTAGTAAAGTAATGCTCAAAATTCTCCAAGCCAGACTTCAGCAATACATGAAACGTGAACTCCCTGATGTTCAAGCTGGTTTTAGAAAAGGCAGAGGAACCAGAGATCAAATTGCCAACATCCACTGGATCATGGAAAAAGCAAGAGAGTTCCAGAAAAACATCTATTTCTCCTTTATTGACTATGCCAAAGCCTTTGACTGTGGATCACAATAAACTGTGGAAAATTCTGAAAGAGATGGGAATACCAGACCACCTGACCTGCCTCTTGAGAAACCTATATGCAGGTCAGGAAGCAACAGTTAGAACTGGACATGGAACAACAGACTGGTTCCCAAATAGGAAAAGGAGTACATCAAGACTGTATATTGTCACCCTGCTTGTTTAACTTATATGCAGAGTACATCATGAGAAACCGTGGATTGGAAGAAACACAAGCTGGAATCAAGATTGCCAGGAGAAATATCAATCACCTCAGATATGCAGATGACACCACCCTTATGGCAGAAAGTGAAGAGGAGCTAAAAAGCCTCTTGATGAAAGTGAAAGAGGAGAGTGAAAAAGTTGGCTTAACGCTCAACATTCAGAAAACTAAGATCATGGCATCTGGTCCCATCACTTCATGGGAAATAGATGGGGAAACAGTAGAAACAGTGTCAGACTGTATTTTCTTGGGCTCCAAAATCAATGCAGATGGTGACTGCAGCCATGAAATTAAAAGATGCTTACTCCTTGGAAGAAAAGTTATGACCAACCTAGATAGTATATTCAAAAGCAGAGACATTACTTTGCCGACTAAGGTCCACCTAGTCAAGGCTATGGTTTTTCCAGTAGTCATGTATGGATGTGAGAGTTGGACTGTGAAGAAAGCTGAGCGCCAAAGAATTGATGAGTTTGAACTGTGGTGTTGGAGAAGACTCTTGAGAGTCCCTTGGACTGCAAGGAGATCCAGCCAGTCCATTCTGAAGGAGATCAACCCGGGGATTTCTTTGGAAGGACTGATGCTAAAGCTGAAGCTCCAGTACTTTGGCCACCTCATGTGAAGAGTTGACTCATTGGAAAAGACTCTGATGCTGTGAGAGATTGGGGGCAGGAGGAGAAGGGGATGACCCAGGATGAGATGGCTGGATGGCATTACGGACTCGATGGACGTGAGTCTGAGTGAACTCCAGGAGATGGTGATGGACAGGGAGGCGTGGCGTGCTGCGATTCATGGGGTCGCAAAGAGTCGGACACAACTGAGCGGCTGAACTGAATTGAACTGTGCAGAAATACAGACTAACAGAGAGATATAACATGGAGATGTGGGAGAAGCATTAACCTCAAAGACACACAGCCTTGGTTATTAATACAGACTCCACTGCCTCTGGGCTTCCCAGGTGGTGCATTGGTAAAGAATCTGCCTGCCAATGCAGGAAATGCAAGAGATACAGTTTAGATCCTTGAATCAGGAAGATACCCTGGAGTAGGAAATGACAACCCACCCTAGTATTATTACCTGGAAAATTCCAAGGACACAGGAGCCGGGCAGGCTACAATCCATGAGGTCACAAAGAGTCAGACATGACTGAGCATGGGTGCATGTGAGTGCATGCACACACACACAGTACTGCCTCCAGCTAAATAACCATGAGTAAATGTCTTTAATTTCTTGGAGCTATGGTTTTCTTACCTATAGATTGGGGATGATGTGATTTAGAAATATTAAGTGAGATAATGCAAATGGCATGCCTAATAAAGACACAAGGTCAGTATTTGGTTGGTATTGGTTTTCACCCTTCCTATAGTTAACAGAGGCATGAAAAGACTCTCTCTATCTTTACCAGGTAGTGAGGAGTAGATATTTGAAAAGGACCTTAAAAGCCTAATAGATTGCATTTCTTTTATTTTTTAGCTGCCCAACATCTAAACTCCCTTCTGATAACTGGAACATTCCTTATGAATTTTGTAAAAACACCACACACTCATTTTCCAGATCTCTTTCCAGCTGGACTTCACCCATCAGCCGTTGCAGCTATGAGCAGCATTCTCATATTTTGATATTAATGTTTCAATTCTAGGTGATACCAAGTAGATTCCAGACTGAGGTTCTTTATGCATTCCCACTACATTCCATCTTCTTATGTACACTTCCTTCCCTGCCAACAATTTTCTTTGGCTAAATATCCTAAATTATTCTGGTGTTTGCCTTTACAATTTTAAATGATTATTTTAAAAAACTAATTCCTTGTCTTATTATCCTATGAGGGTATAAAAATAGTTATAAAAATACTGCATCTACCCCTCCTTCCATCACTTCTCTCCATTGTCCCATAAAATTTTTGGTAGTTGTATAATTTTTATTTTGTCAATTAAAAAATTTTAATTCTTTTTAAGGTTTTACATTTACATTATGATCCGTTTTTAGTTAATCTTTGTATATGGTGCAATGTTTGATGAGTTGTTGTTGCTGTTTTTTTGCAAAGAGGCATTCAAGTTTTCTAATGCCATTTGTTGTTCCATGCCATACAGCATGTGGGATCTTAGTTCCCTGATCAGGGATGGAAACTGCACCCCGTGCATTGGAAGGTGGAGTCCTAACCACTGGACTGCCAGGAAGGTCCCTTGTCAATGTTTTTTAACATTTATAATGTTAGTCTTCCATGTGTTACGTGTATGGTGACTCTTAAAACCAAAGATAAAATGCAGTTTCTAAGCGATGATTGTATAGTCACCATAGAACCATGCAGAATGATTCAATCAGTAGAGAAATACATGTAATCCGAGATCATTAAAAGTTTGTTATTTGAAGGAGAATATCTCAAGCACCAAAATTCTTACTCAGTTCTCTTCACATATCTTTCCATTTTCCTTTACTTCTTACTGTCATATTTGGTTACCATTGTGGGGGTGGGGGGTTGTAGTGTATATAATCCTCTTCTTAGGGTTCTTTTGCCATTTACTCAGAATAATTTACTTAAGTAATTTTTAAATATAGGATATGTGGGTGGTAAACTTTCTGAGTGCTTACATATCCAAGAATTTAATTCCACATTCATATTTAATTGATAGTTGGCTTAAGTAAAGTTTATTTGCTGCTAAAGAACTTTCGGGCTTCCCTATTAGCTCAGTTGGTAAAGAACCTGCCTGCAATGCAGAAGACCCTGGTTCAATCCCTGGGTCAGGAAGATCCCCTGGAGAAGGAAATGGCAACCCACTCCAGTACTCTTGCCTGGAGAATTCCATGGACAGAGGAACCTGTCAGGCTACAGTCCATGGGATTGCAAAGTGTCAGACACAACTGTGTGACTAACTCATTTTCAAAGAACTTAGAAAGCATTGCTTTTGCTTCAAAGTCTACTATCCTCCAATGTTGCTGCTGAGATATAATCAGTCTTCTTTTTATTCATTATACCTAGCCTTTCCTCCTTCACCAAAAGCTATTAGAGTTTTCTCTTAATTCTTCAAGTTCTGAAATTTTACAAGGCTGTGTCTAGGTGTAAGTCATTATTCCCTTGGTCCCTTTGGTATTCAGTGATCCCTTCCAATCCAAAGATTTATGACTGTTTAAGGTCTGTCTAGTCAAGGCTATGGTTTTTCCAGTAGTCATGTATGGATGTGAGAGTTGGACTGTGAAGAAAGCTGAGCGCCAAAGAATTGATGAGTTTGAACTGTGGTGTTGGAGAAGACTCTTGAGAGTCCCTTGGACTGCAAGGAGATCCAGCCAGTCCATTCTGAAGGAGATCAACCCGGGGATTTCTTTGGAAGGACTGATGCTAAAGCTGAAGCTCCAGTACTTTGGCCACCTCATGTGAAGAGTTGACTCATTGGAAACGACTCTGATGCTGTGAGAGATTGGGGGCAGGAGGAGAAGGGGATGACCCAGGATGAGATGGCTGGATGGCATTACGGACTCGATGGACGTGAGTCTGAGTGAACTCCAGGAGATGGTGATGGACAGGGAGGCGTGGCGTGCTGCGATTCATGGGGTCGCAAAGAGTCGGACACGACTGAGTGACTGAACTGAAGGTCAGGGAAATTTTCACTATAGTCCATTATTTTTATGATTGTTTACTTCTCTTCATCATATTTATTTTCTTCTTGTGTAATTTCTATTATATATATGGCAGAGCTCCTGGCTCTATCCTCTTTGTATTTTAACTTTTATTTTACATTTTCTCTCATTTTTGTCTTCTTGTTCTACATTCTAAGAGATTTCTTTGACTTTATCTTCCAGTTCACCAATGTAGTATTCAGCTGTGTATATTCCATTAGTCAACTGCTGAGTTCATTTTTGAAGTTTTATTTCTAATTTCCAATATTTTTATTTTATTTTTTCTTCCCTATGGAAGATTATCTTATTGAATAAATATAATCACTTCTGAGATCTATCTGAGGATGATATAATAGCTTATCAAATCTATCTGGGATTATGAATTAGGATTTATATAAAATTCTTTTTTGTTTTCTCAAATAGCTGTGTTCCCTCCAGGATAAGTTTTTCTTTTTAGATATTTGCTACCTTCTCAACAAAATCAACATTTTGTTAATATTTTCAAATAGCTTATGTTCCTTTCTTGTCCATGCATCATTATGAATCAAGATCATAGATTCCTCTGTAGCTGATACATCTATTTGGCTAGTAGGTCTCACCAATGAAAAAGTGCTGATTGCCAGTTTCATGTAAATTCCTGACTAGGTTTTTATTTATCTATTTATTTTTAATTGAAGATTATTGCTTTACAGTATTGTGTTGGTTTCTATCAAACATCAACGTGAATCAGGTAAATGGGTGACTAGGTTTTGACTGACAGGTAGGGAGCAGGCAGGCTGGTTTGAAATTCCAGTGGTTATAAAAGGCAAGGAGACTTTCTTCTGGAGGTAAGACACTTTTTCATGCATGATTCCTGAGTGGAACTGTCCTCCTTTTTTGTGTCCAGGTCTTGCTTAGTAACACAGAAGTATTCAGTCTCTGTTCTTCCCTCTTTGTCCCCAGCACCCTCCAAGGAACCATCTCTGAGAGACAAATAACTTCCTTCAGAGAGTAGATCTCAGGCTTTGACCACAGAGCAAAAACTTATGCCAACAATTACTTGATTTAGACAGAAAAAAAGAAAAGGTACCAGGCTCAGAATGCTGTTCTTTAGTAAATTATTCAACTCTTACTATCTGTAAATGTTCAAAAGAACCCAGCTTATCTCTGGGACTGTGGGAGTTTTTTTAAAAAGCTACCTACCCATGTATTTCTTTTTCTATTTACCTTCATACCTATCTATGCATATGTTTATATATCCATATATTCTCTAACAATTAGCTTTGTATACCTTTTTATTATAAAATAAAGCTCAAATACAGAAAGCTATATGGAATAAATATTTATCTTAGTGAATTATTATAAGGCAAAGACCACCTTGATCACTAAATAGTGCTTTTCCAGCATCCCAGATGTCCCTCCACATTCGATCACAATTGTAGCCTTCTTCCTCCCTCCTGACTGTGATGTTAGACATTTGCATTTCTTTATGTTTTTATAACCCATGTATGCATCTCTAGACACTACTGTTTAATCTGCTTCTGTTTTCTTGATATGTCATTGAAGTCTCTATAGATTACCCCTCCATCCCTCTTCTTTCCCTACAATCTCTATTTGTGGAAGAACTCAGGCTATTTGAACTTTAAAATTTCTTCTTAGTATGGATTTTTCCAGTTTCATACTCATGGTACAGCTCATTGTGTTCCTTTGTCCCTTATATTTTCTGCAAGTTGGCAGTCGGATCCAGAGGTTGACCTCTGGAGTTTCAAACCCTTTGACAAGAATTGTGTTCCTCCATCCATAGACACGTAATGACTGGCTTTTTTTGCTTTTGCTTTTAAATGTCAACAACCATTACTGCTTAATGCCTAGATCTGTTAATCCATTGAGCATTGAAAAGTGGTGATAATTCTTATCTGTTTTGTTTTCATACATTACCTAAAACAGTTTTATAAAGACATTCTTGTCTATTATTTGGCTATCTAGTAGAACAATTCACAGGAAAAGAGCAAAATAAATGATTGATACTTTCTGTTTGTTTATCTTGTTGTCAAGTTAATAAATTAGCTCTCTATTATCCTCCCAGAATTACCAATTAATTGTTTTTAATAGATATAATTTTTGATTCATGGATTTAAACATATTTCATAGATTGCAATTCTTACAACTTTTAAAACTCAAACTATACCATTTCTGCCTATGGGATGAAGTCTCTTCAAGCTGGTTTCTAAGTGTTTTAACATGACCCTAATGATCTTTGATAGCTTTATTTAAAAATTTTTATTGAAATATAGTTTCAGTGCCTCCAGACACAGCCAAATGTCTGTTACCAGTCAAAATCATCCCCAATTGAGAACCATTGAATCAAAGTATCACACAAATTGTTGTCAAATTATAATAAGTACTTCCTACCTTAGTGATGCAAAGAACTGACTCATTGGAAAAGACCCTGATGCTGGGAAAGATTGAAGGCAGGAGGAGAAAGGGACAACAGAGGATGAGATGGTTGGATGGCATCACCAACTCGATGGACCTGAGTTTGAACAAGCTCTGGGAGTCAGTGATGGATGGACAGGGAGGACTGGTGTGCTGCAGTCCTTGGGATGGCAAAGAGTCAGATACAACTGAGTGACTGAACTGGCTGACTGACCTTAGTAAGTGGCTTCCCAGGTGGCACTAGTGGTAAAGAACCTTCTTGACAATTCAGAAGACCTAAGAGACACAGGTTTGATCTCTTGGTTGGGAAGATCCCCTGGAGGAGGGCATGGCAACACACTCCAGTATTCATGCCTGGAGAATCCCACAGACAGAGGAGCCTGACATGCTATGGTCCATAGGGTCACAAAGAGTCGGACACGACTGAAGCAAATTAGCACACACACGCGTTAGTAAACGGCTCTGCTCAATAGCTGGGACCAAAAATCTTGGAGTTGACCTTGACTCCTCTTTCTTTCAGTTCACATCTAATTTGCCAGAAAACCCTGATTCACCAACAAAATGTATCCTGATTCTGATTCTTCCTACCATCTCCGCTGCTACCATCCTAGTTCAAGCCACCATCATTTGTCACCTGGATACTATAATACCTTTCTAACTGGCATCTCTGTTTCCACATTTGCCTCCGCTGTGCTCTTTTCCCCCACTCGGTAACCAGAATTGGCCTTTTTCATGTAGATCAAATAATGTCATTCTCTGCTCAAAATCCTCCAATGATTCCTCATCACTCTTGGAATAAAATATAAGTCCTTACATGGCCTGCATGGCTCTACATGGCCCAACATGATATAGCCCCTGGCTACCTCTCTGAACTCATTTTTCTACAGCTTCTTCCCCTTACTAACTGCACTTCAGCCTTACCAACCCCGTTACTGTTTCTCAAATATGCCAAGCACGTTCCCATCTTTGGGCTTTATCTTTGCTGTTCTTTTAGCTAACAATTTTTTTTCTGTAAACTGGCCATGCACTGTGTCTAATTTTCTATTAGGTTGATGGTATTTTTCTTCTGGGTGTTCTATTTTAATTGAAACTGCTATTCCAAAAGAAACATCCTGAGCGGTCTGCTGGTAATTGACACTCTGGTGTGCTTTGGCCTCTAACACCAGTAGAGAAAGGAGAAAATGACAGGGACATGAGCTTGAAGGAAATGAGCCTTAAGGGAGAGATAGAAGAGCTCTCTGATCACAGTATCTTTGGGGACTCTTTTTTTGGTATCACTGATTTTCCTCATCCAGATCATTCCTGCAAGCCATCTTTCCTGCCAACTCTAAAAGACTTTGAATAGTGTGACTACCACTAGGACCGTGTCTGACCTCATCTAATGTTCTCTCTGTTCTCCCACTCGTCACCTGACCTCCCCCTGTTCAGTGAATAAAACAGTCCTTGCCCAGAATCTCCATTTGTTGTCTCTTGCACTTGTTCTTCCTCTGACTATCTACATGGGTGTCCTCCAGTTAGTCATCTTCCAGTGACATCTTCCCTGACCACCCTACCTCAGATTTTAATACTTGCCCCCAGAGTTTTCTATTCTTCCTTGATTTATTTCTTCTCCTTAACCCTTGTCATTATCTAACATTCTAAAATTTTAACTTACTTATGTCACCTCCACGCGGGCAAAATATTTTTGTCTATTTTATTCACTGCTCTACCCCTGAAACCAAGAACAGTGACTGGTGCATGATTGTTACAAAAACTCTTTCTTAAATTAATGAATGAATTTAAAAGTGAGAGAGTCTTTGACATTCTATGAGCTCATACTCTCACTGAAGAGAACAGATGCAAACACTAATTCATAAGTAAAACACCTAGATATATAGTGTCTAGTGATGACTGAGGGAGTACCTAGAGCAACATAAGTAGAGACTGGTGATTTTCCTTTGCAATTTGTAATGGGCGGGGGAAAATGATGCCTGAGTTGTATCATAATATATTGTTAAACCTGGATTGGAAGAGACAAATATGAAGGCATTCCAGAAAGAAAGAGTACTATAAGTTGGGTTAGGTATGCAACCAATTAGGCTGTTCTGATTAGGACAGAGGATCTAAGTAGAAAGTAGTAAGAACTGGGACTTCTTGGAAGTCCAGTGGTTAAGAACCTGCCTTCCAATGCAGAGGATGCAGGTTTGATCCCTGGTCAGGGAACTAAGATCCCACATACTATGTGCACAGGGCAGGGGGAGGCGGCGGGTGGGGGGGCCACTAAGCCCACATGCTGGAACTACTGAGCCTGCATACTCTAGAACCTACCGGCCACAACTCAAGAGAAACACAACAAAGATCCTGTGTGCCACAACTAAGACCTGATGCAACCAAATAAAATAAAAATTAAGCTTAGCTAATACCCGAGTGATCCACACAATCAAAGGCTTTGGTGTAGTCAGTCAAGCAGAAATAGTTGTTTTTCTGGAACTCTCATCCTTTTTCCATGATCCAAGGATGTTTGCAGTTTGATCTCTAGTTCCTATGTCTTTTCTAAATGCAGCTTGAGCATCTGGAAGTTCACAGTTCACATACTGCTGAAGCCTGGCTTGGAGGATTTTGAGCATTACTATACTAGCATGTGAGATGAGTGCAATTGTGTGATAGTTTGAGTATTCTTTGGCATCAACAAACTATGGAAAATTCTTAAAAAGATGGGAATACCAAACCACCTGACCTGCCTCCTGAGAAATCTGTATGCAGGTCAAGAACAACAGTTAGAACTGGGCATGGAACAACAGACTGGTTCCAAATAGGAAAAGGAGTACGTCAAGGCTGTGTATTGTCACCCTGCTTATTTAACTTATATGCAGAGCACATAATGCAAAATGCCAGGCTGGATGCAGCACAAGCTGGAATCAAGATTGCAGGGAGTAATATCAATAATCTCAGATATGCAGATGACACCATCCTTATGGCAGAAAGCGAAAAAGAACTAATGAGCCTTTTGATGAAAGTGAAACAGGAGAGTGAAAAACTTGACTTAAAACTCAACATTCAGAAAACTAAGATCATGGCATCCGGTCCCATCAGTTCATGGCAAATAGATGGGAAAATAATGGAAACAGTGAGAGACTTTATTTTCCAAAATCACTGCAGATGGTGACTGCAAGCATGAAATTAAAAGCAGCTTACTCCTTGGATGAAAAGCTATGACAAACCTAGATAACATATTAAAAAGCAGAGACATGACTTTGCCAACAAAAGTCCGTCGAGTCAAAGCTGTGGTTTTTCCAGTAGGCATGTATGGATATGAGATTTGGACTATAAAGAAAGCTGAGCGCCGAATAACTGATGCTTTTGAACTGATGTTGGAGAAGACTCTTGAGAGTCCTTTGGACTGCAAGGAGATCCAACCAATCAATCCTAAAGGAAATCAGTCCTGAATATTCACTAGGAGGACTGATGCTGAAGCTGAAACTCTAATACTTTGGCCACCTGATGTGAAGAAGTGACTCATTTGAAAAGACCCTGATGCTGGGAAAGATTGAAGGCAGGAGAAGGGGACGACAGAGGATGAGATGATTGGATGGCATCACCGACTTGATGGACATGAGATTGAGTAAACTCCGGGAGTTGGTGATGGACAGGGAAGCCTGGTGTGCTGCAGTCCATGGGGTCACAAAGAGTTGGACAGGACTGAGCGACTGAACTGACTGAATTGAATACCTTTGTATATCAGTCGGGGTCCCAGCAAGAAATAGCTGTCATACTCAGAGTGGGAGTTCAAGGAGGGCGTACTAAAACACTTAATTTTAAGATTTAGGCAGGGGTGCAGAAAAAAAGCAAGGAATAATGCAGTATTCTAGATCTGAAGCTAGTAACAAAACAGGGGAGCTGTCATCACCCTAGCCTTGAAGGTGAGGGAGAAGAGAGGTATGTACAGAGGACATCTTGGGATGTGTTGTGATGTTCAGTCAAAGGACCGAGCTGCTCTCAGGTGATCTACAGAGAGGGAGCCGACCTCCTCCCGCCCACTGATCCCTTCATTAACCTACTGGAAGCCAGAGCAAGGGGCCAGTTGATGCCTTTGTTCCATAGAGTTCAGCCTCTGCAGCAGGAAGCAGAGTGAAGAAGGACACAAAGTTGATCTGGAGGGGCAAATGGAAAGCTTCCAGCAGCTAAGGTAACTTAAAAACTGTGCTAGGGAGCCTTGAGAAGCTCTCATAGAGGTCATCATCTCTTTGGTTGAGAAATGTTGCAGCTTTTTTCCCGACTGTACACTAATTATATCCTTCTTACAAGACTATTTTGACCACATCTTCATGATGAAAACATTGCTTAATCTAGCATTTGGTTAGTACAACACATAACACAAAATTACAGAGGTTCAAAGCATATCAATACAGACATTTTAAAAAAGTGAAATCAAATCACCAGCTATTAAATAGGTGATTCAGTAACCAGTAAAAATCTATGAGCCAAAGCCATTTTTTAACAAATAAGTAACAGCCTCAGTAAAAATAAACTATTTTCTCTTTATTGAGCCCTATTGTTTATATTCTACCTCCTAACACTCTTCCATTCCAGCTGTCAACTCTGCCGTTTTTCATTGCTTCAAATCTTCACCTATATTGGCTATTGGGGGTTATCTATTTCTGTGTGTATGTTTATGGTTACATAAAAGTATTGGTTATGTGCATGAAGGAAAAATAGACTTTATAGCTTTACCAAAAGAGACTAGACACCTATAATCCCTTCTCACTCATACCTATTGTGGGATTCTATGCCAGTTCTTGGTGATTCTTCCTTGACAAAACATTGTGTCACAGCTTCACTATCAGGGGACAGAAAGAAAAATAATTGGACACATGCACAGACAACCACTGTCTTTGTCTTTAGCTGTGCACCTAGAGCACTTGGAGCAGGGTCTCTTTTCTATCTATTATGACATAAGCAGCTGTACAAAATTTACGTGTACTGAAAACACAGTTAAGTTGTTTACAATAGCGGCTGTAAGCCCTCTCACTATTTAGTGATTCTTAAATTGGCTTAATTCTCGTTTTCAGTTTCTTTACTTCTACAGTATTATTTTGTTCCTACTACAGTGCAGATTAGCCTTAAATAGTTCAGGGCCTTAGGACAAAGAGTAAACATTACAGTTATTATATAATATTCAAAATTCTTTCAGAATTCTGGCTCTACCCAGGACAGTATTCTGAACTTTCTAATAGGTACAGATAATTCATGTGACCTTCAGCTCCTTTTTGACATAAGCCATTTGCTATGGTTATTTAATTTCAATTAATTCTAAGATATTTACTGATGCCTCCGTTTGCAAGCCTCTGAATGGACCCAAAGATGAACTGTATCCACGCTAAATCTTAAGGAGCTTACAGTCTAATAGATAGAAAAATATCTTTAATACAAATATGAATTAGGTTAGTCAGAGCCAAAACACAGTGATGTGGAACTTCAAAGGTGAGAAAGATCATGTGATTTGAGATTGAACAGAAGGATGAGTGGGCTTCCCTGGTAGCTCAGCAGGTGAAGAATCTGCCTGTAATGCAGGAGACCCTGATTCGATTCCTGGGTCGGGAAGATCCCCTGAAAAAGGGATAGACTACCCACTCCAATATTCTTGGGCTTCCCTGGTGGCTCAGACGGTAAAGAATCCACCTGCAAAGCGGGAGACCTGGGTTGGATCCCTAGATTGGAAAGATCCCCTGGAGAAGGGCATGGAAACCCATGCCAGTATTCTTGCTTAGAGAATCCTCATGGCAGGCTATGGTCTATGGGGTGCAAAGAATCGGACACAACTGAGCAACCAACCACAGCACAGCGCAGAAGGATGAGTAGGATTTTAATAGGTAAGGAACAGCTATGGCAAGAAAGCAATCGCTTTGTGGGGGGAGGGGGAAAACAGCTGAAAGAGCTCCTGTTTATTCAGCTTAAAATGAAAGTAATATTACTTACCTCACTGACTTTTTCTGAGGATTAAATGAAAGAATGAATGTAAGGCACTTTGCAAAGCTCATAAAAAGAGCACAATAAATGTTAGCTTTAAAAATACCCCTCTCGAAGAATGTGGGGAAGAGATAGTTAGGGAGTTTGGGACCAACATGGACACACTGCTATATTTAAAATGGATAACCAACATGGACCTATTGTATAGCCCAGGGAACTCTCCTCAATGTTATGTGGCAGCCTGGATGGAAGGGGAGTTTGGGAGGAGAATGGATACATGTATATGTATGACTGAGTCCCTTCGCTGTTCACCTGAAACTATCACAAAATTGTAAATCAGCCATACTCCAGTATAAAATAAAAACTTAAAAAAATACCCCTCTCAAAGTTCTAGCAGCAGGAATGCTCATGCTCAGTCACTGAGTCGTGTCCAACTCTCTGTCACCCCATGGACTGTAGCCTGCCAGGCTCCTCTGTCCGTGGGATTCTCCAGGCACAAATACTGGAGTGGGTTGCCATTCCCTGCTCCAGGGGATCTCCCCCACCCAGGCATCGAACCCGAGTCTCTTGCATTGCAGGCGGATTCTTGACCGTCTGAGCTATCGGGAAAGCAGCAGGAATAGACAGGTGGTATTGGGGAAGTCGGACACTACACCAAAGCATCGGGTTAGTGGAGAGGAGTAAGGAGAGAGAAGACAGCAGAAGAAAGTAGAGTGAGAACTCTCATTCACCAAACATTTATTAAATACATTTTACTTCCTGGAAAAACAGGGGGAAACGGTATTAGAAACTAAAACTGACCTGTCAGGGCAAAGACTGTCTTTGCTTGTTTCCCACTGATTGTCCCCAGTGCCCACACAAAACAGAGCCAGGGACACATTTGGTGTGGAATGACTGTGTGTGGAATGATTTTACCTTATTGGAGAGATAAGAAGAGATTCCCCAATACTTAGCAGAAGGAAAGCAGTCTCCGCAGAGACAAGCAGAGGAAGAAGAAGGAAAACACTCAAATCTCAAAGCCTTCACTATGAGTGTGTGTGAGTGTGTGTATGTGTGCTTACAGATGTAAGTGCATTTCTGATGGACGGTGGATATGTACAATGGGTATGTGGAAGCAGGCTAGAGCAGTGGATGAGGGAGAGAATGTTATCTCTTTCTCTAGCTTTCAGCAGAGATAAGCTAATAAGGGTGGCATCTGAGGGAAGAGGCTGCAGAAATGAAAGGGGAAGGGTTTGAGAAAACTGAGAAAGGGCAATAAAACTGAGAATACGGCAATATAAAATCCCTGTCCCTCCAAAATTCAAGGTGTTCACATACACGCATACCCTGTGTGAGTGTTTCATATAAACCAAGCGCCAAGTACTTGTGTAGTACTAAGTACCACACCTGGATTGGTACAGATCAGGGGGAAGGGACAGGCCAAAAGAAGTTCGATACCAGTGACATCAAATGTACGGTAGGAGCTGGACTTCAAGCCACTCGAACGCAGGAGTTTACAAAAATCTGGAAGAAGGCATTGGACTTCCCATCACATGAGAATTTCAATATTAAATTGGAAATTTAGTATCAAATGCAAGATAACTTTGGCTGTTTTGGTCATAGTAACTGATAGCCTGCTGGATAAATTTGGCCCTGGAATCACCTCCTCCAGAACAGAATGTCATTTCCTCCCGTCCCACATAGGTTTTGTGCCTCTCCTGGATATTCTGTCATCACCTTTATTATGGTTTTTCTCCTATATTGTAATTATTTATGTTTCCGCCTTCCCTGATAGATCGAACATCCAGGACTGAGCCATGTCCAAGCTCATCAACATCAGTGCAGCTAGGAGGCTGCTGCTGGAGTTACATGTTTGTAAAGAGCCACTGAGGGCCATTAGAGAAAGGAGTCAGAAATCTGTTAGGAACAGAACAAGCAAAACAAAAAAGTAAAAACATCAGAGACATTATCAGGGATGCAGGAGTCATGTTTTGGCATCACCAAATGGTATAGCCAGCCACATAGCCACATTTGTCTCCAGATCTCTAAAACAAGGTGTTTTGGGATCTGTTTTGGTTTCCATCCACTTGGTTTATCTACTACCACTATTTTCTGAAATTTTCAGAAAAAAAATTTTTTTTAATTTAAACAGTCACAACAGTGAAAAGAATTTTAATTCCTTTTTCTGAAAGGCTGTATTTATTTTTAACTGTCCTGGAAAGGATGGATGCGTGCTTCAGACACACAGTTAACTACTTAGTCCACAAAAAGAAAAAGAAAAACTTCTAGTGGTTGTAACACAAAGCCAAGGGTCTGTGTTATGCCTTTGTGTTGATGACAAGGTTTGTGAGGGTATTTTTTCCCTGCTTTTACTCTCTTGCCATCAAAGGAAGAACCAATTAGGCCAAATAATAATATTTAAAATCTGACAGCCCTTGGGAGCCTGAAATGAAAACCTAAATCTGCCACGCGGATGCTTTAGAGCCTGTGTTCTAAGCGTGACCAGGGACTCACCCCAGCCTGAAGCCACACACACTCCCAGTGCCTGGGCACAGCAGAACTAATTAGAGAGAGAGAGCTAGCATTCTCTGCCTTGAATGTCACTCTTTGTATTCATTGATGCAAGTTAGAATCCCTCTTCATGTCATATGAGAACAAAAGCAGAATAGCCTAGAACACAGTGAATAGCACGGAATACTCAACTGGTCCTTGTAACTGCCTACAACAAAGCAAAAAGGGTTTGAGAGGGATTTTAACATGTGAAGTGTTTGTGCAGAGACTTAGGACTTCTGTGACTGTGTGTACAGAAGAATTAAACAGCAAAAACAATTTGAAGAATTTGTGTATTTTGTTGCTGTGATGCTGTGACTTCTCCCTATAGCCTCTCTCTCTCTCTTTTTTTTTTTAACTTTAGATGTGTCTTTGGGTAAAGGGATAAAATTGTTAAGTCTTTTATAGGAGAGTAAAAACAGTGTTTAATGTGAGACAGATACTACAAATTGCTTTTATCGAATTAGCCCAAGAATGCAGTACTTTGTGTGTTTGTGTGTGTCTTGTGTGTGTGTCACAGGCAGCTCTGTGTACATACACCGGCATCAGGGCTAAAGGGTGCATGAATGTGAATATTTTCCTGCATTGCCGTCAGGTGTGTTTGTGTCCTAGCACAGCTACGCCTATAAGTCCGTGTGTGTCTAAGTATGATCATGTGCAAAAGAAAGGGCTTCCTGCTCTATTATTCCAAGCAATTAAACTCCGACAGCACTAGGATGAAGGGGCGGCCCTGATTTTCTATTCCTTTGCAGTAATTGTCTCGGCAATCATCTTTGATCAGGGAAGAGCAGAGGAGGAGAGTCCTGAAAGTTGACATCCCCGGTATAAATATACACATTTACATACACAGGGGCAGCACAGCTCCACGGCTTTTTTACTGACGTCTCTGACCTGAAACCACTGTAGCTCCATTGACACTTCATTTAATTGAATCCTTCCCTAGCAGTGCAAAAGCCAGAGGACTTGAAAGGGGGGAGGGGAGAGGAAGGATGGGTAATCAAGGCAGACTCTTCTGCCTGAGTGTCTAGAAATGACAGGGAAGTAATTGCTTTTGAAAAGCTAAAAAAATAAAAAGATAGCCCAATTTGTTTCTATTTAATGAGATGCTAAAAGGGGAAGGGGGTTTGCCCCAAACATACCAAAATCCCGCCTCCAGAAAATAAAACCGATTTGGATTTCTGCACCCACAGGAATGGAACGATGTTTTTAAAAGAAGAAAGAAAGTACAATCGTACGAAAGAAAAACCCAGAGACTTCCTTGGTTCAAAATGGCCAGAGACAATGGTAAGTTCATTCTGAGCCCAGAGCCACAGCACAGCCCCTTTTGTCAGCTTCAAATCAGTGAGCCGGAGGGTCGAATCCGTTTAACCTGCCTCCGTGACACATCACCCACCCTCCTGACCCCAGAGCGGCCTCATTTTTATGGATGCAGAAGCTCATGGTGTAATTCATTCCCCTACACACCCCACTCATTCAGTCTCCTGCTTTTGCCACAAAGGTGCACTGCATATTCTCTGCCGGCTGAAAGGATGAGATATCAGTCTGCTTCCTGCTTAATGCAGGAGCTGCCCTGCCTTACAGCTGAAGAGTAATGTCTCTTACCCAGTGTCAATCTGGGGCCTGTGTCAGCCATGCAAACAAGCACATGTCCACAAATTTGGGGTCTGAAAGAAATCAGTGTGGACCTGAAGGAATGAAGAAGCAGGTTTAGGAAAAATAAAATCTAAAGGATATTTAATAACCTTTGCCTCCTTTGCCATCAGCTCTCCATAATTTTTTTTTATTTGTATTTTAATGAAAACATGAGAGCATGTGCACAGCCAGCAGCTGCTTTGCCTTTTGATTTTAGTAACATCTAAAACGAACGAAAAAAAACCAACATAATAACAGTATATTTCCAGTATATAGCACCTTTACAAAGCACTCTCACATACACTGTTAAATTTATTTAGACCTTTCAACAACCTTGAATAGTAGCAATAGCAGCAGCTTTATAACCCCTTTTACAGATCAGGAAACTGAGGCCCACATAATTTAAAGAACTCATAATTTTTCACTGTTGACAAGGAGAACAGAAGAGATTTCTGAGGTGTAGTAGGAGGGGCCCGCTTCTAGGCTCCATTTTAGAGAGCTCTGCTCTGGCCCTTCTCTGGCTGCATCTCATTCCTTCCTGTTGTTTGAGGATGAGATGAAGGGAGGTACCCACTCATTGCTTACCAGCCCCCCACCACCTCCAGATCACACTCTGCTACCCAGGACTCTAGAATCTCAAGTGTGCTTCTGAGCCCTGTATGGGACTCTTCCCTAGGGCTGCTTGCTGCAGCAAGAGGTGAATGTTGGATGTGCAGGCAGAGTGTTCACATACATGTTCATGAAATCATTCATCACAAGGAGCAAAACCAGTGTAGGAAGAGGAGGGAAATGGATTGGAATCTGGGACTGCAAGCTGATTCCCCACACTACTGTAATCTAAGGTCCAAGGATTCTTAATAGTACCTGGCCTTCCAGGGTGTTATGAAGATATGCATATGTGTACATATATGTGTGTATCAGTTTAGTTCAGTTCAGTCACTCAGTCGTGTCCGACTCTTTGCAACCTCATGAATCGCAGCACGCCAGGCCTCCCTGTCCATCACCAACTCCCGGAGTTCACCATCCAGCCATCTCATCCTCTGTTGTCCCCTTCTCCTCTTGCCCCCAATCCCTCCCAGCATCAGAGTCTTTTCCAATGAGTCACACAAATATACAAGTAGGAAGACAGAATATATTTTATGCAACCATTTTATATATTATAACTTTAAAATTGGATGGCTCAGATGGTAAAGAATCTGCTGCAATGCAGGAGACTCAGGTTCGATTCCTGGGTTGGAAAGATGCCTTGGAATAGGAGGCAATGGCAACCCACTCCAGTATTATTGCTCAGCGAATCTCATGGACAGAGGAGCCTGGTGGGCTCAAAGAGTCAGACAGGACTGAGCAACTTCCACTTGATATATAACTTATAAACATTTAGATATATGGTATAATATGTACACTTCCATTGACTCTCTCACCCCAGGTTCTGCAAATGTTAGAGGTAGACCAGTTAAACTGACATTAGTATACATGGTAGAGATAATCATGATAGTGTGATCACTCACCTAGAGCCAGACATTCTGGAATGTGAAGTCAAGTGGGCCTTGGAAAGCATCACTACGAACAAAGCTAGTGGAGGTGATGGCATTCCAGTTGAGCTATTTCAAACCCTGAAAGATGATGCTGTAAAAGTGCTACACTCAATATGCTAGCAAATTTGGAAACTCAGCAGTGGCCACAGGACTGGAAAAGGTCAGTTTTCATTCCAATCCATAAGAAAGGTAATGCTAAAGAATGCTCAAACTACCACACAATTGCACTCATCTCATATGCTAGTAAAGTCATGCTCAAAATTCTCCAAGCCAGGCTTCAGCAATACATGAACCGTGAACTTCCTGATGTTCAAGCTGGTTTTAGAAAAGGCAGAGGAACCAGAGATCAAATTGCCAACATCCGCTGGATCATGGAAAAAGCAAGAGAGTTCCAGAAAAACATCTATTTCTGCTTTATTGACTATGCCAAAGCCTTTGACTGTGTGGATCACAAGAAACTGTGGAAAATTCTGAAAGAGATGGGAATACCAGACCACCTATCTGCCTCTTGAGAAATCTGTATGCAGGTCAGGAAGCGGCAGTTAGAACTGGAAATGGAACAACAGACTGGTTCCAAATAGGAAAAGGAGTACGTCAAGGCGGTATATTGTCACCCTGCTTATTTAACTTATATGCAGAGTGTATCATGAGAAATGCTGGACTGGAAGAAACACAAGCTGGAATCAAGTTTGCTGGGAGAAATATCAATAAGCTCAGATATGCAGATGACACCACCCTTATGGCAGAAAGTGAAGAGGAACTAAAAAGCCTCTTGATGAAAGTGAAAGAGGAGAGTGAAAAAGTTGGCCTAAAGCTCAACATTCAGAAAACGAAGATCATGGCATCTGGTCCCATCACTTCATGGGAAATAGATGGGGAACAGAATTGATGCTTTTGAACTGTGGTGTTGGAGAAGACTCTTGAGAGTCCCGTGGACTGCAAGGAGATCCAACCAGTCCATTCTGAAGGAGATCAGCCCTGGGATATCTTTGGAAGGAACGAAGCTAAAGCTGAAACTCCAGTACTTTGGCCACCTCATGCGAAGAGTTGATTCATTAGAAAAGATTCTGATGTTGGGAGGGATTAGGGGCAGGAGGAGAAGGGGATGACAGAGGATGAGATGGCTGGATGGCATCACTGACTCAATGGACGTGAGTCTGAGTTAACTCCGGGAGTTGGAGATGGACAGGGACACCTGGCATGCTGCGATTCATGGGGTCACAAGGAGTCGGACATGACTGAGTGACTGAACTGAGATAATCTAGATTGGTGTAAATTTCCATTAACTCTTTTAAAATGCTCAAACAATTTATTGGCCTTCATAATTCCAGCAGTTTTTCCAACAATTCATTAAATTCTAAGGTATAAATGTCTTCAATAATAAGGATACTAATAATGGCTCTGATGATAAACAAGGGTTTTATGTTTTATAAGTGTACTAGCACAAGCCATAGGTTAATTACATTGCCAAATTCCTAAATACTACTAACATCAGTTCAGTTCAGTTCAGTCGCTCAGTCATGCCACTCAAACTCAACGTCCGTTGAGTCGGTGATGCCATCCAGCCATCTCATCCTCTGTCATCCCCTTCTCCTCTGCCCCCAATCCCTCCCATCATCAGAGTCTTTTCCAATGAGTCAACTCTTTGCATGAGGTGGCCAAAGTACTGGAGTTTCAGTTTTAGCATTGTTCCTTCCAAAGAAATCCCAGGGCTGATCTCCTTCAGAATGGACTGGTTGGATCTCCTTGCAGTCCACGGGACTCTCAAGAGTCTTCTCCAACACCACCATGTTCAAAAGCATCAATTCTTCAGCGCTCAGCTTTCTTCACAGTCCAACTCTCACATTCATACATGACCACTGGAAAAACCATAGCCTTGACTAGACGGACCTTTGTTGGCAAAATAATGTCTCTGCTTTTCAATATGCTAACTAGGTTGGTCATAACTTTTCTTCCAAGGAGTAAGCGTCTTTTAATTTCATGGCTGCAACCACCATCTGCAGTGATTTTGGAGCCCCAAAAAAATAAAGTCTAACACTGTTTCCACTGTTTTCCCATCTATTTCCCATGAAGTGATGGGACCAGATGCCATGATCTTCATTTTCTGAATGTTGAGCTTTAGGCCAACTTTTTCACTCTCCTCTTTCACTTTCATCAAGAGGTTTTTTAGTTCCTCTTCACTTTCTGCCATAAGGGTGGTGTCATCTGCATATCTGAGGTTATTGAATACTATCATGCTGCATGCTAAATCACTCAGTCGTGTCTCACTCTATGCACTGTAGTCCACCAGATCCTCTGTCCACTGGGTTCTCCAAGCAAGAATACTGGAGTGGGCTGCCATTTCCTACTGCAGGGGATCGTCCCTACCCAGGGCTCAAACCAATGCCTCTTGCATTGGCAGGCAGATTCTTTAACACTGAGCCACCTGGGAAGCCCAAATAATACTACATTGCCCTCAAAATGTTAACATCTTGGGTAAAAGTGAAACATTTCCTCCAGGAAATTATTAATTCCTTTTCATCAATGAAAGCAGAAATAAAACTTTGCCCCAGATTCATGCCTAAGTTGATCAGTTGTCCCTTTTTAGCTGGAGGGTCAGTTCTAAGAGAAGGAAGGTAATCCAAAGTAGATGAGAAAATGCATTCGTGTGGCTCCGTTCAGGAGTTCACATTTGGTTTTCTATAGCAATCCTCCTGCTAACCTAAGGGACAAGCCAAGTCTCATCTCTTCCTTGAAGTTCTCTCTCCTAACACTGAACTTACATAACACTTCATATTTTTCCCACATGGAGATTACATGAGGTCACATGTGTAGGCAGAGTTGTAAAGCTTCTAGTACGGAACTGGGGGTTTCTTCTGGGTGCAATGATGAGTTCCTGGAAGGTTTGCTTTACTGGAAAGATGCTATCCAGTTTATGTTTTGTTCATTTTCCTATCTACCTCTTTATGCCAGACCATGAGACCTTTCAAGGGATAAACTGTCTTACTTGCCCTCAAATCTCCCAGTGTCTGAGCAAAGGACTTGTTTCTTAGCAGGCGCATAATAGTTATTGAATGAATGAGCCTGTAATGAATGTCTGCACCTGAGCCTAAGCAAGCTGCTTCAGAAAGAGACACAAAGGACTTCCTTGGTGGTCCAGTGGTGAGAAATCCACTGGCCAATGCAGGGGATACGGATTTGATCCCCGGTCCAGGAAGATTCCTCATGCCACAGGGCAATTAATCTTGTCCACCACAGTTACTGAAGCTCACACAGCTAGAGCCTGTGCTCCACAAGAGAAGCCACCACAGTGAGAAGCCTGCACACAGCAATGAAGACCCAGCACAGCCAAAATTAAACAAATAATTTTTTTTTAAACTACTAAAAAAAAAGACAAACACAAAAATTTCCTCAAACAGCTAGATACAGAATTAACTGTCTGAGCCAGCACACCCACTCCTAGGTGTTTATCCAGAATGATTGAATAACATATTCACGCATATATGTGTTCACGAATGTCCATAGCAGAACTATTCACAAAGCCAAAAGGGGTGACAACACAAATGTCCACCAACTGATGAATGGTTAAACAAAACATGGTATAACCACATAATGGAACATTAGTCATCCATAACAAGAAATGAAACAGATATATGCTACAACATGGGTGAACCTCAAAAAAAATTATGCTAAGTAAAAGAAACCAGACATCAAAGGTTAGGTAGGTCACATGCCATTTATGATGAAATATCCAGAATAGCTAAATCCATAGACATAGAAAGATGGAAGGTGGTTGCCAGAGGCTGGTGAGAGGAGGGAGTGACTGCTTAGTGGGTACAAGGTCTGCTTTGAGGGTGATGAAAATATTTTAGAACTAGATAGAGCTGTTAATTGGACATCATTGTGCATGAACTAAATGCCACTAAATTGTATACTCTAAATGGTTAATTTAATGTGATGTCAATTTCAGCTAAATAAACAGACACACAAACAAAATTTAAATCATGGGAGAAGCAGTTATAAATCCCATATTTTAAAATTTGGGGGGAAAAGGAAGAGAGAAATGGGAGAGAGAATTAAATAAAATAGTGACTCAAAAGTATTTTTGGAGGGAAGACTTGTGTGTGTTTTAAGGCAAAGAGGAGAGGACTGAGAGCAGTGTAAGTCTGCAGTCTTCCCAGATTTGGGAAGATGGAGACCAGACACCATGTGACAGTGAAGAGCTTCATCACACACTCTGGTAGAGTGTTGCAGTTGGGATAGTTCAAGGAAAAGTGCAACTGGAAGGAGCATTAGAAATGATCCAGTCCACACTCACTATTCACTAATGTGACGGCCACCTCTCCCTGTCCAAATGATTTACTTTACCAAGCCCACAGCTGTGCAATGGAAACCATGTCTCCAGACTTACTGAGCATTACAACTGTGTTTATTTTTACTGTATTGGTAGTTGGGATCATTCGCAAAGTCCATTTGCTGTTTAGCTGTTGCTTGTCCTTCAGTTTTCACTTTTTCATTCAACAAGTGTGTGTGGTAAAGTGCTAGGAGTTCAGAGGATAGCCATGTTTGGCTGGTGCACGCATGCTTAGTCGCTTCAGTCGTGTCTGACTCTTTGCAACCCCATGGACTGTAGCCCACCAGGCTCCTCTGTTCATGGGATTCTCCAGGCAAGAATACTAGAGCGAGTTGCCATTTCTTTCTCCAGGGGATCTTTTCAACCCAGGGATTGAACCCACGTCTCTTACATCTCCTGCATTGGCGAGTGGGTTCTTTACCACTAGCACCACCTGGGAATCCCAAGGTGAAGGTGAAGTCGCTCAGTCGTGTCCAACTCTTTGCGACCCCGTGGACTGTAACCTACTAGGCCTCTCTGTCCATGGGATTCTCCAGGCAAGAATACTGCAGTGGATTGCCGTTTCCTTCTCCAGGGGATCTTCCTGACCCAGGGATCAAACCCTGGTCTCCCGCATTGGAGGCAGATGCTTTAACCTCTGAGCCACCAGGGAAGCCCCTTGGGAAGCCCAAATATTTATTTATTTGTTTGATTGCATTGGATCTTCATTGTGACATTTGGGATCTTAGTTGTGGCATGTGGAATCTAATTTCTTGACCAGGGATGGAACCCAGGACCCCTGCATTGGGAATGTGGCATCTTAGCCACTGGACCCACCAGGGAGGTCCCAAAACTGAGTCTACTGAGAGTGGGATTTGAACCCACAAGGCACTAACCCTTTGGATCTTAAGTCCAACACCTTAACCATTCAGCCATCCTGCTTGCTGATGAATCGCACCTAACCCTAATTATAGCATGTGTGTCATTAATTCCCAAGGCCCAGTAGCCTTGCCAAGAAGCTAGCATGCTGGGAATTTATTTATCTTTTTAGATCTGAAGTCTGATAGCAAATGAAGTTTGTTCTGCGTGTGTGTATATGTGTAGTTATGGACATGCCTATGTATGAAAGTTTTTTTTTAACTAATTAATTAACTTTTAAAATATGGAATTACTGTTAGAAGTACAAAAGGTACACAGTGAAAATTCTCCTGTTCTGTGTTTCCCACCTATCCAGTAACTTTATTCAATGGGGATCCATGATATCCAGTTTTTGTGTGTCCTTCTAGAGTTATTGTATGCATATATAAGCAAACGTGCATGTGTGTTAAGTCGCTTTAGTCATGTCCAACTCTTTGCGACCCTATGGACTGTAGCCCTCCAGGCTCCTCTATTGTGGGCTTCTTCAGGCAAGAATACTGGAGTGTGTTGCCATGCCCTCCTCCAGGGGATTTTTCTGGACCCAGGGATCATACCCTTGTCTCTTAGGGCTCCTGCACCAGCAGGTGGGTTCTTTACCACTAGCACCCCCTGGGAAGCCCATACAAGCAAATACCTGTATGCATATACAGCCCTCCCCATTTTTATACAAATAACATGCCACATACCCTGCTCTGCACTTTTTTTGACATCGTGTTTATGGGTATTTATGGTTTTTCTGGACTTCTCCTGCTATCTATTTTATTTTCCTGAAATTGATACAGAGAAGGAATTTCAATGTAAGAGAGTCATCAGTCATTTCTACAGCTTCATGATATCCTGTTGTCAGATAAACCATTATGTATTTAACTAGTCTCCTCCTGAGAGACATTTAGGTAGTTTCTAGTCCTTTACTATTACAAAACTGCAATGCATAGCATTTTACATGTGCCATATTCCATGTGTGTACAGGTATATCAGTAGGATAAATTATAGAACTGAACTAGCTAGGGCAAAGGGTATGTACGTGTAATTTTAATGTATCTGGGAAAATTGCATCCCATTGAGTTTGGTGCTGGTTTCTACCCCCATCAGCAATATCTGAAAAAGTTTGCTCTGCCACATCTTCACCAGTAAATTGTTTTGTCAATAATTTGGGAGTTTTGCCAATATATTAAGTATAAAACGGTGTCTCAGTGAGTATTTAATTTGCATTTCTCTTGCTTTGAGTGAAATTGTTTTTCCTATGAACTACTTGCTTGTTTTCCATTAGGTTATTAAACTTTTGTACATTGATTTGTAGCAGGTCTTTATATATTATAGAAATTGGCAACTTATTTATGATATGAATTATAGAACCTCCCAATCTTTCATCTCTCTTTTTACTTTGATTATGATGGTTTTTGCCACATAGAAATTTGTTTTATGTTTATTATAGTGAAGTTTTGAATCTTTATATTATGACTTCTGAGTTTTGTCTCATATTTTGCAAGGACTTCTCTCACTCCAATATTATCCTTTTTAATTCTCTCCTTTCTTCTAGTAATTTTGTGGTTTTATTTGTATGTTTTTAATTTATCTGAAATTTATTTTGGTGCATGTGATGCATTGTTGGGTATTGTGCAAACATCATTTTTCCAGCACTGAGCACACAATAAACACAAATGCCATTTGTGTTTATCCCTCCAGTACAACTTGAATCAAAATATTGCTTTGAAAACTGAAGAAATCAGTATTGATTGAATTCCTATTATGTGCAAGGCATAATTTCAAAATGCTTTCTTTCTGATTTTCCCTTCAAGAATAAATGGAGATAGGATTTTAAGGTCTGATATCCAGAAACCTCTTTTAATAGGTAAAAAAATCTTTAACTATAAAGCATCTCTTGCTATCATTAGGAACTGGTTATAACTATTCAGTGAGACAGTGGGCTAATTCAAGCTGCAAGCAAAAAAACGCAAATAGTCCTTTGTAGGTATGAGTCCTCCTCTTTAACTAGGGCAAGAAAATTAAACAGATGAGAGGAAAAATCTTTAAAACCACAATATCTATGAACATGAGATGCTGCTATGTATATAAAGACAGTGATGATAGACATTATATGTAAACATTCACTTGAAATAGCGCTTGTGGGCTCAAAATGTACCAGTACCAAGAGATTGTAAAATAAGGCATTGTCTCTTAGGTAAACTTTGCTTTAGTATGAGAAAGAACACCATAAAGACTGAAAACCTCAAATCACATATTGTGAAAATTCCAGTTGTATAAATCATTAACAGGAGCTCTATGATTTGTTATAACTATTGATAAACTGTTCCTCCAGCCTTTCTTTACTGCATTCTGTATCACTGGCTATTTACTCCTTGACCTAAGAGCCTTCATGCTTCCAGCCCAAATCCACTAATTACCTGATGATGGGAATATCATTAGGATTCATCTCTTAGAAAAGGTTCTAATAAAAACCAAGTTGTACTCTATATTGTACAGATTCATAATATGCACATGTGTATGTGTGATTTATCCACATACAATGTTAAAGAAAATCTGTGGAGAGGAGGCAGGAATAAGAGCAAGAGGATAAGTCACAGACAGAGGAGAGAGCAAAATGCAAGAAGCAAATACAGGGATAGATAGCCACTCTTTTAAGGAACGTACAGGACTTCCCTGGTGGTCCAGTAGTTAAGAATCTGCCTGCCATTTCAGGGGATATGGGTTTAATCCCTTGTCCAGGAAGATCCCACATGCTATGGGGTAACTAAACCCTTGCACCACATCTTTGGAGCAGGCTCTCCTGGAGAAGCCCATGCTCTGCAATAATAGAAGCCACTGCAATGAGAAGCATGCGCACCACAACTAGAAGGTAGCCCCCCACTCGCTAAAACTAGAGAAAAGCCTGCGAGCAGCAGCAAAGACCAAGAACAATCAAAAATACATAAACAAACTTAAAAAAAGAACATACAGAAACTGAGAGTGGACAGAAAGGAGAGGCACTTACGGTTTGATACTGCCCATCTATATGATACATAGCTGATTGAAAGCACCTCCAGCAATACACCAAATTCTATAAATCATTATTTTCCAAGTATCTCTCTCCAACTAGGGTAAATGTGCATTTGTGAGCAGGTGAAAGACAAATATTATTAAGTTCAATTGTCTTTATATTGGCTGCTCAGAACACAATTTTCTCTGAAAGCACATGAAGAAAGAAATTCCCTATCAGTCCCTTTCCTTCTTAGGGCTATGAATGACTTTACATGCGTGCTCAATCACTCAGTTGTGTCCAGCTCTTTGTGACCCCCCCCTGGACTGTAGCCTGCCAGGCTCCTCTGTCCATAGGTTTTCCTAGGCAAGAATACTGGAGTAGGTTTCCATTTCCTCCTCCAGGGGATCTTCCCAACCCAGGGATCAAACCCATGTCTCCTGCATCTCCTGCATTGGCAGGCAGATTCTTTACCACTGAGCCTCTTGAGGATCCCATGAATGACTTTGTCCTATCTAAACCAGCTAAGGAAAGGCTAAGGGCATTTATCTTATGCTGGTTCTAATATAATATGAGAACATTTGGATGATTTCATTTTTTGTATCTGTCATCAGGGGATATCAATGGGATATTAATGCCCACACTGCAGAGGCTTTCTGATGGTAAATCAAATAACATGTTGTCTAGCAGGTAGCTAAACTTCAATAAAAGGTAATGATGATAGTGATGATGATCACTGTCTCATGAGATAGAGGTGAGTGAAATTGACCTGATTCCTCATGCTTGGAATGGTCTCAGTTCAGTTCAGTTGCTCAGTAGTGTCCAACTCTTTGTGACCCCATGGACTGCAGCACGCCAGGCTTCCCTATCCGTCACCAACTCCTGGAACTTGCTCAAACTCATGTCCATCGAGTCTGTGATGCCATCCAATCATGTCATCCTCTGTCGTTCCCTTCTCCTCCTGCCTTCAGTCTTTCCCAGCATCAGGGTCTTTTCCAGTGAGTCAGTTCTTTGCATCAGGAATTGTCTAGTTCCATATAAGTCTCTCCACTACCAAAAACCCTTATTGTAGATCAAGCCTGTGTCCATAAAGGAACTTCTTGGGATTTGTGAAGCAACATTGGTCCCTCCAGAGCAGCAGCTCAAACTGACCTGGTAACCTCTTGATGTTACCACATTGCTTATTCCTAGTTCTTTTGTGAGGCATAGAAATAATTTTTGAAACAGTAGCAATAAAAAAGTTTCTTATAAAATAATGAGCTTTCCTTATTTTGAGCTTTCCTTTGATGTTTGCCACCTCCCTCCCCTTATGGCTCTTTGACCACCATTGAAAAGGCCAGTGTCCTCAATTTGTGCCCAGCTGGAAAGAGAACACTGAATTGAAGAGTGCAAAGAAGCAAAGGAATCACACTGAGATGATATTAATATTTTCCTTTATGAGACATTTCAGCAGTCATAACAGAGAATGTCTTATGAGCTGACCATCAGTTTCAAATATGGAAAATGCTTCCTGGCTTTGGGGCATTCGTTATGCCCTTACATTTTAGATGTCACTAACAAAGCAAGTGAGAGGTTTGTCCTATATAAATAACATATTTAACATAAAGAGAGGAAAGATAAAGATGACTGCTTCCTAAGTCCTGATATGTACCAAGAGTCCTGAACATTTGGTGAGAGTCTCTCTTGATCTCAATGCATTATTCTTATCCCTCTCGGGTTCACTTTCTTTTTTTCATAATGTCTTGCTATTTTTTTATATGATTTTGATACCTTCTTTTATGTCTTTAATCACTTTCAATATACTTCTTTTGCAGTCCAGGTTGTCCTGTCACCCGAAGTTCTGAAGTTCTCAGTGGTCTAAATCTGCTCTTTGCTTTGCCTACCTCTCACTCATGGCTTTTAGTTTTATAACACGTTGGTACATCTTTGACGGGGCATTCTCTACAAGAAACCTAGGTGACCTATATGAAGCTGTGGCTCTCTGGAGCATTTTTTTGGATTTGCTCCTGCCAAATGTCACGGGGATATTACTAGCTTGAGACCAAGTTTGATTTTAATTCTTCAATTTCCAAGCCTGTAAAGCATAGTCACAGATTCTCAGGGGAGACTTTTTTCCCACACTTGGGCCAAGAAAAGACAACATATAGGTTTATTTTCCCTAGGCCATTCTTTTAAGGGTCACGGTTTTACGTTGGGATGATCAGTTCCAAATTCCTAACTTTCATGGGCCCTGTCCCTGTGTAGGGGTTTAAAACTAATCCCTGTGATCACTGAAACTGGGCAGTGCTCAACACAGATACATGTTCCATGGCTCACTCTTCTCATTTCAGTTCCCTCATTGTATCTGGGGAGAAGGCAATGGCACCCCACTCCAGTATTCTTGCCTGGAAAATCCCATGGACAGAGGAGCCTGGTAGGCTGCAGTCCATGAGGTCACTAAGAGTCTGGCATGACTGAGCGACTTCACTTTCACTTTTCACTTTCATGCATTGGAGAAGGAAATGGCAACCCACTCCAGTGTTCTTGCCTGGAGAATCCCAGGGACGGGGGAGCCTGGTGGGCTGCCATCTATGGGGTTGCACAGAGTCGGACACGACTGAAGTGACTTAGCAGCAGCAGTAGCAGCATTGTATCTGGAACTTGGAGGGTTCTGTACTTGCAAGCTTAGCCCTTTTTTTGGTCATGCTATGCAGCTTGCAGGACCTTAGTTCCTTGACCAGGGATCAAACCTGGGCCCCAGCAGTGAAAGAGCTGAGTTCCAACTACTGGACCACCAAGGAATTCCCCTTAGCCACTTATTTAAAAGAATGTATGTTCTATTTTATTTGGAACATCTTAACATTTTTTGGTGGAAGCCTTTTTTGGGTATCTGTTCCACCATATGGCTGGAAATGGAGCTATCAATTCATTCTTCATGCTGCAGCCAGAGAGAACTTTGCAACATACAGATATGATTTTGTTATCTGTCTTACTTAAAACTGGAATTGCTTCCTAATGATCTTAGGGTGGAAACTAAAATCCATAACCTACAAGCCCCTGAATGGACATTACCTGCTTCCCCATGCTCACATTGCACCATATCCCTTCTCATTCTCTGTGTTCTACTTACACTAGTGTTCTTTCCATTCCTAGAATGTACCTCACTCCATCTTACAACAGCAACTTTGCACATTCTTTTCCCCATTTCTGTTAACACCTTCATGTTCCCTTAGTTCACTCACCATTTAGATCTCAACCTGTTGCCATCAAAGTCACTGTGGAAGGAAAAGAGAATAAAGGGTCATGTGGGAGATTTTTATGAGCCAGGCCAGGCATGCATCATATCCACCCACATTCCACTGGGTGGAACTCAGTCAAAAGAGCTGGGAAATAAAAGATTACCTATGTATTCAGAAAGAAGAGGAGAAAATGGTTATTAGCAGGCACTCAAGTTTCTTCCGGGCTTCCCAGGTGGTGCAGTGGTAAAGAATCCACCAGCCAATACAGGAGATACAAGTTTGATCCCTGGATCAGGAAGATCCCCTGGAGGAGGAAATGGCAATTTACTCCAGTATTCTTGCCTGGGAAGTTGCATGGACAGAGGAGTCTGGTGGGCTACAGTCCATGGAATCGCAAAGAGTTGGACACGACTGAGCAACTGAGCATGCACATACGCACAAGTCTCTGCCACACCATTGTATTTTCAGCAAAGAAGAATTCCTGACAGTAGGAAATTCTCAATAAACACAGACTGAATGAATCAACAAGTGGATAGAGGATGGATAGGTGATGGAGGGTGGAGGATAGACAGATAGTTTTGTTGTAAATGGGTAGCTCATTGATTCAGCTAGGCTGTAAGTTCTTTGAGCACAGAGACTACAGCTATACTGTTCATCATTACAGAGAAGTTCTGGGCACATCTTAGAAGCTCACACAGGACTATATGATCCCCACTATTTGGAAGACTTCCTGGAAGAGATGGGCTCCTAGTGGATATTTAAAGAAGAGTAAGAAAAAAATTGGAAAAGCAATTTAAGAAGTGAATTTAGGGAAGGCATGGAATGAATGGGGGGAAAGTCGAAGTAAGGTTAACATGAATATGGTTGAGAGTAACAAGACAAGGAGGCTTCCCTCCTTCTCAGTGGTAAAGAATTTGCCTGCCAGTGCAGGAGATGTGGGTTTGATCCCTGGATCAGAAAGATCTCCTGAAGAAGGAAATGGCAACACAATCCAGTATTCCTGCCTGGGAAGTCCCATGGAGAGGAGCCTGGCAGGCTACAATCCAGTGGGGTCGCAAAAGAGTCAGACACAAATTAGCAACTAAACAACAAGAGAAAGAATCAGTGGAGAATGGAGAACCATACAGGGTAATGGCTCACCAGGCTAGTGTCATCTAATCACCAGATCTGCCAAGTCCCAGGCTCCATCATTTTCTCTTTTGATGCATTATAGCCTTAAAAAAGTGTTAGTCACTCAGTCATGTCTGAGTGACTCCTTGCGATCCCATGGACTGTAGCCCACCAGGCTCCTGGGCCCATTGGATTTCCCAGGCAAGAATACTGGAGTGGGTTGCCATTTCCATAGTCTTACACCTAGGAATAAGGGTGCTTCTTTAGTGAAATAGCTCTTTTTCCCCTCCTATTTTGATGCTTAGTGTCTAAACTGAATCCAATGTGCTCAGAAAGTATATGTCTGGATTGGCCTAGAAGCTGATACTACAGAAGGCAGTTTGCCCCTGGCCATGCAGAGTGGTGAACCACACTAGTTCCAGCCCCAGCTGTCAGGCCAGGATTTCGCCCTCGCCCTTCTCCAATCAATACATAGAACTGCCCGGTGCCATCAGGAAGGAGCTGTATTTTTTTAAATGAGTAAAATAGAACAACCAGAAAATTTCCATCTTTTACGTTACCCTCTGCTTTCTGCCCAGGAATGGAGACCCTCAAAAGCTACAGGTGAGCAACAAGAGGGTGCCACCCTCCCCTGACCTGAGAAGGGGCCGGAGCTAGAAGAGTAGTTCTACATTACAGCTCTACAGTACAGGCTTCTGAAATGCACTGTTGGAGTTAGTGACAGGGGAGCCGCTCTACCTCTGGGGCTACAGCCGTGCAGTGAGCTTTAGTGGATCAATACTTTAGTCTTGTCATGCTAATTGCTCATTGGTTGACATTCATGATCCTTCCTTGCTCCCTCCCTATGTAAACTCTTTACAGCTGGAACAGCGAGATGCAAAAAAATCCTGAGCCTTCAAAGCCAGATCGTGCAGAAGAGAAAGGGCCTGTCAGCTGAGGTATGGTGCTCCCCCATTTTCTTGCCCCCCTCCCTTAAAAAAAGCTTCATGTGGTTCTGCATGTGACGGTGTAATAGGGAGATGCGCAAAGAAATGCCTGGGGTGACACTCCTGCAACACGTAAACGGTATTACCTTTTCAGAACAAAACAATATCTCCTCTCTTTCTACACCCACCACCACAACCACCCCCAGAAAAAAACCAGAAAATAGAAAAATACCCACCATTTCTATCAGTTTGATTTCAGTCCTTCTGTTTCAGTGAATGGTTTGCCTTCCCCCAGCTCACAATGAACATGTACCTGCACTGTCCTCTTTGCTCCCAGACTAAGGCGTGTCAGACCGAGCTGCCATGTGTTTGTGTGTCTCTGTGTGTGTGTGTGTGTGCGCGTGTGCGCGTATATGTGTGATCACGCCTACCATATTGGCTTCCTGTCCCTGGAACATCAGCTTTTCTAGCTGGCTGAGCCTGTCCCCACAACCACTCGCCACTGAGACCACACCAACTCCTTCCCTGTAAGCATCAGGCCTGTGCTATGCAGGGTTTTGTTAAGCCGTTTAGTACTAATTGATTTTTTCCCCCGTTTTTTTCTTTCTTTCCTGGGCGGGTCAATAGCTGGATGCTTCAGGAGCAGAGGATCTATCAACTGCAGACCAAGCATGGGAGACGCAGGCAGACCTGGAACAGAAACCCAGCCCGCTCCAGCCGCTCCGACAGAACTTGGTAGCTGGATGGTCTGCAGCAGGACACATGCCACGGGCCACGGGGCAGGAAATGACCCAATCCTCGAGGTCTGGTAAGTTTCCTCACTTTTCGGAAAGTGAGGCAAATGATAACCAAGTCTATCTTTCCTTCCTTGGAAGAGTCACCAGCATTTCTGCTAATTTCAGTTAATGAGTTAAACATCAAAAACAGGATGCTCCCCTCACCCCCAGAGCAGATCTGAGAAGCTGGAGGGGCCATGAGGGAAGAATGGGAGTTCACGGGACAGACAAGGGCTAACCAAACTCTGATCTTACGGTGAGCCACTGCAGCCAAGCAGATGTCCTGAGTATCGATCCCTGCGTCTTGTTATTGATTTCCTCTTGGGGCCAAGAGTCGGGTGGACCTCCAGAGGACAAGAGGAGAACCGACACCCTCCCTGAGGGCCGAGCCGCCCTAATCGGTGATAACAGTGTTAAGTGGTCAGCCTGGAGAGGAGGCTTGCTTAGTTCTATTGATCTACACTCCCCAGAGATATAAATCCTTCTGAATTTTCTTCCATGGATATAAATATTTATAATTAAAATAGCCGAGGAGCCTCTTACAGGCACAGGGAGAGTGGTCCATCCAGGATGGTCTTTGATATTAGTGCCCTCCCTCTCCTGACTTTGTGTACTCTTCCCCCTCTCATGTATCTGTTTATAAATTTCATTCCTTCTTTTGAACCCCATGTGGCTCACCCTCAGAGTGACAGTCACAATATCTCAGGCTTATCAGATACTGGGAAAAATCCATCCTTTCCAAACACAGCCTGCAGCTGAGAAAGGGGTGCCGCTCTCCTCAGTCAAGGCTACAGTTTCTGCACTCGGGAGCCTGGACTCAAGGAGGGATGGGCTGTGTTTCGGGGGTGGGGACAGTAAGGGGAAGACTTCTTGAGTTGTTGCTTTGTTCTTGCTCTCACTGGGGGCATCAGCTTGGTTAGAGTAACAAACAGCTCAAATGTGTTAGCCCTAATGTGTTAACCTGTGCCAAGACCCTGTGTCGCCTCACCTGCTGTGTTAAATCTAGGAAGATAACTTGAAGGACCCCCAGATTCCTGTTTCTCAGCACCTCATAAATCTAAACTCACATGAAATGAACAGAGCATCCCTTTCCCAAGAGTATGGGAAAAGGAAGGATGCTTAGAACTTCTTTGGGAGCAAAGCCCTTGAAGCCAGCCAGCAAGAACAAAACCATTGACCAACGTTTTGTCCACTATCAGGACAACCTTATAGAGAATTGGAAATATTCAGCTTTAATGTTTAGAAATTTGGGTGGCAAGGGAGAATGGTCTTTCAAATCATTTGCTGTGCTGCAGAAACCGATGGTCTGCTTTGGTGTCCGGGATACAATCCTTTCCATTTTGGAAATTCTGACTCCTTCTATCAGGCATCTGCCTTGCTTCGGTGCTTAAATCTTGAACTGTGTGTCTTTGTGCTTCTGCCTCAGCAGGTTTCATTAATTTGTAATTGATGGCTACAAAATTGTTTAAGGACTTGTAGATTTTATGCTTGTCAAGGGTATGTTTTAATGGGTGTGTGTGCACCGTCTAGGATGCAGGGAGAATTGACTGAGTTTTGCTTCTCATTTTAGAATGTTTAGTCACTCAGGTCCATCTGTGTGAGTTAATAAATGTATGTCTTGGTATCTCTGTGCAACTGTCTATACTTGGAAAGCAATGAACATAAGCAGGTTAGAGCCCACAGTTCTCTACCATTAACTGTGTCTTTCCCAGATGCATATTAAGCTTTGCTATTTTTTCCTATTTATTCAGAGGTGGTAGTTTCAGAACCCAAATCTAGCCCATTTGTCTCTTTTAGCAAATGATTGAGGGTTAGGGATTATTCCAGTTGGCAGTCAAGGGTCAGCATTTTGGACTCCATTTGGCTTAGATAATTTATAAAAAATAAAACTCTAATAGGTATAATCACGGTAGCCTTGGCTTAAGAATGTTTCTAGGCATACTTGAGGTTGAAAAACACTTCAAGTATAAATGGAAGAATGTTCTGGTGAGTAACTTGTATGCTTCTGTGGTAATGGAGAGAATTGGAACGCAGCTCTCTTTGTTTGATTTATACGGCAACATCCAGAATGTGAAAGGTGTATTTTACTGTAGAAATAAACTTTCAACATTGAGCTAGATAATGGAAGACCCAGGCTAGTACTTAAATCCTTCTCTGCTAGGTTATAATGAAAAGCATAATTAAATAGAATGGTTTTTTTTTTTTTTAGGGAGAAAAACCCTGAGATTGGTCTCTTTTTCCCATTGTTTGCAATATTTGTCAACATGCACTTGTATGATTTCTCTGAAGAACAAGGTTATTTGGAGAAAGTGATCTAAATTTTAGAACTGAATGCACTTTGCTAATTAAATGTGGTTTTTGTGATCTTAGGGCCACTAAATCTAAATAGCACATACATAAATCCATTGTTGTCTTGTGCTACTGTTCCTACAGGTCATATTTGAAAGCTTGCTGCCCACCATAGGGAAATGATTTTATTATAGAATCAAACAGTGGCTTAGGATAACAATTGTTCAGTGTCTTCAGTCTTGTAGGAATTTAACCCCTATGTTATCGATATAGTCATATGCTATATTTGCCTTTTATGTTTTAATACATAATGATGTATTTATCAGTCCCATTTTCCTAATAGGTTTTATATTCAATATATTTTACAGTACAAGGAAAGAAATATTTCACTGTTGTTTCTATAATCATAACATAAAACATAATGTCAATATTTCACTGTTATCTCCATGAAACAATATATGTATCATGTTTCAAGCCTTCTTAAACATCTTGACATTTGATGTTGTCATTTATATCCTTAGAGCAAACTTAGGAGGCAAGTTAGAGCATGGGTCATTATCTCCATTTTACCAATAATAAACATGCACAATGTAACACAGATACTAGTGTCAGACTTGGGCTTATGACTTGAGGCTATGGACTCCTGGTCAAGTGCTCTTTCCAAAGCTGCCTGCAGCTACCATTAATGCTTGATAAAATTTTAGCATATTGTATATTTCCAACATCTATTACAACCACTAACATGGATATAAGGCAAATGTTGGTTAATCTTAACTGATCATTAGCTTTCTACTTATACAAGAAGAGGTTGCAAATACATAGTTCAGGCATCTTTATTTGGCCTTTAGCATACCACAACTAGCTGCAGAATCCAGTGTCACGACATACCTTTTTGTTAGGCTCAGAAATTCAGTGAGTTATTAATATGCCTAATCAATAGATTTGCTTCCTGTGAACATATCCCTGTCAAAACATATGACTATATATTATTCACTGTATTTAACTGTATGTCACAAAACCATTGTGTACATATTTAGTCTCCATACTTACCAACATTTCCTTTTAAAGAAACATTATGTATAAGTTGAAGCATCAAGATGAAATGCTTAAAATAAAGCATAAACTTTTCCTCTTTCTGAAAAAAGCACTGCTCCCTCCCTCAACCTTCTCGCTACTTCAGGGATTCTTAACCTTCTCGGTGCTGTAAACCCCACTGCCAGTCTGCCATAGACCTGAAGTCTATGGGCCTTTTCTCATAATATTTCTCATAAATGTATGAAATAAAATATATAGAATTACAAGGAAAACTAATTTATATTAAAATTCAGTTATCTAAATATTAAAATCAATTAAATATTAAAACCAATTTCTGTGTGATATGTGTGATTTTCATTAAAATGTTGATAGTTCCAGTGATGGATCTACAACTATAATTTTAAGGTGGTGCTAAGAATTAGAAATATTTTGAGATTACCTACAGGACTACATGATATGGCTGTGATTTGAAAATAGCTGTGGTTTCTAGATCTGCTGGAAAAGGAATAGGCTAATCACTCCAGTATTCTTGGGCTTCCCTCCTTCAGTTCAGTTCAGTCACTCAGTCATGTCCTACTCTTTGTAATCCCATGGACTGCAGCATGCCAGGCCTCCCTGTCATCACCAACTCCCAGAGTTTACTCAAACTCATGTCCATTGAGTCGGTGATGCCATCCAACCATCTCATCCTCTGTCTTCCCCTTCTCCTCCTGCCTTCAATCTTTCCCAGCATCGGAGTCTTTTCAAATGAGTCAGTTCTTTGTATCAGGTGGCCAAAGTATTGAAGTTTCAGCTTCAGCATCAGTCCTTCCAATGAATATTCAGGACTGATTTCCTTTAGGATGGACTGGTTGCATCTCCTTGCAGTCCAAGGAACTCTCAAGAGTCTTCTCCAACACCACAGTTCAAAAGCATCAGATGTTCAATGCTCAGCTTTCTTTATAGTCCAACTCTCACATCCATACATGACTACTGGAAAAACCATAGCCCTGACTAGACAAACCTTTATTGACAATATAATGTCTCTGCTTTTTAATATGCTGTCTACGTTGGTCATAGCTTTCTTCCAAGGAACAAGTGTCTTTTAATTCCATGGCTGCAGTCACTATCTGCAGTGATTTTGGAGCCCAAAAAATAAAGTCTCTCACTGTTTCCATTGTTTCCCCATCTATTTGCCATGAAGTGATGGGACCAGATGCCATGATCTTAGTTTTCTGAATGTTGAGCTTTAAGCCAACTTTTTCACTCTCCTCTTTCACTTTCATCAAAAGGCTCTTAAGTTCTTCTTCGCTTTCTGCCATAAGGGTGGTGTCATCTGCATATCCGAGGTTATTGATATTTCTCCCAGCAATCTTGATTCCAGCTGGTGCTTCCTCCAGCCCAGTGTTTCTCATGATGTACTCTACATATAAGTTAAATAAGCAGGGTGACAGTATACAGCCTTGCCGTACTCCTTTTCCTATTTGGAACCAGTCTGTTGTTTCATGTCCAGTTCTAACTGTTGTTTCCTGACCTGCATACAGATTTCTCAAGAGGCAGGTCAGGTGGTCTGGTATTCCCATCTCTTTCAGAATTCTCCACAGTTTGTTGAGATCCACACAGTCAAAGGCTTTGACATAGTCAATAAAGGAGAAATAGATGTTTTTCTGGAACTCTCTTGCTTTTTCCATGATCCAGCGGATGTTGGCAATTTGATCTCTGGTTTCTCTGCCTTTTCTAAAACCAGCTTGAACATCTGGAACTTCATGGTTCACATATTGTTGAAGCCTGGCTTGGAGAATTTTGAGCATTAATTCACTAGTGTGTGAGATGAGTGCAATTGTGTGGTAGTTTATGCATTCTTTGGCATTGCCTTTCTTTGAGATTGAAATGAAAACTGACCTTTTCCAGTCCTGTGGCCACTGCTGAGTTTTCCAAATTTGCTGACGTATTGAGTGCAACACTTCCACAGCATCATCTTTCAGGATTTGAAACAGCTCAACTGGAATTCCATCACCTCCACTAGCTTTGTTTGTAGTGATGCTTCCTAAGGCCCACTTGACTTCGCATTCCAGGATGTCTGGACAATTCTAGGTGCGTGATCACACCATCGTGATTATCTGGGTCATGATGATCTTTTTTGCATAGTTCTTCTGTGTATTCTTGCCACCTCTTCTTAATATCTTCTGCTTCTGTTAGGTCCAGACCATTTCTGTCCTTTATTGTGCCCATCTTTGTATAAAGTGTTCCCTTGGTATCTCTAATTTTCTTGAAGAGATCTCTAGTCTTTCCCATTCTATTGGTGTCCTCTATTTCTTTGCACTGATCACTGAGGAAGGCTTTCTTGTCTTTCCTTGCTATTCTTTGGAACTCTGCTTTCAAATGGGTATACCTTTCCTTTTTCCCTGGTGGTTCCACTTGCAATGTGGGAGACCTGGGTTGAAGACCTGAGTTTGATCCCTGGATTGGAAAGATCCCCTAGAGAAGGGAGTGGCTACCCAATCCAGTTCTGGCCTGGAGAATTCCATGGACTGTATAGTCTGTGGGGTCGCAAAGAGTCCAAGATGACTGAGCAACTTTAACTTTCACTTTCTGTTGGTGATGTTATCATGGCACTATTAACATTTCTGTGGTTTGTTTCCTACAGTTATAACTGAAGGAAAAGGTAACTTGTGGTTAAATATGAGAGAAAATAAAGGTGCAATTTTTTTTTCCCCATCCAAGTTCACAGACCCACTGAATTCTATCTATCCACTCTTTAAAGATGCCAGGTTAGGAACCCCTACTCTAGATAGTTCCTACTCCTTTTCCAAAACTCAGCTGAAACATCCTCTTCTAATGAACTTCACCAACCCTTCCCCAGATGGAGTTAGCTGCCACTCTTCTATGCCCCGGGAGCACTCACAGCCTCTCTAACCCAACACTTAGCATAACATAGGATCTACATCATTTTACTTGTCTGTCCTTCCCAGAGTGCACATTCTTGAAGGCTTGGGTCACGGCTTATATTACCACCACTCAGCACAGTGTCTGTCACATGGCAGGGGTTCACTAGATGTTGAAAAGGAAGAGAAAGGAAAATTCAGTGACAAGGGAGCCATAAGTCACAGAAGGTTAAAATTAACAAAAAATTAAAGTCAATAGCTTGAATGTTTACTTGAGTCAAATGTTCCAGTAACAGCACCTTCTACTTCCCTTTTACTGCAACTCTCAATTTATAGCCTCCTAAAAATCATAGTCCCATATTAAGGGGCTAATAATAATATGCCAGTTTCAGGCCTGTTTTCTTTTTTCTTTTAGTTTCTTAATAGTACAGCCAAGGGAATGAGTCTGTAGGGACATGGAAAGAAAGGACTTTCTTCACACCTTGAGCTTTTAGGGCTTTATCAGTCAAATTTAAAAAAAAAACAAGAAAAATGATTTTGATTTTAAGGCACATATACAAATATGTAAATTCTTCCTAAAACCATGTATACTCGAAGGTAATTGTTAACATTTCCTTGAAAAATAGACTACTACTAATAAAAGCCTCAAGTTCTCAGCACAATTTCTTTGTGTAGGATAAGCATAAATGCCTATACACAGGATGGTAGCCTTTTAGAGATGCACTCAACTTCTTAATATTAATGTCACATTAAAAAATCAGCATTTATTCATACATATTGACTTAGTGTCGTATGCACTTCTTTTTTCCCAGTAATAAATACTTGCCATCCCAACCCAAATAAATGGACATTTGCATGTCAATGTGAGGCTGCATACTTCTTGGATACAAGTTGATTTTGATCTACAGTGGACTTGTTTATTATAAGAAGAAGAAGATAGAGATCAAATGGAGATAAAACTGGGGAAAAATTTATAACCATTTTTATCATCTAGTAGCTGTTTCCCATTCCACATTCTTGTGCATGACTGTATATTGAACCTGAGTCTTTGATTACCAGTTCAGTAGCTTTCGATACACCTTTCTCTATAGAATATCTTATTGAACTATACTAGTCAACCAAAAATTTAGATTATGAAATGGAACCTTGACTTCATGAAGCTCATTTCACACCATCATTTAATAAGACACTGATATCCTATCAGGGTCGCTGGTGACTGTCCACAGATCAGGTGCCTAAATATCCTTGTGGACCTGATTCCTATTATAGCATTCACCTACTTTAATCCACTGAAGCAGAAAGCTGAAAAATCAGTATTCAAAGTCCTTTATTCCTAAACAGTGTTGGTGGAGCAAAGGAAAAAGAATGGACAGTAACTATAATGATAGGTAGGCAGAAGTAGCTCACATTGGAACTATGGGTCAAAGGATTAGTCTCAAAGCATCAATCCAGAGTTGAGCTTCATGTTTTGAAAGGTAGTCTACAGGTTGGGTTAACTGATAATCTTGTCCCTATGTTTCTCAGGATACATTGTTTATTGGATGCTTTCAGCCTTTACATACCTGCTTCTCCCTGATGTTATTATTCTCTGTCATTATTATTCCTCTCGTTTCTACTCTCCTTACTGTTTCGAAGCATCTTCTATTTTGAGTTAACCGTTACTTTAAATTTACTGATTTGGCATATAACCCTTGAACTATTCAGGATAAAACCCTACCCAAATCTAAAAGGTGAGAAATATTTTTTAGCAGGTAGGCAAATTGCTCTCACTACACAGAAAAACATTTGCTAAGACTTGTTTTACAAATAAATATAGGCATTCCTAGTTGATATAATTATGTGAGACTACAGCATGAGTTTATGTTTATAATAACCCTTAATTTATGCAATGCAGTCTTCCAGGCAGGAGGGAAGATATGGCTCTGGAAACACAATTCAAACAAGCAGACTGGCAAAGACGCTTTAAATTCTATACTGTATAACAAAAATGTATTTAAAAGAAACAAAGAGAGACCTGGACAAATAGATTGTTAATAGAATCATCACTTAAGAGATGGCATACAATAATTTGCTTATGAATTTTATGATCAACAGAAGTTTTTTTCAATCTTCCACATTTTAGATACTATTCAAAAATTATATTTTAAAAATAGAGAAGTAATTTCAAAACAGAACATTGTAAATATTTTCGAAACCATTCTCAGTAACTATCGGCTATAAAAGGGAGCCTCTGTGTCTAATAATACAAGATCAGATGTGAAGAGAGGAAAACTGAGAGTAGGCGGAGGATAACGGAGCCCAGAGCAGAAGGCAGCTTTGGGGATGGATAAAGGACAAATCATCCCAGACAAATGTGATCACTCTTTTAAATCGCATTACGAGATTAATGGATGAAGGGAATGCACTAGAGGTGATATATATGGATCTTACTAAAGCATTTGATACACTGCTCCATGAATTTCCACTTGCAAAATTAATTCAAATTGGGTAGAATATGTGCATGGTCACATAGGTTGAAAATTGGCTGAAGGACCATAAACAAAGAGTAATGACAAACGGTGGTCCCTCACATTTAGGTGGGAGACACTGTCCACCACAGCCCTGAGGACTAATGCCCACTTTGGTATCATATAACCACCTCACTAATGATCTGGGGAAAGGGAAGGAAATTAAAGAATTCACAGAGTTAGACATAGGAGGTGTCACAAACCAAGATACAATTAGAGCACAAGAATGAGTTAAAAATAAAAGTGGAGAGTAAAATTAAACACGAGTGATACTTAACCTCTTTTCATGACTAAAAGGACAAAGGATTACTAGGAATATAGTTACATATAATTTTCATTTTAATTGTTAAAACGCTGATTAGGGAAAGTCCATTTAAAACATACTGTCATTAAATACAGTGGTTCTTTGTTCAGTTAGAATATGAAATGTTATGCTGCTGGTTGCTCCAAATTTGAGTTCACATAAGGAATTCACAGACAGGCTGAAAAAGCAAGAGGTTGATTTCTGAGAAAAGAATTTAATTATATCCACTTAAGTGCAAAGCTATATATTAGGGTATCAGTGATTTCCGCACATACCTGGTGAGTTCACGGCAAATAATCACCTTGAGTGAACTTTGGCTTACTAAAAGAATTTTTCTCATATAAATGTCTCCAAACACCAACTTCCAGGACAACCTTCCTGTTATTTCTGATGTTGTTGAAATTGTTGAAACCGTGTAAAATGTCATTGTTTAGAAACTGAATGATTTTCCTTTAACATAGAGCAGGATGTTATTTAGAATAAAAGCCCTTTCACATTCACCATCTCATTGAATCCTCTTACCATCTCACCTCTACCCTGGGAAGGAGGTATCCCCAAATTACAGATGTGGAAGCTGGAACTCAAAAAGAATAACTGACTTGTCCAAGACTGTACTATTTTTAATAAATGTCAAAATCACTTCTAAAACCTACACTTTATCCCACACTTGGGATCTTTCCACTAAAGAACACTGTTTCCCATGAGTACACCATGAAAGAGACCATCTCGGAAGCCATGTACCAGGATGTGACCTTGGCCTTGACTGTTATTCCATGCTAAGTTAGAAAACATAATGGAAAGCACCTGATATGGAATCTGGGCTATGAAAGTCAATAACGTTTGGTTCCTTTTCTTTGCTTCTTACACTATTTATTCTTCATTCAGCAGACAGTTATCAAGTACATTAATGGGTGCTGGGCACTGTCCAGCTGCACACATCTTAATTTTTCTTCTTAATCATCTTGGTTCTTCCTCTTAAGCTAACATCTTTCAAGTTCACCCAAAACTCCATGAGAAAAGACCCCATGTCTACCTGTTGACTGCAATGTCCCCAACACCTAGCAAATACACAAACGTACTTCCTGAGTTAGAGAGAAAACATCCAGCCTCACCCCTCCAAAGTTCCCCTGAGCTCTGGCAAGGCTTATGTGCCTGCTTCCTTCCCACAGCACCAAATAAAACAACCCACAACTCCCTGCACACACTGAAAGGGGGAGGGAGGGAGACAGTCCTGGAAAGGGGTAGGAGGAAGCTAGATAATGAATGCATTTGTCAAATTACTTTTACTTCTCTGGCACCAAATCACCCCGATTGCCATGACTGATAACAAGTAAACCACCACACTGAAATAGTTGGCTACTGGGACACCCTTTGCTAAACAGTAAGAGACATTCTGCTGCTCCTTTGCCCACTGCCCAACTGCTCCAGAAAGCCCTGCAGAGGAGTAGCAGGAGCCCACTGCTCTGTGGCTTCTGGACAATCTTTTTTCTTGCAAATTTGGAAGGAAAGTCCACATTACAGAAAAGCTTGGTACTCCTTTGGTGAATAGGCCAAGCCAAGGACACAAGAAGGGAAGAATAGCCCAGGTAGGGATGCACAATATGGAGGCCCCCTTGCATAACCCAGGGTCAAGGTAAGGACCTGACCAGGGTCACCTCTTGTGCTGGGTCTGCAGTCAGTTCACATTCCCACTAAACAAAGACAAAACATGCGCATCTGCTCCATTCCTGCCCTTTACCCAGCCCTGCCTGGGAATATATTACATCACAGGTATTTCCGCCCACAATTGAATTAGTTATATTATTTTCGAAAAGAATATCTTTGTCATTTCCAACCCTCTTCTTCTGCATTAGGCTTATTACAGTTGGGTGAGTGCACCTGAAGTCTTCAGTGAAGTGTCAGGTGTAATTTAGCACTGGGAGATGAATTATGGGATTGCCCTTTAGGAAAAGGCTGGGAGCTCAGCCCTGCCTGTCAAATAGGTCCCTGCCTTCTAGCGAACTCTGCAGGTGAATGAATCAGTATTTGGCATATCAGCATTTCATAGAGCCTCCATGCTAATGTCTTTTTGAAATGAAACCGAGAAAGCTGTTAACCTCAGTTAGCCGAGTGTCCCCTCTGTGACCGGGATAAATCATCAATGTGGAGGCAGAGAACTCTGTTCTTATACTTTAGGGAATGAGAGCTGGGGCTATGGAGAAGCGGGTGGAAAGAGCCTCCAAATCTCAGAAAACTGAGGATTTTTATCTCCCTGAAAAGGATAAATAAATATTACTTCTCCTTACCTCCTGATTTAGCTGTTCTAAAGATATTTTGAATGATTTGATTCAGTTAGATAGCATATCCTTGCTTATCCTTATTTCCAAGCCTTTGATCCCAGTGAAGCCCCCCAAATACTTGTATTATCCTGCATATAATTATAGTATATGTGTGTATATGTATGTGGATATATACATATTTATGTATATATTGTATATTGCTGTTCTTTTTCAGTCGTTCAGTCATGTCCAACTCTTTGTGACCCCATATGTATATATTTATATATTTTATATATGTATAATCATATAATAATTAATGAATAATATGTGTTTTATGATAATATATAATAACATGATATATAATAGATATATAGATATTATATGTATATGGGAACTCCTAGAATCTCTTGCAACTGAAAATCTGGTGTTAACTACCAGAGTAGATATGGTCAGGTTACTAGGGATTCTCTGCGTGTGTGCTGTGTGCTCAGTCATGTCTGACTCTGCACCCTGCTGGTCTGTGGCCCGCCAGGCTCCTCTGTCCATGGGATTTTCCAAGCAAGAACACTGGAGTAGGTTGCCATGCCCTCCTCCAGGGGATCTTCCCGACCCAGGGATAGAACCTGCATCTCCTGCACTGCAGGTGGTTCCTTTACCACTGAGCCACTGGGAAAGCCTAGGGATTCTCTATTCTTATTAATTTTTGACTGACTTTCCCATGGTTCAGATTCAACATCTATACAAAATCCTCACATCAACCTTGTGAGGCAGGATTCATTTCTGTTTTTACATTTGAAGAAACTAGAATGCAGAGAAGTTAAGGGAGGGAAAACTGAGAGTCAAACCATGTCATCTTTTCTTCAGTCAGTAGATACCATACAACCATCAGTGGTCGGTGCCCGAGGGGTCGAGCGGGGGGTCTAACGGTTAGGATTCAGTGCTCTCTAACCATCAGTAGAGAGATGTGGTACTGGAATTCTTTTCCCATAGATACAAACAGATATGACCTAGGCTTGCAGCCTCCATCTTATCTTAAAGACTCTTGACTGCTTCCTTCTCCAGGTTTCCCTAAAGGAAGTCTATTTGATTACCACATATGTCTTCAGCCCTTGGTATTTATAATCAGTTGTACAATCACTTTTATTAGTTCCAGTGTGCATGTTATTCCCTTTCTCACTTCCTTCCCCTGAGCTATATGAGCTGGAAGAGGGAGAGATGACTGAGGTTAAGACCCATGACATGGGGCATGGAGCAAGACTCTAGGTGGATTACCAATCAGCAGAGAAACAAAATAGGTTACATGGACTGGAAGGTTTTTATAAGAGTCATGATAAGATTTACTCTCCAAAATTTCTTACATCCTAGAAAAAAATTTTAAGCGTAAATTATAAAAACGGTTGTAGAATGTTCACAGCATTCAAGTATTGTTCTCGGGAAAGACACTCTTGCATGTTCCCTATCAGTCTTTGGTTGGAGAGAGGAGGGATCAGAATACAAAGGAAACTGGTTTGTATGGACAGAGGTCAAACATTGACAGGATACAAGATAAAAAAGTGTTTGAAGTCCACCATTGGGTGCACTTGTATCATTTCACAATAATGAAAACTAGGGATCTGAAAGGTTAACCAGTTTGCTCGAGGTCACAAAACTTGTTAAATTGAAGAATTAGGACTTGAATGCAGGTCTTTTGGTGAGAATCCATCAGAGGTGGTCTAGTGGCTTGCTTTCCTTTGTTGAAATTCCCACGTGAGGGTCCTGAAGGAAAGAGAAGACAATGACCATCCAGTGTTACTTTATTTCCAGGCTTGTTTTTTCACTTTTGTTTACCTAGACCCAGGCCCTGCCCACCCACTACCATGCCTCACCCCACCTCCAGCCTTCCCTAACCTCCCCAGATAAACCTAACCATGTCTTTCCCTATGCTATGTCTTTGAACAAACCTCTGTAGTTGCACAAATCCCCAGATTACTCTACGTATTTGTTGTGTATATTCAAAATTTTTTTGCAACATATAACCTCAGGAGAGAAAGAGTTGTAAGTTTGAAAAAGATTGCATCGATACTATCTTAGAGACTTCTGTCATTGTTATAGTCATGTCATTCATCTTTTCATCTATAAACTTTCTTTCTAAATGTGGCCAGGTCTCACCTCCTACACAACCAGAGAACAGATATTAATCATGGCTCTACAGGGATTTAGTTTTACCAGGAGAGTTTTTCCATAATTCTCTTAGAGTAATAAATAAAAAACAAAACAGTTTTCTTGGTCTTTCAGGGTCTTACCGGGAAAACAAAGTACTTTGAGTACTTACAACAGAAGGAATTTAATGCAGGGAATTACATGGGGGAGCTGAGAAGCCCATGTGGATGGTGAAGTTAACAACCATGGGAAGCCTCTACCCTTCCACAGAGACAAAGGAAGTAAGTGATGCTACCAGAATCCAGGGGCCAGGGTCCTCTCAAGTCCAAGCTGCAGAGGAGATACAGTCACCACTGGAGTTGCATCTCACAGCAGAGGAAAGGGGGAAATGTGCCTGGTTTATCTCTCCCACTGTCCTTTCTCCTCTAACTCCTCTCATTGACCAAACCTCTTTGGTAGCCAGTTGACTTTGGAGTCTAGCCTGTAGGGATTACCGCTCCCAGCCACACAGAACAGAATAGGGAAAGAATGAGGATTGGAAAACAAGCCCAGAAACAGCACAGAAGCCTCCCCATAGAAAAAGACCTATACTTTGGCCTCTGTGGCTCAACTGATAAAAAAATCTGCCTACAATGCGGGAGACCTGGGTTCGATCCCTGGATTGGGAAGAGCCCCTGGAGAAGGAAAAGGCTACCCACTCCAGTGTTCTGGCCTAAAGAATTCCATGGACTGTATAATCCATGGGTTTGCAAAGAGTCAGACATGACTGAGCGACTTTCACTTTGGCCTCTAGTTATTACTAAGTTGTACCTCTCAGCTATCTGACTTGAGTTCTTTCCAGTTCTGGTTAGGATGGTCATGTCAGTACAGTAACAAGATTGCATAGCAATGATGATAAACATTATTAGATTTTGTAGAATATGTAATGAAATTGAAGACAGAATCCCTGATTAGATGTAGTTTACCCATACATTTATAATTAATTGGAGAAGACTTCCTGAAAGGTGAATCTTAGAAGAGGGGGTAAAAAGTTTCCCAGAAAGGAGGTAAGTAGAGTGTTTTAGGGAGAGTGAGTAGCCTAAAGAAGTGGGAAGAACATTTTGAATGGCACACAGATATCTTTAGCTGGAATAGATTCTGGGTGGGCTTGAGTAACAGAGAAATGAACAGAAAACTTTGGAGGACTGACAGAGAACTTTAAATTTGATCAACAGAGATCACAGTAAACTTTCCATGTGAAAAATGGTGTTGCGTTCAGCTAATCCTAGAAAGAGTACTAGGAAGCTGTTGGCATAATCTAGCTATAAGGTAGAGAAGGTAAAGCAGGTTGATGTGAAGGGGAATCATAGTAAGATAACTAAGAGTACAGGTGCTGCAGCAAGATTTCCCGGGTTCAGATCCCAAGTCTACCACTTTCTAGCTCCTTCTTTGGGAGACAATAAGAGTACTTACCCTGTAATGTTCCAAGCTTCAATTTTGTGCTTGACACATGATAAATGTTAGCTATTATTGAAATCATATTAGTGGATGAGCTTACCAAGGAAGGAAGGGAGAAAAAATAAAATGCCCTTCAGGCAGCTCCGATGAATATTTGGAACCGTTTGTAATCTAAATTGTAGTTGAAATCACTATGAATGCATAAACTGCCTGGGTGAGTTCAGAGGAAAGAAAAACAGAAAGCCCAGGATGGACAGAGGAGACAATAGAAAGAGCAGTCAAAAAAATAATAAGAAAACTCCATGGACCAGCATATTAAAACCTCAGAGAATAATAGTCGTATGAAACAATGGTCGCTCAGCAGGATATTGAAAATCCTGGATGAATGTCTTCTTTTCAGTTTGCTGAGTTGGTTCTCTGCTTGCTCTGGCCTAGGTATTATCATCATTTTTGCACATTACAGCATTTTAAATGGTGTTACTGGAGTAAGAGCCAATCACAATGTTGTATATGTGCCTGTCATCAGCGAGCATTACAACTAAGTGATACATTATTTGTCCGTAAGGAATTGAGTATAATCTCTAAATCTTCCAAGGGGACTAATTTGGAGATGACAAGAGCACATTTTTTCCCATAGGGTACCAGATCCACCCTTGGCTGATACCAGTTTCCTTCCTTTCCACTGAAGGCTGGAGACAGTAAGGAGAGGGAGCTCAGGAGATGAAGCCACGAAGTAGCCGACTTTGCTGCAAATGGTCTAGCATCAGTCCGATGCCTGCTCCAGCTAAGGCTGCCTGTCTTGTGACAGGTGGTCATTTTGCCTGAGGTTTGGAGTGAATGGTAGAGCACTGGCCTAGGGGTGGAGATAAAGAAAATAGATAAGAAAGAGAGACATGAGAGGACAGACTCTGTAGGGTTTTTGTGTGTTCAGTTTCCATTACTGCTTAAAGAATGGTTGTGTAGAACTTCAATTAGTGGCAGCTTGGTGAATGCACTTTTCTTTGTTTCAACCTTAACTGAAAGCAGTAGGATTAATGTGCTTAGAGGGACAGAAGCCACCATAGACGGGGAAGGATCTTACCAAGGCAATCAAAGAAGTAGGTTTTGCAGGTCTCGAGGCTGTGTATCATAGCAAGAGAGAGCCATTTCATTTATTCTCCATAAGCACCTTACAGTTCTTGTCTCTATACACCACATGAGCCAACAATTAATTGTTGGAAGAAGAGGCTTGCAGTGGTTTAGCATCTCTTATAATTAGGGTGACTATATAATTTATCCTTCAAACCTTCTAGTTTTTATATTTACTTATTTATATATTTTTTTTTTTTTTTTTTATTGCACTGGGTCTTTGTTGCTTTGTGAGGGCTTTATCTAGTTGCAGCAAGCACAGGCTACTCTTCACTGTAGTGCACAGGCTTCTCATTGTGGTGGCTTCTGTTGTTGTGGAGCACAGGCTCTAGGCACACCGGCTTCAGTAGTTGCAGCACGTGGGCTCAGTAGTTGTGGCTCACAGACTTTGTTGCTCTGCAGCAGGTGTAATATTCACAGACCAGGTATTGAACCTGTGTCCCCTGCATTGGCAGGTGGATTCTTATCCACTGAGCCACCAGGGAAGTCCCAAACCTTCCATTGATACGATGAATACTTTCATTGGGACAACAAGCATAAAGTGAGTCTATCCCAGACTGATTGGAATATGTAATCATCCTACTTACAACCCATTTCAAAAGCGTTTTTGTTCATGTAGCACTGTAAGGTACAGACTCTGGAGCCAGACTCACTATGTTCAAATCCCAGTTCTGCTGACAACTAGCTATGTGACCTTGACACGTCACTTAACTTCTTGGCAACTCAGTATCTTTAGCAGTGAAATGAGGCATAATGATTGCTCTGACATCTGAGGGCTAAAAGTACTAAGGGAGTTAGTGTGCAGACAGGCACTTAGAACAATTCCTAGTAGATAGTGTGAGCCAAGTTCTTACTGTTCTTGTTATTTCAAACTCTGTAGGATAAGGAACCTAATCTTACAGACCTGACACCTGCCTTCTTGCTCCATGCCCTGACATGAATTTGCATTCAGCAAGAGCTTATTGAATGGTGGGACGAATAAGAAAAAGAAGGAAAGAATAAAAAAAAAAAAGGAACACAATTTTTATCCTTTACTTTCATTTTTCTTGATTCTTTATTCCCTCACTATTTTTAGGTTGCTTTGTAGCACAAGGACACTGAAACGCACTCAAAAATTCTTTCAAATGCCTCTCTAACCTAGCCCTTACTATACTCTGGAATCCCTTGGTGTTGAGCTTTCCTGTTATTAGCTGGCCTGTAACCAACACTGGACACTTCTCACAATCGGCTCTTTCATCTGCCTGACTCTACCAAGCTTGGAGACCTTGCTCTAGAAAGTTACATCCCCTCCATCTTGAGCCTCCCTCCGACCCCTCTAGGTCATCACAGAGCACTAAGCTGAACTCCCTGTGCAGCAACAGGGAGTTGCTTCCCAGCAGCTTTCCACTAACTAGCTATTTTACACATGGTAGTGTACCCCACTCCAGTACTCTTGCCTGGAAAATCCCGTGGACGGAGGAGCCTGGTGGGCTGCAGTCCATGGGGTGGCTAAGAGTTGGACACCACTGAGCGACCTTACTTTCACTTTTCACTTTCATGCGTTGGAGAAGGAAATGGCAACCCACTCCAGTGTTCTTGCCTGGAGAATCCCAGGGACAGGGGAGCCTGGTGGGCTGCCATCGATGGGGTCGCACAGAGTTGGACACAACTGAAGTGACTTAGCAGCAGCAGCAGCAGCAGTGTACTTATATCAGTGCTACTCTCTTAATTCATCCCACCCTCTCCTCCCACCCCTACAGCCCCCGCCATATCCACAAATTTGTTCTTTACATCTGCATCTCTATTCCGGCCCTGCAGATAGTTTCATCAGTACCGTTTTTCTAGATTAATATTTATTTATTTTATTTGGCTGTGCTGAGTCAGTGGCAGCACACAGGCTCTTTGATCTTCACTGCAGCATTTGGGATCCTTAGTTGCAGCGAGCAACATCTTTTCTTTTCTTTTTTTTATTTTTAGTTACAGCATGCAGAATCTTTAAGTTGCAGCATGTATGATCTAGTTTCCTAACCAAGAATCAAACCTGGAACCCCTGCATTGGGAGCATGGAGTCTTAGCCACTGGGACTACCAGGGAAGTCCCTACTATTAACACTTTAATCCCTATATCCAGTGACTTCTTCTGAGGCCTTGTCCTCCTCAGTCTCCCTAGCATGGTATGTTGCTGATCACTGTGTTTTTCATGAAATATGTTCGTTAGCGTCCTTAACTTGGGTTCATCTTGTACCCTTTTGCCTCTTTAATATATCTTTGCCTCTTCTATCTGCCAAGACAGAGGTGCTCCTCCAAAGTTCAACTCTTCCCTTTATGATCACTCAAGTCCTTTGATGATCTCAAACATTTCTAGGCCCTTGACAATCTCCTCAGTGCAGATGGCCCCAGATCTACATTCCTAGCCCAACAAATCTCCCATGCTTCTAGTCTACCTTTTTAGCATTCTGCTGTACTTCTTCATTTACTATAAACTAGTCTCTTCTTCTCAACATACTCCCAGACCAGTTCTACCTTCTGGGTTTCCTGTCTCTGATAATAGCATCTTCATCTTCCCTTCCCATCCCCCAGACTTCAAAGTTCAAATTACTTTTATGTGTCATTCACCTAACTGGTCTCCAGATTCCATTAGTCTCCTAATTAGTCTCAATTCTACCTCTGTCTCTCTCAAATCCATACCTTCACTTCTGTAACCACTGCTGCTAGCCAGGGTGCCATCTCTCATCTCACATAACACACCAGCCTGCTAACTGCTCCCATTTCTTCCACACTATTTTTCCAATTTATCCTGAATCTTCCACCACTCCCTTTCCCAGTAATGTTTTATAGACACAAAAGCACAAAGGCCACAATCTAGATACTCTTATTTTCCCAGATGTAATTTCTATTGTTGGTCTTTACACACACTGCTTTTCAGCTGATCAGAACTTCATGCTTCAGGATTTCCTGGTGGTCTCAGTGGATAAGCATCCCCCTGCAAATGCAGCAGACTCAGGTTTGATTCCCGGTCTGGGAAGACTCCACATGCTACAGAGCAACTGAGCCCATGTGCCACAACTACTGAGCCTGCATGCTGCAGCTACTGAAGCCTGCGCGCCTCTGCTTGTGCTCCACAGCAAGAGCAGCCCACGCACTGCAACAAAGAGTAGCACCGCTGTCCACAACTAGAGAAAGCCTCTGTCCAGCAACGAAGACTTAGTGAAACCAAAAACAAAAATAAATAAAATTTTTTGAAAAAAACATGTTTCAGAATAAGTCCCATACCCTCCACTTCTGAACACATCTTCTTGTATTAGTTTCCTGGAGCTTCTATAAGAAAACACCACAAAATAGGTGGTTTCAGACAACAGAAACATATACCTTCATAGTACCGGAGGCTAGCAGCCTGAAATCAAGGTGTCAGCAGAGTCATGTTCTCTGTAGAGGCTCTTGGGGAAGAATCCTTTCTTGCTTCTTCTGACTTTTGGTGGTTGCAGGCAATACTCCACGTTCCTTTAGCTTGTAAATGCTTCACTCCAATCTCTGCCTCCATCTTTATATGGTCTTCTCCTCTACCCAGGAGAGGGTCCAAATTTCACTACTCAATCTGTGTCCAAATACCCTGCTTCTTATAAGGACAGTAGTCATGCAATTAGGGCCAGCTCTAATCCAGTTCAACCTCATTGTAACTTGGTTACATCTGTAAACTCTATTTCCAAATGAAGCCATGCTCGCAGTTTTTGGTGAGTAGAACTTCAACCTGCCTTCCAAGGAGACACAGTTCAGCCCATAACACTTTCCCACAGAGGTGGATTCCTCCCTCCATCCAACCCCATCTGTCAAAATCCTTCTATTGCTTCAGAGTCTGGTTGATTTTCTCCTCTTTATCAAGTTGCTCATAATTCCTTCTCACCCCCTCCCTTAAAGTAATAGTGTATTTTGCCCCTTTTATCAGTTCAGTTCAATTTTTTTATGTTCAGTTCAGAATTTTTATGTTTTAAATATGTAAATAATTCTTCATTGTTAGGTTGTTAAAAAGATATGGTATTCCCAGTCCCATATTGGTTTCTTTTTGATTCTTGCAAATTTTAACTTGGAAAAAGATGGAATAACTCATGAGTATGTACCCATATCTTAATTAGAGTAGGTATCTATGCCAGTTTATCAAGTAGAGTTGAAATATATATTCATGTGTGTGTCTATGTGTGTATGTATATGTATTCATGCAATGGCTGAAATCTGACTAATCTTCTAAATAGATTGAGCACATGTTCAGTGAGAGCATTCTGACCCTGGGTTTTTAGTCAAGGACATAGTTCTCTCTTTAATGCATATTTAGGACTGACAGAATTACTAAGGATCAGCAGTCATGGGGAGAAAAGGGAAAACCAGTGAAACAGTAGACTGAAATGGCGTTTAAGGGCCAGTTTCTATGCATGCACTCACTCTACAGAAAAGATCCTAGGGGCTGTGGGGAAATAGGTGGCCTCCGGGCTGTGAGCTAATGTGGCACTGGCTGCTGTTTGCATAGCTGCACAGCCCTAGGAGAGACCTGGGAAAGCTAGCTTGAATTCCAATGAATATTTACAATTACACTGCTCCAGAGCCGAATGCAATCACAGTGCTCCAGTCTACAGGTTTTATGCATCAAAAGAAAATGAGAGGAGAGCAGCAAAGATGGAGTTGCCTTTGGAGCGACTTATAAACACAGATCTCACCGCTTGTGGCAGAACTAAAATGCTTTATTTCTGATAGGAGCAATTTATTCTTCAGGCACCCGCCTTGATACTAGAAAGTGCCTGACTGGGTTTTGAAGTGAGAAAGTCTTCAGTAGATGGTTTTTAATTCCGAGCAAGGGAGAGGTATGGAAGGAATTGTATAATTTTGGTTTTGCTTCCTAACAGAAGACCCCAGCGTAAGTGAGAAAACCCCTAAGCCTATCACAAACTCCCTCTTCTTTCAGTCTGTGTTTTTATCCTGGTCTCATAACTCGTCCTTTCTTCCCAGGGCAGCCCTGGGAAAATCTACCACCATTTAGTGTCCCGAGTTTAAAGCCTTTGGATATTGATTGTCAGCAATGCATGCAACCCCCTCACTCATTTCATCTCATGAGTTGTTGATTCACACCAAGGATCTGGAGAGAACTGGATGGGAAAAATTAGTCAGAGCCTCTTGGACCCAGTGAGGCAATTTTTAACTTTCAGAGGTGCAAGACTGGGTGAAATTGAATGTTTTAAAAGGACTCTGTCAGAACCTGGTTTTATGGCTCAGCTGACTAATCTCTTGGACTATTAAGATTTATATTGGATTACTGTTTTTGCTAGCAGCCTGGATTGATGCCCTAAACAGAAGTCCTCTCTGCTATCCATCCATACTTTTACCCACTTTGCCCATTTTCCCATCAAGATGCTGCTGTCTCACATCCATTCACCTTCTTGCTGACCCCTTCTACCACTAATCTACACATCCTTTCACATAACCTCTCTCCACTTGTTGGTATATATCCAAGCTCGGAGCTAAGGGAGAGCAGGGTCATGTGCCTGTATTTGTGTGACTAGCCATTGGTAAATCTGAGAAAGCATGTTTCCTTCTCAAATTATAATTCTTCAGATTCTCAGTTGGTTCTAGACACAGTAGAATTACCAAACCACTGGGAGGAGAAAGAAGCTTCAGGTCCCCATGGTGTCCATCTGCCTTCCCTTATTCTTTGTTACAGATAAATCGTATTTTTCCACCATATGTAAGTGATATGCAAACACAGCTTCAGGGAACTCCTCCTTTTAACAAGATTGCTCCCTCTAAACTTTCCTTCAAGGAAATTCTGTAGCCACTATAGTTGTCATTCAGTAAGTCCCTACTGTGTACAGAGCAGCGTATGGTCAATGAATGTACAATACATGTGTAAAAGTTTGTTGTAAAAATCCATGGACATAGGGTCGCTATATGTATGACAAAGAATCACCTTAAAGTAATATAATTGATTGGGTCTTTATTCTTATGGCCAAAGAAGTACTACACTTCAGCTTAGTAACCCCAGGAGGTAAAGATGTCCAACATTATTAGTCTCTGCTGCTAAGTCACTTCAGTCATCTCTAGAGAAATGGAGATCAAAACCACAATGAGATACCACTTTATACCCTCTGTGCTGTGCTGTGCTTAGTCTCTCAGTCATGTACAACTCTTTGCAACCCCATGGACTGCGGCACGCCAGACTTCTCTGTCCATCACCAACTCCCGAAGCCTACTAAAACTCATGTCCATCACGTCAGTGACGCCATCCAACCATCTCATCCTCTGTTGTCCCCTTCATCTCCTGCCTTCAATCTTTCCCAGCATTAGGGTCTTTTCAAATGAGTCGGTCATTCACATCAGGTGGCCAAAGTATTGGAGCTTCAGCTTCATCATCAGTCCTCCCAATGAATATTCAGGGTTGATTCCCTTTAGGATTGTCTGGTCTGATCTCCTTGCAGTTCAAGGGACTCTCAAGAGTCTTCTCCAATACCACAGTTCAAAAGCATCTATTCTTCAGTACTCAGCTTTCTTTGTAGTCCAACTCTCACATCCATACATGACTACTGGAAAAACCATACCTTTGTTGGCAAAGTAATGTCTCTGCTTTTTAATATGCTGTCTAGGTTGGTCATAGCTTTTCTTTCAAGGAACAAGTATCTTTTAATTTCATGGCTACAGTCACCATCTGCAGTGATTTTGGACTCCAAAAAAATAAAGTCTCTCACTGTTTTCCATTGTTTCCCCATCTATTTGCCATGAAATGATGGGACCAGATGCCATGATCTTAGAATTGAGTTTTAAGCCAACTTTTTCATTCTCCTCTTTCACTTTCATCAAGAGGCTCTTTAGTCCTTCTTCTCTTTCTGCCATAAGGGTGGTGTCATCTGCGTATCTGAGGTTATTGATATTTCTCCCAGCAATCTTGATTACAGCTTGTACTTCATCCAGCCCAGTATTTTGCATGATGTACTCTGCATATAAGTTAAATAAGCCGGGTGACAATACACAGCCTTGATGTACTCCTCTTCCTATTTGGAATCAGTCTGTTGTTCCACGTCCAGCTCTAACTGTTGCTTGCTACCTGCATACCAATTTCTCAGGAGGCAGGTCAGGTGGTCTGGTATTCCCATTGGTATATATTGGTGTATATATAAAATTGGGAATAGGTAAATATATAAGATGTCTGTGTGTGCACGTGTGTGTATGTGTATAATCAGACTCTGATTTTTAACAGGACAAGTAGAAGGAAATGCAAATAATTTTTTTCTACTTATTCAACAGACATTTATTGGACTCTTAATATATGGTACAAGTATCATACAACAAATTTTTCAAGATAATCCCTTATCTGATTAAATGGGGATAATCCAGATTTTTTGTAAATTCCAGAATTTAGACTAAAAGGAGGAGACCAAATAATCCACCACTACTTAAGAGCAAATTTTGGGGACTTCTCTGGCAGTCTAGTGGTTAAGACTTTGCCCTCCAATGAATGGGGTGAAGGTTTGATCCCTGGTAGAGGGGCTAAGATAAAACATGCCTGTGGCCAAAAAACTGAAACATGAAACAGAAATAATATTGTAACAGTATTGTAATAATCTTGTAATATTGTAAATTCAATAAAACCTTTAAAAATGCTCCACATCAAGAAAAAATTCTTTAAAAAAACAGCAAACTGTGTAAGATAATCAACAGAGACTAGTATAGTATTCCCCTGAGAAGTTCTTGGTCATTTTTTTTTTTGTAATTATTTTTTAGAGTTCCTAAAAGTACCTTTGACCAAAAGTGGCATAATTAATTGTCTAGATAATAATTTGTGTATGGTTTCCATTGACCTACAAAGAAGAATCCATCTCCAACTCTTCCATCAATTTTAGGTCCTCCAACGCTAGGTACTGTTACATTATACGAAAATGGTTCCTGTTGGCCTTATTAACTGATGAAAACTGCATATTAATACAAAAGAAAGATATTATAGGTATTGGTGGTACCTTTGAAATCCTGTCCACTGTGCTAATGATCTTTGGGTAAAAGAAGTCACTTGTGTATTTCTATAGAATTATTTTAGATTTCTGCCATTTTTCTTTCTGCTAAAAATGTACTAAGTAAAGTCATAATAACTAGCTAACTAATTGCCTCCCCCACTGATGTTCAACTTCTATAGCAACTGGTTTCTAGTGGAAATTTAGCCAGAAAATTATTTCTGTGAACTCAAGTGAAACTCTAATGATACCACATAAGAGAAAAACTGCTACCATCATACAAAAAAAGTTAGCGCAGAGCACATTGATATCTAAGAGAGGCCCTTTCAACCCTGCAGGCAGTGGTGTTTTCAAAAGTTTGCAAGCTGACTATTTTATCTGGTATTGTTTGAATGTTCAGATGTCCCCGAGAAGGACAGATAGCATTTTTTTCTAACCTTGAAATAGACATTCAATGGAAATGGGAAATAATGAGATTTCCCTGTACATTTCTGCTAATACATCAGTTATCTCTAAAGGTTCATACATCCAAGATTTAGTTCCTTGGTCAGTTTTGATCCCCAACCCACCTTCCAAAACTATTAGTTTGTATTGATGATATATGACTTGTACTTATCAAGGGAAAAAAATGTTATTTATATACAAAGTTATAATCCACCTGGATTCCTACCTCTGGATAACTATTGGTCAGTCACATCATCCTTTTATGTTTATGAGTACATTTATAAAACACACATAGAATACACAAAATGATACCCAGAGGAATAAAGGAACCAACATTTATTGTAAACATACTTCATGCCAGCCGTTGTACTTGATGTTTCATTTTAGTCCTCAAAATAACTTTACGATCAATGAGATTCCCATGTTACGGACAAGAAAATGGAAGTTCAGAGATACTCAGCCTGTTACCTTTGATGAATGGTGGTACAAAGATTCAAACCCAAGTGGAAAGTCAGAATCTTTTAAAATGTTAAAGGTCTTACACACACCCCTCCCACCCATTATATGTCAGATATCATTATCTCCTCTCTTCCCTGTCCTCCAATCCTGCAAAGCTGCCCCCACCTCAAGGTCTTTGCAGTGGCTGTTCTAGCTAGCCATATCTAAGTGGCTCACCCCCTCACATTCTCATGTCTTGACGCAAATATAACCTAATGAGTGAGGTTTCTCCTGATCATCCTATTTAAAACCATAGCCCACTCCCCAGTTCCAATCTTTCTTAACTTTCCATTTTCTTTTTCTGTAGTGTTTTCTACCTTCTAATGTTATCTTTATTGTTTGCTGAAGACCCAGAGAGAAGGAAAGTAGCTCTTTGTTCTCTGCCTGCTTGTAGCCTCCTAGGCCCAAAGAAGAGGTCTGTGTTCTGTTTGGCATTTGCAGTCTTGAGGGATGAAAAGTAAATCTGAGCTTGGATTACATTTCAAGTTGGTTAAAATTCAGAATTTCATAATGAACAGTCAGACGGCTTAATGGATTGTGTGCTCTGCTCTCAAGGTTAGATATTTGTTGAAATTCAGCATGGAACTAATGCATCTTTGAAAGTCATCTTAAACTTTCTAATAACCCCTAAGCCTGTTGGAAGAAAGGCAATGACAGAAAACAAGTTCTTATCACTTCATTGATGTAGTTCTTTGGAGGTCTGAAATGAACTCACTTTTTTCAGTTTATTAAAGATATGTAATTTGGGGCTGACTCGGCATATAATATGGGAAAATAATGTATCAAAAACTTTGGAAATGGTTAAGTAAACAAACCTTAAAAAATCCACAAACTGTCTCCTTTCAGACTTTTTTCAATGTGTGTGTGTGATTATATACTAGGAGGAAAGTTAGTGAGTCATTATTTCTGAATTGGTGATCATTATTTTCTTTAAAGCCTTTGACTGTATAGATCACAACAAACTGGAAAATTCTTAAACAGATGGGAATACCAGACCACCTTACCTGTCTCTTGAGAAACCTGTATGCAGGTCAAGAAGCAACAGTTAGAACCGGACATGGAAAAATGGACTGGTTTCAAATTGGGACAGGAGTACATCAAGGCTGTATATTATCTCTCTGCTTATTTAACTTATATGCAGAGTATATCATACAAAATACTGGGCTGGAGGAAGCACAAGCTGGAATCAAGATTGCTGGGAGAAATATCAATAACCTCAAATACACAGATGATACCACCCTTATGGCAGAAAGTGAAGAGGAATTAAAAAGCCTTTTGATAAAGGTGAAAGAGGAGAGTGAAAAAGCTGGCTTAAAACTCAGGGTTCAAAAAACTAAGATCATGGCATCTGGTCCCATCACTTCATGGCAAATAGATGAGGGTGGGGGGGTGGGATGGAAACAGCAACAGGCTTTTTTTTCTTGGACTCCAAAATCACCACAGATGGTGACTGCAGCCATGAAATTAAAAGATGCTTGCTCCTTGGAAGAAAAGCTATGACAAACCTAGACAGCATATTAAAAGCAGAGACTTGACTTTACCAACAAGGGTCCATCTGGTCAAAGCTATAGTTTTTCCAGTAGTCATGTATGGATGTGAGAATTGGACCGTCAAGAAAGCTGAGTGCCTTTCACAGAGCTAGAACAAATAATTTCACAATTTGTATGGAAATACCAAAAACCTCAAATAGCCAAAGCAATCTTGAGAAAGAAGAAAGAAACTGGAGGAATCAACCTGCCTGACTTCAGGCTCTACTACAAAGCCACAGTCATCAAGACAGTATGGTACTGGCACAAAGACAGAAATATAGATCAATGGAACAAAATAGAAAGCCCAGTGATAAATCCATGCACCTATGTTCACCTTATCTTTGACAAAGGAGGCAAGAATATACAATGGAGAAAAGACAATCTCTTTAACAAGTGGTGCTGGGAAAACTGGTCAACCACTTGTAAAAGAATGAAACTAGAACACTTTCTAACACCATACACAAAAATAAACTCAAAGTGGATTAAAGATCTAAACGTAAGACCAGAAACTATTAAACTCCTAGAGGAGAGCATAGGCAAAACACTCTCCGACATAAATCACAGCAGGATCCTCTATGACCCACCTCCCAGAGTAACGGAAATAAAAGCAAAAATACACAAATGGGACCTAATTAAACTTAAAAGCTTCTGCACAACAAAGGAAACTATAAGCAAGGTGAAGAGACAGCCTTCTGAATGGGAGAAAATAATAGCAAATGAAGCAACTGACAAACAACCAATCTCAAAAATATACAAGCAATTCCTGAAGCTCAATTCCAGAAAAATAAACGACCCAATCAAAAAATGGGCCAAAGAACTAAATAGACATTTCTCCAAAGAAGACATACAGATGGCTAACAAACACATGAAAAGATGCTCAACATCACTTGTTATCAGGGAAATGCAAATCAAAACCACAGTGAGGTACCATTTCACGCCAGTCAGAATGGCTGCGATCCAAAAATCTACAAGCAATGAATGCTGGAGAGGGTGTGGAGAAAAGGGAACCCTCCTACACTGTTGGTGGGAATGCAAACTAGTACAGCCACTATGGAGAACAGTGTGGAGATTCCTTAAAAAACTGGAAATAGAACTGCCTTATGACCCAGCAATCCCACGGCTGGGCATACACACCGAGGAAACCAGAACTGAAAGAGACACATGTACCCCAATATTCATCACAGCACTGTTTATAATAGCCAGGACATGGAGGCAACCATCAGCAGATGAATGGATAAGAAAGCTGTGATACATGCACACAATGGATTATTACTCAACCGTTGAAAAGAATACATTTGAATTAGTTCTAATGAGGTGGATGAAACTGGAGCCGATTATACAGAGTGAAGTAAGCCAGAAAGAAAAACACCAATACAGAATACTAACACATATATATGGAATTTGGAAAGATGGTAATGACAACCCTGTATGCGAGACAGCAAAAGAGACACAGATGTATAGAACAGTCTTTTGGACTCTGTGAGAGAGGGAGAGGGTGGGATGATTTGGGGGAATGGCATGGAAACATGTATAATATCATATAAGAAACGAATCACCAGTCCAGGTTCGATACAGGATCCTTGGGGCTGGTGCACTGGGATGACCCGGAGGGATGGTATGGGGAGGGAGGTGGTAGGGGGGTTCAGGATGGGGAATACGTGTACGCCCGTGGCAGATTCATGTTGATGTGTGGCAGAACCAATACAATATTGTAAAGTAATTAGCCTCCAATTAAAATAAATAAATTTAAATTTTAAAAAAAGAATAAAAGTATTAACTGATTCAGTTAAGGAATAAAAAAAGCTGAATGCCGAAGAATTGATGCTTTTGAATGGTTGGAGAAGACTCATGTGAGTCCCTTGGACTGCAAGAAGATCCAACTGGTCAATCCTAAAGGAAATCAGTCCTGAATATTCATTAGAAGGATTGATGCTGAAGCTGAAGCTCCAATACTTTGGCAACCTGATGTGAAGAACTGACTTATTTGAAAAGACCCTAATGCTGGGAAAGATTGAAGGCAGGAGGAGAAGGGACTGACAAAGGATGAGATGGTTGGATGGCATCACCAACTCAATGGACATGAGTTTAAGTAAGCTCCAGGAGTTGGTGATGAACAGGGAAGCCTGGCGCGCTGTAGTCCATGGGGTTGCAAAGAGTCGGACATGACTAACTAGCTGAACAACAACAAATTTTCTTTATATTTGAAAATTTTCAAAGTTTTTTTTTTACCATAAATTTGTATTGTTTCTATAACCACAAGATCAACTAATTTTATTGCTCGTGTTTGGAAATTATACATCATTTTCTTTGACGATCTACAAAAGATATTCCCTATATTCATCATGTTGCTTTGAATCTGTTTGCTCTCTCTTAAGCCTTGCCATGACAGTAAAAGCAACAAAAGTGTTTTACTACTTAAAAGACATTCTAATAGTTTTTCATGCTAAAAACCATTTTAAAAATCATGAAGAACCATTTATTCAGCGAGCTTTTCTTCTTCTCGAGCTAACGAAAACATATACTCAGACATAGTAGGTATGCTTTTCAAACTTTGGAGAATGGATCCATAGCAAGTGGTGCCCCCATCTCCCATCTCCCTACATATTCATCTACTTCAAATTTTCTTTAATTTCTTCATAAATTTACCAAAGGTCCTGGGGTCACGTCTAAACTACTTGTCTTGTCAACTTAACAGATTGAAAAAAAAAAAAAAGACCCAGCCAGGAGAGACTGAAATGGAGGGACCTCGTTTCAAGCCCAGGCTTTCAGAGAAGTAAGCCACATACCTAATCCTCCCTAATAGATTCCAGAAAGAACATGGTGGAAATTTCCCTTGATCTTATTTTTTTTTTCTTACACAAATTTAATACTTTGATCGCTTATAACCAAAAAACAGTATTTAAAGAAACAGCACAGGTCACTTTTATTATATTCAGCACAGTTAGCAAGATACTACCTTGAGTAGCTGTTAAAAGGGATCACACTTCAAAAAGTAACTGACCTAAACTCTCCTTCCTGCTTTGCTCCCCAGTGAGTCTTGGCCATATGCAGCCCTCCCTTGTGTCTCACACATGGAAGAGATACAGTAGGGTCCTGGGAAGCATGAGAATCTAGGCCACTGTGATTAAAACCAACTCAAACATTATTTTAATGCCTGTGTTTAGTTTGCTAAGAATTCTCAACTTCAGTGGGCGCCTAAGGGCTGACAGCTCCACTCTGAAATGAATCAGATGTTGATTTATAGGGAAGAACACTTGAAAGTGATTACACCTGCCCTGGTCCCATCTGGTTGGGAGATGATGAAATGGAGTTCTGTGTCTCTGCTTTCAAAGTATTTGTAATGATTTGATCATAAGCAACATTATGAAACATATATATCTGAAAGAAGAAACTGTATCATGAGTAGCCTAATGTTACCTAATTTCTTTTGTTAATCCCACCAGGAACACCATTGTAAGAACTCTTGGACGGCACATGGTCACAAATTCATTCACCTTATCTGATGATATTCACATTCTAAGGTCATTTCATTGCTTTGCCCCCATGTTGTGGTTTAGTTTGTAAATTATCTGCCCGCAATAGTCTTAGGATAAGTGTGTAACTGGGTTAATGTTTTTTACAACCTGCAGGAACACCAATTTGAATTTTTAAATATCCAACGCATAAACTGGTTGTAGAAATTCTGTCAGCATCTACTAACCATTGTTCCATACATTTCTGGACAAAACGGAATCAACAAACATCTTGGTACATGATCTTCCTGGAATGTTTTTGTGGCTTTCTCACATTATTTTGGAAAATAATGTTGTTGCTATCATTTCAGAGCGCTTACAGAAGCAGACTTGGTATTGAAGTTCTGATTCATTTATAAAGCCATACGTTACAAATCACAGCTTTCTGTTTGATATGAGGTGGATCATGGCAGATGTTAAACTGGAAGATTTTTGTATTCCCTGAGGTTCTGTGCTAGCAAAGAAAGGCACAGAAACCAAATTTCTAACTAACATTCATATTTCTTGTATGTGTCATTGTATTAGCAACTGTTCTCATTGTGTTCTTCAAACAAAATCATAGCCATCACCCTTTAAATTATTAAATTAAAGAGGATTAAAAAAGAGATATACACTTAGCCATCGTTTCATAAAGAGTGAAGAAGGCAAAAAAAATGATGAAATAGGTATATGGCTGGGGGACAGAAACAAAATCAAGCTCCTTGGAGCCTAATATTATATGAATATGAGCAAAAACCCATATGAAGTCACTTAATAATGAGGTCAAGAATGCTGAATAATTTAACATACCCTTGGATCTTGATTTGTGACTGTCCCAAACTAATATTTCACAAGCCACATTGCACCTTGTCACAGAGTCCTATTTCTCCCTCAAGATAATGCCCAAGTATTAATGGACCCAATTTGGTGGAAATTACCTAATTGGCTGCAGTCACTTCAACTTGAACATGACATTTTGGATTGTTCTATAGTCACAAGGATAAGTTAGAAGCTTGAGCAGCAGAATTGCTCATTGTGATAATTGTAGCAGAAGCTTGTGTTATCACTGAAGCTTATTATTTTGCAAGTTGTACACTCAGCTTTTTGTAAAATTTGAACTGTAAGGGAAAAATCCCTGAGGAGGCTTCTTTTCTCTTCTGGTTCCTCTAATACCCCCAGAGGAGGATGACCAAGCAAAATGCTATGTGATTGTGTTTAAGTGCCCTTAACAACATGCCACCTGATAAAATATCCTAATAGCATGAATTAAACAGTTGCTTAATTCTCTGTATTATTTAGTGTTTTGTGCTTATTCAGCCACCCAAATTACTGCTAGTGAATGACATCAGTAAAGGCACTCTTTCTGTCTCAGGGAAATTGTGTACCTACCTCTCCATTAGAGAGGTAAATGATGAGTAAGAAGTCTGCTTCTTACTAGCATTGTCATTGGCTTCCATGTTGTACATAAGCACTGCTGCTGCTGCTGCTAAGTTGCTTCAGTCGTGTCCAACTCTGTGAGACCCCATAGATGGTAGCCCACCAGGCTCCCCCGTTCCTGGGTTTCTCCGGCAAGAACACTGGAGTGGGTTGCCCTTTCCTTCTCCAGTGCATGAAAATGAAAAGTGAAAATGAAGCTGCTCAGTCGTGTCCAACTCTTAGCGACCCCATGGACTACAGCCTACCAGGCTCCTCTGTCCATGGGATTTTCCAGGCAAGAGTATTGGAGTGGGGTGCCATTGCCTTCTCTGGTACATAAGCACAGTAAGTATAAAAACAGTAAGCTTATTCCTACACAAGGTGAGGGCACCAAACAGTGGACATCTTTCTCTGGTTAGTAATTCTTTGTGTCAACTTAAAAAGTATTCACAACCCAAAAGTTGAGAGTTATATTTCGGACTTCAAGTCTGGGAGACAGAATCTCAAGTGACCCTGAGAGAACTGCTCTGAGGAGGCGAGGGGAGGAACCATGTTATATAAGAGTTTCACAACAAAGGGCAGGTAGTCAGAACATCAAAAGTTTTTTTTTTTTTAATTACTACTAATTAAAGAATACCAGATATGTCAAGTTAAGGAATTTAGCACTTTTCTATCTGAGAAAATGCAAGAATCTGGGCTCACTGAAATCATTCTTTTGATATGTTGCTCAGTTATCTGGGGCCAGTATCCTGTTTTCACATCCTGAGTTCCCTCAGGGCTCACCGAAGGGAGTGGTTGCAGCCTGGTGGCTGCTGGATGGCAGGTATTCTCTCCTTCCTGACTTCCTTCAGGGCTTACCAGCTCACCATCCACAGTGGCTACAATTGCTGGTGACTGTGACACCTTCTTTATTGATATAGCAGGAAACATTCCATTTCTCATTTGTTTTTCTATAATGCTTTATAGTTTCTGGAGGACATGTCTTCCCACCTCCCTCTCTTCCTTTCTTCTTTCTAAATTCATTGAGTAAATAAGAGGATCCAGATCCTGTGTTGGGCACTGAAGATACAAAGGTAAAGGAAACATAATCTCTGTCCTCAAGGAGCTCCCTGATTAAGAAAGTGATAAAGAAGAATAACCTGCTAATTACAAGCCTGTACAATGAGTGCTCTAACCTTATGTACTTCAGAAAATGCTAAAAAGTCAGGAAGCCTAACAGAGAAAGTAACTCTGGGGCCAGGTCTTAAAGGATGAACAGGTTTTGCAACTAGAGAGGATGCAGTGATAAGACGGGATTAGTGAAGTGATTACCTTAAACAGAAGAGACAGCAAGGTGTGAGGACGTCAAAGTGTGGAATACTTGGCAGGTGAGGCCACATCAGAAAAGTTCATATAGGCCTTTGTGGAATAATAGAATATATATTCTATTATTTACTGTAGAATTTATTATTTCATATGTGTATCTGCCCCCTGTTTCTGGCACAGAGCTCCTAAATCCCATGCAATTCCCTGGGTTATAGGAGCGTCTCTTGTTCTAATACGGTGACTCTCAGTGGCTTCTTAGGTAGCTTCAGCATGGGGGCTGCTGCTGCTGCTAAGTCGCTTCAGTCATGTCCGACTCTGCGACCCCATAGATGGCAGCCCACCAGGCTCCCCCGTCCCTGGGATTCTCCAGGCAAGAACACTGGAGTGGGTTGCCATTTCCTTCTCCAGCGCATGAAAGTGAAAAGTGAAAGTGAAGTCGCTCAGTCGTGTCCGACTCTTAGCGACCCCATGGACTGCAGCCCACCAGGCTCATCCGTCCACGGGATTTTCCAGGCAAGAGTACTGGAGCGGGGTGCCACTGCCTTCTCCGCAGTATGGAGGCATTGATCACCAAAAAGACCAAGCCATGATTAGAAGCTTGGAACTTTTGACCCAGGAAGGGGAGACGGGCTGGAGTTTGAGTTAATGATTGATTATGTATTATGTAATGAAGCCTCCATAGAAATCTCAAAAGTATGGAGTTCAAAGAGCTCCCAGGTCAGTGAACACAACTGTGTGCTGGGTGGGGAATCCCAACTCCATGGGAGCAGAAGCTCCTGTGCTCTGGGTCCCTTCCACACCTCATCCTGTGTATCTCTTCATCTGGCTGTTCGTCTGTATTCACCATCATATCCTTTATTACATAATAAACCAGCAAACATGAGTTTCATGAGCTATTCTAACAAATAATTGGACCCGAAATCGGGAAACCTCCTATTTTAGCAAGTCAGGCTGAAGTTTTGAGTAACCTGGGAACCCTCAACTTGCAAATGGCATCTAAACTGGGGAGCAGTCTTTGTGAAAGAAGCCCTTAACCTAGGGGCCTGTGCTAACTTTGGTTAATATCATAATTAAATTTAATTATAGGACTTGTTTGGTGTGGAAAACCTTCCCCAGGCAGTGGGTGCTGTTAGCCAATGAAAGCTAGTGTAACAAGCTTTAGCCTCCTCTCTCAACCAATAAGCATCAGTGTATCACTCTGGAAACAGTCTTACCAGTGAGCATTCTACCACACTGCTGGAGTTGAGTGCCTTTTGCAATGCTGGTGTTTATTCTGCTGTGATCTCTCTTTTTGCAATTTATTTTTGTTCAGAGTGGCAGTTTTGATCCATGTGGCCAACAAAAGGTGTGCAAGTGCTGATGCTGGAGCCAAGAAATAAAAGACTGTCATGCTGGTTGTTCAAATACAAGTGCAATAGTAGCTCAAGTAAATTTCAAGGAAATGGTTGGAAAGAGTGTAACAATCAGCAGACAATTAGAGACTGGTGGCGGTCTGACTTTGGGAGGACACCATATAGAGCAGAGCATCTTGGGAAGACTGCACAAAACCTGGCTGCAGGGACCTTGGGACCTCAGGGAACCCAAAGGGAACAGAGTGGTCTTTGTCAGCCATTGCTATAATATTGGGAACACATCTTTGCAGAGTCTACATTTTCAGGACCTTGTGCATCACTAATTCAGGAGGAGGATCCCTTTTCTGAAATGAGTGCACCTTTGTGCAAAAATGAGTAAATGGGGAACTCATAGCTTATTAAGGTGTACATATGGGCCAGGCCATCTGGGTTTCAAACTCAGCTCCACCATTGACCAACTGTATCACTTTGGATATTGAACCTCACTGACCTTAGTTTCCCTATCTGTAAAATGGAAATAGCAACACTGCCTACCAAATGGTGTTACTGTGAGAACAGAATAGTACTTGTAAAGTGAAGTGAAAGTCGCTCAGTCATGTCCAGCTTCTTGCAACCCCATGAACTATAACCCACCACACTCCTCTGTCCATGGAATTCTCCAGGCAAGAATATTGGAGGGGGTTGTAAAACTTCTACAGGGAATCTTCCCAACCCAAGGATTGAACCCAGGTCTCCTGCATAGCAGGCAGACTCTTTACCATCTGAGCCACCAGGGAAGACCACCAGTATTTTGTAAAGTGCTTAAAATATTTAAATGCTTGAAACTATTAACTCCTATTATTACTGCTGTTATTGTTATTAGTTTTTTGTCTGTAAAATACAGAAAGTTGACTAAATGATCCCTGAGATCCCTCCCAGTTCTAACATTACCTGAATCTGCCAATCCATTTCATCCTAGGAAAACCACTGTAACTCAGAGATTTTGACTCTCCGTATTCAGGTTATATAGGGAGCAAGAAATGCAAAATCAGCACAGAAAACCAGGTCTGCCAGCCCCTTGATGTACCAAAACCTGACTGGAGTGTCACCCTGAGGGGTCCCTCAATCTTTAACTTCCCCCTCCCTTGGAATCACAGAAATTCAACCACTCACTTTTTTTCAATATTTATTTATTTAGCTACACCGGGTCTTAGTTGCAGCACATAGGAGCTGTAGCCATGGAACTCAAGCTCTTAGTTGAGGCATGTGGGATAGAGTCCCCTGACCAGAGATCAAACTCCAGCCCATTGGGAGCTCAGAATCCTAGCCACTGGACCACCAGAGAAGTCCCCACTCATATGTTCTTCTTTTTTAACCCTTTCCATCCCTCTGTAAATCAAAATGGGAAACGGTGAGCCAGGGGAGAAAAAGGGAATTTGTGACCTTGGAAGATATCCAACTAATGTTAGAATATTCCTCCCAGCATTTACACCCCAAGCCCCTGCTGTTGGTCCCAGTGCCGTAAGGAGATTGAGCATCCTTGCAGGGCAAGAGGTCCATTTTGCATCCAATGTTACAGTTTGTTCACAGAAAAGATGAATCTTTAGATCTGGTCCTTAAACTACCCTTTGCTCCTGTTTTATCTGGCTAGAATCCCAGCCATGTTCCCTTTCTGTCCCCTTCTGCCACAGTTATGGCCATTCTGCAACAGCTAAGTAAAGACGGAGGGAAGCAGGGGGAGGGGAGAGCGAGGGAGGCCGAAGGAGAGGTGGAGGGGGACATACTTCCAGCAAACTGATCCATCCTCCAGTGTCAGTCTTGGTAAATTTTGCTTCTGTTTTCTTTCCTACCCTTTCGAAACCTCCTCACATGAAGCAGAGACTCTGGCCTCTCACTCCTGGGAATGAAGCTTCCCTCTTTTGTTTATTATCTCTCTTTTTCCTTGTCTCTATCCATTTAAATATTAGAATAATCATTACCCTTTTAACAGCTAAAATGTCTGTGCAGATTTTTTTAATAAGTATTTTTCATTTGACTGAACTGATTTCATCAGAGGAGGTTAATGTGATCATTTTAATTTGCAAAATTTCTTCCTCTTTTCACTTCTTCCACATTTGATTCTGAGCGCACATTTAATAATTTCTGAGGGTTTGTATTTCAGCATCAGCTGGATATGCAGACTAGGCTCTCAACAGTCTCAGAATTTGATTATGACCAAGGAACCACTATTCTATAAACACTGAAAATTGGAAATTATCTCTAGAGCTGTTTGTTAACGAAGTGGAAGGCTAACCTTTCGGGCTCATTAAAATTCCACTGATGAAAACTCTCTCGCATGTCTCTCTCTCATGAATCTATCCCCGTTATGAGGATTGGTGTGTGGAAATTGGTTTGGGTCCTCCCCTTCCACCCTCCCCTTTAATCTCTTGGTCAGGTTTAGGTTGAGATTTTTAAAGCTTACAGGTTTCTCTTTCTCCTTGCTCAGAGCATGTGTTGTGAATCCAAACAAATATCAGTGGATCTCTGAATGTGTAAAACTGTTCCTGAACCCCTCTGACCAGGCAGTCCTGCTGAATCTACCTTCTTCCAGCAGTAAAGGAATGAGGCCATTTAGGGGTAATTAAGAGGGGCAAAAAGGAGGGAGATGTTTTCTGTAGCTGACAGTAGAAATAAACATGAAGGCAGAGGAGATGACAAACCCCATGTCTAGTGCACAAGTAGTGGAATGCAGTGAGTTGTCTTAATTAATCTATTTGCTAAATGACAGTCAGTTAAAATACAGATTCTTATCAAGAGATCCCTGCACGATGACAGCAGCCACTAACCTGTCCTGCTGGTGAATAAGACCTTCTATATCCTCCCAAAGTGCTGCAGCATCAGTGTGCAAAAGAGCGCTGGAATTCATTTGGTACATCTCTGTAAAGGAAAGATGCCATGGATGGCATACAGCATCACTATTACTGTTGCTAAACAGATGGAAAATAATTGTTTATGGAATTTGTGTTTTAATCGCATTAATGTATTTGGCAGGGAAATCCACCTAAGTACACAATTCAAAGCCTGCCTTTGATCTGGGCCCCTAAGGGGTATTTTCCATGACTGATAAACTGCTCCTCTGAGTTCATAGGCAAATGATAAAAGTGATAAGAAGAAGAAAGCCAGGCACCAACCTCCCGTTTGGGCATTTTGTCTCCTTGGAGAATCAGACAAGCTAGCCAGCTTTGCAGTCATGCTGACGACTCAGCACACATCTCACCCGGTGATACACCCATGCAGGGCTCAATATGAATGCCCTCGTCTCTCACCTCCCTCTTCTCCAGCTCCCTCCTCCCCTTGCACACAAACGCACACACATGCTTAATGCAAGAATTCATATGCTCTGTATTTTCAAAAGATTCCTACTGCCTTTTATATGAGCCAGTTTAGATGCTTATAAAGTATTTACCAGTAATAGCCCTTTTACACATATTTTTTCCCCTTACCCATCACACATTTCTCGGTTAGCACTATAACATGAAGTGATAGAAATCAGAAGCTTTCCTTTTAATGAAAATGAATGTTCTAATTATGAAATATTTTGTCTTGTAAATATTCAGCAGTAGATCAGGCTGAGTGCAGCCATAGGCAAAACCAAATGCGGTTAGCTTATCAATTTCCCCCTTACCGAGACCCAGAAAACAGAATCTAGTGTAGAAAATTTGATATTTGATAGCTGCTGAAAGAAAAGGTTCTATGGATTCCCATTTCAGAAGCGCAATCCCCATCTTTCCTCCTCTTGAGATGGTTGATCAGACACTTCCCTTCCTTCTCAGAATAAAGAGATCTGAGGAGGTTTTAAATTCTTGGATGGAATTTTTTTGTTTGTTTGTTTGGTGGATTTTTTCTTCTCATTCTTTCTCCTCTGCAGAACACAACTAGCAAATGATTGGATCTTTGACAGAACAAAGGTATTTTTGATGGGCTCTGTAATCTAGTGCGCTAATGCGCCCAGTCCCCTCATTGTCTTGCTGTCTGATCCCATCCCTTCTGCCAGACAGTCACTGCAGGATGAGTCACTTTTAATGTCTGATAATCAAGGTGAATTTTCAAAAAGCTGCCATTTTGGAATTATGCACTATATCACAGTGTCAGGGACGAGAGGAGGAAGGGTGAAGGAAAGGCTAAGATAGACACCTACTGCACATTGGGAGAACTGCAGGACACAGCCAGCTCTGTGCCAGACAAGATGTGTCTGGAGAGTCTAAGTCGATCAAGGCATCCATAATAAGGAGACTATGTTAATTATAAATTAAAAATAACTTCTGTGATAATGAAGATTATATGCACAGGAGAAAATGGTCTTATTTAAAACAGACTGGAGGAATAGAATTAAGCACCAGCCTTTTGGGGGTATATATACCTACTGAGTATAATGTGGTCCATTAAATAACCTAATACAAACTTACATTGGAAAAATAATACAAGTGAATCGTGGCTGTCTCCCCGGATGCCGTATTGTCTGCCGCCCTTATTTAAAGCAACATCAGCTGAGGGAGGTCACCTAACAGATGAATACAGCCTCCCTTCAACTAGGGAGACTGGATATTTCTGGAATCACTTAAAGAACTGAAACCTTTTTCCCCCATGAAATGGCAAGGGAGATATCGGAAACCCGGGTAAACAAAAGCCAATCAAATACAGTATTCTTGCAGGACATCGGCTATTCAAATATGCGTTGGTCATTGTCTTCTCGAAGGTAATTAACTAAACCCACTGTTACGTTTTGTGGTTCTGGATTTTTTTTTAATTGCTGGCGTTATATTTAATAGTAGGGTAGTTGAAGGAAAATGATGTAAGAATAGCCTGCTATTCCTGTTTGTTATTCAGATAAGGAACGCCTATAAATAGAACCAGGATGTTTTGACTAGGGAAGTGCTGTGCTCATTATAGCTCGGAGATGCTGGGGTGTTTTAAGCTGAAGCTTCAAAGCCTGGTCCTTCTTTATAAAAGCATAAGGGTTTTCATGGCTGTTTCACTGGCCGGTCAGAATCTGCAGGTGCTTCATCTGTCCTGGGGGAGGGAGGAAATGACATTTCTGGGAATGCTATTTTTTTTTAATCATGATGAATGCTTTCATATTTCCTCTAATAGAGGTATTTAAATACCTAGGTATCATCTTCAACACTAGTTATATTTCAGATTTTTATACCTTGTTATTGTCTTCCAAAGTTAACTAATACATTCTCTCCCCTTTATCCACTCCCACCTTCACAGCTATTATACACACACACATGATACACAAACATAATAAACTGCAAAATAAGTGAAGAAATGAAAATATTTTACTACCATGAAACTATTCTTGTGTCTGTAAAAGAAGATTAGACATAGAGAGAGAATATTTGAGATGGAAATGATCCCTTGGAGATGTGTTGGTACAACCCTAATTCAACTAAAACAATAGAGAAACGACTTGTCCTAGGACACTCAGCCAGAGAATGGCAGATACCAGGCTAGCATCCAGCTGTCTAACTAGCTGGCTGACATGCTTTCCATAGCAGCATGCTCTCTTCCCATTAAAAGAATCAGGTCCCTGCAGCTTGGCTAAACAATGATTAATGCACAGATGTCACCATGAAAAAAAAAGAAAAACCTGAGAAAGAGATAAGAATCATATATATTTTCAACCTTGATACAAAGGAATAAAATGGAAAATGGTATGAGATGAAGAAAAGCAAAATGTTAATAGAACATCTATCTAACAAAACTATCTGCCTAGTCAGGAATTCTATTAGAAGGCAGAATTATCCTTTGAGGAAAATAGTAGAGACATTTTGAACTAGCCAAGAAAACAAATGCTGCTTGCACAAGTCACACTCCTTTATTTCTATTTTCACCTGAAATATTAGAATAATTCAGTCATATTTGAACATGGATTCTCACGTAGTCTTTGAAATCCTGCCTGGCTCTGAATGAGACAGCTGAAACTAGGGCTAAACCAGCATTATTTCCTTCTCTTCATCTAGAATTTAGGTCCCTGGAGGACATAATCCTGCCTTGCTCTCTGAGGAAAGATCTACCTGACATGAGCTGATAGGTATTTTTGCATCTAGAATTTCCTTTTTGTTATACTCTGTCTTTTGCTGGACTAATCTCTGTCTGAAATGTTCTGCACATTTTTATTAAAATATCTTCTGAGTGCTTGAGGACCCTGAGGTCTTTAGCATGAAACCCTTGCATCCTCAAGTATATCCCCTATTTTAATGTGAAAGCTGATGGATTTTCTTTGCAAACACAATGACAACAGGAGCATTCTTGGAGGCACTAGATAATGTAATGATAAATCAGACATTATTATAAACCAGAACAGGTCTTCCCAAATATCTCTGCTTTTCCTTTAAAAGGATCTTAAAAAAGGCTTCACTAAGAATTTAAAAGGAGAGAGAAAATTTGTATCAAATTTTGAAGATGTATTTTAGCATGGTAAAGAATCTTTGGTAGCTTAAAAAGGAGGTTCAAAAGATCAGGTATTCTGTTAAAAAATATCAACAAATAATTTGGAGGGTGGCAATGTGATGATCAACAGATAATGAAAGGGTTAAAGAAAATTGTGATTCCTTCAAGTATCAAAACAAGTGGGCTTTCATAGTCTCTCTGATCCTACTTTTTGCTTCTAGGGAAGAAGAAATTGAAGAACATATAATACATCTGGCTGGTGGGATAAACACAGAAACATGGGGTGGGGGGTGTTTGCTTTGGGTAGCTATCCAGAGTATTATGTGTGTCCGTGCCTTGTTAGGAATAGGGTTCCCCAACCTAAGCACTATTAACATTTTGGGCTGGATAATTCTTTGTTGCAGATAGGGAGCAGAGGCAAGAAGAGGTCTGTCTTATGCATTTTATGTTTGGCATCATCCCTGGCCTCTACCCACTAGAGGCCAGTAACACCCTCCCAAGTTCTGACAACTAAAATGTCTCCAGACATTGCCAAATATCCCCTAATTGAAAAACCACTGGAGTAGAGGGAATGGTTCTCATTTTGGAAAATAGATTCAGTTGTCCAGCATTTTGAAGACAGTCTTACTTATACAATAAGACCCATGTTTCTGAAGATATGTTCAAAACATGGTAGTCATCTCATGATTCCCTGCTGTTGCCCATGGATTGCCTGATGGCCTGTTCTCCCACAGAACTCAGAGCTCAAGATACCTGTAGTCAAATCTAGAGCAATGCATGTCTCCAAAGAGCTGAGCAATTGATTATTAACATATGGAGTTGACCAGGGTCAAATAAATACAAAGCTAGCTACACTTTTGAAGATATAATGTTAACAAAACATTTTGAAGGAAATCAGAGACCTAAATAAATGGTCATGGATTGGAAGATTTAATATTAAGACTGCAACACTTCCCAAAGAGCCAACAACATAGATTTTTAAAATATGACTATCTGAGACAAAAATAACATTGAAGTTCCCAGTCTTCTGTAGGAAGCAGACCAAGCCACTCTAGAAAGCACATTTTTCCATACCCTTTTCAGATGTGGCCAGATAAAGGGGGGAAAATGGAGAACTCCTCTCAGAGTCATGGAGAACATTGAACTGTCCCTACCTCTAAGGGAGCCCTCACCATGTCATCCCACAAAGATTTCAGAATTGCTATGAATCAGGAATGCTGCATTATTTCCACTTGCCCTTTCTAAATGGGAGCATTTATTATAGTCACCCAGTCCCTCTACCACCATTGTATGATGAGCATGTCAGGGACAAATATTGATGCCTATTCATAAATGAATGGATCAAGAGAAGTCATGTGACTTCTCTTTAAAGTTTAAGCCAAGTAGAGCCCATCCTCTTCAGACATTATTATTTGCATTTTTGTGGATCCCTCCAGTGCTTATTCAAAATGATCCTCCTTGAAGAAGAATTTTATTAGGTGGATCAGGCTCAGGGATAGGAGTGTTGATATGTGTACATAATAGTTTTTAATGGAAGGAAGATGTTTTAACCTATGTTCACGAAGAGTCGGACACTACTGAGCGACTGAACCGAACTGAACTGAACTTACAAGTGAGTTTATATACACATACTTAACTGAAGGTAAGTTCGACATTATGTTTCCACTTAGTAACTTCTAGTAATGATTTTCCTTAAGATTTGGGGAGTCACTTTACCAATATAAATTGCTTTGTAACCTTTTATATTCTCTTACCAGAATTCTACCTGATAGAGTTGATCACTCTGTCATCTGTACAACATCTGTACCTTGTACAGATTTCTATTTCTATCTCCCACCATTTTATAATTACTTGTATATATGTCTGCCTCTGATACTATAACACAAAAACAAAAACAGAATTTTATAAAATTTGCATTGCCACTGTTTACAGCATGTTAGATATGTGCTTGCCATTGTGAACACTCACTTCCATGGGACTTCAGTATTTCACCTTCTCAAAGGTTACTTCCCTGAAGTCTTCCTTCCTCCAAACTCTGTGTATCAGTCCCCTCAAATTATAGGTTGATATATAAGTTAATGCATTTATCCTCTTTTTGCATTATATCCATTTCCTTATTTCTAAAGTTATCACTAAATATCATTTCACCATAGGCCATATGAGAAACAGCCCTTGAGAGTCACATTAAATGTGACTCCTAATGGGGTTTCAAAGTTACAGTATGAGGAAGGTTTATCTCTGAACAAGTCTTCCCTGTCCTTTACTATCTCCTGGAATTTGCTCAAATTCACATCTATTGAGTCAGAACAAAATTTTAAAGGTAAAAACTAAAACCCTCTTCCCATCCTTTCTTTTTACTATCCCTCCTTCTTCAATATTTCTTAGCCTTTTTACTAATAATAAAACAATAGTAGATCTGAGAAGCTGAGATCTTCCATCTGCTGTTTAAACACAGACTATGCAAGTGTTTTCAGCGAGAGACAGCTGCCCTTGTATTTAGAATAAGGATAACAAGAAGCCTGCTTATAGCTTATGCTTGATGAATATTTATTGTTCAATACAGGCTAAAGAAATCTGCCCTATAACTAGTGTTATCACTGTGACTATCAAACCAGACATGGTGATAATTGATTGAGATCTGGGTGGGATGGAGGGACATTCTTAATTGTTGATTGAAAAATCCATCACTAAACAATACAGTCAGCATTATAGTCATAGCTTATATATTTCTGATGAGAGTGTTTAATCCACACAGGCATTGTTTTCCTAGAGGTTGACTTGAAGCTCACTGTATTGATAGGTATTTTCTCATAAAGATTTGCCAACTTGACCTGACCAGAGATGGACGTTTTCCAAGACCCGAATTGCCCAAATGTTTTTAGATTTGAAAGAAAGATGGTTGCTGTTTTGTCGCTAAGTCATGCCAGACTGTTTGCAACCCCATGGACTGTAGCAGCCCAGGCTTCCCTTTCCCCCACTATCTCCCTGCTCAAATTCACGGCCATTGAGTCAGTGATGCTATCTAACCATCTCATCCTCAGTTGTCCCTTTCTCCTTTTGCTTTCAATCTTTACCAACATCAGGGTCTTTTCCAAAGAGTCAGCTCTTCACCTCAGGTGGCCAAAGTATTGAAGCTTCAGCATTAGTCCTTTCAATGAATATTCAGGGTTGATTTCCTTTAAGATTGATTGGTTTGATCTCCTTGCAATACAGGAACATTAATTAATAGATTAATGTCTTCCCAAGAATATATCTTTGTGATAAAAGTCTTTGCCATTTATCTTGAATAAACCCTTCAAAACAGTGCTACTCAAAGTATGGTCCATGGACCATTGCCAATCAGTGAACAATGTTAATGATTCATGATCTCATAAATACAAAAATTAAGAATAAGAAAATATAGGACTTCCTTGGTGGTCTGGTGATTAAGACTTCACCTTCCAATGGAGAGGATGCAGTTTCCAGGTTCCCAGCTGAGAAGCTAGGATCCCACATGCCTCTCAGTCATAAAACCAAAACATAAAATGGAAACAATATTGTAACAAATTCAATAAAGACTTTTTAAATGGTCCACATTAAAAAAAAGTTTTAAGAAAAGAATATGAAAATTTTTTAGCAGCTTGACAGAGTAATTTTATGTCTGAGTAATATAGTCATAAAAATAGGCATGGCATTTTATTTCTTTCCTATCTCAGTTTTCTAGTATTAATTTTATTGTATTTTTTAAAAGTATTAGTCTATGATGTTTTGGATATTTTTAAAAACTGTTCTTTACCACAGATAGTTTGGGAAACATAAAAATACTATGTCTCATTTCTACTAGTTTGCAAGTCTTATTTGCTTTATTCCAATCTCCAGACTTCATTCCATTTTGTAGTCTTTGCTATTTTCTCTGAACATGCTAAACTTAGATGGTTTCCTCTTTTTAACTTGAGGACAGTAGATGTTTTATAGGCTCGAGATACTAGTAACATCCTTGCTTAAAGCCCTTAGTATTTGGGGGCTTATTGTGTTTATAACACTGAAAAAGACCCCTGCCCATCTCTTTAACAAGGTATTTATCATTTTGGGGTGGAAAATCTGTTCCTGTTTGTTGTGACTTTGGATCCTGGAATTACCAAGCTATAATAGTCTTTAGTAAATTATCCTTTCCCTGCCACGTTCACGAAGACCCTGTGGCCCTTGCGATGCTGGAGAAGTTCATCTTAATCCACCATGCCTTTCCAGTGTTACTAACCTCCACATCATCTCTGCACAATCCAATAAATGTCGGTTCTCCATGAGTATTATTTCAAGTGAACTGATATATTGTTCATTGTTATATTTCATTTGATTCTTGTGCTGAGCAGTCAACCTGTCTCCAGGAGAACTATGTTTAACTGATTATGTCTTAACCTATGACATCATATTTTTTAAAGAACATGATTTGAAGACATTGATATCTATTGCCGTTTACAGCTCCTTTTCATCCAGATTGATTATATGCTCATGACAGAGATGTGAGGGATGGAGTGGAGAGAGCAAGACCAGAATCAGGGAGACCAGTTGGAAGGTTACTGCAATAATCCAGGCAAGAAAAATAATGAGAGACTGGCCCAGGACAGTGACAGTGGTGATGGAGAAGAAAGAATGAGCATGAGAAATATTTAGGCATCAGGACAAGAGGATTTGGTATCTAATTAGATGTAGAGGGTGAGAACAAGAAAGAGGTGATGATGACTCCCCAGTTTTTGCTTGAGCTACTAAATAGACAGGAAGACAGGAGGAATAACAAGTTTGTAGAAATGTGGGGAGAGAGGAGGTGATGGATTCAGCTCTGAGTGTACTGAGTTTACCAGTGTGACATCCAGGGAGTTGGATGTATGAGTCTGAGCTCAGGAGAAGTCTGGGCTACAGATTTTAATTTTTGAAGTCCTAAGTAAGTAAAACTATAGAATTTGATAAGAACATAGAGATGTGTAACATTTCAAAGTGTCTTAAAACAATTTCAGTTTATTCAATTTTCCCTTAAAATTTAAGATTATAATTATAGTTTCTCTATCTTCCACATGATTAATAGGATAAACCAGTTATAGATGAATAGCTTACATATGGGCATTATGGAATTCTATGAAAAACAAAGCTAATCAAAGAGATCAGTTTCATTACTTCCTAAACTTGTAGTGCTACCTACCTTTTGCTGTAGTCCAGATTATCCAACTCCCCGTCATCCAGCTCCCCTCATTAACAAGTAGTGAAAATACACAAATGTATGTGTGTGCATGTGTGCTTAGTTCCTTCAGTCCCATCCAACTCTTTGCAACCTTATGGACCGTAGCCCACCAGGCTCCTCTGTCCATGAGATTCTCCAGGCAAGAATATTGGAGCAGGTTGCCATTTCCTCATCCAGGGGATCTTCCCAGCACAAGGAACAAACCCATGTCTCTTATGTCTCCTGCATTGGCAGGCAGGTTCTTTACCTGCCTAGCACTACCTGGAAAGCCCACAAATGTATTAGGATTTTGTGTGTGTCAGACTATTTAATCCAATTTAATCATCACGTGACACCCCCTCCCACAAGAGATATCAATAAACCCACATTACATGGGTGAAAAGTGGCTAAAGTCACCATACTTCAGCGTTGTGAGTGTCCAGTCATCTGATGAGGTGAGCTATTGGACAGCAACATATTTAGAACCCTGTTCTGTACTGGTTACCCCAAGTGCTGGTACCTCTGTCTGACATCAGAAATAGTCAAAAAAGTTTGTGGTTCAGACGTTGGCTTCTTTAGCTATACCCCCAAACACAAATAGGAGATACTAACAGACACAGGAGAGAGATTTGTGTTCCAAATGAGTATCTTACCACTTTTTTTGCTTTCAATAAAACTTACCAAAAGTGTCTCAAGAGACATGGAAATGTTCATCCCTTTTCACCCAGTAATGCTGCTTCTGCAAAACTATTCTAAGGAAATAATCAGAGAGGCACTTCAAAATTTATTCATCACAAATAGTTTTAGTGAGTATCTACCAGTTCCAGACACTATGCTGAGAACTGGGAATACGTCTCTGAGCTAGACACAGTCTCTGTCCTCCACGAGTTCAAAGTTCAGAGCATCAGGGGATGTGGTACCCACAATGATAGAGAACTTGGCTGGGTATCATGGGGACAGGGAAGAGGGGGATCTCACCAGCCTGGGGCAGAGAAGGCTTCCGGGAAGAAGTGATGTTTTGGGTTGAGTTGATCCTTGGGAAGATGGCAGGTAAAGACATTCCATTGAGAAGCAACAACATAAGCAAAATGCTAGGGAAAAAAACTACATCAGGGTCTTTCAGGAATGGACAGTTTGGTGATGTCATATACTATGTTCTGGGGCCTCACTTTCACTCTGTAGGTCAGAGGTTCTCCCAGTGTGTCCAGAGTAATCCTAGTGTTTGTCAGGAGCTTCAGGGACCTTTCTTAACAGGGAGATGGGGCAGGGGAAGGGCGGGGGAATTGGTCCAGGCTCTGATTGCCACCCTTAGGAAACTTTACTTAAGATATTTTTTAAATTTGTTTATTATTTATTTTGGCTGCCTTGGGTCTCCGTTGCTGCATTGGGTCTTCGTTGCTGCACATGCAGGGGTTGGGGGCACTACTCTAGTTGCGGTGCACGGGTTCCCCATTGCAGGGGCTTCTTTTGTTGCAACAGAGCACGTGGGCTCTAGGCAGTTGGGCTTCAGTAGTTGTGGTGCATGGGCTTAGCTTCCCCACAGCTTATGGAATCTTCCTGGACCAGGGATCGAACCCACTTACCCTGCATTGGCAGGCAGATTCTTAACCACTGGACCACCAGGGAAGTCCTGCTGCTGCTGCTGCTGCTGCTGCTGCTGCTGCTGCTGCTGCTGCTGCTGCTGCTGCTGCTGCGTCACTTCAGCCGTGTCCGACTCTATGCAACCCCATAGATGGCAGCCCACCAGGCTCCTCCATCCCTGGGATTCTCCAGGCAAGAACACTGGAGTGGGTTGCCATTTCCTTCTCCAATGAATGAAAGTGAAAGGGAAAGTGAAGTCGCTCAGTCGTGCCCGACTCTCAGAGACCCCATGGACTGCAGCCCACCAGGCTCCTCCGTCCATGGGATTTTCCAGGCAAGAGTACTGGAGTGGGGTGCCATTGCCTTCTCCGAGGGAAGTCCTACTAAAGATAATTAAAAGAAGGTTTCCACTGCTGAAAAGAAACTTGGAAACATTTGATGAGTTATTGGAGATCTTTAAGCAAGAAAGTGACCAGAACAGAGGTACATTTCAGGTAGATTACATTGATGGCTGTGGAGACACTACCTATCTCATATTTGTTTATAACTAGAAACACTCTAAATGGCCAATAATGAGTGCGATAAAATAATAGCAATAATAAATAGCTACCGAATGCTGACTGTGTATAGGCACAATGCTAAGTGCATGTATACTCTAAACCATTTAACCTTGATAGAAATCACATGAAGTGAATATTATCAATAGTTTGCAGATGTAAGAACTGAGGCTTACTGAGGATATGTAGCTGGTTTTGCATCACCCAACTATTAATGGATGGGGTCAGAATTTCATTCTAACTCATAAGGGCATGCCATTCTACCTCCTGAGCTACAATAAATCTACGTAGGTTATATTATTCAACCCTTTAAAATCATGTTTTCAAAGACTGTTCAATTATATGGAGGAAACATCTATAGAATAATGTCAAATTAAAAAAACTCAAATACAAAAAATATATAGAATCACTCCAATTTTATTAAACATATTACAGTGTTCAAAACATTTATCACCAAGTGTTTGAACTGTAGACGATTTTAACTTTCATTCTTCTATTTTTCTTCCAAATTTTCTAGAATGAGTGTATGTTTCTTTGATCATTAGAAGCATAACACGAAGTTTTATATATATATATATATATATATTTATTTATTTATTTATTTATTTATTTATTTATTTCCTTAAACTTATTCGAGATGAATTGCTGTCATTACTCATTCTCACCCCAGACTCAAGAGGAAGGATCCATTAATTCTTTAACACTTCCTTCGGAACAACAACGCAAACTATCATGTGTGCAGGATGTAAGGGAACTCGATCTATGCTAATTACTAGTCATATAACCTTGAAGTTAAATTCTCTGGATCTCAGTTTCTTTGCCTGGAAAATGAGAAAGTTAAGCTAAGTCGTCTTTACAATTCCTGTGCATGTGTATTTGGTCACGTCCAACTCTTTGCAACCCCACGGACTGTGGCTTGCCAGGCTCCTCTGTCCATCGGATTTTCCAAGCAAGAATACTGAAGTGGGATATCATTTCTTCCTCCAGGGGATCTTCCTGACCCAGGAATCGAACCCTTATCTCCTGTATTTCCTTCATTTGCAGGCGGGTTCTTTACCAGCTGAGCCACTAAATTTCATAGCTTTATTCTTTAGTACAAATGAAATCAAATGGGAGCATAAAAGTAATATATTAATTTCTTTTTGCTTTAGTTACATTTTCACGGTCATTTAGGGTGGCTTCTTTGAGTCTTGGCTATCTGGTAATATAATAGTATGCTCAGATGCATATTAAGCCCTGCTCTATGCTTTCACAAACATTTTTCTCATCTCCACTAACACCTTTCGTGGTGAGCATTATTATACCTATTTTTGCTGATGGAGATCAAGGAGCTAAGGAACTCACAAAAGGTTTTTCATGATATGTTGTGGCCAGATTCAAGCATAAATGCTTCTTTGTAAATTCCTAGAATTTTGTTCATTCAGACATGGAATTACTTGTTTCTTACTTTGTTTATCATTTCAGTTGCTTACTGTATTAGCTGTGGAAAACAAAGTTCCTGTCCTCAGGTATTTTGTATTCTAAAAGAGAGACAAGGTTCTTTTAAAGAAACAATTCTGATATTAAAATTAAGAATGATATGTAATGGGGACAAATGGAGGCTTTCGGCAATGTCTCTATACCCTGTAGTGAGAAGCAAACAAAAGGACATTATTATTAAATTGCAAATGGGGGCAGAAACAGTCACTTGTCATTAGTGTCAGGGTCATTTTAATGAAAATTAACCCCAGAAATGCTTGACTAAGCAGAGGAAACCAAGGGATCATTTGGACTCTGACAGAACCAGGGCAGTTAAATCTTTCCTACCTGCGTATGAGCTTAAGAGACTCAATCAGTCCAAAGTCACTGGCCATGCTAATCGCTCTAATTATTATTGTAGGAAATACTAGATAATACCTATAAGATATAAAAGAGAGCCACAGCCCAGAATAATCTTGTAAACAAAGAACTCCCAGAGGAACACACAGACAGTGCTCACAAAGCCTGGACCAGCCCAGAAAGCATAAAAACATGTAGTTTGACAGAAAGGATGGATTCCGTAGCACAGGGTGTAGTCTCCTGCTGGGGATGACCCTGTTCAGTGAAAACACAGCACTGACAGGAAGAAATTGGGTAGGACATTTCAGAGAGTCATTACTGGTAGCTTAGAGACACTTTGGCCCCTGAAGATTGACTGTGTGTGTGTGTGTGTGTGTGTGAGAATACATGCACGTGCACACATGCACATGTGGCCTCAGGTAAAGGAACAAAATGTGGTAATTTGTTCATCTGCAGCGCAACATCATTTCTTGAAATGTGACCACTAACCTAGCATTTATAGGCAATATGAAGAGGATTACATCCAACTAAGAGTTTCCAGGATTTTGTGAAGGGCTGTCGACTTCCTGAATTCCCTCCAGTCGTGAGATGAGAGTGTGAGCCAAGGTAGTAAGCTTAGTCTCAGGAAAGTAAGTGGAAACAAGGTGTTTTGTGTGTGATTAGCACTGATTTATCATCTGTACATCATTCGATGCGTGGGAAGGATGTGTGGTTTATCATCACTTCTCTAGTCGGTTATCTTCTTCTAGGTGAAGTAAGTATTGTGAAGTGCTCTAGTTCTTTGAGAATGTCAATATGTGGATAAAGTATGATGGATAAAAGAGCCCTGGACCAGAAGTGGGAAGTTGGCCTCACCTCACCACCATGTGTCACAAGTAAATTAACCTACACATGCCATTAATCCTCCATTATCAAGAGCAGAACTATATGTTTATTTGCATAAGTAACTGAAAACAAATGAAATAATATGCCAAAGCACTTAAATTTCACTGTAAGTAAAGTATAACAAAATTTTAAAGAGTCCTTACTATGTGCAAGGTACAGATTCAGTGAGAGACACAAACTAAATATGGTTCATAACTTTAGGAAGCCTGAAATCTAGTGAGGTGACAGACCAACGCACATACTACAATTAATTGAGGTGTAACAGACATTGTGATTATTGTTCTGAGAAAGTTTATGCAGTCATTCAACAAGTATTGGAAGACATTGTGCACACTCTAAAAATAAAATGCTTCTTTCTGAGGTTGGGAGAGGCAAAGTCATATAGCTTTATGGAAATGAGCACTTGGACTGGAGTTTGAATAAAAGATTAAAATTTATTAGCCAGAGGTGAATTGTGGCAGTGTGACAAAGATAATGGGGGAGTGAATGGCATGGGAAACATACTGGGTGTTTTGGGAAATAATGAATGGTCTGGTTGGGCAAAAGTCAAAAACACACAATTAGAAAAGGAGGAAGCAGTGAGAGAGCTGACTAAAAAGATCACTAGTGGCCAGATTCAAGGTGAGCAAGTTGAAAAGCTGGAATTTTATTCTGTAAATATCACAGGCTTGTATCTAAGCTATAGGACAATATGTCTGTCAATGGAGTAAAGCATAGGAGACTTGAGGAAAGTCAGTAGAAGCTTTTTGCAAGAGCTTAAATAGGAAAGAGCCAAACTCAGGCAGAGGGAGATCAAAAAAAGAGATGGAGAAAGAGATGCAAGATATGGAGAATGCAGAATCCATAGAATATGATACCTATTTGGACATGGGGCCAGGGAGAAGATGGGGTTGAAGACAATACTTTTCAAGTAGCTGTTTGCTTTTTTTTTTAAGTTTCAGAGATCTCAGTGTAGTACCCTTCCATTGCTACCATGGCATGTATGCTTGCTTCCTTTCCACTGTCAAATTCTGTCAATTGGAAAAGATGTGAAGGGACTTCCCTGGCAGTCCAGTGGTGAAGACTCTGTGCTTCCACTGCAGGGGGCCCAGGTTCAAACCCTGGTCAGGGACCTAAGATCCCCCATGCTGCATGACCAAAAAAAAAAAGCTGGAATGGATGTGAAACTCATCCTGCTTGATAGGAACTTACAATACTACCCTTCCCAGGTATTTCTCCTTCAACAAATTTCTAAGTTTTAAGGCAGAGATTTGTTGTTGTTCAGTCACTCAGCCGTGTCCGACTCTTTGCGACTCCATGGACTGCAGCACGCCAGGCCTCTCTGTCCTTCACCTTCTCCCTCAGTCAGTCAGTTCAGTCGCTCAGTCATGTCTGACTCTTTGCAACTCCATGAACCACAGCACGCCAGGCCTCCCTGTCCATCACCAACTCCCAGAGTTCACCCAAACTCATGTCCATTGAGTAGGTGATGCCATCCAACCATCTCATCCTCTTTCGTCCCTTTCTCCTCCTGCCCTCAATCTTTCCCAGTATTAGGGTCTTTCCCAATGAGTTGGTTCTTTGCATCAGGTGGCCAGAGTGTTGGAGTTTCAGCTTCAACATCAGTCCTTCTAATGAATATTGAGGGTTGATTTCCTTTAGGATTGATTGGTTTGGTCTCCTTGCAGTCCAAGGGACTCTCAAGAGTCTTCTCCAACACTGCAATTCAAAAGCTTCAGTTCTTTAGCATTCAGTCTTCTTTATGGTCCAACTCTCACATCTATACATGACAACTGGAAAAACCATAGCTTTGACTATACAGACTTTTGTCGGCAAAGTAATGTCTCTGCTTTTTAATATGCTGTCTAGGTTTGTCATAGCTTTTCTTCCAAGGAGCAAGCAGCTTTTAATTTCATGGCTGCAATCACCATCTGCAGTGATTTTGGAACCTAAGAAAAATAAAGTCTGTCACTGTTTCCATTGGTTCCCCATCTATTTGCAATGAAGTGATGGGACTGAAGGCCATGATCTTAGTTTTCTGGATGTTGTATTTTAAGCCAGCTTTTTCACTCTCCTCTTTCACCTTCATCATGAGACTCTTTAGTTCCTCTTCACTTTCTGCCATAAGGATGGTGTCATCTGCATATCTGAGGTTATTGATATTACTCCTGGCAATATTGATTCCAGCTTAGAAAACTTTAAAAAGGAAATTTCTAACAAAAGTATTTTATTTTCAAGTTTCATATTTTTCAAAGTTTGCTTTGGTCCAGCCTTCTTTATTGCCAGGGGTGATATTAAAAATACTGAATAATTCCTTACAGCAGTCACTGTTTGTAGTTCATGAAGAACACAATCAAGGGCAACTGTTAGCAAAATATCAGAACATTTGGCTGAGTGTCAGCTTGGATATTGGCATCTTTGGACTTGTTATTAATACATCCTTACAAATAAGGATGGGCCAACAGGCCAACAGTCAAGAATTCTACAAAATCTTTTGAAAACTAAATTAAAACCAAATGAAAAATAAACAACTATTGACTGCAGTGTTACTGAATTTCCAAAGCCTAATGACAGTCCACTAACTAATGATCCCATTTCCCAGGCAAAGTAGGAAGGAATTGTGAAAATTCTGTTATATGACACACCTTCTCAACCATACCCTTTCTCCCCTGTGCGTGGGGCTTTTTTCCCCCCTACCCATGAGATGCTTTGGAGGAAAAGAAGAAAAGCTGCCTCTTGTTCCTTGCCCTCCTGCATTCCACACTTGATTCTGCATCCCAGAGCAGCAGACCCTGGGCCCAGTGAGGCTGTCTGGCATGACAGGCTCTTATTATCCACTCAAGATTATTCACTCCCTCTCTTATTTGAAAGACCCAAATAATTTTAAATACCACCCATAAGGCTGCAGCTGTCCCCATAAATGGAATTCTGATTAAATTCCTACTGCTCCTTTAAGAACCAAGTTAAATGTCACCTCTAAATAATAACTGCTGACATTTACTCAGTGCTTACTCTGAGCCAGGCACTTTGCTAAGGGTTTCTAATGGATTTTCTCATTTCATCCTCAAAATAAATCCCTAGGTTAAGTACTAGTATCCCCATTGTACAGATGTAGAAACTGAGATGTTAAATGACTTACCCAAGGTCTCGTAGTCAGTAAGTGGGAGATCCGGCAGTCCAACACCCGGGCCCTCAGTGCTGATACACGGTAGGCATTCAATCAATGGCCCAAATGATAGAGAGCCTCTGCTTCCCTTTGCAGTGTTCTCAGCATGTCCCCTGTAGCATCCCTCACATTTGCAATGACTTATTCAGTGCTTGGCTTTCCAAACTCAACAATGCCCCCATTATTATCCCACAAGACCTGGGACCATGCCTGGCATATTGTGGGTGTGCAATAAATAATTGTGGAAGGAGAAGATAAAGGGAGGAAGGAAGGGAAGAACAAAAAGTCTTTCTAGTTTGAGGGTTGGAAAACACAGGGACCCAATATGTACTTTTGGATGAAAAGAAGCCGTGTTACTGAGGGCTGCCCAGGTCTTAGATTTAAAACCCCAGGGTTGCAATCCCAACTCTGCCTTTTCCTGACAAGTGACTCCCACACATAGAGTTTTACTCTAAGCCTCGGTTTCTACATCTTGTAAAACGGTTTTCTTCTTTGGAGATATGAAAGTTAAATGAAATCACATATATCAATTGAGACCAGCAAGGTGCCCGCTACTCAGTAATCTTTGGTTGTATTGTTGAATAGAGATACACAGAAGGAATTGACATATTTCACCTCATATAACAGACCATGTAGTCATCACTGATACATAACATATTACAGGAGACCAATAACTGTTTTGAGTGATTAGGCCAAATGACTATATGTCTAAACATTAAAGTATGATATATGCTAGTATCATCAGGAACATCTACTTTATGTCTCAGTGCCATCTTTACGGGATGTGGATTTGTTTATATTTATAATGCAAATATTCTGTGCTCTTCCTGGTCAGAAGAGTTCAAATTTCCATTGCTTTTTCTCCCACCCTCCCCCCGTCCTTCCTGCCTCCCAAGCAAACATATGTATTCCTTCCCCACACTCTTCCCTCCCTCAACACCCTTCATCTGCCTGTCACTTTTCAAAGACAAGCTCCTCAGAATGAAATCTCTGCTTTCTTTGTTTTCCTGGTTTCCATTTTGTATCCTAAAATATTCACTTCAAGTTCCGCTTGACAGACGTCCCTAATCTAATCTCCACGTCTGCTTTCTAATTTTCACAGTCAGGATAAAACAAATAGGTTGGAGTTAATTGCCGGAGCAGCAGGCCGGAGCTCTGAGCTGTGATTTATGAGCTGAGTGCAGGCGCTCTGCAACACATTTTTCTTAATTTATTTTTAATGAGTCTCTCAATTAATTTTCTTGGAAACATCTTAATGATGTTGGAGGCGGGTGTTAATGAGGTCTGCACCAGCTCCTAATTCTGCATATTTTAAAGTGCCTAATGTCATCCTGCACCCTTTCTTTCCATTTTAAGAGGAGTTGAGGGAGGGGGGAGATTATTGTTGAATGGAGAATTTTCACTCTTCATGCCTCAGTCTTGGCTTAACCTCTCAGACTTTATGGGTTTATGGTGTGTCTCAGAGCAATTTCGTGCTTCCTGCTCCCCTCCCCAACCTGCTCTGGGCTCACTGAGTCTGAGAAGCCAGTGCAGGGAAAGGGGGAAATGACACAAGCCCCAGAAAACTGCAAGTTCACCAGAACCATCAGTGGGCCTTTGAGGGTGTCCAGAGGTGACCTAATCTTTCCTAAAACAGACAGGGGGAGGACCAGTGGAAGAAACTCAAGGGATATCTTATTAGCATCTAGCCATTTCTTCAGAGAACCTGGTCCCTCCTAAATGTCTCTGCAGAGCTTGGGGCACCAGACCAGCTCTTCATCCTTAGAGACCCAGAGCAAAGTACCTGCGTACAGTCTGGGCCCTCTCGACTACCTTTCAACTTCAAAGGCAGTCTCCACTCAGTCCTCATTGGTCTTCGTTATGTATTTTCTAGTTAGAACTTATTTTTCTGATTAAACAGTCGTTAAATGCTTATGATAGAAAGTTTGCGAAACGTAAAAGGACAGATCAAATAAGGAGAACCACATTCTAGTGCTGAAAAACAGCCACTATTAAAACAGTGGTGTTTCCTTCTAGACGTTATTCTTTTTTTCTATTCATGGGCCTTTGGTTTTATTTTATGCAGTTGTGGTGTTACTGAACATCATTTTTCCTGGTTAACGTAATAATATAAGTAACAAGCTTCTTTCAAACATTGTTTTTAATGACTGTTTGATATTCCATCTAGCAGATTTGTCATAATTTACCAAAATATTCTGCTGCAACTGGGCCTTCAAGCTAATTCTCAAACTGTTATCACACGTACTATTGTGATAAACATCTTTATACAAAATGCTTTGTAAAATTAGGGATTATTTCCTTTGGAATCGCCTAAGGGACTACTGATTTAGAGAATATAATCCTTTTTAAGACTCTTGATATATACTTCCAAATAACTTTCCAAAGAGGTATGCTGTTTACTTCCACTAGTAATACATGCTGCTGCTGCTGCAGCTGCTAAGTCGCTTCAGTCGTGTCGGACTCTGTGTGACCCCATAGACAGCAGCCCACCAGGCTCCCCCGTCCCTGGGACTCTCCAGGCAAGAACATTGGAGTGGGTTGCCATTTCCTTCTCCAAGGCATGAAAATGAAAAGTGAAAGTGAAGTCGCTCAGTTGTATCCGACTCAGCAACCCCATGGACTGCAGCCTACCAGGCTCCTCCATCCATGGAATTTTCCAGGCAAGAGTACTGGAGTGGATTGCCATTGCCTTCTCCAAGTAATGCATGAGTGTGTCTATTTCTTCAATCTTGCCACAGGATAGAGTATTACAGCTGTAAAAAACCTTAACTTATCTGGCAAATTTAAATCTTTTTCTTTAGTTTCTCCACCAGCTTTGCTAATTTGGGTAATGTTTCAGTTAAACTAAAGGCTGCTTTTACTAGGGGACTTCCTAGACTGTGAACCGCGATGCGGTTACTACATGTTCTCCTCATAACATGTAGTAAAGACTTTAGAAATGTTTGTTAAATTGACCTATTCATGAAATGGAAAGTTGAGGATGTATCTGAGTGCCCTATTTCCACCCGTGTGTGCCCAATGTTCTCTCCAGCTCAGTTTCTCAAAACTGGAATGCATGACTCCTCACACAGCTTTCCCACCTTGAGTAAAGGTGGCCCGTCTGAGCCATTCCCATAGCTCCAGACACAGGAGTCTTCTACAGTGCAGCCCTGTTCGCACCGCCCCCAGTAAACGCACACTCAGTCAGCCAGCCCTGTGGGTGTGACATATCTCCCCAAAGGCTCACACCTCTTCCCCTCCATCCCCATGGTCCTGTTTCATACCCCTGTCTCTCACCTAGACGAGTGCTATCTCTCACCTCCCAACTGTCTTCTGCCTCCGGTTTCCCAGAGGCATTTTAGCCTTTAAAGTGCTGACTTTTCTGACACAAACAAAAACCCTACAGAGATTCCCTCCTGGTATGTAGGACATAGTCTGATATGTCTGTGTCATTAGGGTCTTTCATACAATTTGGCCCCTTGTACATTATGCATTTCTCCATGCATAACTTTATTCAGGCCATTTGCTCTGCCTAGGATGCCCTTTTTGAACTCCCCACATAGCAGTCCATGTCACCTCCTCCATGAAGGCCTAGTCACCACCTTGGTGACCAAGAGTGTGTATTCCTTACAGATGGTAGACGCCTAGTGAATGTCTGGTGAATGAATAAGGCATCTGTAGAAATGTGTTTCCTCCCAAACTGTTACCCACTGTACTTTCTGGGCTGTTTTACACTCTAGGTTAGATGTTTATATTTGAAATCTTAAAGAATCCTTTCACCTGTGGTTGGATGTTTAAATTTAAAAATTTTAAGAACTCTTCAGCCTGGGGAAAGAAGTAGTTTCTCAGGGCATTTCTGTTTTCTGGTAGACTCTATTGATTTATTGCTAGACATTTCTTAATTTCCGTTATATTACCTTTTGAGTGCTTTTCTGACTGATTGCTTGTGCCTAGTGTAAGTATTGATAGAATATTCCCTGAGAAAAGATTACAGATTCTAACTTTAGGGGATAATTGGTTGAGATAAGATTAGTACTCAAATTCAGACTTTAATATCTAGTGATCTTATCATTAAAGGGGGGGGGGTGCTTCCCAGGTGGGTATGGTAAAGAATACGCCTGCCAATGCAGAAGACACAGGAGACGTGGGTTCAGTCCCTGGGTTGGGAAGATCCCCTGGAGGAGGAAATGGGAAAACCCACTCTAGTATTTTTGCCTGGAGAATCCCAAGGACAGAGGAGCCTGAGAAGTCTTCCCTGGTGGCGCAGTCAGTAAAGAATCTGCCTGCATGAAGGAGACCACCTCCAATGCAGGAGACCCAGGTTTGATCCCTGGGTCAGGAAGATCCCCTGGAGAAGGAAATGGCAACCCACTCCACTATTCTTGCATGGGAAATCCCATGGACAGAGGAGCCTGGTGGGCTACAGTCCTTGGAGTTGCAAAGAGTTAAACATGACTTAGCAACTAAGCTACACACAAAGAGTTAAAACAGAGTCTTTCAACATTATCTTAAAGCTGAAGGATTTTTTTAAGCCTCTGACCAATGCAACAATTTACCTACAACTGTGAGATTCTGGTCTTTGAAAAATGAATTAATACTAAGTTAAACTCTGACATCAGAGACATCGTTTTTTATATACTTTTCGTTCTGAATTTATAACTGGGAAAGAACAGAGATCACTAGTGGATGAAAGCCATGATGAACAGGCAAAGCTAATAACGATAGTTTAGGATTTGGTATTGAAGATGGCTGGCATTGATTATGTTTCATAATATTACTATTGCTTCTAACATTGACCACTGTATTCTAGTGTTATTTTTAATTTGTTGTTGTTGTTCAGTTGCTCAGTCATGTCTGACTCTTTGTGACCGCATGGACTGCAGCACACTAGGCTGCCCTCTCCTTCACTATCTCCTGGAGTTTGCTCAAACTCATGTCCATTGAGTCAATGATGCCATCCAACCATCTCAGCCTCTGTTGCCCCCTTCTCCTCCTGCCCTCAGTCTTTCCCAGCATGGTCTTCTGGTTTATTTGCTTCCCTTTCATTTCCATGAGCCAATAATTTGCTAGATATGATTTTCAACCGGGCCTCATAACTCTGCTTCGTTGTCCTCAACACCAGTCTGCATCAGTTCAGAGGCACTGGCTTGAGACCATCCAGAACCATCAATGGGAATGCCATACCTTCAGTCTGGTCAATGCCACAGGCTGGATTGTACTGTTCACCTGAGGGTTTTACCAGATCTCTGTTACATATCCTTTACTCTTGGGGTCTGAAAGCAGTGACTTCTTTAAACCTTTGGCTATGCAAATGTCTTGACTCTTTTTATTTCCATTGATTTCTGTTTGTAGACCTGCCAATTCTCTCCTGAGCTCATCTCCTTATAATAGCTCAGCAAAAGAAGCCAATGAATAACAAGTGAAGTGAAGTCGCTCAGCTGTGCCCGACTCTTTGCGACCCCATGGACAGTAGCCTGCACCAAGCTCCTCCGTCCATGGGATTTTCTAGGCAAGAGTACTGGAGTGGGTTGCCGTTTCCTTCTCCAGGGAATCGTCCCTACCCAGGGATTGAACCCAGGTCTCCCGCATTGCACAGACACTTTACCATCTGAGCCACCAGGGAAGTCAACGCACACTACAAATAGTTGTTTTCTACACCCTCCCTCTAGAGCTGCCTTGCTCCATTTTCTTCTAACATCTAGCACTAAGAAGTCTGGTCTTGGGACTTCCCTGGTGATCCAGTAGTTAAGACTCTGCTCCCAGTGCAGGGGACCTGGGTTTGATCCCTGGTCAGGGAACTAAGATCCTGCAAGCTGCACAGTGCAGCCTAAAAGAAAAGTGAAGTCTGATCTCTCATTCCTCTGTAAGTGACCTGCTTTTCCATCCCCTCTGGAAACTTTCAGGATCTTCTCTTTATCTCAGACGTAGTAAAGGCTAAGCTTCATTTCTTGGTCTGGATACTCCATGCACCTTTTCAGCCTAAGATATATCACCCTCTAAATTAACTTTAGGCTGTGGCCTTCTTTATTTCCTAAATGAGTCATCTCATTTAGTCATCTGCTTTTTAACTTCCAAAAATCATTTAATCTTCTTACCTGTTCAGTCACCTCTTTCACTTCTTTCTATAGGATTTGTATCTTTAAAAAAAAAAAAACTTCTGTACAATCATTTTAATAAGATCTCAGATGTAATCAGAGATAAACTCATGTAGTTAATCTACCATATTTAATCAAGAATCCTCTATGTCTTGTTTTAGGATTTAAGATCACCTTGGATGAATGGAATGGCATTTACTGAGATCTGGATGGCTAAGTACTCTTTAGAGTAAGTGATGTGAGTGAGGATATTCATTAGGTAAAAGTGGTTCCTCACTCCCAGGACAATCTTTCACCATTGAGTGACACAGTGTAGAACGTTTTTGCCTGCTTTCCTGGTGGCTGTCGGTAAAGAATCCACTTGCAATGCAGGAGACCTGAATTCTATCCCTGGATCAGGAAGATCCCCTGGAGAACAAAATGACAACCCAGTCCAGTATTCTTGCCTGGGAAATCCCATGGACAGAGGAGCCTAGCAGGCTACAGTCCATGGGATCTCAGGAGTCAGACATGACTTAGCAACCAAACCACTACCACCACCAAGACAGTCATAAGCAGGAAACTGCTGACTGTGACCTAACTATTTTATTTAATACCTGAATCTTATTTAGTCCACTCCAGCCAACTAAGTTGATGTTTATGTGAACTTCTGATACCACCCTTAATGTGAGAGGAAATGAATACTTTTTTGCTGAGTTTGCTTTGCAGTGAGATTTACTTTCAATAAGGCTACCATTTTCATAAAGTACATTTTTTAGAAGATTGGATAGAGTTTTTAGGTATTTCATGGTACCCTCTATAGCAAAACTTTTGTGAGAATCAAAATATTTAACACTTCAGCCTTTAAAAGGAAGAAAATTCTGACATATGCTACAACATGGATGAACCTTGAGGACATTATGCTAAGTGAAATAAGCCAGTCACAAAAAGATAAATACTGTATGATTCCACTTAGATGCGGTACTTAAAATAGTCAAAATCACAGAGATGGGAAGTAGAATGGTGGTTGCCAGGGGCTGGAGGGAGGGGGAATGAGGAGTTACTGTTTAAGAGTGTAGAGTTTCAGTTTTACAAGATGAAAGGAGCGCTGGAGATGGGTGGTGGTGACAGGTGCCCAACATTTATTTAACGCCACTGAACTGCACACTTAGAAATAGTTAAGATGGAAAATTTTCCAAGTTTTTCAAAACCAAGAAAAATTTGGAAAAATATTTAACACTAAGATTTATATTATATCATTATTAAATTCATATTATATCAATACTAAATTCACTCAGTAAATACTGATTGAATACTACTATGTACCAGGAACTGTAGTGAGCATTGAAGAGTCAACAGTGAACAAAACAGACACAATCTCTTTCCTGCTGGAGCTTATATTACAGTCAAGAAAGATAAACTGAGTATTTAAAATGAAGCAGACTAAAGGAAGATGAGTGACTACCGTGCTATTTTGTAGGCTGATCAGGGAAATCCTCTTTAGTTATGTGGCACCTGAACAGATACCTGAATGATTGCCATTTCTTATACCATTTTTAAAGAGAATTTAATTGTAATTTAAGCGAACACCCTCCCCACCCCCAACACATACTTGGAGCAAGCTTTTAGATTTCAGTTACCCCTTGTTCCTATGGTTGATGTTTTTGCTATTTGAGTATCCACCTATGCATTCTCTTCTGCTTTTGTGTGTGTGTGTTAGTCAGTGATTTCGTTGCTTATATTCACGTTAATAACTGTTAATTCCTGACATAGACTGAATTTTTTCTCCAAAGAAAACAATGTGCTTGAGTTGACTGTCTCTCACCCATGAGGACAAGGTGTCATTTTCATGTTATTTAAAAGGACACTGAAACCCAGAGACCTAAAATCACACAAGGAATTTCTGGTGAAGCCACACTCAAACTTAAGCCCTCTAGTCCAAGTCCAGTTTGTTTCATAAGACCTGAGTCAACATGTTGCTGTGGGGATTGAAGGTACAGCTTCTCTGAAGGCACTTAGTATGCTTTTCAATGCATTGCGGAAATTATTTTTTCTTCAACATCTTTTAACTAAAAACTGACCCCTAGAGTGATAAAACCACCCCTTATCACCACCCCCTATCTAAAAAAGGACTTACATAGCAAAGGATTCGCTTGGCAGGCATTTTTATTTCTTCTTTGATTGTTTCTAGCCTCTTCCAGCATATGGTAGTAGGTAGCTCGGTAATCTAGGGGGTGGGGAGCCACAGGGAAGAGTTGGCTGCTGGGTCATTTTAGTACACTGGCCATGAGACAGACTAACTGTGCCCTTCAGCCTGTGAACTCCTGGAGAGCATTGCTCCCGCTGTCGTAGAAGACATTTCACCTCCTCGCCACTTTGTTTTGCTTTGGATCAACCACTGGGAGACTCAGTTAGCCATGGGAGTGAAATTGCCCCTGGTTTCCTCACAACCTGTCAGTCTTTGTTAAATCAGACAAGGCTGAAAAATGGATTCTTTTTTGTCCCTGTCCAAATGTGGCAGCTGTTTAATTTCAATTAGCAAAGCTTGAAAAAGAATATTATGCCAGGACTAATTACAGCAGGAAGGGCTCCTTGCTCACCTCCACTCCCCCTCTTGACTGAGGATCTGCAGTGTCCCCCAGTAGGGCTATGAAGTTTGGGTTCTGGGAAATTCTGATGCCTGGGGCTTTGATGTAGCTCTCTTTTCAAACAAGTAATAGTTCAGGAAGCACAGGCTTCCAGGAAGGATTCATTTAACTTTTAAAGTCTAGAAATTAGCCGTACAAATCAGACTGTTGTGTATACCCAAACACCAACTTGTTCACGTCAAACTCTTGCTTTTTCCTTCTCTGTAAGTAGACTCTCTGCTTTCAAAGTTCCTCCTCTTCTGCTGGGGAACACTAACCTCCTTCTCCTCCATGAAACAAGTATTTGTTCTGGTTGACACATTAGAATCTCTACCAAGAAGCAAAAGAACCCCCTCCCTGCAACTTCTTAAGTTTCATTGCATCTGTCAAGGGTCCCCATGGGAAACAGAATTCACCACCCACCCACCCCCCAATGGTACAGATGAAGAGAATTTAAGGAAGGGGTTACTGACAGAGGAGGGGACAGGATTAAAAGAATAGTCAAGGATAGGTGGGTCACCCAGAGACTAGTAACAGCAGGAAGCTGCTACTACCCTTAGTTCAGTTCAGTTCAGTCGCTCAGTCGTGTGCAACTCTTTGCGACCTCATGGACTGCAGCACACCAGGCTTCCCTGTCCATTACCAACTCCCGGAGCTTGCTCAAACTCATGTTCATCGAGTCAATGATGCCGTCCAACCATCTCATCCTCTGTCTACTTACCTACTACCTACTACCTGTCTACCTACTACCTGTCTAGCTACTCAATAAATGCTCTTATATTACCTGAGTATAATTATTACAGTGTTAAAAATAATTGAACAAAGAGACATCACCAATTATTATTATAACGTGTAATATATAGTGATATTTCTTCACTCATCCCTTTGTATCTGTGAGGGATTGGTTCCAGGACCCCTCACAGATACCCAAATCCACCTCAAGTCCCTGATAAAATAAGGTAGTATTAGCATATAACCTAGGCACACCCTCCCCTATTCTTTATAGCTGTCCATCACCTTATTCACTTGGCCACCTCAGCTTACCTCCCCTATACTTTAAATCATCTCCAGGTCACCTGTATTACCTAATAAAATGTAAATGCTATGAAAATAGTTGTGAATACAATATAAATACTACATACATAGTTACTTTTTGGAACTTTCTGAAATTTTTGATATGCACTTGATTGAATATGAGGATCCTGAACCCAGGGGATTCAGAAAGCTGACTATATTTTATATATATATAAATACTATATATATACTATATATATATATACAGTATATATATATATATAAATACTATATATATATAGTATTACTGAGATATAATTGATATATAATATTGTGTAAGAGTAGTAATTTGATCATTTATATATTACAATATGATTATCACCATAGCATTGGGCTTCCCAGGTGGCACTGGTGGTAAAGTACCGTCCTGCCAATACAGGAGACATAAGGGACACAGGTTCGATCCCTGGTTCACTAAGATTCCCTGGAGGAGGATGTGGCAACACACTCCAGTATTCTTGCCTGGAGAATCCCATGGACAGAGAAACTTGGTGGGCTACAGTCCCTCAAAATTCTCAAAGTCTCTGATAAAATAAAGTCAAAGTCCCTCAAAAGTGCTCAAAATTCTCCAAGCCAGGCTTCAGCAATATGTGAACTGTGAACTTCCAGATGTGCAAGCTGGTTTTAGAAAAGGCAGAGGAACCAGAGATCAAATTGCCAACATCCACTGGATCATGGAAAAAGCAAGAGAGTTCCAGAAAAACATCTATTTCTGCTTTATTGACTCTGCCAAAGCCTTTGACTGTGTGGATCACAATAAACTGTGGAGAATTCTGAAAGAGATGGGAATACCAGACCACCTGACCTGCCTCTTGAGAAACCTATATGCAGGTCAAGAAGCAACAGTTAGAATGGGACATGGAACAACAGACTGGTTCCAAATAGGAAAAGGAGTCTGTCAAGGCTGTATATTGTCACCCTGCTTATTTAACGTATATGCAGAGTACATCATGAGAAACGGTGGACTGGAAGAAACACAAGCTGGAATCAAGATTGCTGAGAGAAATATCAATAACCTCAGATATGCAGATGACACCACCCTTATGGCAGAAAGTGAATAGGAACTAAAAAGCCTCTTGATGAAAGTGGAGAGTGAAAAAGTTGGCTTAAAGCTCAACATTCAGAAAACAAAGGTCATGGCATCTGGTCCCATCACTTCATGGGAACTAGATGGGGAAACAGTGGAAACAGTGTCAAACTTTATATTTTGGGCTCCAAAATCACTGCAGATGGTGGTTGCAACCATGAAATTAAAAGACGCTTACTCCTTGGAAGAAAAGTTATGACCAACCTAGATAGCATATTGAAAAGCAGAGACATTACTTTGCCAACGAAGGTCTGTCTAGTCAAGGCTATGGTTTTTCCAGTGGTCAAGTATGGATGTGAGAGTTGGACTGTGAAGAAAGCTGAGCGCCGAAGAATTGATGCTTTTGAACTGTGGTGTTGGAGAAGACTCTTGAGAATCCCTTGGACTGCAAGGAGATCCAACCAATCCATTCCAAAGGAGATCAGCCCTGGGATTTCTTTGGAAGGAATGATGCTAAAACTGAAACTCTAGTACTTTGGCCACCTCATGCGAAGAGTTGACTCATTGGAAAAGACTCTGATGCTGGGAGGAATTGGGGGCAGGAGGAGAAGGGGACGACAGAGGATGAGATGGCTGGATGGCATCACCGACTCGATGGACATGAGTCTGAGTGAACTCCGGGAGTTGGTGATGGACAAGGAGGCCTGGCGTGCTGCGATTCATGGGGTCGCAAAGGGTCAGACATGACTGAGTGACTGAACTGAAACTGAACAGTCCATAGGGTCACAAACAGTCAGACACAACTGAAGCAGCTTAGTATGTACACATAGAATTATCGAACACCTCCATCATGTCCCATAATGTTATCATTTCTTTTTTGTAGTAAGAGCATTTAAGATCTAGTTTCTTAGCAATTTTGAAGTATATCATACAGCATTATTAAGCATAATCCCTTTTCTTCTACTTATTTTACACAATGACAATTATTGTTGTTCAGTCACCCAGTCGTGTCCAACTCTTTGCAACGCCATGGACTGCAGCATGCCAGGCCTCCCTGTCCCTCACCATCCCAAAGTTTGCCCAAGTTCATGTCCATTTTATCGGTGATGCCATCCATCCATCTCATCCTCTGATCCCCTCTTCTCCTTCTGCCCTCAATCTTTCCCAGCATCAGGGACTTTTCCAGTGAATCAGTTGTTTGCATCAGATGATCAAAATACTGGAGCTTCAACTTTAGCATCAGTCCTTCCAATGAGTACTTAGGGTTCGTTTCCTTTAAGATTGACTGGTTTGATCTCCTTACTGTCCAAGGGACTCTCAGGGGTTTTCTCCAGCATCACAGTTCAAAGGCATCAGTTTTTTGGAGCTCTGCCTTCTTTACTGTCCAGCTTTCACAGCCGTACATGACCACTGGGAAGACCATAGCCTTGACTGTATGGACCTTTGTCGGCAGAGTGATGTCTCTGCTTTTCAACACATTGTCTAGGTTTGTCATAGCTTTCCTGCCAAGAAGCAAGCATCTTCTGAATTCATGGCTGCAGTCACCATCCACAGTGATTTTAGAGCCCAAGAAGAAATCTGTCACTACTCCCACCTTTTCCCCTTCTGTTTACCATGAAGTAATCGGGCCTGATGCCATGATCTTAGTTTTTTTAATATTTAGTTTAAAGCTGGCTTTTTCACTCTCTCCCTTCATCCTCAATAAGAGATTCTTTGGTTCCTCTTGGTGAACTATAACAATTAATTATACTCAAATAATCTAACAAGAGCAATGATTGAGCACCTTTTCTAATATGATAATAATATAGAGTAATGTGTGAGGTATCAAGGTAAATCAATGAGTAGGTCTCAGCCAGAGAGGACCCTCTGTTAAATAAAAGAAAAAACTCTCAGAAAACTGAGTTTTGCCCTTAGAGAAACATTTTTATCCAAATTTTATACTTTGCTTTCCTTTGGCTGCACAATTTTGATTTCTCAAGGAGTTAATACTTTCTAATGTTTAACTTTCTCTCCCTAAGTTGTATCTACTTTTAAAATAAACCTTTGTTTAAAAGTCTTTCATCTAGCTAATTTCTCAAAATGAAGCTCCTAGATGAAGAGTCCACCAGTTTCATATAGCATAGGGGAAAATCAAGGTTGGTGCATCTCCAGGGAGCTGCCTTGTCTCTGCTTGGCTTTTCACACCTTCTCAAGTTCTCATGACCCTTGCACTCATTTAATTTCACCTGATTTCCTACATCATCCCTTCTTTGGCTGTATTATCATCTTAATGTATTATCCCTTTTAGAGAGTTAAAAACATGGAAAACAAACCTGAATCTTCTTGCAGTAGTGCATTGTAGCTGCCAGTTTTGCCTTCTTAGTACACATTACAGTCCTTTAATCCATATACAGAATTTCTTCCTACTAAAATTTTGTGTTGCTGCTCTAAATATGGATGCAAGTTCTGTTAGCTCTGTAATCAGGAAAAGTAACTTGATTTGTGCGGTATAATTTCTTAATAAAGAAATGCTGTATAAAAAAAGTAAAATAAAAGTAGAGACAGTGGAGTCAGAGAGAGATGACAGTCAAAGCGCAAGTTTGGCCAGGTCCAGTATGCATATGAGTTTCTGGATGCAAGTGCTATTTGAGAGGCATTTGTTTGGTCTTTTTGGAGATGTTAAGTGGCAAGAGGAGAGAAATTCAGTTTCCAGGAAGAAGGCTCATCAGGACTGAGTGGCCAGGCTCAGCTAGCTATGTGGGACCTATTTAAGAGCAGAGATGGGGTAGAGGAAACATGGAACTCAGATTCTAGAAAATTTTCCAGCAAAATTTCAAAAAGAGTTTTATCTCTACTTAGCCTTAAGGTATTGCAGTCTGAATTCCTTTCTTGAAAGCATTGTGCTCTCTCTCGCTCGCTCTCTCTCACTCTCTTGCCACCTGGTCCATCTGATAAAACTGCAGATTCACCCTTTGCTCCTTCTGACCCATCTAACATTCATGCTTGAAATGTGTATTTCCCTGTGCTTAAATAAATGCCAAGGCAGTCATCATGGTGGTAAGAAACAGATCCATTTTGCATCGATGACGAAAATCCACAGATAGCATGGAAAAATTAACTTTGATTATTTTGGTAAGCAGTGTGCACCTTTATCCACAACACATTTCAAATCATGGGCTGAATTCTTCCTCTGCCCCCGATCATTTCTGAACCACCTGCTTCTGCCAAGAGTTGACTGCCAAAAATGCAAACAAACTTAAACTTAACTTTGGCCAATATGCTTAGAATAGAAAATTGTGTATTCATCTTAATAACCTTCTGGGAGGCCAGGGCGGGTTAGGGGAGATGGAGACAATGAATGTCTGTGTGAATTAGCAAAGAAAAGTCATGTTAAAAGATCTTCTCCATCATGTAAATAAATCTTGGTTGACCTGGCTGCCCCTTCAGGTTAGCATGTGATTTTTCTCCTTCTTTGGGCTGCCAGCATTCCCAAAGGTGAAGTCGCTCAGTCGTGTCTGACTCTTTATGACCCCGTGGACTGTAACCTACTAGGCTTCTCTGTCCATGGGATTCTCCAGGCAAGAATACTGGAGTGGATTGCCATTTCCTTCTCCAGGGGATCTTCCCGACCCAGGGATCAAACCCAGGTCTCTCGCATTGGAGGCAGACGCTTTAACTTCTGAGCCACCAGGGAAGCCCAAGTAGGTGGTTATGTCTTCCTACTTCCTTTTCCCCAACACCCATTCCTTATTTAGTTCCCAAAAAGCTGACTCCATGACACTTGTGATGGTTAATTTTGTGTGTCAACTTGTCTGGGCCACGGAGTGCCCAGACATTTGGTCAAATATTATCCTGGCCATGTGAAAGTGTTTCTGGATGAGATTAACATTTTTTTAAAAGTTATTCATTTATGTTATTTATTTGCCTGTGCCAGGCTTAGTTGCAGTATGCAGGATCTTTACTTGAGGCATGAGAACTCTTAGTTGTCACATATGGGATCTAGTTCCCTGACCAGGAATCAAACCCAGGCTCCCTGCATTGGGAGTACAGAGTCTCAGCCACCTGGACCACCAGGAAGTCCCGAGATTAACATTCGAATCCATACACTGAGTAAAGCAGGTTATCTTCCCCAACATGGGTGGTGGTGGTAGTTTTAGTTAGTCGGTCGTGTCTAACTCTGTGCAACCCCATGGACCAGGCACCTCTGTCCATGGGATTTTCCAAGCAAGAATACAGGAGTGGGTCACCATTCCTTCCCTATGGGATCTTCCCAATCCAAGAATCTAACCCAGGTCTCCTGCTGTACAGGCAGATTCTTTGCCACTGAGCCACCAAGGCCTCATCCAGTCAACTGAGGGCCTGAATAAATACAGTCTGAGTAAGAGGGAATCCCTGCCTGAGCTGGGACATTGGTCTTTTCCAACCTTCAGACTCAGAAACATCTGCTCCTCTTGGGTCATTATGAAAGCATATTGGCTTTCAAATTAGAACTTTTACCATCTGCCAACATCCGCTGGATCATGGAAAAAGCAAGAGAGTTCCAGAAAAACATCTATTTCTGCTTTATTGACTATGCCAAAGCCTTTGACTGTGTGGATCACAATAAACTGTGGAAAATTATGAAAGAGATGGGAATACCAGACCACCTAACCTGCCTCTTGAGAAATCTGTATGCAGGTCAGGAAGCAACAGTTAGAACTGGACATGGAACAACAGACTGGTTTCAAATATGAAAAGGAGTACGTCAAGGCTGTATATTGTCACCCTGCTTATTTAACTTCTATGCAGAGTACATCATGAGAAAGGCTGGGCTGGAAGCACAAGCTGGAATCAAGATTGCTGAGAGAAATATCAATAACCTCAGATATGCAGATGACACCACCCTTATGGCAGAAAGTGAAGAAGAAATAAAGAGCCTCTTGATGAGAGTGAAAGAGCAGAGCTAAAAAGTTGGCTTAAAGTTCAACATTCAGAAAACTAAGATCATGGCATCTGGTCCCATCACTTCATGGGAAATAGATGGGGAAACAGTGGAAACAGTGTCAGACTTTATTTCTTTGGGCTCCAAAATCACTGCAGATGGTGACTGCAGCCATGAAATTAAAAGACGCTTACTCCTTGGAAGAAAAGTTATGACCAACCTAGATAGTATATTCAAAAGCAGAGACATTACTTTGCCGACTAAGGTCCATCTAGTCAAGGCTATGGTTTTTCCAGTGGTCATGTATGGATGTGAGAGTTGGACTGTGAAGAAGGCTGAGCACCGAAGAATTGATGCTTTTGAACTGTGGTGTTGGAGAAGACTCTTGAGAGTCTCTTGGACTGCAAGGAGATCCAACCAGTCCATTCTGAAGGAGATCAGCCCTGGGATTTCTTTGGAAGGAATGATGCTAAAGCTGAAGCTCCAGTACTTTGGCCACCTCATGCGAAGAGTTGACTCAGAAAAGACTCTGATGCTGGGAGGGATTGGGGGCAGGAGGAGAAGGGGACAACCGAAGATGAGATGGCTGGATGGCATCACAGACTCGATGGACATGAGTCTGAGTGAACTCCGGGAGATGGTGATGGACAGGGAGGCCTGGCGTGCTGCGATTCATGGGGTTGCAAAGAGTCGGACACGACTGAGCGACTGAACTGAACTGAATTCCCAATTCTCAGGTCTTTGGGCTTAGACTTACACATCAACTTCTCTGGGTCTCCAGCTTGCCAGCTGCAGGCCTTGGGGCTTCTTGGCCTCTGATTCCTTATAATAAATCTCTTTAGTAAATGCATGCACACACACAAATATACACATACACTATTGCTTCTATTCCCCTGGAGAACCCTGACTAACACAGCACCACTGAAGCCATACTTTCAGATGTCACCAGTGCTCTGTTCCTGTCTGGTTCTATGGGCTGATCTCCATGCTCACCCCTGTTGATGCTGACACTCACTGGTCTGCCCACCTGTCGAGGTCCTCCTTCCTCTCCTTTTCTCTTGATTCTCAGTCCTTTTCTCATAACTTTCTCCAGTTCTCACCACTGCAGATCCCATTTCTCTACTTAATCATAACCCTCAGTTGTCCTCTACCTTCAGCACAGTATCTCCTGCCACCTATTAGCCATTGTTCCTCAGTACTCCCATCTCATCTAAAACTCAGTATCTGAATCTTCTTTCCCTTAAAATCATTCTTTTCTCCTCTTAACTCTTACTGTGGCTGAATACCTCTGTGTCTGCTTCCCCTACCCCAGGATCCAATAATCACCAAGTCTTGTTAGTTTTTCCTTTCCTGTGCAGACACGCCCTCTTTTCTTTCCCTCTGCTTCAACCCTAGCCCAGCCCTCATCCCCACATGCCACAGCTTTCCTAGTGGCCTCCCTGCCTCAGTCTCCTCTGCTTCTTCATCCTGCACACCACTGCCAGATGGAATATAGCAGAACATTATTTCACCACGTCTGTCCCCTCCTCGGTGACCTCCAGTGACTCAAGGCAAAGCCCAGACTTTGTTCCTGAGCCTCACAGCCTCTCCACCATCTAACACACATTTCTAGTGTGGTTCTCAGGATAAAATAGAACTCCAGGCATTGGAGCCATGTTGCATAGTACTGCCCTCCTGATACACTCTGTACTCCTTCTAACACTGAAAAATATAGAATGTAAATGACCTATACTTTCCAGTTCAAAGTCCCCTTCCTTCATGCATTTTAAAAATATTTATTTGGCTGTGCCAGTTCTTAGTTGCATACCAGTATCTCTGATCTTTGCTGCAACATGTGAGCTCTTGTAGCATGTGAGATCTAATTCCCCCACCAGGGATTGAACCTGGTCCCCTTGCATTAGGAGTGTGATGTCTTAGCCACTGGACCACCAGGGAAGTCCCCATGCATTGTTTTTAAACTTTGAAATTACATACAATCTGGGCAAAAATATGATTTACAAGAAGTTCACTGTAAAACATTAGGCAGATAAACGTTTCCAACCTGCCTTGCATTTCTTACCATTAGCTACAATCATCATGGTTGCTGCACTCAGATGAGGCAGTGATAACGGCATGAACTCTCAACCCAAACTCCCTGGGTTTGAATCCCAGCTCTACCACCTACAGGCTGTGTGTGCTCAGTCACTCAGTCATGCCCGACTCTCTGCGACAACCAGGCTGTAGCCCACCAGGCTCCTCTGTCCATGGAATTTTCCAGGTAAGAGTACTGGAGCAGGTTGCCATTTGCTTCTCCAGAGGATCTTCCTGACCCAGGGATCGAGCCCCTGTCTCCTGTGGCTCCTGCATTAGCAGATGGATTCTTTACCACTGGTGCCACGACTTGGGCAAATCCCTTAACCTTTTAGAACCTCAGTTTCATCATCTGCAAGATGGAAATAGCAATAATCACATTCATAGGACTGTTTCAAGGCTTTATAGAAAGTGGTTGCTTGCATGCAGCTAAGTCACTTCAGTCATGTGAAGTCTTTGCAAAAATGGTTAGGCCAGTGTAAATGCTCACAATAAAGGCTGAGCTTTAGCACTCAGCACATTGTTGTTGCTGTTGGTGAGCTGCCAATGCAGGACTGGAATTACCCCATGCTTCCCTCCTGGAATGCCAGTTTTACAGCCTGGAATAAGTGGGCATGCTGCTGCCCCCCATCTTGGCTCACCTTCAAAAGTTGTAAGTATGTGCAGGTCATAGAGACCTCCTACCTGGAGGTGTCTCTGCTTCTGTCTGTCAGACGCTCTATAAGGACTATTGCATGCATTCTCATTCCAACCTCGCAATCACCCATAGCATGAAACTGAGGCTCTCAGAGACTTGGTTATGTGCCTAAGGCTACATAGCTAGGATTTTGAGCTGAGATCTAGCTGTGCTTTTTCTCTTGTACCTCTCTGATTTTTTTCTGTCTCTGTCATACCATCCAAGTCACTCTCATTCATTTACCCAGACCCCTCCACTTCATCTTCCAATAACAAATTGTTATCTAGTCTGTACATCTATTTATTTTTAGTTGATTCAAACAGAGGAAAGCAGTGAGATGTCTTTTCTGCCTCTCTGGTTGTTGTATTTGAAGATTCCACCTTCCTAAGCAGTGGCCCTAGAGCAGCAGAAAAAGACGAGACCGAGGCCTTCAGGCACCGGATCCTTCTAAAGCTTTCCTGCTTGTATTATACCATGGGGCATCAAGGGTGACAGGCAGGGCATTGAGACTGAGCTGCCGCGGCTCCAGTTTAATTGTTCTCATGACAAGCAGGCTCAGAGAAGCAATGAGAATAAGAAAAACATCCCTGGACTTCAATGTTAAGGTCGAAGTCTGAGAGCAGTCTTCCTGGTTGTGCTGAGGTCCTCAGTGAAGTCATCACCATGACCTGAAGATGGATATGAATTCTGCTGTAGAAATTGTGCTTACTTGTTTTTGCAGCTCAAATGGCATGATTACCCCAACATTAGCAAAGGGAAGAGGTTTACAATCATTCCACGCAGCATTACAAGGGCATGCGGTGCGGTCTGAGGAAGCCTGTTTCTGCTGTGCTGAAACTGTACTGTCATTACCGATTTAGTCAGGATAAGATCAACTAAGCTGAAGTAAGTAACAAACCCTGAAATCTAGCGGCTTAATACAACAAAAGCTTCTTTCTTTTTCATGCAAAGTCTGAACATTAGGACTCCTCTGGGGACTGCCTTGGGGATCTGGCTTCCTCAGTTTAGGGACATCGCCATCTCAACAGAAGGCTTCCAGAGTGACCATGGCAGGAAGGGAGAGAACACGGAGGTGGCACACGGACTGTCAAACACTGCAGCCTAGAAGTGACGTGTCATGTCCACACATATTTTGGAGGCTGGAACTCGTCACATGACCCTTCCTACTTGCAGATGGGCGGAGGAGTGTCATCTCCTCGGTGACTAGGAAGGAGAGGAGAACAGGATATGAAGCACACTAGTAACCACTACCGTATATTTCCATGAGAAGCTACCAGAAATATGAAAACAAGAGTTCTCCAAACTTGTCCTGCTGAGAATGCACTTTTTTAATTAACTACTTGTTAAACTACAAAAGTAACACATTTTCATGGTTAAAAAAATAATTCAAAATGCATGGGAAGATACCAGGCGAAAAGGAATATTTCCCCTCCTATCTTACTTTTGCCCTCTCCTTCCCATCCTTCCAAGAAGTTTCTTACATATCTTTCCTGCTATTCTGTTTTTATGCAACAGTATGTCTTAGATAGTTTCATATCAAAACGCATAGAGCTACCACCTTCTTTTAAATCCTTACATGAATTTAGTAAAAATGGCTGAACAGCCCCTTTGGGTTTTTTCTCATTTCTTGGTCTCATAAACAATGTTTTCTTTGCATAGTTTAGTTGATACTGTACATCCTAAGAGAAATTTTTACACATAGAATGCAAATTCAGAGGGTATAGGCATTTAAAATTTTGAAATCTACTGCCAAATTGCCCTCTCTAAAGATGATGTGCACCAGCTTGTACATAGGTGTACCTGCTATTTATATATTGATGATATTAAGAAAACTTTCTGGATTTTCTTAGACATGACAATGACAGTTTTTAAGTTCTTTATTTATCAGCAATAATTACTGAAGTATTTGTAGAAGAAATGATCTGATGACAAATTTGCTTTTTTAAAAAGCTAAAGCACAGACATGTAGATCAATGCAGCAGAATAGAGAGCCCAGAAATAAATTCCCAAGTATATGGTCAATTAATCTATGACAAAGAGAGCAAGAAAATGCAATGGGGGGAAAGAGTTCTTCAGTAAAATAGTGTTGGGAAAACTGGACAGCTACATGCAACAGAATCAAGCTGGTCTGCTTTCTCAAACCGTATACAAAAATAAAATGGATCAAAGACTTAAACCGGAAGTTATAAAACTCCTGGAAGAGAACATAGGCAGTATATTCTTTGACATGGATCTTAGCAATAATTTTTTAAGCAATATTTTTCTTTAATCTATCTCCTCAAGCAAGGGAAACAAAAGTAAAAATAAACAAATGGGAGTACATCAAACTAAAAAAACTTTTACACAGTAAAGTGCACCATTGACAAAACGTAAAGACAGCCTACTGAATGGGAAAAGATATTTGCAAATGATATATCTTATAAGGGATTAATATCCAAAGTCACAAATAGCATGTACAACTCAACATCAAAAAAAATAAACACTCAATTAAAAAATGGACTGAAAACCTGAAGGCATATTTTTCCAAACAAGGCATACAGTTGGCCAACAGACTTGTGAAAAGGTGTTCAACATAACTTATAATCCGGGAAATGAAAATCAAAACCACAGTGAGGGCTTCTCTGGTGGCTCGGTAGTAGAGAATCTGCCTGCCAATGCAGGAGATACAATTTCAGTCCCTGATCTGGGAGGATCTCACATGCTGCGGAGCACTGAGCCCATGAGCTACAACTACTGAGTCTGTGCTCTAGAGACTGGAAGCTGAAGCTACGGAAGCCCTCGCAGCAAGAGAAGCGATGAAAAGCCCAAGCACCGCAACTAGAGAAAAGCCCGTGCAGCAATGAAGACCCAACACAGCCAAAAATAAATTGATCAAATTATTAAAGAAAAACACAGTGAAATATCACCTCACATCTCTCCAGAATGGCTATTACCAAAAAGACAAAGAATAACAAATGTTGCAAGGATGTGAAGAAAATTAAAAATAGAACTACCATATTATCCAGCAGCTTCACTTCTGGATACTTATTGAAAGAAAACAAAATTACTAATGTGAAAAGGTATACCACAATATTCCTCGCAGCATTGTTTACAAGAGCCAAGATATGGGAGCAACCTAAACATCTGGTGAGTGGATAAAGAAGATGTGGTATATACATTCAATGGAATGTTACTCAGCCATTTCATAAAATGAAATCTTGCCATCTACGACAACATGGACGGACCTAGAGGATACCATCTAAATGAAATAAATCAGACAAAGACAAATACTGTGTGATTTCACTTATATGTGGAATCTAAAAATCAAAACAAAACAGAAGCAGACTTAGAACAAACGAGTGGTTGCCAGAGGGGAGGGCATTTGGGGGTTGGGCAAATATGTGACAAGGATTAAGAGGTATAAACTTTTGATTATAAAATAAATAAGCTCCTGAGATGTAATGTGTAGCATAAGGAATATTGTCAGTAATATTGTAACAACTTTGTCTGGAAAGAAATGGTTACTAGACTTATTGTGGTGATCACTCATTTCCTAATATTATGTAAATGTTAAATCACTATATAGTTCACCTAAATCTAACATAATATTTTACGGCAAATATATTTCAATTGTATAAATAAACAAATGAATATTTTAAAGATTAAAAAGACTCAAACAAAACAAGTGGACTAGGAATGGATGAAACAAGAATGGCAAACTATTTATTGATCATTGTTGAAGTGGGTGATTCATTATACTCTTCTCTGACTCTTCTGTATATTTTATATTTTCCATAATAAAACATTAATTCTTTAGGTTGACTCTAAGAGGAGAAGTGTAAGGCCCTCATCCCAGCACATTATTAACTTCCTGATTAAATTCAGATGGGCCTGGATGAGACCACATCTCACACAGTCAGCCAGTCAGGAAGAGTTGGAGGAAGATAAAGACTCAGGACAAGTAAGAAACTAGAGTTGAAAGAGAAGGAGGAGGAAGTTGAAAAATGAGAGAGGTTGCTATCCTCTCCGTCCTCCCCTTTAGACGAATCACCCAGAAGCTCCTGCTTTCAAGGGTGTAGGCCTGCTACACCTGGGCTTCTAAGACTGTGCACAGCAAGGGAGGGTACACGCAGTGGGTAAGGAGAGAGGAGCAGGGTGAGTAGGAAGAAAGTGAAAAGCTCACCGAATGTGTAGCGCCTCCTCCAGTGGAGCCATTTACTCTGAGGGGGAAGGCCCTGCGCTTTCCACTCAGAATTCCAGATTCAGATCCCTCCCTGAATCAAGCCAGTGTGCTTGTCTTCCCAGAAGTCCACCCAAAATTGTTTGCAGATCAGCCAGAACCAAGCCAGTATTAAGATGATTCCCCTAGTGCCACTAAACTATGACCATGGATATATGACTATGTGCCTAAATCTGTGTGCCCAGCAGGAAAAAAGAAATAGTATATGTGAGAGAATTCAGAAAGAGGAAACTATTTTTTAGGTAAGAACATAAGCACTTAGCAGAGTGAAACCAAGTGTGAGTGTGGTCAGTGATTATATCCTCCTCTGGCAAGTCCCTGATGGCTCAGATGGTAAAGAATCTGCCTGTAATGCAGGATACCTGGGCTCGATCCCTGGGTCAGGAAGATCCCTTGGAGAAGGGAATGGCAACCCACTCCAGTATTCTTGCCTGGAGAATCCCATGGACAGAGGAGCCTGGCGGGCCACAGTCCATGTGGTCACAAAGAGCCAGACACAACTGAGGGACTAACACTTACACACTTTCTGGCAAGTTCACTGAAGAAGTGACTAAATCTAAGAACTGGTTTCTCTCAGGATCTGAAACCCTGATCTCTAAGAATTCTATGAAAAAGATCACTGTAAGTGAAAGGGCCCTACATGAACCCTCTTAGAACTTCATGAACGGGAAGCACTCCACAGACAGAGGACCACGTGTTGGTCCAGAGCAAACACTGTGCTCTGTGTCTGCCACATTGATCCCAGTCCTGTCCTAGCATCATACCCTTTCCTGTATGTGTAGCAAGAGCTATCAAAGTGGCCAATACTAGGATGTGTTGGGATCAGCATACCCACAGCAGTCCAGGATGCCCACAGGAGGTGGTTTTCATCCTTGACATCCAAGTCTAGTTTGACATACACTCGTGGTTGCTGTAGAAGATGCCACAGAGAGGGGGAAAGTGTCTTGATGAGAACGTGATTATCCTTTCCAAAAGGAATCATCCATTCAGTGCCAATTCATGGGAGGAGATCCACTCAACACGTAGCCAAACAATTCTTCTAGCGACTTTCTGCCTCTCTGCTCCCACAGCCCTGCACTTCAATGGGGCAAGATGTTGGAAGAATCATTTGCTTCTAAAGAGTCAGGTCACTTTTTTAAATTATGAAAATGAGTGTTTGAAAACTGGTCCCCTGTTTATAGAATCATCGATGAAGCTTCCACTTCTCTGTCTTTCTCTTAAGCTTTAAACCTGGTCCTTGGCCAGAAAGACAAACTCCCAGCCCACTAAATACCAGAATGACATCCACAGCGTTCTGACCTGCTGTGACAGAATGAACAGTTAATACAGACTGGCCTGTGTGCCAGTTAGAACAGTATGGACTCTTACGTTGCACCCTCCACTACAGCAGCCAGTAGCCACTATGGCTCCTTCAAGTTACATTCATTAAAGTTAAACAAAATTTTAAAATTCCATTCTTCATCCACACTAGCCATGTTTCAAGTGGTCCAAAGTCACCTATCCTAGGGACTATCACACTGGACAGTGCAGATCTAGAACATTTCCACCATCACAGAAAGCTATGGGGCAAATTTACTCCTCTCACACCATCATTTAAATCAGCATGAGGCCTTTGAAGGGCCCCAAAATCCATGTAAAAATAAATGATGAAAAAAAAATCATCAATTGGTTGCTTGCCAGGGAGCATAGCTAGGCACAGACCCTCTCCTCTGGTCTTTCCTTCCTGTTTTGAATGTTATCATGTGTCTCCCAGGGGTGGGGGTTCTCAGGATCTGCCAAAATGATTCAGATTCTGCTCTTAAAGGACTAACAGTCTGGTTCAGGAGATAAGAACTGTACAGAAGTAACAATAATACCAGGAGAAAGTGATCGTTTCTTTGGAGAAGTGTGCTGACTGTTCACGGAGTTCAGAGAAGCAAAAACTACTTCCAGCTCAAGAAAAGAAGTGGCTGTCAAAGCAGGAGTAATGTGGTGGTGAAGGAAGCACTCCTGAGCTGGAGGAAGGGCCTGGGCAGAGGCACAGAGGGAGAGAGATTCTTCCCTTGGCAGAACGCTATCCTCCTCCCTCCCAGCCTCCAGCCTGAGGTGGACCCCTGCCGGCTAGCTGATTACCTCCTCGCACCCCCACCAAGCAGTGGGGGGAAGCGTGTCTGGCCCAGTTGCCCTCTGTTTTGATTAAGGGTCAGTCATAGAGAAGAGAATTCACTCTAGCAAGTCAAAGCAGGATATTAAATGATTTACAAAATTACCAGCGAAGCCAAAGACACAGACACTAGGTGGTGTTTTCAAGAGTGACTCTGAGCACCAGACCACAGAAGAGACTGCTGTCTGGTTTGTGACCAGGAAGCCACCATAATCAGGAAGCCATACAGTGAGGAACCGGCCACCATGGGAAACCCCAACACAGTGGCAGTGGTGCCCCTGGAGAAACTGGCCCCAGAGAACACGGGCTTCCGCCGCCCCATGCCACCTTCTGTGTCTCATGCAGGGTCATCTAAGTGGCAGGACTTAAATCACATTCAAAACCTTAGGTGAAAAACACCTGGTAAATAAAAAATAGTATGGAAAATAATGGTTGCTAGTTTTCCAGGCTCTGAAGCACAGGGAAGGAATGTTGGAAAAAGTGGGAATTCATTCCACCTCCAACTTTCCACAGCCTCATACACCCAGTGATGGGAGACTTAATGGCCAGTCATACCGCCTGATGATTAGAACAACTCTCAAAGGTCAGAAACTAAGACCTTTGGGAAGACTGCCAAAAGCAGAAAGCAGGCGGCAACGCTCATATAATCACATTAACAGGGAAGAAAAATCTAGAAAAACTTTAAGGCAGCTGCTTTCCAGGTGGTGCTAGAGGTAAAGAATCCGCCTGCCAATGCAGGAGACATGGGTTCAATCCCTAGGTCAGGAGGATCTCCTAGAGGAGAGCATGGCAACCTACACCAGTACCCTTGCCTGGAGAATCCCATGGACAGAGGTACCTGGTGGACTATGGTCCATGGGGTTGCAAAGAGTCGGACATGACTGAGTGACTGAGCATGCATGCATGGGAGTCCTTTAAAAATCAAGAGTTCTAGAACCATGCAACCTCTTTGTTTGGATGTAGCCGCTGTGATTTCTAGTTTTTTGCAAAGAACCACAGGAACTGGTACAACATCTCACCCAGCCACACACTGATGAAGACTGAGGGAGGCTATTTTTAGGGTGAATTTCCAAGTCTGAAAAATGCTAGCAGGAAGCTGGCACCCAGCTCCTGGTTTTGTTAGTCATATCAGTCCCTGCTGAGGAAAGCAAACAGCAGGTAACTGTAGAACACACCTGTCTATAGCAGCTGTTTGATGTTAGCAGGCTTTGATTGTCAACTGAGCAATTTGCTTAGAATTTGGAAACAAAGGAAGGAGACTGTCAAGAGCTGGAGGAGCAGGTGACATGTAGCATGCCTACATGCTCCCAGCAGTCAGGAGGAGGACGCGGGAGTGAGAGATTGGCACCAGAGGTGGTGCACTTAGGGGACTGACAGCCTCCCGTGGGGAAGTAATGGGATCTCTGCAACAAAGTGCCAACTCCCTCTTCCAATAAAGCCTTGATGTCACTAAAGACGGTGTTACTAGGGAACAGTTCTAACAAGTATCAAGGTCGGACCTAGGGGAGGAAACGTGCATGGGTAAACAACAGTAAGAACTCCAGAAGGATGCCAGCCAAAAGGGTCTATAGCTTATAGCAATTGATTTATTACTTTTTAAAAAGCATCTCAACCTGCCTGTCTGTCCTTCAAGATCCAGCTCAAGATGCATATCAATTCATTCATTCATTCATTCATTCAAGAATATCTACTCAACTTATATCACACCATGCTAACCAAGGTGTCCACGGGGAGATAAATGAAAGAGACAATCTTCTCTAAAGCAACTTTTCTCTAATAGAGAGGTAAGACTCAAAAAAGTAACTCCAGTACAGGGAAGCAGGTGAAATAAAGTTATGTGAACATTTGAGGTTGAGATAGTTTACTTCACTTTGGTGAAGGGAAATGAGGAGAAAGATCTGGGAAACCTTCCTGGAAGAAGAAACCTCCGTGAAAGCCTTCAGGTGCAGCCCTGTATTTGGGGTTCAGCCTCTCCAAACAACCAGAGCACCTTGTCGCTGAGCTAGTACCTATGGTGTAAATTTAGTGGTCTGTCAATATATCTATTCTTCTAGTTATGTCTGATCTAAATAATGCACTTTGAGTGTTTATTCATATGCTGTTCCGTCAATAAGTTGTGTCCGACTCTGCGACCTCATGGACTGCAGCATGCCAGTCTTCCTTGTCCTTCACACTCTCCTAGAGTTTGCTCAAATTCATGTCCATTGAGTCAGTGATGCCATCCAACCATCTCATTCTCTGCTGCCCCCTTCTCCTTTTGTCTTCAATCTTTCCCAGCCTCAGGGTCTTTTCCAATGAGTCTGCTCTTCATATCAGGTGGCCAAAGTATTGGAGCTTTGGCTTCAGCAGCAGTTTTCCCAATGAATATTCAGAGTTGATTTCCTTTAGAATTGACTAGTTTGATCTCCTTGCAGTCCAAGGGACTCTCAAGCATCTTTTCCAGCACCTCACTTTCAAAGCATCAGTTCTTCAGCACTCAGCCTTCTTTATGGTCCAACTCTCACATCCATACATGACTACTGGAAAAACCGTAGCTTTGACTATATGGACCTTTCTCTGCTTTTTAAAATGCTCTCTAGGTCTGTCATAGCTTTCCTTACAAGGAAAATTCATGGCTGTAGTCACTGTCCACAGTGATTTTGGAGCCCAAGAAAATAAAATCTGTGACTGCTTCCACTTTTTCCCCTTCTCTTTGCTATGAAGTGATGGAACTGGATGCTATGATCTTCACTTTTTAATGTTGAGTTTTAACTCAGCTTTTTCACTCTCTTCTTTCACCCTCATCAAGAGGCTCTTTAGTTCCTCTCCACTTTCTGCCATTCGAGTGGTATCATCTGCATATCTGAGGTTGTTTATATTTCTCCCAGCAATCTTGATTCCAGTTTAGCCATCTAGTTGACAATTAATAAATACATTAAATAATATATTAATATACTATATTAATATTAATATATTGATAAATTATTTATTTTCTGACATGAGAATGAACCCCAGAGGGAAAGAAAAATGTTGTGATGGAATATCAGCTGGAAACGCAGGACAAGCCCTGGACAAACTTCAGTGTTAAGGATTGGTATTGGCAGCTTTGCTTGAATTCTTTATTATTATTTGTTTTAGAGCCAGTCCCTTCTGTACTCTGGAAGAGTGCTCACTGTCATGTTGGAGAGAATTGCTCTAAAAATCGCTATTTGTTTCTAACTATGACAAACAGAGGAGGCACACATGATTCTAACTGAATTAAAAACCAGATGTCATGTGGGAAGTGTTGAAGATCTTTCTAACAACTGTTGGGAATGAGGAGTATCTATAATGAAAATGTGGACATGGTACTTTTGACTGTTACACCTCTCAAACTCCAATCTAAATTTAAATCCAAATGCTCTGTTCTAAGGGTATAAAATTTGAACTGAAATTAGCACCTCATCACCCTCACAAGGGGAAACCTGAAAACTGACCCAAAGCCCAGTGTTAGCTTTCCCATCAGACCCTTCCAGGTCATTGCTGAAGCATCACTGGAAAAGAGCTGGAAAAGCAAAGATGCCCTCACAATTCTGTGACAGTCTGGGGAGCTCTGTGAATCCATCCCACAGGTAGGGTGGGGACAAGGAGTTCTTCAGACTATGAAACAGAAAGTGGAGGCGCGATGAGTGGACAGTCGTCCAGAGGATTGGAATGCAGCTAAAGCACCCAGTGTGTGCATGCTGTCGCCTCAGTCATGTCCAGCTCTTTGCGACCCCGTGGACTATTGCCCGCCAGGTTCCTCTGTCCACAGGATTCTCCAAGCAAGAATACCGGAGTGGGTTGCCATGCCCTCCTCCAGGGGATCTTCCTGACCCAGAAATCGAACCCAGGTCTCATTATATCTCCTGCCTTGGCAGGTGGGTTCCCAGAGACCCCACCAAGGACACTCTCCACGTGCGTCACCAGCAGCATGCAGAATTGGGGCCCATAGCCTACTCCCCACTTCCCCAGGCATCCTGCCATCACCCAAGCCCTGATGAAGAATGCCCGGCTAAGACAGGAGCTGTTTCCTTCAGGCAAAGCCCATCACTAAATGAACTGTTTCTTGCTTCCCGAATGCAGAAGAGGCAGGATGAAAGTGCAGGGTATGGTAAATTCTGGACGTGCACCCAACTTCTACAGATGTTCCACGGAAGCTGAAAACCTTGTGCTGCCCACACACAAGAGGATGTAGCTCAGAGGAAGGTTCCACACACTGCTGAAGCCAAGACACACCTAACAGTGTGTGCTTTAAAACACTCACCTATTTTTGTCAATTCAGTAAGTCTTCTCATTGCAGCAATGCTTGTTGAATATAGAAGCATTTGTATCACAAGAGACTGTAAGACTCCTTAATCCTTAAAAAGTGAACATTCTCTCCCTGAGTTGATAGGCAAGGTAAATAAATTGACTTCAATAAAGGGAAATGGTGCAGTAGTCAGGCCTTATAGCAGAGAGAAGCTGGGGCTCTGGAATCACAGGGCCTGAGTGCAAATGCTCACCCTTCACTTACTAGTGTGTGAGTTTCTGTGAGTTTCTTAGTCTCTCTGTGCCTCGGTTTCTTCATTTGTAAGATGAGGTTGTGCCTGCTTCATAGGGTAATAGTGAGGATTAAATGAATTAAAATGTATAAAGTGTTGAGGATGGTATCTGGCACTCGTAGAAAAGTTCATTGTTACTACTACTATTTCTGTTGTTATCATTGTCACCTGGTTCCTATAGCAATTGAGTTTGCAACCCCTGGCCTAGAGCAGTGGCTCTCAACTAGGGACAGGTTTGCCTACCAGGAGATATTTGGCAACATCTGGAGACATTTGAGCTGTGACTGGGGAAGAGCTTGCTATTGGCTTTTAGTGGGTAGAGGTAAAGAACACTGCTGAACGTCTTACAATACACAGGAAAGTCTCACAACAATTATCTGGCCTAATGTCATCCGTGGGGTAGCTCCTCTAGGCTGCTCCTGCGCTGTCGCAGCCTGGCACTCTTGGCTGCCGCCCCTGACCTCGGATGTGGGGTAGCTCCTCTCGGCCATGCTTGTGCAAAGATGGGCTCGAGAGAGGACAGAAATGGTAGGGACCTAACAGAAGCAGAAGATATTAAGAAGAGGTGGCAAGAATACACAGAAGAACTGTACAAAAAAGATCTTCATGACCAAGATAATCACAATGGTATGATCACTCACCTAGAGCCAGACATCCTGGAATGTGAAGTCAAGTGGGCCTTAGAAAGCATCACTATGAACAAAGCTAGTGGAGATGATGGCATTCCAGTTGAGCTATTTCAAATCCTGAAAGATGATGCTGTGAAAGTGCTGCACTCAATATGCCAGCAAATTTGGAAAACTCAGCAGTGGCCACAGGACAGGAAAGGTCAGTTTTCATTCCAATCCCAAAGAAAGGCAATGCCAAAGAATGCTCAAACTACCACACAATTGCACTCATCTCACATGCTAGTAAAGTAATGCTCAAAATTCTCCAAACCAGGCTTCAGTAATATGGGAACCGTGAACTTCCAGATGTTCAAGCTGGTTTTAGAAAAGGCAGAGGAACCAGAGATCAAATTGCCAACATCTGCTGGATCATTGAAAAAGCAAGAGAGTTCCAGAAAAACATCTATTTCTGCTTTATTGACTATGCCAAAGCCTTTGACTGTGTGGATCAAAAGAAACTGTGGAGAATTCTGAAAGAGATGGGAATACCAGACCACCTGACCTGCCTCTTGAGAAATCTGTATGCAGGTCAGGAAGCAACAGTTAGAACTAGACATGGAACAACAGACTGGTTCCAAATAGGAAAAGGAGTCTGTCAAGGCTGTATATTGTCACCCTGCTTATTTAACTTACATGCAGAGTACATCATGAGACATGGTGGACTGGAAGAAACACAAGCTGGAATCAAGATTGCCAGGAGAAATATCAATAACCTCAGATATGCAGATGACACCACCCTTATGGCAGAAAGTGAAGAGGAACTAAAAAGCCTCTTGATGAAAGTGAAAGAGGTGAGTGAAAAAGTTGGCTTAAAGCTCAACATTCAGAAAACGAAGGTCATGGCATCTGGTCCCATCACTTCATGGGAACTAGATGGGGAAACAGTGGAAACAGTGTCAAACTTTATATTTTGGGCTCCAAAATCACTGCAGATGGTGGTTGCAACCATGAAATTAAAAGACGCTTACTCCTTGGAAGAAAAGTTATGACCAACCTAGATAGCATATTGAAAAGCAGAGACATTACTTTGCCAACGAAGGTCTGTCTAGTCAAGGCTATGGTTTTTCCAGTGGTCAAGTATGGATGTGAGAGTTGGACTGTGAAGAAAGCTGAGCGCCGAAGAATTGATGCTTTTGAACTGTGGTGTTGGAGAAGACTCTTGAGAATCCCTTGGACTGCAAGGAGATCCAACCAGTCCATTCTAAAGGAGATCAGCCCTGGGTGTTCTCTGGAAGAAATGATGCTAAAGCTGAAACTCCAGTACTTTGGCCACCTCATGCAAATAGTTAACTCATTGGAAAAGACTCTGATGCTGGGAGGGAGGAGGAAAAGGTAGACGACAGAGGATGAGATGGCTGGATGGCATCACCGACTCGAGGGACGTAAGTTTGAGTGAACTCCAGGAGTTGGTGATGGACAGGGAGGTCTGGCATGCTGCGATTCATGGGGTTGCAAAGAGTCGGACACGACTGAGGGACTGAACTGAACTGAATGTCATCCATGTAAACTGCGTCAAGGTTGAGGACGCCTCAGCCTTGCATGCAGATGCAGCCCCCACACACGGTACTCGGAGGTCTTGCCCCTCACGTAGAGGGAACCAGTGAACAGGGAACCAATCTCTTCTGTAGTCAGGATGCCGAGTTCCCTCTACTCTTCCTCTTCTCCTTCCCGCTCCTCCCCTTTCCCTCTTCCCAACTTTGGGGAAATCTCTTTTAGGCTGTCATCTTTCTTCCTTCATGTTTCTTCAAAACTCCTGCCCATTCACTGTTAGATGTTTACCATCCCCAGCTCCTTAGAGAACAAAGTGCCAATGATACCTCCCAGCCATTTCAACTACCAATAACATTCAGGAGGGCCATTCATTTCCAACACCCCTTTTAGGTCTAGTGACACCTTTATCAGAACCATTATGCTAAGAAGTTAAGCTTTAGTATTATGGAAGTCAGAAAGACCTTCAACCTGCCTTACAACATGCCCCCCTTGGAGGCAGAGACCAGACTACTTGCTTGTAGAAAGAAAAGGAGGAAAAAGAAAGAGAAAACAGATTATTATGTCTAAATAATATCTGGCCACATTCGGGGTTCTTTCTGCAATAGATGTTCAGTGCAAGGATCCTGAGAAACTTGGAGCAGCACAGGGACCTTTCTTCCATCAGCCAGAGAGTCATCAAGCTAGATGTTTTCATGGGGCCATGTCCATGAAGCTTCCTCACAACAGCCAGTGTGGAAACTCTGGGGTTTTTTTTACTGCTAGTAATGTATCTATCAGACATCCCTAACTCTCAACCCATCACTGACCCTGTCCCTGTAGCACCAAGGACTGGGTAGGGAAGAGGGTGGAGAAGGAGGGAGGCACAGGAAAATGTCTATTTCTTCTGTTACTCAGTAACTGAGATACGGTGGCTTGTGTTTTGGCAAAGTCAACAGCGCTACACCAAATGCCATCTTCACTCTGAGTCCTGCTGCTTATTAGGCACATTTGTGCATCAGGCTTCTTGCAAGAAGAATTAGACCCACCTCCTCATTTTCCACCAGGATTCACACTTCCCAAAAAAGCAGCTGGGTTGAGTTGGGTTGTCTCTGTTCAATCTGGAAAACCCTAATAAGCAGAATCTACACCAAACTTGTACAGAGGCACTGACCCTCATGTTCAACCCATAGACAGTGCCAACCCCTCTCTGTTTACCCATGGGCCAGTCCTTTCTGCACATAGGACTATAGCAAATTGTGCAGGGAGGAGCCTCTTTGGGCCATTTTCCCTGAGAAAAGGCGGGTACTCTGGCTCTCAGCCTGGCCAGCACACAGGGTGGCAGAAAGAACACAGCATCTAGTGTCCTAAGATCTAGATCTTGCCCTTACTCTGTGTGATTTTGTTCCAGTCCCAACGTTTGTAGCTCTTAATCTCTCAGCTGAAAAATGTGCCCCACCTACATTATAAGGTTGCCGTGCAGTTCAAATAAGGTGATAGTCATGAAAGTACTTTGAAAAGCTATAAGAACTATAATAATGTTATTCCTTGGCTATAGATTAATGAACATAATAAGATTGCTATTGCAGGTATTAGCATAATAGCACAGATTGTCCTTCCCTTTAATGAAATTCATCACAGATAAAGCCTCAGGCTCTTTTCTTAACCTTCTCTTGCCATCTTTGTTCAGTCAGAAGCCATGAGGTTCAGTGGTCCCCCAGCCAAGTACCTCTGTGTGGATAAAGTTTCCAGAAGGCCACTCTGCCTAAACAGATGTTGCTTAGGTAGAGATTAGACAACCTCCTGGAACGTTCCAAGGCGCTAATTGCCTGAATGACTCTCACAAGAGAATCAACAAGCATTTTTAACTAGTAAGTGTGGAAATGATGCTTCAATACAAATCAACCCAACTTTGATTAGAAAACATGTTCAAAGTTGTAGATAACTGAGCATTTTGCCATTTACAAAGACAGTGCTACTCCTTCCTAGTTAGAAGTACCTTGAGCTGATACAGCTTCCCTGGTGGTCCAGTGGTTAAGAATCCGCCTGCCAGTACAGGGGTCATGGGTTTGATCCCAGTCAAGGTGGATCCCACGTGCTGCGGAGTAACTAAGCCCGTGCACCACAGCTTCTGAGCCTGCAGTCTAGAGCCCGCACACCTACAACCTGAGCTCTGCAGCAAGAGAAGCCGCTGCAATGAGAAGCCTGTCCTCCGCAACAAAGAGTAGCCCCCACTCACCTCAACTAGAGAAAGCCTGCTCACAGCAGCGAAGACCCAACGCAGTTAACAAATAAAATTTTTTAATAAAAAAATAAATTAAGTTCCTGATAGAGGCTGAAGGGCTGGCTTGACCTGAGCTACCCAGCCATGTGGACAGGCAGTTGTGGGCCAAGGCTGTCTTGCAAAGGCCTTCCAGAGACTTCGGTGCAGTAGGGCAGGCACAGAGCCACATGTGCTGCCAATAGCTTGGCACGTGGTTTTCTCTCTCCAGATCCAAATGTCACACTGCTGCTGCTGCTGCTGCTAAGTCACTTCAGTCGTGTCCGACTCTGTGCGACCCCATAGACATAGCCCACTAGGCTCCCCCATCCCTGGGATTCTCCAGGCAAGAACACTGGAGTGGGTTGCCATTTCCTTCTCCAAGGCATGAAAGTGAAGTCACTCAGTCGTGTCCAACTCTTCGAGACCCCATGGACTGCAGCCTACCAGGCTCCTCCGCCCATGGGATTTTCCAGGCAGGAGTTCTGGAGTGAGGTGCCATCACCTTCTCCAAAATGTCACACTACTGATATAAAATTCCTTGCAGTGCTTCTCTTCATTTCCTCTCTGGCTTCTTTTCTCTCACAGCCTCCGTGGATACATCTACAGTCATCAAGTTCTCTGTGTAGAGTCAGGAACCACTGCCAACAGCTCGTCCTAATTCCACGCTGTGGCCATTCTGCCTCTTCTCAGTTTCTCTCCATGTTTCCTGTCCCAGCGCAGCATTAGAACAACGGCTTGGTACTAGCTGAGTAAGTGAATTGTGACTACATTTTCCCCCTTATTAGAGGACCCTACCCTCTAAAGGAAACCACTTCAGAAACTACCTTTTTTTTTTCCCCTCAAAAGACCTTTCCATAATCTCCCTATATTTTTAAGTTTCCCATTGCTTGACCTTTAGAATGTGGACTGTTGCAGGCCCAGCTCTGCCTTGTCTTCATTTGGCTGTTAAAGCTGGCTTTCTGTCTTTTTAAAAGAGATATTCATAAAGTGGAGAGATCATCCAAGAACTAGAGCCATGCAAAGACCATCAGCCTGGAGAATGCTACCTCCAGCCTGGGAACACAGGCAAGCTGCTGACAACACCTCGAGGCAGGGAGAGATGACCTTCCATGGGAAAGAAAGGGCTGGGCCCCGGAAGCAGACCTCTTAGCCCCCACAACAACACAGCCACTCACCCTGGGAAGAGCAAGAGTGCAGAAAACAAAGACTCATTTGGCATCTCTGATATCATCTTTGGAAGTGAATGAGACAAATAACTTAAAAGGGCCAGGGTAGATCGATGACGCTGCTAACTTGAGACTGTCCATACGAGAGTCTCTGATTTATCAGCCTTCATAAGGGCGGATAAGCTCTCGAAATGAGTGCTCTGTGATCGGCGGCTGGACCTCCTGCTAATCTGTGTCGCTCTCCTGGTTGGGGTTGTACATGTGGAGGGGGAGGTGACTGTCACAGGGATTGAAAATATGCACTTTGATTCCATTATTCACTAATCCATCAGTTTGCCTTCTTACGCAGGGGCTGTTAATTGTGGCATTCCAAGGTACAACCCAAAGCTGGCAGGAATTGTATTTCAGAACAGGTTTGGGGTGGGGAAAAAAGAAAGCTATTGCTGACAGTGAAGCTCTTTCTTTTTTTTAACCCCTATTATTATGAAAGCTGTGTTCCTTGTATTAGCAGAATGGAGTCACAGAGACCGTGCAGCCTTTCGGAAAGGAGGAGGGAAGTTCTCCCCAGGGCAGGGGGACATGCGGGACCCAGCATGGGGAGGGAAGCTATTATGAAAAATAAAAATAAGAAAATAGAGCTGTAAAGTGGGCGAGTAACTGGACTGAATATTGGTGCTGAACAGCGTCTGAGCACTAGCTGGGCCTGCCTGAGTAAGATTAAAATCTGCAGGGAAATTTTGTTCTTTAGCACTGGCAGAAATTAGGAATAAATTCAATTGCATTCTGCACAATAGCTGGAAGCGATTGAGGTTAAGTGGCCTCGCTCTCTGATGTGTTAGTATTACTGAGCACTCTCTGCCCATGTGACTCCCTGCAATCTGCTCCTGGAACACGTCGCCATGGCAACTGATGATTTCTATTACAGTACATTCAAGTTCACATTCTAGGCCTGTCATATGCTTGGAAATTTCCAGTTAAAATATTTATTTATGAAAAAAGCAAAAAAAAACAAAAAAACACCCCCAGACTCTTTCAGCAATAGAAAACAAAAAGATGCCACAATGCTGCGTGGTTTATCTACAGCTGAGAAAAGAATGTTGCATTTTCAACTTGGCTATTTGTTGCCACCAAACAGAAAATTCCCCGCGGAGTGGTTGACTTTGTTGGGGAGGGGGAAAGTTGAAATCTCACCTGCTATGGTTTGTGTGCAGGTGTGATGTTGGTCTGAGTGCGGAGTGATAGAAGTGGCCTGAAAAACCTGCAGATCAGAGGTTCCACTTGGCTTTTTGAGACACATGGTTCCAACCTCAGCCTCCCACTAAGGTTCTGCATCTCTTTATCTTCGTCAGCTCTCAGCTTGGAAAGAGCAGCACTCATTCCCCAGCTATGATGAAGGGGAGTGGGATCCCTCATTGGGTGGGTCAATATTCTGGAGTCCTCGGGGATTCTCAAGCTGACCCAGGAGAGGAGGAGGGCAGCCAGGAACATAACAGGGCACACTGCTCTGTCATAGAAGCCGTACCGTGTTCCACGACAAAGGTTGATGTGACCCTCTGTGTACACCTCCCAGGCACTACCCACAGGGCCCCAGGCACACCCAACTCTTTCAGAAAGACTTCTGTTTAGGCTTGATTACGTCCAGTGATTTCTCCCCAGAGAAAGACAGTCAAGGGTTAAATAAGCCTTTCCTGGGAAAGAAAGCACTGTTTCCTAGCCCTGCGCTACACAAGGAGGAGTTACTAACAAGGCCTCCTCTACTTCTTCCCCTTAGTCAAGCACATTAAATATGTTAATAAAAGATTCCCCAGTGCTTCCTCCATCAGAATCTTCCAGGTAGCTACAATCACACTAGGTGCCCAATTACCTGGCAAGGGTGTCCCACAACTCACAAATGGTTCTCTCTAGCTATTAACTTCTCCAGTATCTTTTTTTTTTCTTTGTATTGTGGCTTCTGCTGTGTCTGATTGGAATTATAACCTTGTTTCTAGCTAGAATCCACTACGTTTAGTGGGGCTGTGTTTTCTTAACTTGATCAGCAGAGTCACTGGACTACTTGTTTAAAATATATACTCCCAAGTGCACCTCAGATTTACTGAGTCAGATTCCCCAGGGGAGAGGTTCGGAAATCTGTATCTTACAACCAAGCACACTTGAGTCACGCTGCACTTGGATTGTGAGCGTATTGGCAGTGTGAGGGCTATATTGAAAACTTTCTAGTGACACACTCCTGATGTCTCTATGTAAGGTAGTGGGCCAAAAGTCTCCTGGGAAATTCCCAACCATTATGGGTGTAAAACGTGATGAGAAAGCCTGAGCAGTGTATTGAAGAAACATGAAGAATAGATGGATGGTTGTGGTCCTGGAGATTCCCCAATGGAAGCATGAATGAATCCAGTCCTAATGAAATGAAAGTATTTCATATTCAATGAAATACTCATTCCACGGGTAAGACAATGACTTTTTTCTTAAAACTCAAGTTGACAATGTGCCTACCGAGAAGCTCTAAGGATGGAGTAATGTGCATGTACAGCAGATAAGACTGCTTGGGGATGAGGGGTGATTTCTAGTGTTAAGTTTTTAGCGCCACTCAGCAGCTTTGTCTATGAGGATTTACAGGACAGGTGTTATGTTTACAGACTGCTGACTGCACATATGAGAAGATAGGAGAGGCAGCATGAAAGATGGCAGCGCTCAAGCCGGAAACCTGACCTGGGAGATGCATGTTCTGCGTTCAGCAGAGAAGACACCAAGCATGAAAGTGGCCCCCACACCCAATACTCCTTGTCTGCCTACACTCCTAACACAAGTGAGTGAGGTCTGGGTGTGCAAATCTATTAAGGGGCTCTAGATAAAGACCATGGTGCCGATACCACTCAAACTGATAGTTCTCCCTTATTGTTCTGTTGATCCGAAAGGGTAAGTAGTCATGTGAGGTGGATGGGCAGACAGTTGGAGAAGTTAGAGCAGATATGGTTAGTTTTTTTAATCAGTTTAAGAGTTTCAGAGAACTCCTTCACACACATTTCAATAAGCTCTGACAGAGAGAGAGAGATTTGGCATGCTCTTCTAGAGCCTGGACTCATGGACCCAGAAATTACCTTTTCAGATTCTGGGGTGGATTACAGACCTGTGGGCTCTATCTAACCAAGGAAACGGCGGACCCCCAGCCCCGAATGGCTCTGTCCAAGCCTAGCTCAGGCTGTCGCCTTTATGTGGGGCAGCAGCGTCACCTAGTGATCCTGTGGTTTAAGTACACGCTCTTTTCCTGAGAACTATCCAATTTGATCAAACTGTAATGAGATCGATTATTCATATTAATGAATGAAAGTAGCTGTATGTATAATCCCAGACTGGAGATGACCCCCAATTCTGTTTCCATTTAGCTTGAGATATGTTCTATGACCTCTGTAGCATTTGGATTTTCCATCGACTAACAAAGGCGAGTATGGCTGAGCTCATGCCAAGGCAAGATGTGTGGGGCAGGTAGAGGGGTTGGCAAGATTAAAGGGGGATTGGGTCCTTGTCATCAGCTCAGATTCTCTCAGAAGCAGATGCTGAGATAGATTTAGACATACAAGTGACTTAGTGGCGTTAACACCTGTCAAAGGAAAAAGGGAGATGGATCACTGGTAAGCAGGGAGAACCTTCAGACCACCATGCCGGTCTGACATCTGTGAAAGATGGGGTGAACAGAGCCTCATACTGTAGTGCAGCATAGAGAAGGGGTTACCAGAGCAACTGGGAAATCTGGTGCAAAGATCCAGAAAAGGGGAGTCCCTGCTCCCGCTGCTGTGCCTGGTCATTGAGCAGCAGCTGCCTTGGAGACATCCACAGCAGGAAGCTGCCAGCTAACTGCACTCTTGGGGACTGATCCACTCTGGAAGGGAGACTTGAGCAGCAGGACTCTATGGCTACCATAGACTGGAAGGGAAACTGCCAGGATCACATACTTGCCAGCAGATCCACACGTCCACACACAGACCCAGTCAAAAACAGAGAATGAAGGAACACTGTGGTCTGGTGCATTTAAATTGATGAGCATAGAATCTAGTACTTGTCCTCATGTCACTAATTAATGTAAACTAAAAAGTGGGACTCCTGGGCAGCATTTCTCAATCCCACCTTTCTGAATAGCAAACTGTTTGCCATCCATGGTATGACATTGAAACCAAGTTCAATGTCAATAACTTGGAACACCAACAGTATTTTAGCTTTTTTTCATTGAGGATGGATTTGGGTCTGAAAATGTCTATATCCTGCCTAAGGCAGGAACAATGACCTCACATCTGTGCTGATTCTCTCCTTCCTGTAAACGGTCTTTGTTGCTGTTGACCATGAGACGCCACTGCCCTGGCAGTATGACCTGATCTCTATATTTAAAAACATTAAGGAACTTGCTCAAGTTAAAAGATTTTCAGAAATCCAATTTGGGTGAATTAAGAAACCCAGATAGCACTACAGGCAAGGGCAGAAAGTTTCCCAAGTAACAGTTAAGCCACAAAGGCCCAGGATACCTTGAATTAAAAAAAAAGAAAAAAGAAATACAAGGAGCGCTTGACAAAGAACCTTGAAAGGATCTAAAGGTAGAAGAAAGCCCACTGTGGAAATAAAGAAAGGATGAGGACGAGCACACCGCCCCCCCACCCCACCATCACCACTCCAAAAAAAGAAAAATGAATGCACAACTCTAAGGCTTCTCAAGGAAAGAAAAATAAGAGCAGTGGAGAAGGCAGAATGCGTTAATACCACCAAAGAGGTTGGAGGCAAGGAAAACAGGCTGGGGAGGAAGAAACCTGGGCAATAAAGAGGCTGGCCTAATAAATGAGAAGGGGAGTGAAATTAATGATGACTCTGAGTGGCAGAGATACCAAGCTGCTCTTTTAAATTGGTCTTTAACAAGAAAAATAAGGGAAGGGAGCATAGATAATTAGGAAGTAATGAAGACCTTTAAATATAGATGTTGAAATAAACCAGGTAAGGGAATACTTGAAAACATAGTGCAATATGTACATCAGCAGGTCCAGATAACGCACGTTCCCCAACCTTAGGGAATTAGTTAACGAACTTGCGCAACTACTGGCCATTAATTTCAAAGGCTCCAAGAGACCAGGGATTATACAATGAAAATATTTGACCAGTATTCTACCAAATTTTAAAAAAAAAGCACTCTTGATAATTACTATACTTGCCACTGAACACTCTTCCCACCTCATAGGAATGTTATAAAAATAGAAATTATGGAATTAGAAATATTAAACCACCCAAAGGAAAACATGGTGAGGAGGGAAGTAGCCAGTGGTGGTATGGATGATCCAGGCTGATAGACCGGAGCTGGGACATATGATTACATAATAAATCTGCAGAGATAAAGCAGATTTTTTTTGTTTACTTTTTGTTCAATGAAATGCATTTGGGGGTTGTAGAATTATATTTTTTGGTTTGTGTGTGTGTGTGTGTGTGTGTGTGCTGGCTGATATAAAATTTGTTTACATCCCCAGAAAGCAAGAGAAAGTCTTCATTGTAGGTGACAATCTATGATGCTAAATTTTCTAAGGATAATCCACAGATTGGATAATGGCATGTAGGCAGTATCAAAAATCTCCAAGCTTTCTCTTTAATAGACTGCCACAAGTTATTTTTATTTTAATCATGATAAGTAATGCATTATTTTTATAGAAAAAGTGAAAAAATACGGATAAACAATCATCATCATTATCACCATCACTTAAAGTCCTTCTAGGCACTATAACATGCACATCCTTCCCTCGTTTAAAATTCCTAAATAGTTATTTAACCAATAACTTTTGGACATTTAGATGATCCCTCCTTTCTTTTTGCTACCAGTAACTCTGCAGGTATCATCTTTAAACAAACATCTTCATATACTTATTCTTCTCTTCCCTTAGAATAAAATCCTATAAAAGGAATTGCCGAGTAAATTGAAATCTTTTTTAGGATTTTTGTTCCATATTGCTAAATTACTCTCAAGAAAGAAGGCAATTAACACTCCACAAACAATAAATGAAAATGTCAGTTTTGTCACATTAACACCAACTAGATTTAGTACCTTCTTTAGTCTTCCAGTTCAATAACATGTATACATCCTATAGCCATTGGAGCTGGATCATTAAATAGAACAAAACACCTAAGGAAATTTATGAATCTTCTATACTAGCCTTAAACTATTTGAGGGGAATTCTCTTTTCTCCCTCTCTTTTCCAACCCTTTTCTCTTTTCACCCACCTTCTTTTCTTTCCTTCCTTCCTTCCTTACCTGTTGGCTTGCTGCCTTTCTTCTTGAATCACAGCTGCATTGACATATTTTTCATTAAGGGGTAAAAAATTCAAATGGCAGTGTTAAGAATAACAGTCTGGCTCTGTGTTATAAAGTTTGCAAGCCTTTGAACCAGGCATACACGTTAGAGAATCACTTGCACAAGACAATGACCGTGCCCAAGAATGCATACAGTGGCCCTGTCTGGCTTAGCTAAGAAACCTCCAACAGCCCAAGTGTACACCTGCTAGACAAGGGCTGAGCAAATTGTGCCGTATTCCCAGAATGGACTGTAGCGCAGCAGTGATATGGATGAACCGCAACTAAGTGCAATCACATGGATGAATCTTTGAACCAACACTGGATGAAAATAACAAGTTGCAGAACATTAAATAGAGTATGATACAATTTTTATAAAGCTCAAAAGCAAGCAAACTTTAAAAAGCTTATTGCTTAGGGGTACATACATATGTGACAAAAGCATTTTTTTCATCAGATCAATTATGAACACAAAATTGAGGACTGTGGTTACCTCTCAGGGGGAGACAGGGTCAGAGGAATGAAACAGAAGGAACTCTTAGATGCCCCATCGGGAACGGTTCAGCTCCCAGAGGGGTCACACGTTCACTTTATTGTTCTGTTTTATATGTGTTATAAGCATCTAAATGTATCAGCCGCAGAGAGGTTGGTTATGTGTTGCAGAGTCGCTCGTTAGCAAATTTCATTTACTAATACGGCAAATAGTTCTCTCATGTCCCCAAAGAGCAAAGCAGTTTTTCACTGCTAAAACCAGGCCCCATACTTTGCCGGCTAGATGCCTGCCACCGGGAATACAAAACAGAGCCTCTTGGCAAGATTCCACAATTCCCCAGAGAAGCGGCTGTGCCCTCACACCTCAAGTGGAGAATTCCCTTCGCTCTGGAGAATCCAGAGGGAGGAAAATGAGCCCACAGGTACAACAGACACAACCTCAGGAGGAATTCCCCAAGGCCCAAGGCTGTGACCTTACCCATTCTCTTCTACTTTTCTAAAAATAGATCTCCAATTCTGGTAAATGGTTAGAGGGAAATAGCCTATTTTTAAAGGAGAGGTACTAAATAGCAAAATCATTTTGCTTAAGCAATGAGCCAAGTCACTTCTAATGAGGTTGTGGCATTACTGGAAATAGGAGAGATATTTAAATAAATAGTCCATACATTACCCCCCAATAAATCACTTGAAAAATATTCTTGAATGTACTGAATGTATTTTTAGTGGCATATGTGTGACCTTTCTGGAAAAAGAAGGATAATGCTGAAACAGTTAAGAATAAACATTTATTCAAATTAGTAGTCAAGACACTAGTGAGGATTGTAGCATGTTTTCTTAACACCTTTAACTATATCCTGTGCTTCAGAAACAACTTATTTTTTCCCTACCTTTAATAAAACACAGAATCTGTCTGTGAAGTAGCAGGAATATGAGAGATGAAACTTTTTTGATGACCCAATGAGAAATCCTATAATGGTCCTATTACTTCAAGGCCTCAGGCAGGATGGATATAGGGTATCTGCAACATTTCATAAAATGATTCCCAGTCCATAAAACGTTAGTTTTTTTTTTTATGACTGTGTCTCCAAGTGTTTTATAAGCAGTGTCTTATTCTTTTTTAATAATATTCACAATAAAAATGTAAATAAGACCCATTTATTCATTCAACAAACACATTCTAAGAACCTGCTCTCTACCTGGTGCTCTGCTAGGAACACAAACCTCTTCTCTCAAAGTCCTCCCAGCCTGTGATGTCTTCTAAAGACCCTTGTATTAAATCTGCATCTGAACCTCTTGACATTATGTTCCACTGCCTGGAAAAAATAATATTGACCTTGTTCTCAGGAAATGCTTCAGGTTGAGGTTTGGCAGGAAGAGGTTCCACACCTCAATCTTACTTGTCTCTGATACTTCCTCCCCACTGCCCACTCCCCTCCTCATTCTGCTTTTCCCCCTTCTCTGATCCTTAGCCAAGAATCACTGTCTTCACTTCCTTTCCCTTTACTCTCTCTCTCCCCTCCTCCCTTTACTATAAAACTTCTAGAAAAACATTCACACCGCTCTCCTCCAGGAACTCGCCATCAACTACAGCTTTCATTTCAGTCCTCTGTTCTACCAACAGTGCTCGCAAGGTCATCAATGGCCTCCTTATCTCTAAAACAATGGCCAGGTTTTCCTCATCCTACTTGGACTTATCTCTCTGCCTTCCACTGGAAAGGTCCTTCTGCTAGTTCTCCTTCTGTAGTCTCCTCCTCAGCCCTTCCCATCAGTTCCCCTTTCTCTTCCCATCCAAGGTTGGCACCCACACCCCAGCCACATCCCCTCTTATCCTGTTAGTGACCACGAGGGTTCTCCTTGAATGCCATATGTAGTCACACATCAGTAACCCTGGATAAGTTTGTCCCTTTGCCTGGAAGGCTAAGCCTGAAATTCTTATCTCACCCATTCTCTCTTTTTTGAAAAAGTAAGTTCGTTCAATGTACCAGAACATAGAAGCAACCTCAATGTCTATTAATATCAACAAAGAAAGATGTGGTACATATATACCATGGAATATTATTCAGCCATAAAGAGGAATGGAGTTGTGCCATTTGCAGAGATGTGGGTGGACCTGGAGTCTGTCATACAGAGTGAAGTAAGTCAAAAAGGGAAAACAGATATCACCCATTCCTCTTTTCTCCTTCTGCTCAATCCCACTTGTCTTCCAGGGACCACAGCATGTGGTAGCTAGGGACTTTGAAACCAGATGATGGGAATTCAAATCCTAATTCTGCATTGACAAGCTGTGTGACATTGTTACTCAACCTTAACCTCTCTGTGCCATTATTTCCCCAACTACAGAATGAAAGCAATGATCATACCTGTCTCCAAAGATTGCTATGAGAATTAATGAGTTAATATTTGTAAGGTTCTTAGAATGGGTGTCATTGTAAGTCCCGTGGATGCTTAAGAAGGCGAAAAGTCAACTCTAAAAGTATTTGGCAAATGTCCATGCTTTTAATCATCTCTTGTTAGTTCAATTATAACCATATTTTATGTTTTTAGATAAGTGCTTCCCCAGTATACTCTGTGCTGCCTTGGTCAGGGACTTTGTCCCTGTCCTTTCTTTATCCCAACCTGGCATGTGGCAATTCTCTGGAAGCACTTGTCAAATGAGAGGAAGTTCAGAAGAGATGGGTTTACCATGGCTACTCCATCTTATCAGCAAATCAGAGAGCATGAGCCTAGAATTTCCTTGGGAGGTATTTTGGCAAGAAATGGGGTTGGGGTACTGTTAGGCACCAGCACTTTCCATTCCTGCGATTTCTTCAGTCCAGTAAACTGATCCGGTGACAGGAGTCATAATGGAGCCAAGCCCAATTAATCTAAACCAGAATGGCACACGCTGTTCCTTTCTGAGTCACATCAGTTGAGTTCTATTTTCCATTCTTCATACCTGTTTCCTTCTCTGTATGTAGCTAATGAGCTTTACTTTTAAAACATGAAAGGCCCATGAAACATAAAAATCACAAATCAACAGTGCTTTGTTCAAGAATATCCTATTTAAGCAAGAAACTTTCCCAAGCAGTGCAGTCAATTCAGCCACCAGGTGCCAGGTGGCAATAGGTGCTGTAAGGGGAGGGCTGGGAAGAATATAAGAGAAAGCTGTATCCCCTCCCCTTGGGTGTGGGGGCTCACAAAGCCATAAACCATCCCCCTCCTAGGCAAGCATCTTAAGAAATCAGAGCTATCCCCATACCTTACTAATGCATCTGTACCTTTAATTAGCCCAATTGAGCATATAACTCAGTAGAAATCTCTCACCTTTTTTGCTCCTTTCAACTAATTTCTGAACATTTCATTTTCTAGTAAGCTTTCACAGCATAACAAGCAGTAATGAAATGACCGATATTAACCCATTGTTAGATTAAGCACAGTACATCATTGTCAGATAGCATTCCATAGTATTGAGGCTTGAAATGGGTCCTATCCTATGATGAAAACATTTGGTATTTGTCTAATGAGACCATTCTTGTACCTACAAAGGAAAAAAAAAAAAGACATTGTATTAAAACATTTCATGTTAACAACAGCCTGTTCAGCACTTTCTGCTCCCAGCCACATCTAAGGGTGAAGCAGGTTTCTCAATATTAAATGCTGCAGTTGGGCCCATATTCTTAGCAAGCTGTCTGATTGGCTAGTCCCCAAATATAACTTAAATTGGCTTAAAATAGAACAATCACATGGTAACCCGGTAGCATTAGCAACTCTATTAACAGCCAATTTCACATCCACACCAGAGGGAGTAAAAGGTAATTTGCTCATTATCAACACCCTCTGGCAGTGGAAGGAAATGACTGTTCATCAAAAAGTATTTTCCTATATAACAATAGCAGCGCCCATATGTAACCACCTCACTCTCCCTTCCCTCCAAGACTCCATCACTGGAGAACAGCTACAGAAAAAAGACTTTGAAATGTAAATGAGTTTGAAATAAGTAGTCTACTGTCTCCACCTGATTCCAAAACCAGCCCTACCTTCATCTCACCCCAACAACCCTTTAGGGCTACAACTGAGAGGTTGAACACATAATTCTATAGGGCATAGGGCAGATCCAACTGCAGCAGAAATTGTTTAGATTGGAAAGGTTTCCAAGTCCCCACAACCTGACTAGCACCTAAGATTTCTTTGAGCAAACCATTGAATGTGGACTGATCTTGGAGCCCATTGTAACCAGATCTAACCTGTAGACTCATCTAGTAATTGAAGCAAATGAACCATTCAGAAATAGGTATCATCGCTTTGGGGTGATTTTAAATCTCACCCACCACCTATCTTTCTTTAGTAAGTATTTCTCCAGAATGAAGTTCTTTTGTTTGCTTGCTTTTAATTACTACTCAGGAAACTTCAGCATGATGTGTTTGTGTATTTGTATATAATATTGTACTAGTATAGTGAAAAACTAAAGACACAGATTTCTTACCTGTTACTCTGCTCAGCTGCTAACTTTATTTGAAAATCATCATCTCCTAATTCCTGTCTAGCTCTCTGGGCCTTCTCCTCTTCTTCCTACATCTGTCTACCCTGTCTCCTTACACACAGAGGCCAGGCTAAACTGCCTGGAGCAACTCTTGCAGTGTCACTTCCCAGCTCAAAAACCTTTAGTGGCTCCCTGTTGCCTCTAGATAAATCCCAGACTCTACATCCTAGCATCTAAAGCTTATCGCAAACCTGCCTCTCCTTGCTTTTCTGGCTCTCATTGGAAATTCTCATTACTCCCCAATACCTTAGAATACAACTCATCTTCCCTTATCAGAATCAAAGGCAAGATCAAATGCAGTCATCTCCATGGTTCCAGTGAAAAGTGAACCACTGTACCTCTGAACTGCTATAAAAATTTTGGACACTTTGCCACTTCATAGTGAATTATGGGGGGTTACCCCAGAACTTGAAAATGAGAAAAAGATATATTATGAAGCTAGAGTCACCTTAGAGAGACAGAATAGCTTCCATATCTGCAAAACCAGACTGTACCAGAATAGACTATTTAAAGAAAGAGATTATCAATCTTGTGATGCATAAAGGGAGGAGGGAGCATTGTCACAGAGACAATGATGCCTGGACCCTCCTAGTGATGTCCAGGAGACAGAAGGCCTCGGCCAACAGATGCTAATACTAGCTCCACTGGTAACACCTTTGCTATCTGAGATGGTTTTATGATGCCATCCTTACCAGCTGCCATTCAACCCTGGACTCTTTAGATACCCCTTAGTCCTGATTCTGTCAACCAAAATCCTTCTGGGTTTTTCATGTTGGTCTTCCTATATATAGAAAGAACATGTGCTGGTCACATGGACTGAGAATATTCTAGCTCCTGTGACAGTGATTTCTCACTGTATACCAGTTAGTTAGCTAATCATTCTTTTGATTAATGTTACTGAGCATCTACTATAAGAAGGAAATGGCAACCCACTCCAGTATCCTTACCTGGAGAATTCCATGGACAGAGGAGCCTGCCAGGCTGCAGTCCATGGAGTTGCAGAGTCAGACATGACTGAGTGAATAACACACACACAACGTGTCAGGTATTTATCTACTCGTTTGAGATAAGATGGGGAATAAGGCCACACAGTCCTTCAATCTAATGCATTTGCATTCTAGAGCAGGGGTCTCCCCAGGGCCACAGACCAGTACCAGTCGGTCAGTGGTCTATTAGAAACTGGGCCACACAACAGGAGATGAGCAAGTGGGAATAACCAGAATCATCCCCACCCCACTCCCAGTCCGTGGAGAAATTTTTTTCCACAAAATCGTTCCCTGGTGCCTAAAAGGTTGGGGACTGCTGGTCTTGAGGGAGATACAGACAAGTATGCCCACAATCCTAACAAGGTGTGGTGCCTTGTTAGAAATGTTCAGGAGACCAGGTGGGAGCACATGCTTGGAGAAAGAATCCAGGCTCCAGGAGCCAGATAAGCCTTTGTAGAAAAAATGATATTTACCTGAATCCTGAGGCATCAGCTTGAGTTAGCCCAAAGATGATAGGAGGAGGGAAATGGAATGATGCACATAAGCACAGGCATCATGAAAAAGATTCAGGGTATGTCTGAGAAACTGAACATAGTTCAGTGGAGCTAGCGTGGGGAATGTGAATAAGGGCAGGGAGGAGGGTCAGGAGAGCAGCACACAGATCAAGGAAGGCCCATAAACCATTTTAAGAGTCTGTCCTCTATCATGAGAGCAATGCAGAATTATTGAAAGGTTTTAAGCAAGTAAATGCCATGATCATATCGCTGGTTGCTGGAGGAACGGGCAGTGTCATTGGAGATGAAGAGAAGAGGACCGATAGAAGATTTATTTAGAAGATGCAATAGGCAGGACTTGGTGAGTAATGAGATGAAGGGACTAGGAGTGGAAGTGAGCAAGAGAGAGAGGAAGACAGAAGAATCAAGACGGTGCTCGCATTTGTGAGCTTGAACAAATAGAGTGGGTGGTTGTGCCTTTCAATGAGGCAGCATGTGACAGTGATTAAGAGCACAAACTCAGAGCTGGGCTACCTGGGTTTGAATCCTGGCTTTACCACTGTTTCATTTGGGGCCAGTTATTTTTCTCATCTATGATGAAGATAACCAGAGTACCTGGACCATAGAGTTGTTATTTGGATTACGTGGGTTAATACTGACATGCTCAGAACAAGGCCTTGCAGGTAATAAATGTTATATGTGTTTGTTATATAACCAAAATAGATGACAAAGGAGAAATAGCAGGTTTGGAATAAAGGATTATGAATTTCGTTTTGGAGATCCTGAACTGCATAAATCTGTGGAGCAATCAAGAATAGATCTCTAGAAGGCAATTGCATACATAGATCTGGAGCTGCAAATGGGATCTGTGCTGGGGATTTTGTTCTGGAACAATCTTCATATGAATAGTAACTGAAAACAGTTACCTTCAAGTCTTGGCTCTTCTTCCAAGCATGTGTTCTCCCCACCTCCATCCCCTGAACATCCCTAACAAGAAGAGAAAAGGGTAGAAAGTAATGGACAAAGAGAAACCTGGCCCAATGCCTTTCCATGTTTTGGAATCAGTCGGCTGCATTATGTATTCAAATGTTTAAACCTTTAACTTGCTGATAAGAAGAATCCTAGAGAAGGAGAAGCGGCAGAACAAGGGTGCACACTGTGTGAGGCCCCTGGCAGGAGAGAAGCGGACTGTTCCATGGAACCACTATCCTGGTAGTTATATTCGTCTTTGTTCATTTCTGCTTCACTTGATGCATACTGGGTTCTTGGCAGTTTTTAATTACTGAATACATTAATATTTGTATTTTTTTATTTCTCTTTTTTTCATCCACTGAGAGGGACTTTTTCTGCTATCACCTAACCTCTTGATTATTTAAAGTGACTGAGGTATATCTCTTTTCCCCTAGGAGATCTTTCAGATATGCCAGTGACTGTAAGAAGAACAGGTCTGGTTTAAAGTATGGGCATATAAGAGGCAGGAAGGGACTCCAGGAAAAGCTCCTGTTTGTAGCATAATCAGTAAGAATCATTTCTTTTATCTATGGCTATAAACATTTGCATAACTAAACTTACCACAAAAATTATATTATCTAAAGCTAATAATATATGTTGACATGCTATCATTTTTCTATGCTTCTATATTAGATTTAGCCAGTGCTTTATTTCAAATAAAATTTTAATTCATTACAGAATTTAGCATGATAATCATCGATAATCATTGATAAGAATAACAAGTCTTTTATAATAAAATTCAGCATTCACATGTTCATAACAGTCCATCTTTGCAGTCTGAATAACTTTTCATCCCACAAACCGGCACCAGCTATGTGATAGTCTTTTGAGCCCTTGGGTTGGCTTTTCCAAGTGAAGTTAAGGAATTGGATTGTCCGAAGTCTTCAGCTTCTCATACCATAATTAAGGCTTCAGTCCATCAGTTCTCTCTCTCTCTTGAAACAGAAAGACCAAATTTGGAAGTCAGTCTAATGACTAGAATATCCATGTGAATATCTGCACACTGTATTATTTACCTATGGCAGAAAAGAAAAGATGCAATACAGAAATTTTTATAATGGGAGGGAAAGGTTGCTCCTGGGTAAATCATTTGAGGAAAGTCAGAATTGAACTTCAATTCAATTTCTCCCTCATATGAATAATGGGATTAAGGGAAGGAGAGAGAACTGACTTCAGAGAACATCAGTGATGGCAAATGAGGAATCCAGGTGAGTCAGAGGCATGCCCATGCTGGCCTAAAGGCAGGCAACCCAGTAAAGCAGCATTCAGAATCTTTCTAGGGGAAAAGATGTTTGAGAGCTGGACAGCATTGTGGAAAATGAAATTTGTGAAGTAGTGAGGAAAAGCAATAGATAGCCAAAAACTTTAATCTAAAAAAATAAATAAAAAGAAAATTTAAAAAGCAGTGACAAAATGGAGAAGTGCAGTGTACCCCAAACCCAAGCTATCTTCAAATAAAATTCATTTCCATAAAGGGTCCTGACCATTCCTAATTTTTGTAAAAGTCACACCCACACGCTGTAATGCACAGTAATCTTTTAATTTTTCCCTTCATTTTGGGGACAAAAATTCCCTTTGAAGCCTACTTGTGATGGAGCTGAGGGAGTGCCAGCGTTCACCCGGGGCCTGGTGGCCTTCCCGCCTCATTGCCACCCGCACAGTTGATGCGCTCTTAGTTACACAGCGCCGGACTGCTGCTGCCTCCCGTCAATCCGTTCAGCCGAAGGCCTCTGATTTGTTCACATTTACTACAACACATACAGAGGGCTGGAGGATTTTTTTTTTTTTTTTTTTTTTTTTTACTATTGATCTGGTGCTTTAAGAGGGGAAAAAATCTCCTTGGCTGTCTAAACACTATTGATCCCTGCTTGGGAGTCGCAGCAGAAGTGTAGAAAGGGCGTGGATGAATTGAAATTTCATTTCCGACAACTTGTTCCTGTTATTTTTACCCTTTTGGACGGGGAGAAACACGTTGCTGCGGCTTCAGTCAATGTGGTCGATAGCTCCACTGAGAAACTCAACACGGCTTCTGCCAGAGGTTTGGCAATGAGACATGATGTTGGATTTAGAGTGTATGAAGCTAAAGGATGCTGGCGAAAAGCACGAGGTCTTAACAGCAACTGGAGGCAGAACAACTAGCTTTGGGCTCGCAGTGACCTAACAGGCCTATGGCTTTGGAAAAAAAGAAGGATTATGGGCACTTATGACACTGCCATTTGGGAAAGGCCCTGAGTAGCCATACCAGAAGCTTCACCAGGTTACAGAGTCCTCACTTCTGACTCTTGGGTGGCTATATGTTACAAGCAGAGAAGAAACACTCTCTAGCTGAAGCTAAATCTCGGGCTTCAGAGAAAAGCATTGAGTTGAGCTCTTCCAGGAGGTTGTCCGTGAACTATCCAGGAAAGGACAATGTGAAAACCGCAGCTGCAGACCCGCAAGGAAATCGTGGATGACACCAGGCTCCCTAGGGCACGCATCTACAGCCAGCGGCCTCAGGACGCACACCCAGCCTGGAGCACACTGAGTAGAGGTGGTTTGGTGCCAACAGCACCAGCTTTGTTCTTTTATTAGATGTTCAAAGAATTCAGGAGAAAACCAGGCTCCTTCTTTCTAATGGCAACATCTGGTGTTTATGCAGCCATGCACCTTTGATCATTAAGGATCCCGAAACCCTTAACAACTTGCTGTAGTGCTAATGTGGCCAGAGCAACGATCTTATAGCAAACGAGCCAAGTTCTTCCCACACCCGTTCGCTTCTCTCCATTTTGCAGTGTGCAGAACCATTCTCCATTCTGGGAGGAGAGTCGGTTTGGATCCCAACCAAACACCTCTTTCATTTGTCACTTTTTTGCAAAGTTTGTCCAGTACTGCCTCCTGCCTGTTTTCATCTAGAAGTACTTTTTCACTGTTCTTATTATCAACAGTACTTTATTTACATTTCCAATTATTTTACAGGCCCATTTCTGCCTCTATCTCCATCCCTCCCATTCCAGAGAAAGACGAAAATTTTCTCCTCCCCTGGGAGCCAAGAATCTGCATTGCCAATGAGGTTGCAAATTCAGACACAATAAACAGAATTAAGAAAAACTGAGCTGGCATTTGACAGAAATTGTAAAATGACACTCAGAAATGTTGCTCTTGTGGAAATTACTGATATTAAAATATAAATCAGTGTCTTGTGTTTCCCGAAGCACCAGGGGCTCTATTAGGTTATGCAGTTTGATTGCTGAGCTGAACCTAAGAGACTTGGCAGTTCAATGCTGAAGTTATACCAAAGAATTTAACCCCTCTCCTGCTGGAGAGCAGGCACCCAGGCAAATGCTCATGAATCATAGCATCTCCAAGAGGCCTGGGCTTTTCCACTGAGTCGTTTGAAACCTGCAAGAAGGTGGAGAGGGTTAACATGAGGAGAGAAGGTAAAGGAATTGTGGAAAATCCTTTCTCGAGATAAGAATCTTATTGTATGGTATCAGGAAGAAAGCAGCAAAGGGCAACTCAAGAAGCAGATTCTATGAAATTTTTTATTAGTTATAATGGGGAAAATAGTAACTCAGGAGACACCAACATAACCAAATGACCAAGGTCAATATCATTGGTAATAAGATATACTGATGGTGTATAAGAGGCTAACAACTGGGGAAGCTGAGGAAAGGGTATATACCAACTCTCTGTACTATGTTTGCAACTTTTCTGAAAATCTAGCTTTATTTCAAAGAGGTCTGTATGTTCCTGTTTTTTCACCAGAGTTGACCACTGCTACCTTTGTGGACTTCCCTGGTGGCTTAGAGGGTAAATCATCTGCCTGCAATGCAGGAGACCCGGGTTCGATCCCTGGGTCAGGAAGATCCCCTGGAGAAGGAAATGGCAACCCACTCCAGTATTCTTGCCTGGAAAATCCCATGGACAGAGGAGCCTGATAGGCTACAGTCCACGGGGCCGCAGAGTCGGACACGACTGAGCGACTTCACCTCACTTCACTTCACCTTTGTGGAGAGACAAAGCAAATCACAAATAGCCTAATAAAGGCAGATTTTGTTGCCTTTAAAAAGTGAATAGTTAAGGACTTCCCTGGTGGCCCAGTGGCTATTAATCTGCTTTCCAGTGCAAGGGACACAGATTCAATCCCTGGTTGGGGAACTGAGATCCCACACGCCAGGGGGCAAGTGCCAGGCCCAAGCTCTCTAGAACCTGCGCACCGCAACTAAGACCTAAGGCAGGCAGATATGAACAGATTAAGTGCCACAGGAGTCTGAGGGGTTACCTACCTGGCAAGGCTGCTATGAGAATTGTTGTTCTTTATGTTTGGTACAGTGCCTCACATATAGTAGCTGCCACACAAGTGTTGATTAGTGCATGTGGTTGAAAAGAAGATGACAGAAATGGCTACTGAGTTGGGTCTTGAAAGTGTGTGCTTTTTGGACAGACAGAAAGAAGATGCCTCATATTCAAAAAAGAAAGATACTGAGAAATCAGGTGGGAGAGTTTTCAGTATGTCAGTTTATCCTAAGAGTAACCAAGATTAGATGGAGTGTGTGCTTCAAAAGAGGATATTTTACTAAATGGTATGGGAATAATGATGGTGGCAGTAGGAGGACTAGGTATGTCGCTCCCTTCCCCACCCTGGATCTTTGTACTCCACACATCAAGTGGGGAAAGAGAAAGCGTGAAACAAAGAGACTGTATCAAGAGAAAACCAAGGCAAGGAAGAGAAAGGAACATTTGAGAAAAATGTTCATGGGGTCAAGGAGTTGGTCCACAATGAAACAGAGGTTCCAAAATGTAGAAGCAGCTAGTGGAGGTGCTATAAATGGAGAGTGAGTTGTAAAGATGTCTCTTGAAGAGTAATTAAGGGTACTTTATCCATTTGCATTAGATTTAACTGCTTAAAAATAGAAAAAAGCAAAAACAACCGCGACTTAAGATAGCAGTCACTTACGATAGAAATTTCTCCAGTGGTTAGGGCTCCGCAATTCCACTGCAGTAGGAGCAGTTTCCATCTCTGGTTGAGACACTAAGATCCCACATGCCGCGAGGTGTGGCAATAAATAAATACATAAATGCATTTAAAATTGCTCTTTCTCTGTCTCCAGGGCTGGCATGGTGGTTCCATACCATCAGAGACCTAGGTTCTACGTCTATGAGCATCACATCATATTCCAGATGGTTGCTGGAGCACCAGCCCCTAAATCATCATTGCAAACAACCAGAAAGGAAGAGGGAACAAAGAGCTGTACACTGCTCTTTTGGATTTCCAGAAAGTCCCCACAGTATTTCATCTTACATCTGATTTGGCCATAACTTAGACATATAGCCATGCTTGGGTACCAGAGAGGCTGGGATAGGTAGTCTTTTGGATGAGTACATAGACACCCTGATAAAGGTTCTGTTACTATGAAAGATTTATAGTATGGATATTGGAACAGACAACTGACAGCCTCTGTGAGAAGAGCTAGCTGTAGGGAGAGATTTTCACCTGTAGCAACGAGTCTCATAAATCCTGGGACCCCTTCTCTTGTTCCTTCAAGACCCTTGTTTCTTCAGCCATTCCAAAGTCTCCTTTAGGAAGACCCAGCTGGCCCTTCTTCCTCTCCAGAATAGCCTCAGTCATTGGGTTGGACTAGTCAGTAACCTTGGTGTCAGGTTCCTGCCACTAAGTCATGGCGCAGAATCCCAACCTAGGCAAAACCATCCCTTTCTCCGACCTCTGCTTCTCAGATATGCACTACATGACCAGGGATTATTTTCTTTTTGAACTGGATTTGGATCCAAAGAAGTAGATCGTCCATGCCAGGCCTCCACACAGTATGGCTATGTCCATGAGCTCTTGGCAGAAGCAATTTATTGTACAAGGAGCATCCTGTCAATTCATGGTGTTCACATATTTGTAAACTGGAAGAAATATTGAACATCCTTACATCATTTCAATAATTAAGACCCCTAGGAGTCATCACCCTTTTATATTGGTGTGTGTGTGGATGCTAAGTCGCTTCAGTCATGTCTGACTCTTTATGACCCTATGGACCATAGCCCGCCAGGTTCCTCTGTCCATGGGATTCTCCTGGCAAGAATACTGAAGTGTGAGCCATTCCCTTCTCCAAGGGATTTCCCCAACCCAGGGATCAAACCCATGTCTCTTATGTCTCCTGCATTGGTAGATGGGTTCTTTACCACTAGTTTTTATTGGTAGGAGGTGGAAAGACTCATGGCTAAGTGTAGGTAAACCTGTTAAGTTTTGATTAACCCTCAAGGATAGCTTTAACTTTAAACTAAATAGTATCTCTTTCTGTGAAAACCCAGAAACGTGTTTTAGATTAATTTAAAAAAAAATAGATTCTTGATATTCTTCCATCTAGGTCATGAAGGAAAAGTAACAGACAGTGTTGCTTTAAGGCCAGTAGTTCATCCATATGCCCAAGCTGTGAGCAGTTTCATGGGAGTCAGCACCAGTAATCTGTGTTGATGGCAGGTGTGTAACCTCATGAAGATACTGATAGATGGTGTAAGAAGTACTAACGTGTGTTTCCCATCCTGCCCCCACTCAACCTGTGTTTCATTGAACTTGTTCACTTATACCTTTTTCCTTCCTCTCCCCACAAGTAAACAAAGACTCTCTGAATTAATAAAGAGGAAAGAGAGGAGAATATGAACATAAGGCAGTGGCACCCCACTCCAGTACTCTTGCCTGGAAAATCCCAAGAACACAGGAGCCTGGTGGGCTGCAGTCCGTGGGGTCGCTGAGAGTTGTACACGACTGAGCGACTTCACTTTCACTTTTCACTTTCCTGCATTGGAGAAGGAAATGGCAAACCACTCCAGTGTTCTTGCCTGGAGAATCCCAGGGATGGGGGAGCCTGGTGGGCTGCCATCTATTGGGTCGCGTAGAGTCAGACACGACTGAAGCAACTTAGCAGCAGCAGCACTAAGATCAGTATAATCTCCAAAATGGAGAAAACAATAGAACCCCAGATAGATTTAGCAGTCCAGGGGCAGAAATGTTGATGCATACCAGGAATGGGGGACAGGGAAGTGAGTGAACACGATATTAAAATCCTATCCCTTTCCTCTCAACTGACCTTTCTAGAGAATGGTGGAAATGATGATGGTATATTGATGGTAGAGCAGGTCTAAGAGAAGAGAGCCTGAGACCAGTCTCACGTGTGTGTGTGTCTTTCTGCATTAGCAGCTTCCTCAGAGGATGAAAAAGGCCCAGAAGAGCTACAGTAAGAAGAAGATGCAATCTCTGCAGCCTGATGACCAGCACATAGACACCTCAGCACACTCCAGCTGCAAGAGACACCCTTGACCAGGGACCAGAGCAACCAGGACCCCAGAACTGAGGCACACACTGGACAGACCTAAATAGGTGGAAGGAATAATGAACTGCTTCATTTTTTAACTGAAAAATGATGGCTATTTCTCAGAAATAACTAAGATTCCATTTTTTGCCATTTGGTATAAATGGAATTTAACAAAGACATTGAGTAATACAAAAATAGTTACTTTTTCTTTGCATACTTGAGTTCATACTGCTACCCTAGTTGCTAATGTGATGACTAGATGTAATACTAAGTGTTTCTTGAGAATCTGTAAAGTGCTCTGTGTGGGGGCTGAGGCCAACCTCAGAGGCACAAAACATCACTAGATCCCCTGACCAAGTTTTTGTCTTTTGTTTTTTTGTGGTCGCAACTGTCACCAAGAAAAAGCCTGCTAGAAAAGCAGATGGCAGAACTTTTGAATATAAGAAGAATAGTTCCCTGAGGAGACACAACAGAATTGGAGATGCCAGTGGAGGAGATGAAGCGCAAGGATGAGAAGGTCTCAAAGGTGATGCAGGAGACAATAGCACAGAAGGTGCAGAATCAAGAGTTTGAGAAGAGAGGGGACATTCAAGTCCTGTGCCCAGAGATCAGTATCCATGGATCAGGTGGGGGGCCCCTCCCTCTGTGATGAATTCTCTCCTCTACAAAATATTTGTCCAGCCACACTGGATACGCACTCCTCAGAAGGCATTGTGAAGGTTCCTGTGATCATTTTATGAAGCAGCTGAGGCTGCCCCAGAGCACTCTTAGTTACCCATCTGGCACACATTACTGTCAAATGCTTCCAAAATTTATCGTATAACCCTTCCCTTTTTTTTTTTCATCATAAACACTTCCAAATTGCCCACTTCTATTGTTAATGACTCACAGGATTCCCATATTTCCTTCATGGAACACAGTTCAGCTCTCTATTTTTCCTCTAATTTATTTTACTTAGTAAATATATTTCCATGCAAATATGAGAGCCTGTGCCTGCCACTTTTCCTTCCAAATGCTCTTGGCCCTTGCAATGGTAGCTGTGTAACTCCATAGTAGATGAAACTATCATAAATTAGACAATCATTTTTCTGTCTCTGGGACAAGATTTGCTTTTATTTAAGAATCATCTCCTGACGATCCAGTAAGTCAGCTTCTGTTGTTAGTCGCTCAGTCGTCAGCCTCTAGAGGAATATTATTCTCAAGGATATGTTTACTCCACTACAACCTTTGTGTGATGCCTGGTCCGTGTTCACAATTCCTGTTAAAGAAGAATGTCCACCAAGGTGGAACCAAAACAGTAAACTTTAGAGCTAGGAAAGAAAGCCATCATTCAGTACAACTCCTCAGTTTAGAGAGGGAGAATGAAGGCTTGAAGAGATGAGTGCTTTTCCATGGGCTGCTCCTTGACTTAGGTGCTGAACCAGGTTTAGCGGCTTCCTGGCATAGAGACCCGTTCAGTGTTCTTTTAGGCCATGCTATTTTTAATCTTCTTGGCTGCCTAACACTGTCGAATAAATGTTTATGTCCCTTCAAAACTCATGTGTTGAAATCCTAACCATCAAGGTGATAGTATTAGGAGGTGGGAGCCTTTGGGAGGTGATTACATCATGAAGATGGAGCTGTCATGAATGGGATTAATGCCCTTATAAAAGAGACCCCAGGAGTCTCCTTTGTCCCTTCTGCCATGCGAATTTACAGCCAAAAAAAGAAACAGCCATCTCTGAAGTGGGTCCTCACCTAATCTCCTAGCACCTTGATCATGAACTTCTCAACCTCCAGAACTGTGAGAAAAAAAGTTTTTCTGTTCTTTATAAGATATGCAGTCTGTGATATTTTGTTACAGCAGCCCAGTCAACTAAGATATCTTGCATTGAAGTGATTTGTAACATTCACCAATATTTCCTCTTGGGGGTAAAGGAAGAAAGTGGGCATAGCCATAGGACTTGTTTTGGCCAATGAAATGTGAGCAGAAGTGAAGTGTGTCACTTCCACTTTAAGAACCTGTGTGTGATTCACCTAATTCCCTTTCTGCTGCCATGGCAACAGGCAGCATGCTAGATGATAGAGGTTCTACTAGCTGAGGACAATAAAGAGCAGAGCCCCAGCTGACTCATAAAGGACATGTAGCACAAGTGAGAAATAAACCTTCATGGTTTTAAATCACTGAGATTTGTGGATTATTTGTTACTGCGGAATCACCTAGCCCCTCCCTACTGGGTAAGCCAGCTTGACATCACCATTCCCATGATGCATCTCTCTGCATGAAGCCGCAAGAGGTTAAACAATGCAGCGCATCAGAACACAACCCCATAAAACATTCCAAATTCTCACCAACATTCTTTCTTCCTCTTGGCTTATATTAGGGGTGGGGTATGTGGTTCATTACAAAGAATGAGTGTTTTGATAGCTTCTCATTCTTGGAACTATTCTGCAGGTAAGCGCCTGATGGAAACTTCCTCTAGTCTTAGAGTTTAAAACATAATGAATTAGATTATTTTAATAAGTGCAGTGCATTATGACCTCACATGCATCATCCTATACTTACACACACATATGTGCAAATAACTGTGGTTTTCCTTGAGGCTTTTTATTTGGATAATTCTCAGCACTTTCCAAGTTTCCTAGCTTTACAACCACCAGTATAACAGTAACTTGATGCTGCAAAAAAAAATCACATCATCAGATATTTCCAAATTAATAAGTAGAAATTAATGGAAGGGAAGATCCCCATGGAATAGTAAGAGAGCCTGTCTGACCTTGGGTAAGTCACTTAGCCTCTCTGGGCTTCAATTTCCTCCTCTGTAAAGTAGAGACAGAAATAGTGTCCACTTCCAGGGTTATTATGAGAATGAAGTTGATGTGCACATCCCAACTGGTTCATAATTAGCACCTAATATTAACTACATTTGAGCCATAGAATATTTAGAAACCTAGAAAGTAAAATCATTTCAGACCTTTTACTTTCCAAGAAGAATAAATTCAGAAACTATCTAGCCTACCAACTGGTGATTTTGGGGGAAAGATGTAAAACCACAGTCCTGTCCTCCTAGCAAAGGCTTTAACACACTTTTGAAAACACAAACAGATGGGTAGGCAAGTAGGTATTACCAACAGTTCAGAAATTTTTCCAGACTCCCTGCTGAGAGCACATATCCAGGTGGGAAAATCTTTAAAGGGCCAGACTAATTTATGCTTTTTCCATCTTAAATTCTTGGACTTTTTCAGGTTTATAACAAAGCTCAGAAAATGCTAAAGCTTAAAGGAGAATTGAGAGGTACTAAGGAAATGAAAGATGAGGTAAGTCTTCTTACTCCTCTGTATAAAGGAATAGAGTTGATTGAACCTTTGTTACAAGGGACATCTTTTCAAATTTCATGATTCAAAATTTCTATAATAAGCATCCTCAAATCTCAGACAGAGGTGGGCAGCAGAGCATACATAACATGTAAGAGCCCAGACTTGAGCTAGGTGAGTCTGGGTCCATCTCTAATAGCAGTGTGATATTGGGCATTTTACTTAACCTCTCTGAGCTTCCTTTGCCTTACCTAGAAAATATGAATAATGAACACTTACTTCCAAGGTTCACTGTGAGGATTAAGTAAGATACCACATGTAAAAAACACCAGTGCTTGGGACTTAAGCACTTATTAAATATTATTGCCAACATTTTCTCTTTATCTGGACTGATATGGAAACAGAGTGCTCTGCTGAGTTTAATATTTCAGTCAAACTGTGTTTACGTTTTCCCTGACTTGTTCCAGAAAGGACTTAAGGGGGATGTTTTTGTTAGTGTAGGGCTGTCCCGCATGACTTATGCTTTCTAACAGACCTCCTACCAAGAGGTAAGCGGTTTCCAAAAGAGGTGTTTCAACTCCTTTCCTGCTAGATTACTAGTGGAAACACTTCAGGATTCACGGAAAGTTCTGCAGGAAGAAAAAGGTCTGATATGGGTTTTCTAGAAGGGCGTTTCTTCATTCACCTGATATCTTTGGGTCACTTCGCTGTGCCAGGCATTGCTCTAGGGCCTGGGGATGAAGCAGTGAACAAAATAGACAAAGATTCCTATTCTTGTGGAGCTTACTCTCTAGGGAAATAATTTATCCAAGGGTATGTTGGAGGAAATTGTGTGCCAATGAGAATTGGCCTATATTCCATAGGTGGTGGATCTCTGACATAGGCCATGCGTATCCTAAGCCATATACTTATACAGGGTCCCAGTTTTTAAAGAATTCATGTTTGGGAACACATGTAAGAATTAAAGATTTTAAAATTAAAAAAATTAAAAACTTAAAAAAAAAAAAAAAGAATTTAAGACACAATAAAATATACTCAGTCTTCACTATATGAGCGTAATTGGCTCCAAAATTTTTACTCACAGGCTAAACCTTGGGTAAGTGCCCATTAATTCCCATCATAAGTAAACAAAAACTGTAATGTTTTTACAGATGGAAAAGTAAACTCAGGAATCAAGTTAGTAACATCAATAGCAATGTTTGGAACTACTGTAGATAACTTTAAACTCTTTTACTGTAGAAGTAAACTATAAGAATTCCTGTATCGATGTTAACGTTTAAGATTTCATGCTTTTAAAAACATAACTCTGACTATAAACTGATATGTTCTGAACGGTAGTGAGGGCTAAGGGTGGTTTTCCATTGTTTATTGAAGACCTTTCTTTATCCTCACAAAAATAATTTCCCAGATAATAACTTTATGGTATTGTTGGTGGACTCCAGAATTACTCTGAAAACTGCCACCCAAGCTTTATTGTTCAAGTTCCAAATCCTGGAAAATGCTGCCATCTTGAATCTTTGTAATGCTCCTGGGGCCTGAGTGTGCTACTGAATCACAAGCTTCAGTTTAACATCAGCTCCCCCAGAGGAGAAGCATTAAGACTCTCGTCAATACTTTTTAAAAACTCTTATTTATTTCTATTTTTTGGTTGTGCCTAGTCTTTGTTGCTGCACAGGCTTTTATCTAGTTGCAGCAAGCGGAGTCGGGGCTACTCTCTAGTTGTGGGGCACAAGTTTCTGATTGTGGTGGCTTCTCTTATTTCAGAGCACAAGCGCTGGGGCACTCAGGCTTCAGTAGTTGCTGCATGTGGGCTCAGTAGTTGCCGCATGTGGGCTCAGTAGTTGAGGTGCATGGGCTTAAGTTGCCCCAGGGCATAGGAATCTTCCCAGACCAGGGGTCAAACTTGTGTCCCCTGCATTGGCAGGCACATTCTTAACCACTGGACCACCAGGCAAGTCCTGTCAATACTTTTGAAGCCTAGAACAAAATTTCTTCTCATCTTTTGAAATATAGTTCAAGAAGGCATGCTCTTAGAAAAAAGAGCACTTAATCAATACAGAAAATTTGCTTCAGTAAGTAACCTATTTTCTAATAACTATCATGAGTATAGTAGCAACTGCAGCATCAGCACTCACCACTTTGCCTGTGGTTGGTAGCTGCTGCTGCTATCACAGGCCTTCAAACAAAATAACCAGGTTCCAACCCCTTATAAGCAAAACTGGGTACAGGCAGACTTCATTTTATTGAGCTTCACTTGATTGCACTCTGTAGATATTATATTTTTTACAGATTGAAGATTTGTGGCAACCCTATACCAAGCAAGTCTATCAACGCCACTTTTTTTCAATAGCATTTGCTCACTTTGTGTCCCTGTGTCCCATTTTGGCATTTTGGGCAATATTTCAAACTGCTCATTGTTATATTTGTTATGGTGATCTGTGATCAGTGATCTTTATTACTTTTGCAAAAAGATTGCAATTCGCTAAAGGTTCAGATGATGGTTAGCATTTTTTAGCATTAAATTATTTTTAAATTAAGGTACTGCAGCCATGAAATTAAAAGACGCTTACTCCTTGGAAGGAAAGTTATGACCAACCTAAATAGTATATTGAAAAGCAGAGATATTACTTTGCCAACAAAGGTCCATCTAGTCAAGGCTATGGTTTTTCCAGTGGTCAGGTATGGATGTGAGAGTTGGACTTTGAAGAAAGCTGAGCACTGAAGAATTGATGCTTTTGAACTGTGGTGTTGAAGAAGACTCTTGAGAGTCCCCTGGACTGCGAGGAGATCCATCCAGTCTATCCTAAAGGAGATCAGTCCTGGGTGTTCATTGGAAGGACTGATGCTGAAGCTGAAACTCCAATACTTTGGCCACCTCATGCAAAGAGTTGACTCATTGGAACAGACCCTGATGCTGGGAGGGACTGGGGGCAGGAGGAGAAGGGGACGACAGAGGATGAGATGGCTGGATGGCATCACCGACTCAATGGATGTGAGTTTGAGTGAACTCCGGGAGATGGTGATGGACAGGGAGGCCTGGCATGCTGTCATTCACGGGGTCACAAGGAGTCGGACATGACTGAGCGACTGAACTGAACTGAACTGAACTGATATACTTTTTTAAATACAATGTTTTTGCAAACTTAATAGACTACAGACTATTGTAAACATAACTTCTATATGCACTGAGAAACCAAAAAATTTGTGTGACTTGATTTACTGTGATATTTGGTTTATCTCGGTGGTCTGGAACAATGCCCACAATATCTTTGAGGTTTGCCTGTATCTAAGTACATGGTTTATATATGTGAAACCCATCTAGCCGTGGAGGCTTGTAATTTCGGATTGTTCATGACTTCATATTTAGAGCAGGATCAGATGGCGCCTGAGGGTCAGCATTAGACTCTCAGTTCATCTTGTGTCCCAGTACTGGTTACAGAGCTCTGATTGATGAAATGTCAGATTAAATCAATTTCTACCGCATATTGATACTCAAAAGGCATCTGCCTGGAATTTAGCGTTCATAAAGTAGATAGGATTAGAAATAGTGTACAGTGACCTCTGTGCATGATATTAGCAAGAAATTAAGTTTACTGGAACCTCAGAAACACTGGCCTTAGTGGAGTTCTGAGGTGAGCACAGCCCCTACAGTACTACCTACAGTAAAAAATAATACATGGTTCATGGAAATCACTTTAGTGCTCTCCCAGCATTTTCACTCTTATTCTGGTGAATCAAAACCCTTGTGTAATTTGGCCTTTAGGAGTGAATGGTTAGGTTCTGATTTCCAAAGCAAATTTCATTTAACATTCAGCAAAATACCTTTGTTATTCAACTGGTTTAGGGCATCCTCAAAGAAGGGATTATTTATTCCAAACTTCTTGTTTTATGAACAAAGAAATTGCCTCAGAGACTCTGAGTCAGTGCTAATGTCCAAATTAGATGAGATCATGTACATTAAAGATCCAATTCTGAAGCCCTGGTGGTGCAACAGAATTGGGCTAGCCGGCCTTCTTCTCAAACTAGAAGGAGTGGGGGTTTTTTAATTGGCCTGAGAGGGTATTGAGCTTTTAACATGGAGAAGCTCACGTTGTATATCACTGGTACTTTGTTAGTGAGTCCTTGGTGTGCCCAGCTTCATACACAACAATCTGTGACATGGTCCTCACCTTAGGATGCATATATTCAGCATCCAGGCAAGAGTACAGGGCACATGGCACTTTCATAGAACAAGCATTGTATGGTCACCTAATCTGCTCATAGGTGCCAAAGAGAGAGTCCTGTAGCAATAGGGAATCCCTAGGCTCCCCCGCAACTCCCCAGTGAGTCTCCATACTCTAGTCCTAGTAAGGCAGCCATGAGAAAAGGGCTTTTAAAAGCACTGGAATCAAACTGCTGCTCCTTGTCAGATCAAGGCTTTTGTTTTCTAGTTAGAGACCTATGTCTGTACACCTTTTTTTTTTTCTTTTAGCTGCTCTACACATATTCTCTTAAGAGAGTCCCTGGTAATTGTCTTAATGGTAATTACATGCTTGGGGCAGTTGACATCCACTGTTATTTTTCTAAAAGTGGGGAACAAGGGACAGGAGCTGGAGAGGAAGAAGGAGAGTTTTGAGATAATGAAATCCTTTTAATGACAGAGCCACGCCGTTAACCTAATTAAACTGTAAAGTGGTAAAAAAAAAAAAAAAAAAATGTCCAGGTACTAAATGGAAATGATGGGATAAATCAGCTGAGACAGCAGCACTTCTGGGAAACCTTCTGAATTCCGAATACTCTGACATTGAGGTGTCCGATTCTCGTGGTTATTTCTTCCCCCTCCCACCCCACCCCCAGCCTTGTGCAGAGGTCTCTTAAACTGACCTGTCCAGCAAGGCTTGATTTATGATGTCCATAGCAGGTCTCCAGCTCCCCCTGGGAGTATGCCTTATAAAGCTCATGTATTTAAGAAGTCAGCGCCATCAGTGGGACGTGGTGGTAGAGCACTGGCTACAGGGTCAGGAGAGCTGAACTCTCCTCTGCTGACCACCTATGGGACCTTGGACACTCCCACTTGGACCACTTTGCCATTTCTGAGCATTCATGGCTTCTGTGTGCTTTTGCATCTACAACTCTCTTAGAAGAACTGCCCTTGGGCATTTGGGGTCACTTTAACTCACAAGAGCAGAAAGCTAGAAGTCCTTGAGAGCTTACACTCCATGAGGCAGCCCTTAACCATTGACTGGCCGATGCTGAGGCTGACGGCCCAGCTTTCATTGCATCTAGTCAGGACAGACTCTAAGGTGTAATTTAGACTCTGGAGTTCCCTGTGGAATTAGGCTGAAGCCATTCCCACAAAACTTCGTCTGAAACTGTGCTCTTCCTTAGTTTCTTTCTCTTCCTTGTCCTGCTTCCCCACCTACTGGCTGATTTCTCTTGGGATTGTTTTCTTTTACAGATGCCATGAATGCTCACCTAAGAGCTTGCTCTAAGTAATTTACACAAGCAGGCACCTACTATAAAAGCACCAGCCTCAGTTCCAACATCTAAAACTCCGTGGTAGTGGTGCCTGTCCTCAGGAGTATCACAAAAAGTTTGCACAGTGATAGGACTAAAGCACTGGATAGGTTCACAGAGGGCTGCTTGCTAGTTTCTTTTCACACCATTGTCACCCACAACACTGGGAGTGGAAGGTGGCATCCTATGTGACAGAGTCCCCACCCGCTTCCCACGGCTGTATGCCCCAACCCCCACCCAAGCTACTATTCCCCACATTCTCTATTTTGATCTTGATCACTAATTTCCATCTGACCTAGCAGTAATTAACAAATCTTCACTTACAATCAAAGACAGGGATCTTATGCAATCAGTCCAGGGATTTTACTTTCATTCCCATTGGTATATGTCTCCAAAGAAAAGCACAAGGTTTATAGGTGTAAAAAGTGTAAAGTGTGAGTCGCTCAGTCGTGTCCAACTCTTTGCAACTCCATGACTGTAGTCTGCCAGGCTCCTTTGTCCGTGGAATTGTCCAGGCAAGAATATTGGAGTGGGTTGCCATTTCCTTCTCCAGGAGATCTTCCTGATCCAGGGATCGAACCCCAGTCTCCTGTATTGCAGACAGATTCTTTACTATCAGAGCCACCAGAGAAACCCAGGTTTGTAGGTAAGGGAAGACTAAGAGTTTAGTGGGTAGAAGGGAAAGTGAAGAGACTTTTCAGAAGCCACATCAACTCCAGCACTGATTCACTAGAGCCTTGACAAGTCCATTTGACATCATCTCATCAGTGGCAGAGCCATTAATATTATAGACAGCTCACCAGGTGCCTGGAATTGTTCTAGGCACGGACTTTCTCTTGAAAGCAAGGGAAACGGCTATGATGCACCCACAGCAGTGGGTGAAGATTAATTAATATAAATAAGTAATTGTCTGAATAATGCAGAGCACTCAGACACCTCGCAAATGGATACTGTGTAAACGTTACACAGGATGAGTAATAACAGTGAGGGTTGATGGACAAATTTCCAGCAAATTTAAAGTCTCTGTCAACCAGTGAACGAAAGTAAGCATTTTCTTGATAGTTCATAATTGATGCTTTTGTTTTTCTGACTGCCGAGGTCGGGGAGAGAGACAGAGATGTAAGCAGTCTGAACAGCAAGCTCTTGAGCCTGCAAGCTGACATCAAGAATCTACACAATGTCTGCAAGAGACAGGGGAAGACCTTGCAGGAGAATCAGCTCTGTGTGGAGGAGGCCATGATGAACAGCAGCCACGTAAGGGATTCACCATCCACTTCCCACCTCTGCTCCCTCTCTTTCCACTTCTGCCTCCTTGGGTAGGAGAAATAATAGAAAGTTTTCCCACTGGTCATTCAAGAGCGCTTACTGAGCAAACAATGAGAGAGAACTAAACACACACACACACACACACACACACACACACACACACACATGCCATCCCTGCCCTGAGGACTTTTCAGTCTAGCTATCTTATCTCCAAGGTCATTTACATCTGAGCTCTTTTCTTTACCTGGTCTTTCACACTGAATTAGCAGCACCTGAGGTCCATTGCCCTTAAAAAAAAAAAAAAAAACCCAGATCATAATTATGTAGTTATGTAAAGAGAATAGCATCTTAATGGATTTTACTTTATTTATTTATTTTTTTGGCCGAGTCTTGCGGCATGTGGAATCTTCGTTTCCCAACCAGAGATTAAACCCGTACCCCCTGCCTTGGGAGTGCGGAGTCTTACCCTTTGGACTGCCAGGGAAGTCTCTTAATGGATTTTGGACAAACTTCTACATCATCCATAAAAATAGCAGCCATTCCACCTGCTCTGAGGTGTCACTTCCTGTCAGTGCAGCAGGAGCTGTTTGCCACACCTGCAGCTCTCTGCCTATAAGCTTTACTTCTGGATACAGGAGCCCAGTCACAGGATAAGCTGAAGTGCAGAATTAATGCCCCTAGAAGCAGCCCTAAACCAATGACTGATGGGGAGAGGGCTGATTAGCAATCCATCTCCCTTACTCTATCTCACTGGAAATAACTCCAGGCACGTTCTTTTCTCTCTCCTGGAGTTCCTCAACAGGGCCCAGTACCAGGTGCCCACAGTGGCAACTAGGTTGGCCTCCTTTCACAATTTCCTTCCCTGCCTTGTTCATTTCCCCACTCCCATACCTGAGTTTCCTAAAATTACCTTCCACACAAGCCACTTACTCGATGCCTGGTTCCTTGTCTTAGGACTTGCTTCCAGAGGTGCCCAAGCCACGATACTCAGTAGCACTTATCCTGAGCCTGTGCGAGCAGGAGGATCTCCTGGCATGATCATCTTTCTTGAGACTCTGATTTTGAACTACCCTCCTAGGCAACTCATCAGCTGAGGCAACTTCACTTCATCCTGAGGTTTTCTCTTTTTGGAAACTCCAGCTCTAAGCTCTTTAAACCAGTCTCTAAGTTTATGCACACAAGCTGGGGAGCCAGCTGGGAGATGTTTTCCCAGAGTTTTCTAAACACTTTGGGTTTCCAAGACTTCCTAACTTGCAGTCGTCATTTCTACTTGGGGACTTGAGTTATTGGCAAACATGAGGCAGGTACTGGTTTCACAGATCTGTTGCCAGGCCTCCAAGTTAGCCTCCTAGGTGCAGTCAAGGATCTGGCCTCTCCTAATTGAGAGAGTTAGAATTAGAGTTAATTAGAACTCTGTTAAGAGCTCTCCCAGGACTTACCACTTCCCTATAGAAACCACAAATTGTTCTTCTGTGATGCCCTAAAAATTTTAGAAGCAAAGCAATTCTTTTTTTTCAATTCTACCTTTTCTTACTGAGAACTGCTGTCCTTTGGAGAAGGGCATGGCAACCCACTCCAGTATTCTTGCTTGGAAAATCCCATGGACAGAGGAGCCTGGTGGGCTATAAGTCAATAGGGTCGCACAGAGTTGTACATGACTGAAGCAACTTAGCCTTTCTGCAGTAAGTCACAAATACAGAAAAATTCATTGGTTTCCCTAAATGGATCCCAGGAAGGATATTACTGTAATTTTTTTTTCTAAATATTAACATTTTAGGATATTTTCACCATTACTGTTACAAGTTTATTCCCCTAGTCAGGGAAAGTCATGTGGCTTATAAATGTACCTGGCAACTTGGAGGGAGAAAGGTATTAAGTCACATTTTCTTATTCTAATTGCCCAAAAGAAGGTCTAACAGCTTGAAACAAGCTTTAAAACAGGCTCTATTTTTTCCCCAGCACTTAGCACCAAATTTAAATTGCAGACTACGCATACAAATGCACAATTAGATGTAGACTTACACTCATCCACTCAGAAAACCCCTGCAAGACCTGCCTGCCACAAGGAAATATAATATGGGAACAAAGGAGGAACCCAAGGCTTTCTGAAATTTTGACTAATATCTGACAAGGAGCTGGAGAAATAAGCAAGACATTTAGAACACAGTTATGAGAAAAATTAAAATATGACATCAGATGTGTGTGTAGAAGAGGGACAGGCAAGGTGACCTTGTAAATCAAGAATACATTGTGCCCCAAGTCCCAGGAACAGAGAGAGCTGGGCCTGAGGTAAAGCAAGTCAGATGCCTGGAGTGCAAAATGTGGGGGGCTCTCATTATTTTTTTAACTTTAATTTATTTATTTTTGGCTGCACTGGTTCTTTGTTGCTGCCCATGGGCTTCCTCTAGTGCCGGCGAGTGAGGGCTACTATTCTCGAGGTGTTCAGGCTTCTCACTCTGGTGTCTTCTCTTGTTTCAGAGCCTCGGCTCTAGGGCTCATGGGCTCAGCAGTTGTAGTACACGGGGCTCAGTTGCCGTGAGGCATGTGGAATCTTCCCAGACCAGGGATCAAACCCGTGTCCCCTGCATTGACAGGTGGATTCTTAACCACTGGATCACCAGGGAAGTCCAAGGGCACTCGTTCTTTAGGTGCCAATCCTGTATTTGCTCAGTCCTAAGTTTGAATGCCTCCTTAAGCTGTGCCCATCACTTACCTCACCCTAGTCCCAACCCCGGGACGAACCTCTCTAGTGATATAAGACTAGATCGGGCTTTCAGGGGAAATATCTCACATCCCACCTCAAAGATACGGAAAGAAGTTCTACCGACTGGGAAAAGATGGGGCTTTTTCTCTTAAATGAAGAAGAATCATCAAGGATTCAGTTTTCAGAGCAGTGCCAACCTGAGACAGAAACTAAAAGAGAGAATAAAATGGTTGAAAAGTATTTTGAAAAGCTGGCTTTAGGCAAAGCAGCAGGGCCTGATGATATACTTCGAAGAGTACTTAAGGAATTGGCAGGTGTTATTACATAGCTGCTAGCGATTATTTTGAGAACTCAAGAGAATAAAGAAAGTCCCTGCAGACTGAAAAAGGGTAAATGAAGTGCTCATCTTTTTAAAAAGGGAAAAAGGACAATCTCGGTAATTATAGACCTGTCAGCTTAACTTCAATATCAGGGAAAATATAGAACTTAACATCAATCAATTAGCATCAACTTGAAAACCACCAAGTATTGGGTGGAAACCAACATGACTTTTCAAAAGGTGAAATCATGCCAGGCCAATTAATTTCCTTCTGTGATCAAGTGGCCACATAGGCAAGGAGGGAGCAATAGCTATAATCTCTTTGACCACAAGGAGGGCTGAAAAGTAGTCTAAATATGAGAACAGGTTCCTACAGGTGGCCAAGTCCTCTATCTTTTAAGACAGCTGAATCCTGGACAGAAATCAATCTGAGAAACATTGGTAGACCAGATGGCCTCCAGTATCATGTCTAATTCTGAATGGTCATTTTAAGAACTAGTCTTATTTCCATAAGATTATTTCCAACTTGCTCATTTTCTCCAGATTTCAGTTTAAAGGTCAAAGCAGAATCTAATAAAATATCTGCCTTCACTTAAAAGAAAATTTTTTAAAAAAAGAAGACAAAGAAGCAGCAGGAAATGCATTATGCCTTTATGACACGGCTTCTTGGTACAAATATAAGTGAAATTCAGGCTTAATCCATAGCATGTCATTTTCTATTCATTTAGAATTAAGAAAAATAATCTTTTGAACACTTAAGGATAAATGAGTAGAAATTTAATGTCTCAAATAAGTCTAGGCATTTCTCCAAGTCTTTGAAATTTGATTCCTTTAAACCCATAGGTATCTACAGTGTGCAAATGTTTAAAATCCTTATCCAAGAAAACTCTAGTTTCTCTGGAGGTATGAGCAGTTCTTGGATCTTTATTGCCAGACAAGTTAGGTCAGGTGCTACCTTTGCCCTATACTGAAAAACTTTAGTGAACTCTCATCATCTGGTCCATCTATCATATTACCTCAAACCAAAATTAAACCCAGAAGATTGAACATGACCTCTGATGAAGGGATATTAATAATTCACCAATATCACTGCCAGGTTGCTAAGTTTACACTAGGAAGAGTCACTTTTTACCCACAGGTGGCTTTAAAGTCAAAAAACGATTATGAACACACCGAAGTATAGATGATATGCTTGGAGGGGAAGCCCTAAGGAAAGAGTTTGGAATTCTAGAAAAATAAACGACCCAATCTAAAAATAGGCCAAAGAACTAAATAGACATTTCTCCGAAGAGGACATACAGATGGCTAACAAACACATGAAAAGATGGCTCAACATCACTCATTATCAGAGAAATGCAAATCAAAACCACAATGAGGTACCATTTCACGCCAGTCAGAATGGCTGCAATCCAAAAGTCTACAAGCACTAAATGCTGGAGAGGGTGTGGAGAAAAGGGAACCCTCTTACGCTGTTGGTGGGAATGCAAACTAGTGCAGCCACTATGGAGAACAGTGTGGAGATTCCTTAAAAAACTGCAAATAGAACTACCTTATGACCCAGCAATCCCACTGCTGGGCATACACACCGAGGAAACCAGAATTGAAAGAGACACGTGTACCCCAATGTTCATCACAGCACTGTTTATAGTAGCCAGGACATGGAAGCAACCTAGACGTCCATCAGCAGATGAATGGATAAGAAAGCTGTGGTACATATACACAATGGAATATTACTCGGCTGTTAAAAAGATACATTTGAATCAGTTCTAATGAGGTGGATGAAACTGGAGCCGATTATACAAAGTGAAGTAAGCCAGAAAGAAAAACACCAATACAGTATACTAACGCATATATATGGAATTTAGAAAGATGGTAACAATAACCCTGTATGTGAGACAGCAAAGGAGACACAGATATATAGAACAGTCTTTTGGACTCTGTGGGAGAGGGAGAGGGTGGGATGATTTGGGAGAATGGCATTGAAACCTGTATAATATCATATAAGAAACTAATCACCAGTCTAGGTTTGATGCAGGATACAGGATGCTTGGGGCTGGTGCACTGGGATGACCCAGAGGGATGGTACGGGGAGGAAGGAGGGAGGAGGGTTCAGGATGGGGAACACGTGTACACCCATGGCAGATTGATGTTGATGTATGGCAAAACCAATACAATATTGTAAAATAATTAACCTCAAATTAAATAAATATAAAATTTAAAAAAACAAAAAGTAAATAAAATGAAGCTTATTATAAAAAATAATTTAAAAATAAGCTCTAATATCATTTATGATTATCAATTAAAAATAAATGAGATTTAGCAAACAAAATCCAAAGGCATTTTAAAATAATAAATGTATCATATATATCATAGCCAACTTTACTTATTTTAAAACTGTAGTTGTGACTCAACCATTAATATAATCCATTATTAATAAAGCTAAGAAAAATGTAAAAAATTTAAAAAAAATAAAAAGAAGAGCATTTCTTTTATTCTTTTGGGTAATAAAAAGAAAATGGGGACATGGAAATAAGGGGAGGTAGAGAAAGAATATATAATAAGGAGACTGGTCAGTTTTCAGCTGGGGCATACACATCCGGCAGTAGAGTGGCAGGTCCAAATCAACAATTGCACACAAGTACTAGAAGCACCAGAACTCCAGCCTCTTAATTTTTAGAGATCAAGCCACCTTCAACAGAGCTAAGAAAAACAGAACTGGAGCAAAATAGGTTATAGGTAGGTGCTTTACTAAAATAAGCCCTTCTGCAATAACCATACCCCAGGGGTTCACGCCTTTGCTTTAGTTCTACCCACATTAAGTGTATTTATCCATGACCGTGTCTTTCTCCAAGTAGTTCCCCACTCCACAGTTTCACCTATATAGACTGAGGACTTGGGCTCTTGAGAACCTCCCCCATGCATGTTTGTGTTCATGCAAACATGCAAGCATGAGCGCGCGCGCGCGCGCACACACACACACACACACACACACACACACACATCACTCCCAAGCCCCTTCCCTCTGAACCTCATTCACAGATGAGTTGTAAGAGTAGCACCATTCTTATCTTGAAAAGAATGAAAACACTTAATTTAAAACATTTATTGTAAATGTTGGCAATTGTAGCAGAGTAAATAAAAAATTCAACTTTGGCCTAGGAAAGAAGTCTCATCCACTTCCCTCTGGCCACATACACCAAATGTTCAGGTCAAGGGTTCAGCTTGTCTTTGTCTGGAAATTCTTTTGCCTGCTGACCATTGTGGTCCATTTTCTGTCTTCTCTTTCAGATTGAACTGACACATCACCTGTTGTCCTTCTGGTTCTGAACTGGGTTGAGCCTCCCTGACCTTATCTGTGCTGCCCCTACCTCCTCTCATTAGAGAAGATTTTTTCCTTTTGGGTGCCAACTCTTACGGAAGTAATCTCTTTAAATCTCCATCTCTCCAAGACTTCTTTGGTGGTTCGGCGGTTAAGATCTGTGCTTCCAGTGCAGGGTGCACCAGTTCGGTCCCTGGTCAGGGAACTAAGATCCCACATGCCATATGACACAGCCAAAAATAAAATAAAAATAAATAAAACTCCATCTCTCCAGTTACTCAGACCAAAACCATGGAATTGTTCTGCCTTGGATGACCATTATCTCCCCTCATTCCACGTCTAATGCAGAAGCAAATCCTATGGAGTCTACTTTCAAACATGCATCTAAAATCCAGCCGCTTCTCCCAGCTTTTACCTTGGTCCATGCTGCTGTCCCTTCTCACCTGGATTCTTGCAGCAGCCTCCTTGCTGGTCTCCCCACTTCTGTCTTTGGCTCCCTACAGTTTGTTTTCAATATAACAGCCAGTGTGTCTTTTGTGACATCTACAGGAGATCACGTCACTCCTATGCTCGGTACCTGCCAATGGCCTTTCATCTCCCTAAAAGGAAAAGTTAAGGATTTAAGGATGGCCTACATGGTCCTAAAAGACCTCTCCTCCCTTTCCTTTCTCACCTCATCTGGTACCACTCTCCCCTTACTTTCTCTGCTCCAACCTGCACAAAGTCACTCCTCAAACACCATTAGGCACCTCCTACCTCCAGGTCTTAGCACTTGCTATTACTTCTGTCTGGAGTGTTCCTGTTGTACGTTCCCACCAGGCTTCTTCCTTGACTATCTTAACTGAGATGTCACCTTCTTAGTGTTGTCCTCCATGAGAACACTTAATTCAAAATTACAACTGCGTTCCATCTTGGCATTCCTCATCTCCCTCCTCTGCTTTATTCTCCTCCAAAGCACTTTTTCCTCTTAATAAACTACACAATTTACTTCTTTAATTTGCTACCTCTCTCTCTCTCTCTCATTCCCTCTCTCTGAGTCTCTCTCCCTCCACACATCTCCCCCACCAGTAGATGCAGACCTCATGAAGGCAGAAATTCTGTTTTATAAAATTCTGTATCCCCATTAACTAGTAGAATGCTTGGCACAGAGGAGGTGTACCATAATATTTGCTGAACAGATTAATTAAGTGAAAATATGACATTCACATGACAGCTGTTAATGTTCATAGCAGTATTATTCATAATAGCCAAAACCTGAAACAATCCAAATATCCATTAACTGGTGAACAGATAAACAAAATATGGTTTAGTCACACTGTTCAGCAGTAAAAATGAACAGAATACTGATTCTTGCTACAGCCTGGATGAGCCTCAAAAACATTAAGCTAAGTGAAAGAAGCCAGACACAAAAAATGACATATTATACAATTCCACTTATATGAAATGTCTGAAAAGGGCAAATCCATAGAGACAGAAAGCAGATTAGTGGTTGCCTGGAGCTGGGGTAGGAATGGGAGTGACAAATGGGCATGAGGGAATTTTTGAGGTGATAGAAATATTCTAAAACTGGATTGTAATAATGGTTGTACAACTCTGTAAATTTGCTACAAATCATTGAATTGTATACTTAACAGTAGCTGAATTTTATGACATATAGAGAAGATACTGATAAAACTGTAAAAAAAAAAATATTTAATTTTAGAAAAGTTTGAAAGTACTCTGTTAATTGGGCCAAGGCCACAAGCTCAAATTTTGGGGAGCCAATTTTCATGTCTTTCTTTCCATCAATACCTGGCTCTGTATGAATCTCTAATCTAGGCCCTATACGAGTAGACATGACCCCTGACCTTCAGAAATTTATGGTCTAATTAAAAGATAAGATGCACAGAGATCATTACAATGCAAGGCAGAATGTGAAATGCCACATTAAGGACATGCCCAGAAGTCTATGGTATTGGTGCAAATACAGCTTTGCAGGGAAAACAAGAAAGAAAGCAGTATTTGGACAGGGTTTTAAACAATGAATAGGAAGACAATACACCGAGGAAGGAACTAAAGGATGCCTACAAGCCATCTTCTTCATCCACCTCTCCTTCACAAGTCACCATGTTACCAAAAGTGGGACCTGGCTGCTCACCACTCTAAAACCAATACTTGAGAGGCAAGGTTGGTGAAAGAAAAGTTTGCTGTATGTGAGAGGCCAGCAACTGGGGAGGAGGGTGGGCAGACTCATGTCCAAAGGCTGACTCCCGCCACTGACAATCAGTGGCCAAGAGCTTTTAAAGGGGAGTTTCAGGGGTATATAGATGGAGGAAAGGGGCTACATACAGAAACAGCACCATCAGCTCTGACGATCGTCTTGAAGTTGGTCATGCAGTGGTCTGATCAAGCGTCATCTTGATTGTTTTAAGTATAGTTGATCTTCAGTTCCAGGGTCGGTTTGTTCCCATTTCTTTGAGGCCAGTTCTCAGAATTGTGGCAGCTTATGTCATGGCTACCGGAGAAGGCAATGGCAACCCACTCCAGTACCCTTGCCCGGAAAATCCTATGGGCGGAGGAGCCTGGTAGGCTGCAGTCCATGCGGTCATGAGGAGTCGGACATGACTGAGTGACTTAGCAGGAGCAGCAGCAGCATGTCATGGCTACAGTCTGGTCGTCAGGTAGTTAACTTCTTCCACCTGGTGGGGGTTTCAGTATCTACAAGACAGCTCACAGACAGGCTCAGAATATTGGAGCTAAAGTTCCTTGACTTTGTTTAATGACTAAGCTATTATGGTTTGGTCTTGTTGGACTACTTTCCTTTTCTTCTGCATTTTCTCACTTCTCTGATTAAACTTACACTTTGGCTGAAGTTTTTCTACAGACAAAAGACAGGTGGAGGACATGCAGGAGAAGGACCATAGGGTTCTGCTTCTGTTTCAACTGGGAATGTTGGGCAAGAAAATATAGAAGCATCCATGTGAAGACCTCAGTTGTACCAGAATAAACGACTCAGGGATGTGTCCTATGAGCAGAATACCTGATACAATGTAGGTGCTCAACATATGCTTATGGAATGAATGAATTAAAATTTAAGTGGGGTCTAGTAGCATTTCAGGTTGACTGTGGACTGGCAGGGAGAGATCTCTCTCTCTCTCTGTCTCTCTCTGTCCCTCTCTCTCTCTCTCTCACACACGCACATACAGACACACACACACTCAGCAACTGCAAGCTCATACCTGCCTTCAAGAGGAGACAGAGTCAGTGCTCAGATGTGCCTTAGCAATATCTCTGCCTCCTGTTTCCTGGTATTCCAGAAAGCTATTTCCCCAAGAGTTTGTCCTTTTATTTGGGCATCTTTAATAATCAAGTTTAGTCTAAGAACCATAACCAGAAATCCATTCGCTTCCAGGTCAATTGTGTTTTCTTTTCACATGAAGACAAAACATAAGCATATTATTGAGTGTATCTTTGCAGTGCTCTCTAGGTCCCTTTCGTGTGTGTGTTTTCTTCTGACCTACATAATAGGAATAGTAGATCTAAATAGTAGGAAGGAACCATGGTTTTTTCCTTCTTTTAAATTCTTCATACAAGTGAAAGTACAAAGTAATGCTTTATTGTGAACAGAGTGAAATATTTAATAAGTGCTCTAGAGATGAAAAGACAAAGGGTGGATAGATGGATGTGAATGGTTAAGAAAAAAAAAAATCAGAGTGAATGCCTGCTTTGTGACAATCTAACTAAAGCCTTTCTCAATTGCAGAATAAGAAGCCAGCGTTAGCATTTGAGGAGTCACACATGAATTTTGAGCCTAATAAGCAGTGTCATCTAAGGCAACTCCAACAACTCAAGAAAAAGCTGCTGGCCCTTCAGCAAGAACTGGAGTTTCGCACCGAGGAGTTGCAGACTTCCTACTGTTCCCTCTTGCAGTATCAGTCAGTCCTGGAGAAGCAGACTTCCGACCTGGTTATTCTCCACCATCACTGCAAGATGAAAGAAGATGAGGTATAGATAAAGTAACTATGGAAATGTCCTACATGACCACGTATCTACAGAAATCAGGTCAAAACTACTAGAAAGTGAGCAGTGGACGTAGAGGAGAGCTTCACATCTTGAGCAGATTTTATCAACTTTCCCTCTTTAACTCTTGATTTCCTTGAAACTGAACAGAGGGAACTAAACAGAATGGCATAACTGGGTGAGAGGCCCAGTTAACACATGTGGGGTATGTGTGTACGTGTGTGGGGTGTATGTGTGCACATGCACATATATGTGTGTGGTGTGCATGGAGGCTTATCATCTCCATTCTATTACCATGGCAATTTAAATGCAAAGACTCTAGGTCTCTAAGGGTTATGAAAGAGGTATAAAGTCCACTAAATCAATCATTTTTTTAGAAAAATCAGATTTCAATCATAAATAAATTCCTGGCACTTGCACAGTGGATAAGATAACCAGATGTTGAGTCTGAGTTAATCACTGAGAGTACCTTGTCAGTCATTTTTGCAGACTGGAGTTTTAGATCAAGCAGACTTGACTTAAGTACATTCTGGATATTTATTTCTGTTCATGTCCTGGGGTGATATTTTTTTTTAACCAGAGTATATCATCTTTATAGAATCCCAAGTAAATTACAAAGACAAAAGCCTTACTAAAATCAGCTGGGCAGTGGTAGCACTAGCAGTAGTAAAACCATGGGTTTGAAGTAATGGAACAGGCAGCCTCCTCTGGCATTTTCCTCCTCTGCCTTTAGAGATAAAATTCCAAGGACTGTCTTGAATGGTGCTATTACTTAATGACTAACTCCAGGGAATTTATGAAGGGCCTTGAAGAAACATGGAATTTTTTTTAAAGGAAATATTATGACCAATGAGAATTTGCTGTAAGGGATTGGGAGGGAAAGAAACAAAGAAAGGTTATTCTACAAAATATAATCTGGGACAAAGCCTGTGAGCATAAACCATGGTTTAATAAAGCTAATGCAAGGCTGTATTAAAACTGGTTGGTTCATCCTAACTTAAACAAGAGTCCAGCCTGAATAAAGTGACTCTGAATTATTAATAGTTGGGATTCTATTTGGCTTCATATAACAGAAAACCCCAAAGCAATAGTGTCTTAAATAAAATAGTTAAACACTGTTGTTTTTAAAGACACTGGACACGAGACAATGAAAGACAGTAGTCTTGAGAAATGGGAAACAAATGAGATGAGTCCTTGGCTTATTGTTTCGAGTTTCTAGTCCATGACACAAAAATAGGAATCTAGGAGCGTCTGGTAGACTCCCTTACTTGAAGGGAATTGTCTAAGGATCCCAGAAGACTAAGTTCTTAGTCTTTGTAAGATAGAGTAACAGAGAAGATCGAGTTGCACAGAAAGAGAACTCTGGGGATCAACAGATCTTTCTTTAGTAATCAGAAAATACAAAAAAATGTATCAAGCTAGACTTGTATATCTAGTGGAAGGATCTTTCAAAAACAAAAATAAAATAAAGACTTTTTATTTTTAAAACTAAAGAAATAAAATAGTTAATTTCTATGACATAAAATAAGAGACAGGTAGTCTAGGACTGCTACCTGTGTCCTGTCTTTCGGCTCCACCCTCATCAGCTGAAAGCTTCCATTTTCCAGGTCACCTAAGATGGCCGCTGGAGCACCAACATTTACATCTTTGTTCCAAATAATCAGGGTGAGGGTAGGAAATGGGGTGGAGAGAGAAAGGCACACTCCTCCCTTTTAAAGGACATTTTCCAGAAACCCCACACAATACTTTGACTTATATACCACTGGCAACAATTAGTCACATGGCTGTAACAATTTCTTAGGAAGGCAAAGAAATGCAGTGTTTTAGTGAGGCACACTTTTGTCCCAAACAAAGTCAAGGTTCTGTTACAAGGAGGAGAGGAGGAATTGTGGGATCTGGCAAGCAACAGTCACTGACACAGAGCCCAATATGGGAAAGTCCTGGAAAAGTTACTTTCAAAAAATAAATAAATAAATAAATAAATAAAAAGTTACTTTCAGCACTCTGCCAAGTTCCCCCAATACATTGTTCACAGAAATATCAAACTTCTATCTAAGTTTGGGTTTCCCAACAGCAGATCCTAAAACAAGGAGATAGATACAAGTATGTGTTAGTCACTCAGTCATGCCTGACTCTGTAAGTACTAGTTAATTCAGGAGGGAGGTGATCCCATGAAGCACAGTGAAAGAGTAGGGAACTGTGTCAAACAAGGGCAGGAAGCCCATAAAGAAAATTACTATTAAGATCATTGCTGAACCTACTGGATAGCTCAGGGAACTCTACCCAGTGCTCTGTGGTGACCTACATGAGAAGGAAAGCTTAAAAAAGAGGGGATATATGTATACATATAGCTGATTCACTTTGCTGTGCTGCAGAAACTAACACAGCATTGTAAAGCAACTATACTCCAAGAAAAATTCATTAAAAAAAAAAAAAAAACGATTATCACTGCTGTGGGAAACCAGGGTTCAATCCCTCTGGAGAACTCCGGTAGAAAATGTAGGACACACTGAAAATTGATCCCAGCCAATCGTTCCAGTCATTGGTTGAGGTTTGCACCTGATATTGTTAACTCCCCGTACTTGTCACTTGTCTTGTCTTGCTTCTCGGTTTGAGTGGGCTCCTGGGGCCAGTGCATCCCTCAGGCAAAAAAACCTAAAGATGCTTGCAGTTGGAAGGGAGTTAACATACGGAGGAATGGTGAGTGTCAAGAAGGCATAGGCAGGCCTCCTGACAGGTTCTGTTATAAACATATGAATATAAAATATTCATTTTCTCTTTTTCTTCCCTAATAAACACCTCAAAGTAATTGATCCTTTCCTAAGATGACTCTCAAATGGGCAGGCAGCAAATATATCAGCTTAAATCAATAGAATGTGTTCTATCTGAATTCTGAACTATTTGAACCCAAATAAAGCCTTCCTTGATGACCCCCCTGCTCTTAACTCCTTCAGTACATATAATACAAGTCATATAATTTAGCACACTCAAGAGTTGTTTGCTAATTTTAAATTGTATCTCCCCCAATAGAAGTTTGTAAATGCTGTGAGAGAGGAGCCTGTGCTGTGTAAGTATAAATACCCCTAAGCACCAAAGACATTGTTCTTGAGCATTCAATAAATATCTGTTCAATTGGTTGACTAATTAACTGATTAGGAAGAAAAAGAACCTAAATAAGGAGGATGCAAATTCCCCAGGAACTTCAGGTCCTATTCCCCCACTGTCTGTAGGGAACTTTGCTGAAGCAGGCCTGTATGCACCAGGGACTCCACATTTTCTAAATTAGACCTCTAGAGAATACCTAGTAAAGAAATAATACTGCCATCTCAAGCCCTTTAAAAATGGAGCTATAGATGCATTCCTGTTAATCAACTAACATATCTTTATTGAATTAACTACATACCAGGAAGAATGGGAAACAGAAATGGTCCCTGCCTTTAAGAAGCTTACCATCCAAACAGGACAATCTTTTTAAAAATTTTTTCTAATCATTACCATTCTGATTTTACATACTGTAGCTTTTAGATCTGTGCTGGGCCTATTCTTTGCATCCACATTTCTAGTTAAAATGAAAAACTCCTCTGCATGCTATCTTATAGCCATATCCTGTTGTCATTAGAGGGTTCCATGGGTTCAGTGTGGTTTCTTTCCTATACCAACAGGTGATTCTCTATGAGGAGGAACTGGGAAATCATAATGAGAACACAGGGGATAAGCTCCATTTGGCCCAGGAGCAACTCGCCTTGGCTGGGGACAAAATCGTCTCCCTTGAAAGGAGCTTAAACCTCTACAGGGATAAATACCAGACTTCCCTGAGCAACATCGAGTTACTTGAGTGCCAAGTGAAGATGCTGGAGGGGGAGCTCAGCGGGATCGTCGGTCAGGTAGGACTTCAACCAGACCACTCGCATCAGGAGCTCTTAGTGGTCCCTGTCGTGGTCCCACCCTCTCTGTCAGAAACCCAAACTCTCAGCTAGTTGTCATTCCTTCCCTTGACTTTTGTGGCCCTCAGCTTTGAACTTCAAGCCTTCACATCTTTTGTAAGATTGCTCCTTAGGAATGTTAAGGCTCCTTAATTAACATAAGGAGAAGAAAAGAAAGTGTATTCAACTCTTTGGGACTGTATGGACTGTAGCCCACCAGGTTCTTCTGTCCATGGAATTCTCCAGGCAGGAACACTGGAGTGGGTAGCCATTCCCTTCTCCAGGGGATCTTCTCCACGTAGGGATTGAACCCAGGTTTCCCACATGGCAGACAGATTATTTACATATGAGTCACAAGGAAAGATAACACAAGGAACCACCACTTCAAACAAGGCAGAAAGTAAATTACCGAATGAGCTTCCAAATCTTCCATGTTGCCTCGTCTAGGTCACAAGACTCATGCAAATCATAGCTTCAGAATCAAATAGGAGGAGAAAGTCACGAAACATAGCAAAGAAGAGGCAAAGTGCCTGAACTTGTCTCTTTTTTCTTTTAATTGGTTTTTTAAATTATACAACTAATACAATATAGGCTTTCTAGACAGAATTATGGAGATTAAATGTAAAAGTCCCCACTTGCCCTTCTCCATCCCACTCTCTCAAAACGTGCTGGCAATCTTCCCCAGCCTGTTGCTATATATATGCTACTTACATATATAAAATGTTAAGGTTTTCTTTTTTCATAAATGAGTCACTTTAAAAATGGGGTTCTGCACTTTGCTTTTTAAATGTATATCTTGATGATTTTTTCTTTTCTTTCTTAATTGATGATTTCTTTTAGTTACTACCTTGTATTCTGTAGTATGACTGTACCCTGTGCCATCTACTGACCTGTTTTTCTACCACATACAAGGGTTAATTCCTGAAGTGAGATTTTGCTGGGTCAAGGAGATGCTTATTTTTAATGTTTAAAGATAATTCTACATTGAATACTAAAAAAGGTTCTACCAGTTTACACTTTAACCAACAATAATTCCCCCACACTCACAGGGCATGTTTTCAGTCTCTTTAAGTTGTGTTAAACTGATGGATGGGGGAAGATAAAACAGATTTTCTCATTACAGTGTTTATTTCCTTTAGTTCTAATAATTGTGGGTTTAGCTCTCCAAGAAGCAGACTCTGAGACAGACTGGCATGTCAGACATTTTTAGAGAAAGGTCTTGGCATCAGCTCCTATGAAGGAAAAGGAAGCAGCGTTGGGCAGAAGGAGACATTGGGCTGTCCCAGCAAATGCCTTAGTCAACCTCATGGTGAGCTTTGAGACTGGAAAGACCTCTAGAGCAATTATAAACTGGGGAGAAGGGAGCTGGCCTTTATACCTCCATAGTGGTCAGTGATTGGATGTGAGCTGTCTTCCTAGGGAAAGACATGACCTTGGGCAAATGTTTTCTTCAACCCAGGTAATCCCCAAGAAGGGCAGCACCCCCACAGCTAGAGGAGTAAGTCTCGCACTGCCGAAAGGGATCGGGGAGGCAGGTCACAGTGCCCACCTCATGAACAAAGTATTGAGCCCTGTTCATAAGTGTATAACCATTTTTTTATTGGATTGTTAGCCTTCTTTGTGTTGACTTATAGGAGGTTCTTTGGAGAAGGAAATGACAACTCACTCCAGTATTCTTGCCTGTGAAATCTCATGGACAGAGGAGTCTGGCAGGCTACAGTCCATGGAGTCCAAAGAGTCAGACACAACTGAGCAACTAAACAGCAACAGCATAGACGGTTCTACACCTTCTATGATATAGATTTAGAAGGTTCTTCTATGTCTATATTATAGGTAATAATGTTTCATTATATGTTACAAATATTTTCTCCCAGTTTGTAATTTTTATTTTTTTCTTGTTAATGGTGTTTTTCAACATACAAAAGTTTTTAGTTTTATGAAACTAAATCTCTTAGCCCTTCTTTAAATAGATCCTATGTCTTATTTAGGAAGGCCGTTACTACCCTCCAGATTGCAAAAGTTTATCTTATACTGTCTTTTAGCAGTTTTATAATTTTGTAGTTTTATGTTTTTAGCTTTAGTACACCAGGAAAATATATGTATTTTATAAATAATGAGCTGCTGTTGCTGTTTTGTTGTCCGGTCATGTCCAACTCTTTGAGACCCCATGAACTGTAGCCAGCCAGGCTCCTCTGTCCATGGAATTCTCCAGGTCAAAATACTGGAGTGGATAGCCTTTCCCTTCTCCAGGGGATCTTCCCAATCCAGGTATCGAACCCAAGTCTCCCACATTGCAGGCAGATTCTTTACCTGCTGAGCCACAAGGGAAGCCCAAGAATACTGGAGTGGGTAGCCTATCCCTTCTCCAGCAGATCTTCCTGACCCAGGGCCAAGAAACCCCATATAAATAATGAGAGAAGGCTGTAATTTTGTGTTTATCAAAATGGATCTCCAGTTGTCCCAGCTCCACTTATGAAACATCCCCACCTTTTCCCATTGACTTGAAGTGCCAGCTCAAAATACATACTAATCTCTTCTTGGATTCTCTGTTCTTTTGATCTACTTGCCAGTCCTGCACCAAGATCAGAGCTGTTTTTGATAGTAACTTTAACTGATAGTATGTTTTCATACCTCCTTTTAGGGCAGGTCCAACTTCACTGTTCTTTACGTTCAAATATTTCTTGGTCTTTTTTGTATCTCTTGTCTTGGTGAAATTCATACTGTCTTACTTTCAAACTTTATATTCATTTGGGGGAAATTATCATACCCTTTGGAACATGACAGGCTTCCCCAGTAGCTCAGCAGTAAAGAATCTGCCTGCAGCGCAGGAGACACAGATTTGATCCCTGGGTTGGAAAGATCCCTGGGAGGAGGGCATGGAAACCCAGTCTGGTATTCTTGCCTGGAGAATCTCATGGACAGAGGAGCCTGGTGGACTACAGTCCCTGAGGCCGCAGTCAGACACAACTGAAGTGACCTAGCACGCACACACACGGAACATGATATGTTTCTACTTTTATTCAAGGCTTCTTGTGTGTCCTTTAGTAAGATTTTACACTTTTCCTTATAGATATCACATATTTCTTGCTTAAGTTTATTCTTAGTGTATTACAGTTGTTATTGTTTTATGAATGAGCTCTCTTGTACATTTAATTATATTAATTATTATTGATGTAGAGAAAAACTCTTATCCTGCTATTTTTGAACTCTGTTCCCAGATTTTTAGTTGACTATCTCAGGTTTTCCTAAATTGCTTTCCTTGTTGGCATTTATGCAACTTATTTTCCATCTTACCACATTGACGAAGACCTCCAGAACAGTGTAGAATTGTAGCGTCCTTGCCTTGCTCCCTATATTTTTAAATGTTTCTAATATTCCACTTTTAAGTATAATATCTGTTCTTGGATTCTTGTTAATATCCTTTTTGAAGTTAAAGATGTAACTGCCTCTACATAGCTTATCAAGAATTTTTACCAGGAATAGATATTGGATTTTATTGGATGTTTTTATTAGCACCTATCAAAGTAATCACAGAGTTTTTTTCCTGTAATGAAGTGTAATAAATTAATAGATTTTCATTTATAGAACAATCTTTACATTCCTGGAACCAATCCTCCTTGATATATGTTATTATTTTAATTAAATAACTTAATTTTAATTAAAATAATATATATCATAATAAACTGCTAAACTAAATTATAATAAACTGCTATTATAAGTTTATTAGCATTTAGTTTTTATCTATTTTCAGAAGTGAGATTATTTTGATGACTTAAATTTATGTGTTCTAATCTCATATTGGTGTATTATGCTACCCTAATGTAAATGAATTTGAAAACTTTTCATCTTTTCTTTAATTTCTTGAGCTAGTTATATGACAGACAAAATATACATTTCTTTAAGATTACAAATAATCTTTTACTCACTAAGTGGTATAATGCACCTCTTCTGCATTCTTAGACTTTTCCTTTTGCTGCAATAATTCCTTGTTAATTCTTTCAGAAACCAACAGTGAATGGTAAAAATTCTCAAAATTTCCATGTCTGAACAAGGTTTATTTTGCCATCATTTGTGAATACTATTTTGATTGGGTATACAGATTTACAACTAAGTCTTAGAAAACTATAGCTGTGTTGTATTATACCATGCAGTATTAAAGAGGAATTGTTAGTTTTCAACCTATTTCTCATTTTGTGTGAGTCACCTATTTTATCTCTGAACTCTAGAGGTTTTTAGGCTCAGAATTTTTTAAAATTTATTTCTCATTAAGTCTCTCAAAACTTAGCTGATCCTTTGAAGGTCTACATTTTTTTCAATTCCAGGATTTTTTCTTCTATTTCTTTAAAAGTAATTTCTCTTTTTCATACTGTAAGTATTAAGATACTGGAATCTATAGCTATCATCTTTCTGTTTCTTAACTTTTTTATTGTTCTCCATTCCTTTTTCCACATAGACACTGAATTATTTATATACTCATGGGCAACTTTCATGCTCAGTGAACATGAACTATTTCTAACTTTGCCTGAAAAAGCCCAGTTAGGGAGATAGTTTAATGGAGAAAGGATCTGCCATCCAAACTAGGACTTTTTGCTCTTTTTTGCTTCTCTGCATCAGTTCACCCCATTATTAGTGCAGACCAGTGAACAGGTAGTAACCTTCATGCATGATTTCAGATAATCTAGAGAAAGACATTTAAAAATAAAAAATGCAGTTCTAGGAAAACAGACATGTTCATGTTGATGAGAGTGTCAATTGGTACAATTTCCCTGAAGGATAAGCATGCAACAGCTATCAAAGTTTTAAACAGACCCTGTTTAGATAGATTCCTATAATACATCTACAAATTTAATCTACACATAAACTAGAACAGCTACTCAAAGATTTATGTGCAAAAATATTCATTTCAGCTTCATTTTAGAAAAAAACTTGGAAACAGCATATATTCCCATCAATAGGAAACTGGATAAACATATTTAAAAGAGCCAAGATAGAGGCACCTGTACCAACATGGATAAATTTCTAAGACATCTTGTTGAGGAAAAATTCATGTTTCAAAAAGTGAAAATAATGTCTGTATTCTACAATATGCATTTGTATGTATGTAAATGTATAGATAAAGTGCTAGAAAGATATGCACAAGTTATCATCTCTGGAGAATGCAGTAAGTATGCAATTAGAGGTGGTGGTCAAAGAGAAATTTAGACTTGCCTGTAATATTACAGTGTTTTTCATTTTAGAGGTTTGGGCTGGGGCAGTTTAGTGGTTGCTTGTTTTTGTTTTTGTTTTTGTTTTTGTTTTTGTTTGGCTGTCAGGTCTTAGCTGCAGCATGCAGGCTCCTTGTTGCAGCACATGGATTTCTCTGTAGTTGTGGCATGCAGGCTTACTTGACTCTTGGCATGTGGGATCTTAGTTCTCCAACCAGAGGTTGACCCTTGAATCCCCTGCATTGAAAAGCAGATTCTTACTGGACCACCAGGAAAGTCCCTACAGTGTTCTGTAAAGATTTTATATATATTTGTGTGTGTGTATTACTTGTGCAGTTTGAAATTAATTTTAAAAGAATAAGATAGATCTACAAATAGCAATATGGAAAATATCCTAAATAAATGTTTAGAATAGTATGCAGAAGACTTTCACTTGGGTAGGGAAAGAGTAAGGGGTTACACACATATATATAAATGATATGTAAATATGCATAAACTATCCCCAGAAGGATATACAAAAGCCTGGTAACATAGACCATCATGGAAAAGGGGACCTGGGTCACGGAGGGTCAAGATTTACTTTTCAGTGTTTTCTCTTGTGAACCATTTGAACTTTTTATTGTATGTGCACTTTTTAATTTTTTATTCTTTTGTTCTGGAAGATCTGATTCATATATATGAATCAGATATGTGAACATAAACTTCTAGAATATTGGTCTAGAGATTGTTCATGCTCATGGCATTCTGAAATTGACTCCAAGATTAGCTCAAAATCAACCTATCACTTTTAAATATCCCAGGAGCCCGAGAACAAGGGTGATCATTCAAAGGTACGTATATACACTTCTCCCTGCATGATTCAAGAGCATCAGGAGACCCTGAAACGATTATCTGAAGTCTGGCAAAAGGTCTCTGAACAGGATGATCTAATACAGGAACTTCGAAATAAGCTAGCCTGCAGTAATGCTTTGGTAAGTGTCTCCTTTTGGAACATTTTCCCAAGAGACCCAAAATAAAGTCTTGAGTAAAGGGAGGAGGGGAAAGAATCACCTAAAGTAATCTCTTTGCCAGCACTCCTCACATGTCTTACATACACATGCCCCTGCCTCTTGTTGATGATATTCTCCTCGGTGTGCGTCCCCAACTCACACTAAGTCTGAGATTCTAAAGAGACTTAAAATCTCACTCAACAACCAAGGAGTCCATCAGCAAGGACACAGTTAAAGAGATTGAAAGAAATTATTAAAGAGACATCTATATTATGGAATAATATGCCAAGGAAAAGGATTAAGTAGATCTGTAAGGGCTGCATGGAAGGACATTTGTGGTATATTATTGAGAAAAAGTTTCTGTAGTCCCCTGTGTAGAGTCCAATCCAGCTTTTATTTTTTAAAGTCTTTGATCATAATATAGAAGTATATATCAGTGATCCCCAACCTTTTTGGCACCAGGGACCAGTTCCTGGAAGACAGTTTTTTCACAGATGGGGGAGGGGTGGAGATGCTTTGGGGATGATTCGAGTACACTACATTTATTGTGCACTTTATTTCTGTTACTGTCACATCAGCTGCACCTCAGATCATCAGGCATTAGATCCTAGAAGTCGGGGACCCCTACTGTAAACTACCAACAGTGTTCCTCCTCCTTAGTAGAAGTGAGAAAGAGGAGAATAACTAAATAGGAGAGTCGCACTTCTTTTTTTTTAAGTATTTATTTATTTGGCTGTGGCGGGTCTTATTTGTGGTACACTGGATTTTCAGTTGCATCATGCAAACTTTTAGTTACAGCATGTGGGATCTAGTTCCCTGACCAGGATCAAACCCGGGCCCCCTGCATGAAGTTTTAGCCACTGGACCACCAGGAAAGTCCCTCACTTCTTATTTTTGATGCTTGGGTTCTATTTGAATTGTTTTCAACAAACAAGAACTAAAGTTTCATTTTTTTTTATTTTTAAAAATATACATATTCACTCAATCCATAAGAAGCTTCCTTCTTTACTTCTTGAACTTTGAATCCTATCTTCTGAGAGATTCAGTACATCTTTCCACCACAGTCTCCATAGAACCTTCTTCTGCCTCATAAACTGGACCACACAGAGAGGATCAAGAGGGGGTCCAAAGTGTGGCGATTGATGGACTCGAGAAAAACCACTGTCTGTGCCTTAGTGAGCCTTGATATAAGACTGAAAACATAATTCTTTCTCCCTAGTTTATATAATATGAATTACACAATGCTGTAATAAACTTGGACTGACAAAGGAACACCTCACAAAAATAGCAGTAGTAACAAGCCACTGTGTTGATGATCCAGCATAACTGATTTGTGCTACGTTGCAGGTTCTGGAGCGTGAAGAGGCTTTGATAAAATTACAGGCAGACTTTGCTTCCTATACAGCCACCCACCGACACCCCCCTAGTTCCTCAGAAGATTGTGAAGACATCAAAAAGGTGGGAGAAATTTGTCTATTTGTGCCTGATGGGATGGGCCGAGTTGGGTTTGATTCTGGGTTCTCCTTCTTGTTAAAATTTTTATACTACATTTTATATTTTATTCTATATTTGCCTCACTTTGTTCAGCCCTGTCATAAGGATACTGTATATAATGTACCCAAGGAATGTGTCTGGCATGATTAGATTTTGAAATTGAATTTTGGCATTGCACCTATCTCTTCATTCATGTCCAATGGTATAGCTAAACAAGACAGAGACTCCTGTTGGCTTGCTAGATTCAAAAGAATCATCCAGCCTTCTGGTTTCTGGCTGAAATTGAAAAGCAACAAATTTAGGGAAGATTATTAATTTAAATTCAGTCCCTTTTTAAAAACTCTTATGTTTTCAAATTTCAAAGCCATCTCAAAAGTTGATTCAAATAATGAAAAAGCATTTAAGCCATATAAACAAATCGTAAGACTTGACCAACCAATACAATAGTGAAAACAAGGCAAGGGTCCCTTCTAGGAGATCTGAAGTCAGTCATGCCTGAATTTGAGATGTAAAATAAAGCCAGCCACGTGAGGCCACGCCAGTGCTGAATACTGTGGTGGTAAAGGGAAGTGGCCTGGAAAATCCCATGGACGGAGGAGCCTGGTGGGCTGCAGTCCATGGGGTCGCTAAGAGTCAGACACGACTGAGCGACTTCACTTTGACTTTTCACTTTCATGCCTTGGAGAAGGAAATGGCAACCCACTCTGGTGTTCTTGCCTGGAGAATCCCAGGGATGGGGGAGCCTGGTGGGCTGTCGTCTATGGGGTTGCACAGAGTCGGACATGACTGAAGTGACTCAGTAGCAGTAAAGGGAAGTGGCAGAGAGAGTCAACACACTTTAGCTCTCCAAGGGATCCCCTGGTTGGGGAACAGAGATGCATCTTTTCCCAGGGCTTTCTATTTCCATAGAGTCTGAATGAACTTTGGAATTTCTCCTTGTATATCTGTCAACATATATTTTAAAGGTCAGTCCCATGTTATTCACATCCTGACATATAGCAAGATCTCATACACTCCATGTTTGAGAAATGTGTTTATTCCTCCCTCACTTTTTGATGTTTCATAATGGAAAAAATATCACGACATTAAACTGACCACCTTAACCATTTTTAAATGTGCAGTTAGTTGTGTTAAGTATATTCACATTATTGTGCAATAAATCTCTAGAACTTTCTCATCTTGCAAAACTGAAACTCTATATCTACTAAACACAAATTCTTTAACACTCCATTTTTTTTAAGGTACAGATTTCTTCAAGAAATAGAATCCAGTTTCCCATACCATTTAATATATCCTACCCAAAGCCATTATGTAAATATTCTGTTAGGACTGAAACTACTCACATCTCACTTAGGGCCAGCCACCTCTCTTCCCTCACTTGGCCCTACGGGGCCCACACCTAGGTCATACGGTGACTGCCCTGCATTTCTGCAGCTGCTCCCCTCAGCCCTCAGAGTGCAGCCCACCATCACTGTCAACTCTGAAATCACATAAACGATCTCCCCAGCATCCCATCATGCCCAGACAACTAATTGTTCCTCCTTGGTCACCGTCTCACTGAGGCTAACCTTATCCAACCTATTTAAAGTTGCAGCACACCTCACCTCCACCCCATACACCTCCATTCCCCTTTGGCTGACCTGTTTCTTCCATGGGTTTCCCCGGTGGCTCAGTCGATAAAGCGTCTGCCTGCAGTGCAGGAGACCTGGGTGTCAGCTTTTCATGTTTTCTGTAAGTCACTACTTTATGCTCTTTGTTTGTCTCACCCCACCAGAAGGTAAGCTCCCTGGGGCAAGAATTGGTGTCTGTGCTGTTTGCGGCACCCAGGATAGTGCCTGGCACACAGTAGTGCTTCATGAATGACACTGAGTATGGCAAGAAGGAAGGGGGGGGGCTTTTATGCACATTCCATTCTGTGTGAGCAGGTGAAGTCGGCCATATCCTTTTTTTTTTTTTCCTACTCTTTATTTTTTAATTGAGATGTAATTACATATAAGAAAAGTGTTAGTCACCCAGTCGTATCCGACTCTTTGTGACCCCACGGACTGTATCCCACCAGGCTCCTCTGTCCATGGAACTCTCCAGGCAAGAATACTGCAGTGGGTTGCCATTTCCTTCTCCAAACATACCAGAAAACTCCTCATTTAAAGTGTACAATCAGTGGGTTTTAGTATATTCACAAAGTGGGGCAACATCACCACTAATTTCTGAACATTTTCATCACTCCAGAGAAACCCATATTCATGAGCGATCACGGATCGCTCCCCATCCTCCCTCCCGTACCGTCCCCCCCCCCCGCCCCCACCGCCCGGCAACTACTCTTCTACTTTGTGTCCTTCCGGATTTGCCTGTCTGGACCCTCGGCATTCTAGGGAGCATTCTCCCCGCAGGTCCTCACCCCGCCCCGCTCTTCTTCCGTCTGCCCAGATACTGAAGCACTTGCAAGAGCAGAAAGACAGCCAGTGCCTGCACGTGGAGGAGTACCAGAACCTCGTGAAGGATCTGCGCATGGAGCTAGAGTCCGTGTCAGAACAGAAGAAAAACATCATGAAGGGTAAACCGTGGGCCAGTGCGGAGGCGGGTGAGGGGAGCCCGGGAGGGCGGAGCGCCCCTCTGAGCAAGAAGCACTCTGTCTTCTCCCGCTGTAGACATGATGAAGCTGGAGCTGGACCTGCACGGGCTGCGAGAGGAGACATCTGCCCACGTGGAGAGGAAGGAGAAGGAGGTCATCATCATGCAGCGGCGGCTGCAGGAGCTGCAGACGCAGTTCACCGAGACCCAGAAGCTCGGTTTGAAGAAAGACAAGGTAAAGCGAGGAAGCTCCCTGATTGGAACCGCCAGATGGCAGGTTCGAGACTAGGCCTGGCGGGAGCCGGCTCTGCGGCTCTGCCATCCTCGGTGTTGCTTGGAGAGCACCTATGCATGCGCAGTGAGATTGCTGCGCTTTGGACAAGGGGAAGGACATAGGAGGGCCAAGGGGATAGGGGGACCACGGGAATTGGGGGGTGGGGCGGGGTGGAATTCTGAGTTCTTCCTTGAAATTGCTCTTGGCACACTCCAGTATTCTTGCCTGGAGAATCCCAGAGACTGAGGAGCCTGGCAGACCACAGTCCAGAGGGTCACAAAGAGTCAACATGACTGAGTGCCTAAGTACACATGCACTCTGGGCAACACATATATATGGAATCTAGAAAGATGGTACTGATGAACCTATTTGCAGGGTAGCGGTGGAGACGCAAAGGAAAGATATACCCATTTGAATGCAGAGTTCCAAAGAGTAGCAAAGAGAGAAAAGAAAGCCTTCCTCAGTGGTCAATGCAAAGAAATAGACGAAAACAATAGAATGGGGAAGACTAGAGATCTCTTCAAGAATACCAGAGATGCCAAGGGAACATTTCATGCAAAGATGGGCTCGATAAAGGACAGAAATGGTATGGACCTAACAGAAGCAGAAGATATTAAGAAGAGGTAGCAAGAATACACAGAAGAATTGTACAAAAAAGATCTTCACAACCCAGATAATCATAATGGTGTGATCACTCACCTAGAGCTAGACATCCTGGAATGCGAAGTCAAGTAGGCCTTAGGAAGCATCACTACGAACAAAACTAGTGGAGGTGATGGAACTCCAGCTGAGGTTATTTCAAATCCTAAAAGATGATGCTGTGAAAGTGCTGCACTCAGTATGCCAGCAAATTTGGAAAACTCAGCAGTGGCCACAGGACTGGAAAAGGTCAGTTTTCATTCCAATCCCAAAAAAAGGCAATGCCAAAGAATGTTCAAACTACCACACAATTGCACTCATCTCACACACTAGCAAGGTAATGCTCAAAATTCTCCAAGCCAGGCTTCAACAGTACATGAACCATGAAATTCCAGATGTTTAAGCTGGATTTAGAAAAGGCAGAGGAACCAGAGATCAAATTGCCAACATCCATTGGATCACTGAAAAAGCAGGAGAGTTCTAGAAAAACATCTATTTCTGCTTTATTGACTATACCAATAGTCAATGTGTGGATCACAACAAACTGTGGAAAATTCTGAAAGAGATGGGAATACCAGACCACATGACCTACCTCCTGAGAAATCTGTATGCAGGTCAAGAAGCAACAGTTAGAACTGGACATGGAACAACAGACTGGTTCCAAATAGGGAAAGGAGTACTCAAGGCTGTATATTGTCACCCTGCCTATTTAACTTATATGCAGAATACATCATGCAAAATGCCAGGCAAGATGAAGCACAAGCTGGAATCAAGATTGCTGGGAGAAAGATCAATAACCTCAGATATGCAGATGACACCACCCTTATGGCAGAAAGCGAAAAACTTAAAGAGCCTCTTGATGAAAGTGAAAGAGGAACGTTAAAAAGTTGCTTAAAACTCAACATTCAGAGAACTAAGATCATGGCATCTGGTCCTATCACTTCATGGCAAATAGATGGGGAAACAGTGAGAGACTTTATTTTGGGGGGCTCCAAAATCACTGCAGATGGTGAGTGCAGCCATGAACTTTAAAGACACTTGCTCCCTGGAAGAAAAGCTATGACCAACCTAGACAGCATATTAAAAAGCAGAGACATTACTTTGCCAACAAAGATCCATCTTGTCAAAGCTATGGTTTTTCCAGTAGTTATGTATGGATGTGAGAGTTGGACTATAAAGAAAGCTGAGTGCCGAAGGCTTTTGAACTGTGGTGTTGGAGAAGACTCTTGAGAGTCCCATGGACCGCAAAGAGATCCAACCAGTCCATCCTAAAGAAATTAGTCCTGAATATTCATTGGAAGGACTGATGCCGAAGCTGAAACTTCAATACTTTGGCCACCTGATATGAAGAACTGACTCCTTGGAAAGGACTGATGCTTTCCCCTGATGCTGGGGAAGATTTAACGCAGGAGGAGAAGGGGATGACAGAGGATGAGATGGTTGGTAGGCATCACTGACTCTTTGGACATGAGCTGAGCAAGGTCCAGGAGTTGGTGATGGACCGGAAAGCCTGGAGTGCTGCAATCCATGGGGTCACAAAGAGTCGGACACAACTGAGCGACTGAACTGAACTGAGTGGAGACACAGCCATAGAGAACAGACTCAGACACAGTAGGGGAAGAAGAGGTGGGACAAATTGGGAGAGAAGCATGGAAACATATATACTACCATATGTAAAACAGATAGCCAGTGGGAATTTGCTGTAGTGACTCAGAGAGCTCAAACCAGCACTCTGTGACAACCTAGAGGGGTGGGATGGAGTGGGAGGCTGGAAGGAGGTTCAAGAAGGAGGGGACATATGTATATTGGTGGCTGAATTACATTGGTGTGTGGCAGAAACCAACACAATATTGTAAAGCAATTATCCTCCAATTAAAAATAAATTAATTTTTTTAAATGGAGATATTTGGAGAGATGACAACAGGAAGTGAGGAGTCTGAATAAGCATCTTTGAGTCACTCATATGTTCATTCAACAGATATTTTTGAATTTCTATGATGCACCAAGCACTCTTCAAGGCATGAAGAATATAATAAAACATATGCCATCCCTACTTTCATGGAGCTTGTGTTTAGTCTATAGAGACAGACAACAAACAAGTAAAAAAAGTTACAATAAAATGTTAGGTACTAATGAATTCCTAAAACAACTTGGTGGCTGTTTTACCCAGGGTAGTCAGGGAAGGCCCTCTTTGATAAGGTGACATTTGGGCAGAAATTTGAATGAAGAAAGAAGGCCACCCAGGCTGAGATCCTGAAGAATATTCCAGGCAGAGGCAATAGCAAGGGCTGGCACCCTAAGGCGGGAGTGAGCTGAGAAGCAGAGCAAGTGTGGGGTGGCAAGAGGTAAAGTCAGACAGATAGCCAAGTACCAGATCATGAGCATCCCCGGAGGTCTTTGTAAGGACTTTGGCCTTTTTCCACGTGAGGTGGACCCAGTGGAGGCTTTGAACAGAAGCATAACAAGATCTGGCTCGCATTTGTAAAAGCCCACCTCTGGCTGCTGTTCTCTGTAAGAGAATAGCCCTACAGGAGGCAGGGAGCCCAGGTGGAGGCTACTACAACATCCAGACAAGAGAAGACGGTGGCTCAAGGCGATCTCTAGCTGACTTGGCCCTGCTGCTTCTCAGGCCTCCATCAGCATTAACACTTCACTTTCTTCAGCTCCTCCAGGAGAAAGACGAAATGCTGCACGAGCTAGAGAAGGAACTGGCGCAGGTTCAGAACAACCTCGTGAAAAAGGAGATGGAGCTGGAGAAGCAGCAGTGCATGACAAACGAACTCGAAATCGCCATCCAGGAGGAGAGGCAGGACAAGTGCAAGGCCGAGTACGGGCACCTGCGGGCCGAGATCAAGAAGCTGAAGGAATGTCTCGAAGACGCCAAACAGCAGCAGAGGCTGGCTGGTGAGGCCCCCGGGCAAGCACTGGCCCCACTGCCCTCAACCCCCTGGAGCCCTCTCCACTGTCTCACTCCGGTCGCCACAGGATCCCACCTCACCTCACAGCAGCTAGGGCCGCCCCCTACGCCCCTTCCTCACACTCCCTCTGGAGGCCCGCCACACAGCAGGTGCTCAGGCTGGGAAAGCAGACCGCAGCTCTCACATGCCCACGTTTTCTCGGCAGCCTCTCCTTTGCTCCACACGGGAGCACAGGGCTCTGCACCCTGCTTCTTTGCACCACACTCCTCTCCACCTTCTCTGGGGCCTTCATCACACCACTCACTTCTTCCTTCCCTGCTTTTTAACTCTCTCTCTCCTTTTTTGGCCTCCAAGCACATTCACTTAGAGTGTGGGTTACGTTCTTGCCCCTCTGCTGAAAGTGCTTCTCAGAGGTCACTAGTAACTTCCTGCCTTGGATATGGGTTGTTTGGGGGTGGTAAAAAAATGTCCTGGAATTATATGCTCATGGTCACACAACTTTGTCAGTCTAAGAGAAACCACTGCACTATACAATTTAACAGGATAAATGTTAAGTGAGCAATGTATCAACTGGGGGGAAAAAAATTCAAAGCTTGTGTCCTTCCTCACCCTCCTCTAACTCTGTGTATGTCCACGCCATTGGCCCCCACACCTCAGTGGTTGTTTCTTAGCTTTGGAGACACGACAGGTCCCTCGTTCTTCCACAGATCTGACCCTTTCTTCCACAGATCTCACCTTGTTTCGCTCCTGCCCTGACCCTGGTCACCCATCTCTAAGAGCCCACCCTCTGCCATCTCTCCCCTCCCTCTGCTGGTAAGCGCCTCTGCTCCTTGTGGCCGCATTCCTCTGCAGGCAACTCCAACACCTGGAGCCCCAGCCCTGACATGGCACCTACTCAGTCTTGTCTTTAGAAACTAGCTGCATCCACCTTCCCAACTAACCCAACATTCCCAAAGCTGAACCTACTCTCTCCCTTGTTAAAAAAAAAAAAAAATCCTCCTCCCTTCTGCTGGGTATATAATCATTTCCATAGTGACACCATCTTTCTTCCAGTATTCCAGGCCCATAAAAAAAAAAGGAGAGAGGAGTGATATTTAATGTAGAAATGATAGGAGAAACAACAGGAAGTGGGGAGGTATTTGGTGTTGAGAAACTCCAGTAAACAAATTATTTTTGTTTGGTGCTTCTTCCTTCACACCCTGAAGTACGGACTTCCCTGGTGGCTGACGGTAAAGCGTCTGCTTACAATGCGGGAGACCTGGGTTCGATCCCTGGGTCAGGAAGATCTTCTGGAGAAGGAAACGGCAACCCACTCCAGTACTCTTGCCTGGAAAATCCCATGGACGGAGGCGCGTAGTAGGCTACAGTCCATGGGGTCGCAAAGAGTCGGACACAACTGAGCGACTTCACTTCACTTCACTTCACTTCCTTCATACCCAGTGTAGACAAGGACGTGGGCTAAAAGAATATTACGAGATATCTTTCTCCATTCTAAGACATTCCACTTTTCCTAAAACATTCTTTCCTTTATGGCAGGTCCCTGCTCAATAACCCACTAAATCATGTCTAAATATTTCTCTCAGCCTTTTGACACTCTTCAAAACCCGCCTCGAGTCCATGCACTTAACTGTCTCCCACCATTCCTTCTCACTTTCCAGTTAAACTGGTATCTTCCCATCCTCTTCAGACATGCCCCTGCTTCCCTTCACTGTGTATTTCCTCTAATAGTCCACCTCTACCCCCCACCAATAATTACCTTTCTCTTCCTTCTTCTAAGGCCAGGGCTCTACTTACCCACACTGATCTTGCTTCCTGAGTTCACAGTGTGAGTTTAACATTACTGTGTTCTCTACATCAGGTGAGCCAGGTACAGCTAAACTCCATGAGGTCAGGATTTGTCCCCAGTGACAGGGTGAGTCGCAAAACAGATACTGAGCAATTTCTACCAATGTGTTTAACTTAACAAGAAGTTCATGGCTGGTGGGTAGGTTGAAGACAGATAGTTTAACCAAGCTCTTCAGGAGTGATAATGAAATAGAGAGAGGAGGACAGATTGGAAACTGAAGTAGGTCACAACATGAAGGAGCAGACTCTTTTAAACTGGTCTCAGAAATCGGAGAGTCCAATCTTCACACACACTCCTCTCACACGTGGACACGCCCCAGGGGTCATCTCCTGTCTTCTGCAGCTCAGCAAGCAGCCGACTACAAAGAAGAGGCCTTTATGGCAAATGACAACCTGGAGGACTGCCAGAGGAAGCTGCAAAGCTGTATTTGCCTGGAGAAGCAGAAGGCAGAGACCATCCAGGAGCTCCAGAGGGAGCTTCAGAAGTTGCAGAAGGATTCCTTGACAGCTGAGGAGGAGCTTGTACCCAGCAGGTATTGCAGGTCCACCTCCAGACAGAGGCTCTGTCCCCGGTGAGCCAGTTGGGCACCGTGGGCTGCTGCCCAGGAGTGGGGTAGCAAGCCCTGTTGCAGCTAGCTAGCCCACAGTCCACTGACACGGACCCTGAAGGCCAGCCACCTCTGTTTGTTTGTTTGTTTTTTGCCATTTTGCTTTAGGAAACGGATAGAGGAGCTGACGTTAGAATTCTCTGAGGTCACGAGAAGGCTTGAAATTTCAGAGAAGGAAAAGAGGCAGCTTCAGAAGACATTGGCTGAGCAAGATGTAAAACTGAGTGAACAGCTAGATCATATAAACCACATTCAACACCAGGTAAGGAAGGCAAGCAGGTGGGCAGCTCAAGCACTGGCTCTGTTTAAAGCTAATTGCACAGCTCTTGGGAATTTCCCAGCAGTCCAATGGTTGGGACTCCCCTCTCTCACTGCTGAGGGACTGGGTTTAATCCCTGGTTGGAAGCTACAATCCCACAAACCCAGCAGTGAGGCCAAAAAAAATTGCATCGTTCTTTATCTGGGAAGATGCTACCACCAATCCATTGCAAACTACTTGTCCAGAATTTGTGTTAGAATTGCCAAACCAGCCATTCAGCTCCAGTTCCAGCTAAGCTTAAAAACAAAAGGACAATAGTATTTCTTTTTCTAGGACTCAAAAGCTCTCCTTCTCAGTCAATTTAAATTTTTTAAAACTTTGAATTATTCTTTTTGTATTTTTCTACGATTTTTAAAAAATTTATTCAAAGAGGTTTTTATGTGGAAAGACTTGGTAAATAAGTGAGACCTGTATCTATAAATAGAAAGTATATCTAATTGAACCAAAAAAAATGTTGCTCAACCTGAGGGAATTTTTTATTATACATGCTAAATAACCAAGGAGTTGTCCTCATATTTATTTCAGTCATCTCTGGATTGGGTTTCCACCCCTCCCTGCCCAGCCAAATAAGGTGTCTAACACTGATTTTCAGCCCAGCGTTTGTTTTCTCAGAACAGGGAGCACGCCTCCTCCAAAAGCAATCTAGAAGAACAACTTCAGGAGGTAACCAAATTGCTGGAGGATAAAAAGGAGCAATTAAAAAAGAGCAAAGAGCAGCGGAAGTTAGTGGAGCAAGAGTTCGAGACATTCCGACTAGAAGGAAAAAGGAAAGAAAAGATGGTGAGGATAATCTGGGAAGACTCAGGGTTAAGAATCCCAGGGTTGGACCCGAGCCCTGCATGGCCTGGCAGAATATAGAGGCTGAGGGTACTCAGACCTCAGGAGAAAAGGGAGGGAAGGTGAGAAAGACGGTGAAGGGGACAGAGAAGGCCTGAGATACACCAGGCACAGGGCAGAGCTGTGCCTGAGGGCAGAGGAGGAGGGGCTTCTTCGGGTGTCTGAAGTAACGCCTCCATTCTGGGTGTTGTTCCTTAATCCGGGAGCAGTCCATAGAGAATATGAGAAAGATGGAGGAGGAGAATGATAACCTCAAGTCACAGGTAAAGAAATTTAGTATACAACTGGACACCTCTCTCAGCAAACAAAACAGCACCCAGCAAGTCAACGAGGAGCTGACTAATAAGGTGAGTACACAGAAACCCCAAGGGGGTGAGATATTTAAGCTCTGTGACTCTTGACCCTTAAATTGGCACCCAGCTCTTCTGCATCACAGAAATGCCACTAACTGCCCAGTCCATGGGCATTCTGGGGTGCCTGAGGCCTCACTTCTCTCCTGAAGTGGGGTGTGCCTCCATCACCCACCTGCTGGCTAAGAAGGATCTCTTCCAGTTGTGGAAGGTCTTAATATCAGGTGAAGCCCCAAACCATCTGTGCTTTGGCATCAAGTCTTCCAGAGTTGCCTTTTAGACCAGAGTTGGGGGAACCCATTGTTTGGGGGCAATTTGCTAGGGAACACTTCCAGAAATAGTCCCAAAACACAAAAAAATGAGGTGGAAGGGGGACTTGGTTCTATTTCATTACATGAATTAAAGACAAAAAGGAGTCACTGGCTCCTAATGTATGTGAGGCACTGTGCTCACATTCAGTTATCACACTGATTGACCACCTACTTAAGTCCTTGACATGGCTTCACTCTGCTGGTTTACAGAGGAGAGAAAGGCTGAGGCTCAAACTGACTCAATTAGTATGTGATGGGATGGAGCAGTGTTTGAACCTGGATCATCTGGCTGTCCCACCAAACCTCTTTTTTCTCTTCACCATGAATGGCAATACTCCACCTTTCTGGCCAAGAAAAAAATACAGCATCTTTATTAGGTGGTCCCCTGAATTATAAATGAGAGGCCAAGCAACTCTGATTCCTTGATAAAAAAAAAAAAAATTCACCTTAAAATACTATGACTATTCTAAGTGTAAGAATAGCACTACCCAGTAGAACTTTCTGTGATGCTGAAAAAGTTCTATATTAGAGTTACTTGATACTACATGCACTAGCCATATGTGGCTATTGAGTGCTTGAAATATGGCTTAGTAGGACTGAGGAACTGAATTTGTAAGCTTAAGATTCACCAATTTTAGTTTCCTTTAAATGTCAATAGTCTCATGTGGCTAATGGCTGCATCTTAAACAGCAGAGGTCTGAGGCACTGATGTTTCTGGAGTTTTGTCTCTCCTCTAGTGTGATCCAGACTTGAGGTCTGAATCACGCAAATCCCCATGGAACTGCTGTCAATATAAGGCATACTGCCTAAATATTTAATTTAGGCCTGTTATCACATTTGGGCTTCCCAAGTGACGCGAGTGGTAAAGAACCTGCCTGGCAATGCAGGAGACATAAGAGATGCAGGTTCAATCCCTGGGTCGGGAAGATCCCCTGGAGGAGGGAACGGCAACCCACTCCAGTGTTCTTGCTTGGAGAATCCTATGGACAGAGGAGCCTGGTGGGCTATAGTCCATGGGGTCACAAAGAGTCAGACATGACTGAGGCGACTTAGTACACATGTTATCACATTTGCCAAAAGAAAGTTAGTTATGTAAATATGCAGTCTGCAGCACTAATTTCAGAATTCCTTTGATGGAAATCCAGAGGGGGCTGGGTGTGTGTAAGCACGGTCCATTTTCTTAACACACGCCCCACATATATAATAGACCTTTTGAATCACTGGAAACAACCCTTAGAAAGAGGCTTAGTTTTGTGTTCTTAAACTGCATTTCCTTTCATCAGCAGTCCATATTTCAATTTTAAACACACTCTGCCAGAACTACGTGTTCAATTCATTCCTAGTATTGCCCAATGCAGTATTTCATTCAGTCTAAACAAGTCATTTGGTATATTTAGTGAGCGTCTATTTAGTGCGTCACGCCCTAAGCTCTGAGTGATGAAGAAAGCACACAGAGTCCTGCGTTCACGGTGCATTAGGTCCAGTGGATTATGTCAGGAACTGAGGCATCATGCACACAGCTGAAATGCTGCATCACGTTCATAACGCAGAACTGAATTCCAGGTCAACCCTAATCCTAGCCCTAACCATGAGACAATTAGCTGTTAACAGAAACCATCCAGTTACGAATGTAGGACACGTGCTTGGTTGGCATGCATCAAAGCTGTGAAGTCTGGGGAAAAGACTTTTCATGTGCTTGCCACATCAGGGCCTAGTGCTTCCAATATTCCTTGTAGTGGGAGGATGTGCTAACTATTAATAGCAAGGAAGTTTGGGGAGAGGAGTGCAAAAGACTTTGGAAAGCAGCTTTTCCTCTTACAACAGTGTGGGGAAGTGAGCATTATCACAGACTGCTTGGCAAGCTGGTGCAGAGAGGAGAGAGACCGGTGGTGGTTTATCTTCTGTGAACACAGAGAATGCCTCTATGGCCAAGAACCCTGACAGTGATGTTCCCCCGCCCTAAAGATAACCTCTCAGAAGGAGATCATAGCGAGTCTGAAGATTCAGCTGGACAAGGCTGGGGAGAAAGAGAAGCAGTACCTCCAGACCATGATCAGTAAGGACGTCTATGAGGAGTTAAGCCGGAAGTCAGCCTGCTGCCAGGACGACCTCACACAAGCCCTGGAGAAGGTGGGCTACACCCTCTCATCTCCTAAGAGATGTGTGCTAAGTCACTTCAGTCATGTCTGACTCTGTGCGACCCTATGAACTGTAGCCTGCCACGTTTCTCAGTGCCTGGGATTCTCTAGGCAAGAATACTGGAGTGGGTTGCCATGTCCTTCTCCAAGGTATCGTCCCAACCCAGGGATCGAACCCATGTCTCCTGAGTCTCCTGCATTGGCAGGCAGAGTCTTTACCAACAGCGCCACCCATTCCAGGGCTGTTTAATATCAGAGTTTCCCCAGAAGCATGAGGTGCAGGAGTCGATTTCCTGCGTGACCGGCTGTCACCAAGGCCATCTGCAAGCCCTTGCATCGGCGGGGATGTCTGTCCAGAGAAGGCTTGCTTCTTTGTGAGGCTTTGGGGAAGAAGGGGATAGAGGTCAAATTGAGCAAGTCTTTGTGCCCATGGGTGACCCAGAGCAAGGTTTTCCCAATACCTGGGTTTTCAGGGAAATTCATGCCCTACCCCTGTGCTGATCACCCCTGGCTGATCAGTTTATAGAATTGGAAAGAGAGGAAATGGGAGAGCGAAAGCAGAGATGCAGAAGACTGACCGTTGTCACCTCTCACCCCTCTCTGGGACACTAAGCAAGGTGACCAGGTGTCTCTGCCACCCTGGGGAGAAGAGCGTGGGGGACGTAGAACCCTTCCCCATTCAGGTCTCAGCAGAGAGGGCCCAAGCACAATGACAGCCACTCTCCACCCCCTGCCCCACATCTTTGTCTTTATCAAAGCTCAATCATTCGACCTCAGAGACAAAGAATCTGCACCGGAGCCTGACACAGGCCCAAGAAAGGAAACTTCAGCTGGAAGAAGAAATCATTGCCTATGAAGAGAGGATGAAAAAGCTGAATGGGGAGTTAAAAAAACTCCAGGGCTTCCAGCAGCAGAGTGAGCTAGAGGTGAGGAGCAGCCGAAGGCTTGGGCTGCTGTCCTGTCCAGGGGCCCAGGGTCACTTCTTGCACTCAGAGCTGTACACTTCGCCCTGAGCTACCCTTTGATTAACGGGCTCGCTCCCTTTTGCTGGGCTCCCTCCCTTGTGCTGGGTGCCACAGGTTTCTGGAAGGTGGCAGAGAATCAGAGCAGGGTCGCCCTCTGCTGGCCGCCGGAAATAAAATACTCCCAGCGAATCTCCCAGAGAAAGGTCCCTCTCGCTTTGTTGGGGGTACTCAGGATCTGGGTGGCAGGCCAGGGTCTCCCTCCTCACCACGTGCTCCCGAGCAGGTGCAAGCCTTCGACAAAAAGCTGGAGGATATGAGCAACCAGGTGCTGCAGTGGCAGAAGCAGCACCAGTGCGACCTCAAGATGCTAGCTGCTAAAGAGGAGCAGCTCAGGGCATTCCAGGAGGAAATGTGTGCCCTGAAAGAGAACCTCCTGGCGGACGAGAAGGAGGTGGGCGCCCCTCGACTTCCGATCACTTCCTCCCCCGAGAACATCCATAGTCCACCCCCAAGAACATCCCAGGACCACAGATGGGATGACAGACACCCTTGGGTGGGGCTGGGGGCGGGAGTGCCTGGGAACAAGGAAAGGACATCTACCCCATTCAGTACCAAAGCAGGGTCTGGGTGTTCAAGGCCCACAGCGTGCTGTCTCAACCCGACCATCTTCCCGTGACTTTATTGATAGAGATATTGAGCAGGGCAAAGGTCCCAATCTAGAGGAGAGAGAGTGCCTTCTCCTGTCAGGCACACCAGCAGCCCCCTGACTTAGGTAATCACTGGTCCGTCCCCTTCCAGAGAGAGCCCCTTCTGACAGCTCAGAATCGGCTGAGAGCTCCGTGGGCATGCCCAGCTCTCTGAGCAATGAAGTCTGTAGCAGGAGGCTGCCACATGTCTCGAGGTGACTACAGGCCTTTGCTCAAATTAGGGGGGGAGAAAAAACTCTCTTCCTACCCGATATTTTTTCTTCCATCTGTTTTTTGAAAGGTTTAATATACTGCTTTTTTAGAATAAGTCACTTTGATACCCTAAAAATCATTATTATAAAGGTACAAGCCTACTCTGTCTCTAGCATAAGTGGTATCTGCTCAGAGAAATCACCTCTGTGACAGTGCACTGCTGGAGGAGAAATCCTGCTGCATTAGTTCCAACTCCGGCCCCGGGGTTGGACGGCAGAGTCAAGTCTCCTCTCCCAGGAAGAGAGGAGGCCTGATTTGGGAGTGGGGAGGTAATAGGCCTGCGCTCCCTCCCCTTACTATCTCATTTACTTCTTGTGCCAAAGCCCTGCCTGCCCCAGCGGTCTGCTCCCAAAGACAACTGCAGGATGCACCGAGAGAATGATCAGATTATGTCCAACATGGAGCAATGGGCAAAAGAGCAGAAGTAAGTGAGGACAAAACAGTAAGGCAGGGTTCGAAGAGCTGGAATCACACATGTGCTAAAGAACAGTGTCACACACACACACAGCCCTCCTGGGAGGCTGAGCCAGCCCCAGCCTAGCCCAAAGGTTAGGAATAAGATGAAGGGCCCTCAACCCGTCACACAGGTCCAGAAAGCCCATCCACCCAGAAATGGAGCCGTTCCCTGACAGAAGGGATACTTCCGCTTCCCAGCCTGGCAACGGACTTTACTGCCTTTCATTGCCTGGATCTCTTGAACGCTCTTGGGTCCACAGCGGTTTTCCATTGAAGTATAGCAAGTCCTCTTCATTGCCAGTTGCAAGAAAGGCTCTAACTCTGGGGGCTGAGGAACGAGTAGGGAGTGGGGGTCTAGGCCCAGCAGAGGCCTTGCCAAGAACACCCAGTGTCCTTTTCAGCCAACTTGCACTCTTGCTCACAGGGGTCTGGCAAACTTTCTCTTCTGTGAATTTTATTATAGGATCGCCAATGAGAAACTAGGAAACAAGCTCCGGGAACAGGTCAAATATATCGCCAAGCTGACTGGTGAAAAGGAGTAAGTCATCCCATGCCACCCTGGCTGCAGCTTGGCCCCCAAGGAGAAGAGTCACCCAGGAACCAGGGATTCCTGGATGTGTGCAGAAGGACCCCGAGTCCCGAATCTGTGTCTGTGTGACCTCTTGACTCACCACTTGACCTCTCTGGGCCTCAGTCCCCCCACCAACGACTAAAAAGAGGTTTAATAGTCTCTTTGTCCATCTCTGCCAGCTTCCACAGTTCTCAGAGGTCAGAATGCTGAGAAGGAAGCAGGAACTGAAAAGCAGAGTGTACTAGTTAGGGTAGTGGCTAAGCTGTGGTAAGAGAGCTCTCCAAGTGAGGGACACAGAATAAAGAAGGGACTTCTCTATGAGGGGGGCAGCCCTGCCCGCATAAAAGGAGCACCATCTTTTAATCTTCATAACAAGAGCTCAACTAATATTTGTTGCTTCCATATATGAGGCACTGTTCTGAGTGCTTTACATGTATTCATTTATTTAATCATTATAGACCTCACATGTGCAATGCACTTATAATCCACATTTATGGATATAGAAAGGGAGGAATTCAGGCTACATACCTAACCCGTGGTCTCATGACCAGTAAGCAGCAGAGTCAGAATCCCAACATGAGAGGCCTGAACCCAAAGACCCTGTCACCCACTGCCCTCAACACTGGTTTTGGAGAAATGTGGCTGTTAGTATTAGCAGTTGCCATTTATTGAGCCACAGGGTTATGCTCAGTTACCTTTCCCCTCACCTACACGGAGCTCCCATTGCATCCATCAAGTGGGGACAAGTAATGTGCCCAAGCTCTCAACAGAGCCAGGATCCCTTGTTCTCTCAACCTTTGAGCTGAGGGAGGCGAGCGAACTTGGGCATTGGCATCAGAACTGAGCGCAGATGTTTCCTAGGCGTGGCCATGAGAAACTGAGGACGCAGCCCGAGTCCTTCTGGCTCTTCTGGTCCTTTGAGTCAAATTTCTATTATTTATCAAACTGGATTTTTATATGAGCCCCAGAAGGCAGCCCAGAGCTGACATGACACAGTGGGTCAGGAGTGCTGGCTCTGGGTCCACCCCAACCCCAGACCTGGGCTTCTTCCAGGGGATGCGCATAGGCCTCCATTTCAACAGAAAGCATGAGCGCCCTAGCTCTGGAAGGAACTGGGTGTCCACAGGGCCGAAGCAGACCAGACACCCACCTGTCCTTCCCTCTCCTTCCCCAGCCACCTCCACAATGTGATGGTCCATCTGCAAAAGGAAAACAAGAAGCTAAAGCATGAAATAGAGGAGAAGAAGCTGAAAGCTGCACCCTCGAGGGTATATGCCAAAGCCCTATGCCAAAGCAAAACAGAACCCACAATCAGGGGGAAAGTGTATGGTACCTTGGGCTGGAGGGGGATAACCCAGGATGTGAGCCAAAGAATGGACATCACCAAGTTTGTCGGGATACCCCACTGCTCAGGTATGTCCACCGTGGCTTCTGCTACTTCCCATGATGTTGTCTTAGTCCAATGAGTACCCCCCGAAAAAAGCAAGATATTACTTTTCAAGAGATCACTAGATTGGAAATTCGAAGAGGTGGATGGGAAATGATCTTTTGCTTAGTTACTCTGGACCAGTGGAGAAAGAAATGGCAACCCACTGCAATATTCTTGCCCAGAGAATCCCATGGACAGAGGAGCCCCGCAGGCTACAGTCCATATGGTCGCACAGAGTCAGACACGACTGAAGCGACTCAGCACACACTCTGAACCAGAGACCACTGTTTTCTCCTCTCTAAAGGGAGGAGGCGAATGAATTAAGGCTCATTCTGATCTAAGATACTTTAATGATGACCCAGGTGCCTCCTATCTCAGACCTATCCCTTCCCCAGACCCAGTCTCTTTTGGGAAGTGTAGAGACAAGAGGGGGATAGACAGAATAGATGTCTTTCTCCTGTAATGTGTTCTGAAAACCTCCCAAGAAGCCCTGGTGTCCCCTGCACAACCCAGGTCCCACACTATCTCTTTTTGCCACTTCTAGACATCATGGTTCCCCCTTCCCAGGGAAGGAGTCACATGCCACAGAGCTGCCCCACCACAGGACTCGTCCTTAAGGAACCACCTCCTTAATTTCTTCTCAAATTAAGACTGTCATTTCTTCCCTGTTCCCTCAGGTTCCTCATTTTGCTAGAATCAGCACCTTGCCCTGAGCATCATTTCCACGCATGTTTTTCAGAGGACAGTGAGTTCCCATCCCTCTCTCTTGACTTGGACCAGCTCTAATGGGAATATGTCAAGGTCCCAGGCTATTCTGCAAGATGCTAACGTTTTATTGAGTTTTGTCCACTTCCTGCCACGGAGTGAGCCTTGTGAACCATACTATACCCTCTCCGGGCCCAAATTCTAAAATAAAGACATGAACACAGACGTCTCAGTGAGCTCTCAGCGACTTGCAGACACTTGTGCCCACTCAAGTCCCCAGCAATGTGCTCATCCCCATTTTCTCTGCATTCTAAAAAATCAAGAGCTCTCTTTCACATATGTAGTGAAAGTCACTCAGTTGTATCCGACTTTTTGTGACCCCCATGGACTGTAGTCCGCCAGGTTCTTCTATCCATGGAATTCACCAGGCCAGAATACTGGAGTGGGTAGCCGTTTCCTTCTCCAGAGGATCTTCCCAACCCAAGGATCAAACCAGGGTCTCCTGCATTGCAAGTGGATTCTTTACCAGCTGAGCTATGTATGTAGGGGGACTGTAATTCCCAAAGCAAGCTTCTGGATTGTCTGGATTAGTTTTTAAACCAACAAGAGATAATTCGCTCCTTTTTTATTCATTTCTGGAATTTAAGAAGAAAAAAAAATACGTAGAAACCTCAAAAAGAAAAGTAATCCTGAGATCTAAAAGACAGGGAAAGAAATAAATTATGCACTTTTCAAATGGAGAAGGAAGAAATGGCCATCTACTTTCTCGCTGCCCGCCATACTCCTTTAACAGTTTTTTTTTTTCCCCAGCCAACTCAGTACAAGGAAAATTCCAGTTATAACAAACTCCAAGGACAGCTAACCTATTTTATTGTGGTTGGATTTTGTTCAACTGAGTACATGTCTAGAATTTATATTTCTAGTCTATAGAAAATTAAGAGAATATTAATATGGAAGTGAAAGTCACTCAGTCATATCTGACTCTTTGTGACCCCATGGACTGTATGTAGCCCACCAGGCTTCTCTGTCCATGGAATTCTCCAGGCCAGAATATTGGAGTGAGTTGCCATTCGCTTCTCCAGGGGATCTTTCCAACCCATGTCTCAAACCCAGGTCTCCCATATTGCAGGCAGATTCTTTACCATCTTGAGCCACCAGGGAAGCCCAAGAATACTGGAGTGGGTAGCCTATCCTTTCTCCAGGGAATCTTCCCAACCAAGGGATCAAAAGTAGAAAACTGAGAGAAATAATAATAGCCGAACGTAAAGTAAGAGAAAGAAATCAAAGAGCTTGCATTTCTGGGTGAGGGGAGAGGAGAAACGAAGGAAGAAACCCACTAGTTGGCAGCAATTCTTAGAAGGTTTTTATAATTTTATTATCTGGCTGCGCTGGGTCTCCGTTGCTGGGCACGGGCCTTCTCCAGTTGCAGCAAGCAGAGGCTATGCTTCGCTCCAGAGCACAGGCTCTGGAGCGATGGCTCAGTTGCCCTGTGGCGTGTGGAATCTTCCCAGAGCAGAGACTGAAACTGTGTCCCCTGCACTGGCAGGCAGGTTCTTAACCACTGAGCCACCAGGGAAGTCCAGCAGTTCTTTAATATTTCGCCTTCCTCCCCAGCTAAACTAAAGCCAAGAAAATGCTCTGCTGATAGCAGCAATCTGTCATATAGGATGCCCCTGCTACGACCCAGGAAGGGCAAATACTGGAAATGCAGTGTGAGGCAGGAGTGATGGGCTCATCTGGCGGTGACCCAAAGGGTCAGATACACAAACCATCACCTCCGCACACTGCTGAGGCTGCCTAACACAAGAAAAGACTTGTGATTCCAGTGTAGGGATCACCTTTTACATGAAAATCCATAAGCAACATCTTATGCTATTTTCCATCAATACATAATACTATCATAAAGTTAGAAACTTCTACCATTTTAAGCAATAGGGCAGCCAACCCAACCATGGGGGACAGAGGGTGGGCGGCTGCTCGCCTTCCTCCCATGCCTGGCCATCAGGGCCAGCCTTGCTCACCAGCCTTAGGGGCAGCCAGGCAACCTGAGAGCCTGACCCACCTGGTGCTGGTACCCCAAGCCATCCTCCTTCCCTGTCAGCTGAGTCCCGCCCCACCAGCCCCTGCAGGCACTGCCTGAAGAACAGACACAAGGGCAAGCTCAGACCCTAGGAGGCGCCGTCTCAGGAAAGTCACGCCGGGGCTTGCCTGTTCTCCAGTGAGGGTGTGACTCAGGGCCATGACAGGGAGAGAACCATCAGAAATACAATAACATATTACAAACAATAAATTTATTTCCAAATCCTGAATTATAACCAATTATAATTCCTTCTAGGTCTTACTGTGCTGTTTTACACAAGAACTTTTTAAAAAAACATAGTCACAGCCATGTCATTGATACACCAAGTGTCCTGGGACAATGTATTTGTATTCGGTGGGTCCGGCCACCTCTTGTGGTCCTGGCAGCCGCTCTGCGGCCCCGCGCACACACCAACGAACTCCAGCCTCCTCCGTGGCAGAGCCTGGCCTCAGCAGGGGCCCCCAGGGCCATGATGTACACAGATGAAAGCTGTGTGCAGGTATTTTGTCAAAGTGGCCTAGGTTGAGAGGGTTTGTTGATAGGCTGGGGCTCAGGACTCAACACCTGGCTCCCCTCCCCTGCAGGGACAGCCTTGGCTCAGAGCCCAAAGCGGGCTGGTGTGCGGCGGGGGGTCATGGGTTCCCCCTGCTCCTTCCGACCAGGAGTGTAGATCTTCGTAGACCTGGAGACACAGAAGAGGAATTAGGAATCACACTGCGGCTCACTTTGACAAGGACACACAGCAGAATGAGGAGTCTGAAACCCGGCTGTTTCTAACTATGTGTGAGCAGGCTCTGGGGCTACAGGGTCTTCTCCCCTAACATACTTCCACTCCCCTTGCCTTCCCTATCTGTGATTGGGAGCAGAATGAGATGGGCCTTTTTTCTTATATCCACTGAGGCATGCTGTGAGATGGCTTTACTAATAAATCCTTTCATACCCCCTAGGTGAGCTATGGGCTTCCCTGGTGGCTCAGCAGTAAAGAATCTGCCTGCAATTCAGGAGACTCAGGTTTGATCCCTGGGTGGGGAAGATCCCCTGGAGAAGGAAATGGCAACCCAGTCCAGTATTTGTGCCTGGAGAATCCCATGGACAGAGGGGCCTGGCGGGCTACAGTCCATGGGGTCACAAAGAGTCAGACACGACTGAGCGACTCAACAACAACAGGTGAGCCTTGGAGGAGGTCTCCCTTCCACCTCAGCAGGCCGCCACTCTAGCTGAGGCGGGACTTTGTCCCCACATCCTGGAGGTTATCTCTAGACCCTTGGAATTTCCCTTGGCCTTGGGCACCACAGTGGGGATCCCCAAATTTGTAACAAGTTGGTGAGAAATGAGGGTGACCCTGGGTAACCCCACCTTGCAGGTGGTGACTGAGGCTCTGAGGGCAGTCTTGCCAGGACTGTGCCCTTCACCCGTGGTGTCTGACCCAACTCCAGACACCAGGCCAGACAGAGAGGCCCACGAATCTCCCCGCCTCACCTCTCCACCATGATGCCCAAGCCCTTGCTCGCTGGTGAGGCTGTGAGACCCACTCTGCGCTCCAGCCCACCTCAGGCCCCACCACAACTTAACAATGCCAGGAGTTGCAGCCGGATCACCACCCCTTGAAAGTGTATCCGGAATTCCTCCATGTGACCACAGTCAACCTGTCACCAAGTGACCTCTGCATGTTTAACTTCTCTTACATCACGGCCTCACTCGGGGCCTGGCAGGTCCAGCCAGCGGGCTCCCTCCCAGCCCAGGTCCTGAGGCCACGCTCACCTGACACTGCCCAGTGGGCTGCGCTTTTCCTGCTCCTGCCGCCGGGCCCGCAGCTGCTCCTCAGCCAGTGCCATCTCCTCCTCCATGGCGGACGCTTCCTCTTTGGCCCGTCGGCGGTTCTCCTAGAGCAGGGAGAGGTACTGGGGTCACTGGGGACCAGCAGTGAGAGGCCTGGCCTGTACCCACCCCTCTGCTGCCAGCCAGGTGTGGTGTAGACTGCACCAGCTCCCAGAGACAGGGCCACACACCACCAGGGCCGAGGCCTGCTCTTCTCACTGAGCCAAGACACAGCTTGGAGGACTGAGTCCTAACCCTATCACACCTCAGCCCTCTTTCAGCCTGGTAAGTGCTTACACGCTCCTAGCAAGTTCACAGCCATGCCAGGACATACGGGAAAGAGGGAGGGCGCAATATCTGAGTGGAGAGGACGGACATGGAAAGCAAAGGTCTACGATCTTATGCAACCCTAAATAATGGATCCAGGTGGCGGCCACCAGTGGACACTGAGACTGTCAGGAGGGATCAAGTGGAACCACTGAGCACCCTTAGTGTCATCAAAAGGGGGGGGCCAGAGACCATATGTGCCTCCTGACAGAACTTAAAAGGAGGTTCACAGCAACACAGGCATTATGCATTCCTACTCCAAAGAGCTGAACCTGAATCTAACCAAGACTTTAGATTAATGACTAGTTTACAGAAAACACATGGGACAGAGGCACAAGGTAAACATTCTGAGGAACCAATTAGCCTAAAACTATGTGGAACATTCTACAAGATGACCAACCTGTTTTCCCAGTAAATCAATGCCATAAAAATGAGAGGGGGCAGAGCTTGTTCTCGAATAAAAGACTTAATATATATAATGACAAATTCCAATGTCTGGATCCTAATTCAAGCAAAGCAATTATAAAAAACTATCTTTGAAATAAAAAGGGAAATATGACTAAGAACTGGAGACTTTGGTGACATTAAGGATTACTTTTGTTGAGTGTTATTGGTGCAGAGATTATGTTTTAATTTTTGAAAGTCTTGTTAGAGACACTTATTCAAGTGTTTGAGTGAAAAACCACAATGTCTGAAATATGCTTTAAAATATTCCAGGAAAAAGATCACTGTGTATGGAGCAGGGTGGGAATAAGAGAAACGAGGTTGAGAAGAATGTTGACAATTACAGAGGCTAGGTGAGGAATCTGTGACTCCTTATACTGTTTTGGTCCACTTTCACAGATATTTGGACTTTTCAACAACAAGGGGTTTGTTTTTTTTTTTGGTTGTTTTGTTTTTCAAGACTCAGCAGACCAAGCAAATGGAGTGTGTGGGAGAAGTGAGACAGACCAGCCTGCCTGGATCACAGCTCTTATGTCTGACAGAGAAGTAAGGGGAAGCCAGATGATGACGTGTCTTTAATACCAAGCTGAGGGGGAAAAATGGATCCCAGAGGCAAACAGACCCACCACAGGAAAGCACAGGACCCTTACCTGCCGAGACTTCCCAGCCTGTTTCACGCTGTAGAACATGGGGCCCAGCTCTGCCAGCCACTCTCCGTCCACGGCAGTCACACACTGCATGTACTCCTGCAGCAGAAGGGCCACCAGGCGAGGGTCATGGACAGACCACTGCTTTGAGCTGTCCCTCCCAGAGCAGTTCCATAACTAGGATCCTCACAGGCAGGGCCCTACCCCCAGCCTTGCCAGGCTGAGAAAGGCAAGGAAAATCCACAGACACTGGCATTCTAATCCCTTCTCCCATCCAAAATCCTCCATGCTTGTGAGAAAGCCCTCCAGTGTCCCACAGAACAAGCCCAGCCCCTCAGAAAACCCTTCTAACGACACCCAAAGGGGCTGCGTGTCCTAGGCAGCAAGCAGGAAACAATCCAGCTGGCATAACAGAGGCCACCGGAACCTGGAGGTCAATTAACTTCCCCAAACCTCCCACTGGAAACCAACCTCAATTCCCCTCAAAGCAGCACCTGTGGCCCCAAGTTCCCCAAGCTCAAAGCTCATCCCAGAAGGCAGCAAACGGTTACAAAGGCCTGTCCCAGCCAAGCGGGCTGACAGCATGCCAGCTACCTTGGAAAATACTCACCTTGGTGGTCATGACCAACTCATGATACACAATGTAGTCTGGGGTGTAGCCCATTCCGAAGAGGGAGCTGGTAGGGTGCAGGTGGCAGGGCATGCCTGTCCGGATGTTCACATACTCCCCGATTCCCTAGGGAGGAGACCCAACAGGTGGCTGCCCCAGCAAAACACTGCACGTCTGGGCAGCTCCCCCACCCCTCCAATGCTGCCTTGACACCAGCTTCCCAGGGAAGCCCAGATCTGCAGGACTGTACAGTGAGAAAGGAGAACTCTGCGCTCGGACAAAGTGTCAGGCCAGGAAGGGGCCACAGCTCCATCGGGCTCACCTTGAGCTTGGCTGCCTGGTGGAAATAGGCAGCACAGATGCACTTCCTGACGATGTCCCAGTCCGTGCCGCACGAGGCCAGGCTCATCCGCTGCTGCACCATGATGTCCTTGAGCTGAGCCCGCACCTCCCGGACCTGGAGCGGGACGCAGGTGGTCAGGGATGGAGCACCCCGTCCTTCCCCCGCAACCCACCCCACCTCCCAACATCCTGCTTATCCGGGCCACAGACTCACCTTCCGCATGGCCTTGGCGTGGATGAAATGATCGTTACACCAGATGGTGGAGTAATTGTTGTTCTTCCACTGCAGGTAGACGTTCAGGTAGCTCAGGTGGTCACTCTCAGGGACTGCGAACTTTTCCCGGATTTGATCACTCTCCTCCTCTCGGCCCTGGGAAGGGAAAGGGGAGTCCAGGCCGCTGAAAGAGCTGTCTCAGGCTGTCACCTACTTGCCCCCCAACTTAAAACACATCAATGTGGTGCCAGACAATATAGCAAAAACAAAATTCATTTATAGCAAAATATTTATTCTAAGATGCAAAGGCTCAGGCACAACCATCCTAGAAAAAAAGGATGCAAAAAAAGGAACGCAAAATACTCCCTGAGAGCCATGGATCCAGCCGACCCCTTCCCCCACCCCAACCTGCTTACCGTAACACAGTAAAATCACTCCTCGGAGACTGCGGTTCCACCCCCTCCATTCCATCTTCACAACAGGGGACCCTCTCCCCTCTCTCGACCTCCCTCCAACCCATACACTCCCAAGACCCCTGGCAGGACAGGAGCCGGGCAGCGCCTCCCACCTTGGGCCTGTAGAAGATGGCTGGGACCGAGAGCATGGAGACGATGAGCAGGATCTCGGAGCTGCAGCCCATGTCACAGGACACGATGAGCATCTTGGACAGGGCTGGGTCCAGCGGAAACTCCACCATCAGCCGCCCCGTCGAGGTCAGACCACCTGAGAGAGAGGAGCAGACCCATACAGTCGGCAGACACGCTGCTGTAAGATGGAGGACCCAGGCTCCAGAGCCCACAGAGCCCTGCCCAGCACCTGTGTTGTCCAGGGCCCCAAGGATCCAGAGCTGGTACATGGAGTTGAGCATGTTGTCCTCCGGGGGTGGATCCATGAAGTGGAACTGCAGCAGGTCCTGCACCCCCAGGGACTTGAGCAGCAGCACCACGTTGGCCAGGTTGGTCCGCTGGATCTCGGGCACCGTGGTGGTCAGGAGCTCGTTCTTGTAGGCGCTCTGGGTGTACAGTCTGCCAGAGAGAAGACCCATCAGCCACCATGGATGCAGGAACATGGCAAAATCAGCACTCAAAACAACACCTCCACTTCCACAGTGCTGCCACACCTGCCACCATAGGCTGCCCAGCTGAGTCCCTAGAACGTGCCCAGCTGCCTAGGTGAGCCCACCAACACCGTGGGCTCGCGCAGCCAGAGCAGCCAGTGCTGACAAGAGCCACAGGTAGGGAGGAGAAGATCTCATTTCTTCCAACTCCCCTTGTCTCTTACGATCACAAATCTCCACGTATTTAAAACTCAGTCGTGCCAATTCACTCTTCTGCTGGAGTCTCTTATACAATTGTTTCATTTTTGGAACCATTGAGCCTGGGACTAGAATTATGGTTGGGTTATAATTTCTTTATATTTTTCTGCATTTTCTGAATTTCTATTATTTTTAAGTCAGAACAAAAGAGAGAATAATTAGAGAAGTAAAAAAAAGAACCAGTGATATAATTGGTTCACATTTATCCTCTAAGGAGAGGCACACTGTAACACTGGTCATCCACTGCAGGGACCTTCAACATAGGTCCTCCTCAAACACAAGGCCACTCGGACCTCAAGACTGCCTGGGAAGGTGACTTCTTCCACTCAGCGGCATGTGACGAGAGAATCAACAAGTGGCAGCCCCACCACTGGTCCCCAGCTTCAAGGATCACCCCTCTGCAGGAACGAAGGCCAGTCCTGCCCGCCCCTGCCTGGGCTCCCACCCTGGAAAGCAGGCAAGCACAGCGCTCCTACCTGAAACACTGACCTGGGCCCGTCCTGCCGGCTCGTCCCGACCGCTGGTTGGCATTGGCCTGGCTGATGGGGTAGATCTGCAGAGCATCCATGCCAATCCGGGGGTTGAAGACCTAGGAGAGGGCAGAAAAGACCTGATTAAGGACGCAGCGAGAGGATAAACAGAAGGCAGCCTTGAGACAGAGAAGACCCTTGGCCGCTACGTGCTACAGAGTGAAATGTCTCAGTGATGCAGGCAGCCATCTTCTGGAGTCAGGAACCTCAAGAAACTTCCCCTCATCGCCAGCTCCACAACCTTTATCAAGGTAAGCTGTCCACCCTTCATTATCACAAGGATTGGATGAACCAGGAACATGGCAAAATCAGCACTCAAACCACCACCTCCACTTCCACAAGCAACCACTGTTCAAGGTCTGAGGACCCAGGTCCTGCCTTCCCACCTCCTAGGCCGGGTAAGCCTGTGTGCCAGAGCCCCAGTGCCTGTGTCTCCTCTTACCTTTAACTTACAATAACCGGAATCGATAACAAACATGATGCCGTCGACGGTCAGGGAGGTCTCAGCAATGTTAGTGGCGACAATACACTTCCGGACGCCATCCGGAGCCTGGAGTCAGACAGGACATGCAGGGAGGGAAGGCTATAGGCTGGCAGGTAGGAGAGACCCCACAAGGAGAAGAGCACACACCACCCGTGCCAGGAAAGTAACACCTTCTCCCACTTTCCCTCCTGGGGGTAGTCTGGGAGGTTCCCAAGTTGGAGACCCAAACCAGACACTCTTGCAGTCTCACCTTCTGGAAGATCTTGGCCTGGAGGTCAGAGGGCAGCTGGGAGTAGATGGGCAGCACGGCCAACGCGGGCGCGTTCTCCAGTTCTTCCAGATGCTCCACGATCTGATCTGAGGTCACCTGAGGGCAGAGAGGATTCGTCAGATGCCAGGGCCCCTGATCCTCACCAAGGACCCACCCGCTCACCAAGGTCGCGACCGAGGCACGCACCTCAATGTCCTCTTGGCCAGGCATGAAGATGAGGATGTCCCCGGGGGCCCCCGACAGATGTACCTGGAGGGACTGCTTCACCGCGGCCTCCACATAGTCTTCCTGCGGGGTCTGCAAGCCAGCCAGGAGCACCGTCAAAGGACATATGGGCCAGGCTCCCTCTGGGAACCAGTGGCCCAGTCCTTGGTCTGGGGCCAGAGCTGGGCAGACTCTTGGGGTCGTGCACATGCAGATGGGCCTTATGGCCCTCCCTGGGTCCCAAGCCTCCACCCCAAAGAAACAATCAAACCAAATGTCCCCAGAGTACAGTCTTTCGCTTCCAAGCCCAAAAGCCGTGAGCTCCCACGGTGCCCACAAAACCTTTCCCTACTCAGTACCCCATCCCACGTCCCCTACCCGGCTCTTCATCTGAGGTCAGGATCAGTAAAGGAAAAAAGGGCCTTGGTACCTTGCTGAAGAGAATGTCCACAGGGAAGGTACGTCCAGGGATGTGGAAGATGGGGACGTTCCCAAAAAAGGAGGCAAATTTCTCTGCGTCCATGGTGGCTGATGTGACAATGAGCTTCAGGTCTGAGCGCCGAGCCACCACCTAAGAGAAGAAGTCATTCAGAGGCTTCCCCACGGGTTCAGAACCCTTGGCTTCTGCCCTCCAGTCTCACCAGCATCACTACCAAGTGAAACAGAAGCCCAAGCTGACGGGGGCTCGTTAGATTTGTAACAGTCCTAAAGGCTGAATCACGGACCCACAGCCAGAACCACGAGTCACTCAGCTGAGCTAGAACGGAGTGAACCACCGCTGGGCAGCCAGAGGCCTCGGGGCAACTCTGGCCTGTCAGAGGCCCCCCAAGCTTCCCCGGGCTAGACCCCAGACGTCTCGTCACTGACTCCCAGCCCCACAGGCACAGAGGCCTGGACCCGCACCTCCCGGAGCAGCCCGAAGAGCACGTCAGTGTTGAGGGAGCGCTCGTGGGCCTCATCCATGATGATGGCGCTGTAGTGATCCAGGTCCGCTTCCCGCAGGGACTCTCTCAGCAGGATGCCATCAGTCATGTACTTGATCAAGGTGCTTTCTGAAGTGCAGTCTTCGAAGCGGATGGCATAACCCACCTGGAGGCCAGAGAAATGCTCAGGGGCTCTGGGCACCCACGCACTGCTGCACACCCCAAGCTGGGTCTAGGCCTCAGCAGATCAGGTCAAGTGACAGAGGCCACAGGTATGAAGAACACAGCTCAGCCCTTGGGCCCACTCACCTCCTCACCGAGGTTTCCCCCCATCTCTTCACTGACTCTCTTGGCCACCGACATGGCGGCCACACGGCGGGGCTGGGTGCATCCGATCATTCCATAGTCCGTGTAGCCGTCTTCATGCAAGTACTGGGTCAGCTGCGTGGTCTTTCCACTCCCTGTCTCCCCAACCACGATCACGATGCTGTTGTCTCTGCAAGGGGGAGAAGAGACTGGTGAATAAGCATGAGCGGAAGGCCACCTCTAGCCCCACCTGCAGCGATCCAAGGAGGATTTCCCTGGGGAAACAGTCTCATACTGAAATCCCCTGGAAAGTCTAAAAGACAGTAAGGTTGAAACACATGCCACACTGTTTCATGAGGCCATGTTGCTTATTTCAAGCAGAGTAGCCTGGGGCACTCAGAAGAGGGGGAAAAAAAAGCCTTTCCCTTCTCCACCAAATGTCATACCCCAAAGAAAAAGAGCCACAGAGCACGCACAGGACAGCTGACCCACTACTGGGGTCCCATCCCCGGGCTGGGGAGTCACCTGATGATCGTGAGGAGTTCCTGCTGCACGGCAAAGATGGGCAGGTACTGCCTCTGCTCCAGAATCGACTTCTTCTTGGCAAACTCGCTGCTGGCCTCGCTCTTCTTTTTCATGTGGTCGGCAAACTTCTGCTCTGTCCTGAAAACACCCCACACGCGGCCTAAGTGCCCTGCCTGGTCTCCCGCATCCTCCCTGCTGACTGGGCTACTGCCCTGCTTCCTGTGCCCCGAAGCGAGAACTGCTCCTAACACGCAGCGGATCTCTGCGATGCGAGGGCTGCCAGCTGCTGCTCATCTCCTCTGGCCTAAGGGACCACACTGCCGTCTAAGCACCCATCATCCAAAACCTGCTCAACACCCTTGGGACAGACGGCCGCGGATGGCTCAGAAGAGCTGCAGATCAGCAAGTGTGCAAATCCTCTGCCCTGGACGTGCACAGGCCATACCTCACACAGAACAACCTTGGGCAATCTCAGCACCACACTTAAAGGGCTGGAAGGAGGAGTCGTGCTAACAGTCATGACCAAGGTCAGACTCCCTCCCACCTCTCGGCAGGACAGCAGAGTCTGTAAGGCTTTAGCTTCAAAGAACTGTGAGAACAGCCCTACTTGATGTTTACAGACATTTTCCACTAAAAGCACTGAAGTGTCGTATACATGTACACCCCCAGGCCGCACAGCAAAGACATCCCAGTCCCACCTTACCTGTGTCAATCTACAGTCTCCACCCTCCCCTTCCCCAGGAGACTTTTCCTCCATCAGATCAAGGCTGTGCCCTGTGAGTTTCCTGTTTCTAATGCCCCAGTCACGCCTGGTCAGCTAAAACTCTATACCGACAGGATTAAAGTAACTAGAGACTAACAAGGCTGATCAACAGCACCAGCTTCTCATTTCCCACAGTGGTACAGAGAATTATTAACTGAGACAACAGTTTGGAAGGACTTCAGAGCGTTCAAAGGATGAGCTTCAGAAGGGACATCTGAGTTCAACCATCTACATGATGAGGGAAGCGCAACAAGTGGTCATCCAACATTGGCTTAAACACCTCTATGAATGGGGAAGCTCTAGCTGAGAGGACAACCCTTTCTATTTTCAAACCTCTGTTAAAAAGTTTCTTCCCTCAGCTCAGTTCAGTCGCTCAGTCGTGTCCAACTCTTTGCGACCCCATGGACCGCAGCACGCCAGGCCTCCCTGTTCATCACCAACTCCCAGAGTCCACCCAAACCCATGTCCATTGTGTTGGTGGTGCCATCCAACCATCTCATCCTCTGTTGTCCCCTTCTCCTCCTGCCCTCAATCTTTCCCAGCATCAGGGTCTTTTCAAACTCAATACCTGAACTAAAATGTAAGAGGGCAAAGCACATGTTCCCACACCAAACATCAAAAAGGCTCTCTAGCAAAGCAGCTAAGAGCACAGGCTCCTTAGCTAGACTGTCTGGGTGGGACCCTCACTCCACCATTTACCAGCTGGGTAACCTCAAACAAGTTACTTAACCTCCCTGGACTGCATCGTCCTCATATGAAAAATGGGAAAGATTATACCTGTCCCACAGGACTGCCATGAGAATCCAACGACCAAGTATCTGTGAGGCGTGTGGTGCTGCTCGGCACAGAGGAAGTGCCTACAGTGGCAGCGGAGGCAGTTGGGATATTATCTCGAGAAAGGTGAAGACAGACCAGGAGGAAGGAACCACAGACTCCCAAGTGACCTCATACTCGTATTAGTGACTGACAAGTCATGTCGGTCCCCTTAAAGCCCATCTTCAGGGGTGCCAGCTGCCGCGAGACTCCTACCTGTAGTCCACTTTCCCATCCTCGGTCAGAGATTTATCCGGCTCTTCTTCTTTTTTGACGCCCATTATATCTCCCAGTTTGGTTCCAGCCAATTCCCAGTGTTTGTGTTGAGCCTGAAAAAGACATGGAAAGTCAGTCTGCTCCATCCCATGATGGAAAATCAATTCCGTCTGACAACGGGCTTCCTCCAGCAGCAGTAAGTTCCCACAGCCAGCGGCGGCACCGAGCCAGGCCCGCCTCCCACCTTCCCTCCGCAGTTCCCGAGCCCGCAGCCCCGCACCATCCTAACTCAGCCCTGCAAGAGGAACACAGTGCCCTCCCCCAGGGGCTGACGCTCGCCCTGTGAGTTTCCTCTAACTGCCGACGAGCCCTACCTGCGAGACACATGATCCTTAAAAAGAAGACCAAAAAAAAACAGAGACCCTCGGGCCCCAGAGGAGCAGAAACCAACCTTTTTGCGTTCCTTCTGCTCCCTGTGTTTCCGCACTGTTTGACTGCCTTTCCGAGCAATAATGGCTAAGTCTGAAGTGGCGTCCTTGACTGGAATCACAGGCTCCGGCTGCAGGAGGTTGAGGAAAAAGCAGAAATTCCATGCTGATCGTTCAAACTCCACACGAAAGTCCACTTCGTAACAGTCAACGAAGGGCTGCCACCCCTCCACCTCCTCCCCCCTCCCCCCCACCGTCTTCCCCCACTTCGGGGCTCCCCTCTCTGACTGCAGAGGACCCCACCTGCTTGGTGAAGACGATGCGCCCGTCCAGAAAGGGAGGCACCAGGTTGTGCACCATGAGGTGCACCTTGGCCGCACTGTCCTCCTCGAAGTCCTCGTCCACCTCCAGCCGGTGCACCACCCCACTGGTGAGCATGCGGTTGGTCTCCCAGCGCTCGTTGTCCTGAGAGGACACAACGGGAGGAGGCCACGTTCAGACTGCAGCCACACGAGGTCGTCCTCAAAGGGCCCAGGCGAGGCCACACAGCAGATCCCAAGAGAAGGGCCGTGGGGATGTCATCAGTCTCTGGACCCTGCAGCTCCTTGTGATGGCAGAGGCCCTGATCCCAAATCACTTGAAGCATATTTTCCCAGAAGCCACCTTTTATGTCTAAACCAGAACCTCTACATGGACGCACAGAGTGGCCATCCCCCAGCCCCACTCAGGACACAGAGCCAAGCCCACCCTCTCAGCTCCCATGAGCAGCTCCCTCCAGGAAGCACTGCCAAAGAGCAAAGTTGGGATTTCGGGTTTTTTTTTTCCTTTTTTTCCAACCTACTGAAAAGTTCCCCGCCCACCCCTCCGCTTCCAGGGGTATCACTCCTTCTGGAACTTCAGCCATGGGGAGAAGAGCTGTGCTGTCAGCTGGGCTGCGACCTGCCACTACTCCGGCAGGGTCCACTCCGCCTCGCACGGGCAGCCTCACCTCATTGATCTGTCTCCGCTGAGCCGAAATGCGCTTCTGCTTCTGTTTGTGCAGGTGCTGCTCCCGCCTCCTCACATAGTCCTCGGAGGAGTAGGCCAGGGGGTTGTGGAACTCATCATACCCCTCGTCCATCATGTACCAATCCCGGTCGGCTTGCTGTAGCACAAGAGACAGAGCCGTGAGAACAGGGAATAGAGTGAGTGTATGTGCAAGACAGGGACAGAAGGGGAGGAGATGCTTGGCAAGAAGTCACTGGTGCAGTCGACAACTCAGGAGAGGCCACCCTGCTGGGGGGCCAGCTGCCTACAGGAGAAAGAAGCACGGTTTGCAGCCCAGGCCACCATGACGGCACTTCTTAGGTTTACCACACAGTGGCGCCAGCACGCAGAAGTTAGGTCTGATCTGCACCTGGTGAGAAGTTTCACTGGGGAGCCTATGCCTGGAAAAGGACTCCAGGGCTTCAGGACTGAACGTAGCTCAGCCTTCCCGAGACTGTCTGGATTCACCAGCGTGTCGTGGCCCCTGTACTCTGACACCTGTCACCGGCTTACTGAAAGACGGCCACCACCCCTCATTCAGTTGCTCAGAGATGTATTTCTTACCCTCTGGTCATCCTCCCACTGCTGCCGTTCCTCTTCTGTGTCAAATGAAATTCCTTCTTCGCCATCCTCACGTCTCCCTGCAGGAGAACACGTGGCAGGTCGGTGTGCAAGGCCCCAGCTTGTCCCCACTGGCCTCACGCAGACCAGCCACCCCAGGAGGAGCGTCCCATCCTCCCACTTTCACCCCGTCTTACCTCGGCCCCTGGACAGACGTGGGGTGGACCCCAGGTGTCTTCTGTCATCGGCCCACTCGTTGTATTTGTAGGATGGGGTTGGCAGAGGGGTGTCATCTGAGTACCTGCTCCTCACAGACCTGGGAAACAGTAAAGCCAGCCTCACTAAACAATCACTAAGCTGAGACGTGTTCCCAGCCACCATCCGCCCGCCCAGCCCCAGTCAAGAGCACAGAACATCACCTGTCCCTGTCTCGACTGGACGGCCGATGACTCCGCTCGGAATCCCGATAGGAAGGCGTTGGGGAGGGCGATTCCCACTGTGAGCGCCTTGAGGAGCCGTAGCCACTGTCCTCTTCCTCCCAGGTAGACCGTGAAGGGGTGGCAGCATCTGGGCCACAACAGACATGAAGTTCAGCATCTACTTTAACTCAGACGTGGCGCTAGAGCCATTAGGGGAAAACCAGTTCACCAAATTTCTTTCTTCTACTCATAAACTTTACACCTGTTTGCAATGGATATGATGGGTCTGACAGCTTTTAAAGATATCTGAATTTGAAGAGGTCCATTTTTCATCTGTGTTTATAAGAACACTTTAAGGAATATCCAATTTGCCTCTGCAAACATATCTCCATTGAATATACATATTTCTTTATAATCAACCCTTCTTCTGCCCCCACCCCATTCTCACTCCCCCTACTCCCCACCCCCAGCTCCCTATTCTTTCCTACTATTTGGAAAACTGGCCACTCAGCAAATGGGCAAGTCGCATTAAGGGAGCATATCAGTTTCCAAAGAAGTCCATGGCCTTCCCAACTGAATCAACCAAGTATTCCAAGACATTTATGGTGGAATCAGGAATTCCGACCCAGTTCCACTGAGGATGGGAGTCACTCACCCTGCCCCTCATATACATGGCTCTCACAAACCACCATAAGCAAGCTCAGACTACCTTTAGGCCGGTGTCGGGGGCTCTCGGGTTCGTTTCTTCTGCTGCTGCGATCTGACCCTCCATCTCGCTCCGATCTGCTGCTGTGCCTGCTTCTGTCCCGCTCATCTGTCAGGAGTCACCAGCAGAGCTTAGAAAACAGGGGCCTGTCCTAATTTCCACCCATCTTCACCCAAGAGAAAGGACAGGCCTCCCCACTCACTCACAGGAGCAACCTCACTGCTCTAATGCGATCCAGGGGCTCCTGAATCTCACATATCCCCATTCTTTCAAAGGGCAAAGATTAGTTACTGGCTACAAAGTTTCAAACTCACAGTAACAGTTATTTTCCTGCAAGAATTCAAAAAAGCATAGTTACAAGTCTATCCTGAATAACTATTTAGTAGTTACAAGTTTACAAGCTACAGACCTCAACTTTTACCAAGGAAGGCCAGCGCTGGACCTTATGTCTAGCTGTGCTGCACAGCACTGTCCTTTCCCTCTCACCAACACTACTGTCAACCGGTTTCTCAAACACAGTACCCACTATCACCTTTAGCACAAGCTTTCAAGATAAAGCGCAAAGAACCACACACTCAAGCAGAGTAGCTATGCTGCAAGTGACAGTTCTTTTCTTAGACTGCCCGCTTATGCCCGCTTGTCCCAATACCAACAGGGTCAGATACCCAATACCACCAGGCTGACATGAAAATGGATCTCCCTGATTAACAGGCATTATAAAGACTCCCATGACAGCAAAAAGGCCGGCGTGTTACTTCGGGTGCCTAGCAGGCCCTAGGAACTCTGCTGAGCAGTTTACCTCTGTCTCTCTTGCGGTCGCAGTCTCGATCCCGCGACCTCTCCTTCTTCCGATCCTTTTCGTCTTTGGACGAGGCATAGACGCCATGCTCCCGCCGCTCCCGCTCTCTCTGCCGACTGCGTTCCCAAAACTCTTCGCTCACACCACCAGGATGGGATGGAGTCTCCACCCGGGCTGATCGATAATGCCTGCAACAGAGGGCAGCTGGTGAAGGACTCAGCCAGAGACGAAAAACCTGCCCCAAACCTGTGGCCATGCCAGACAAGCAACCTGGCCTCTTCCACTTTATCTCCCTGGTACGGCAGGCTTGCATATGGCAACAGCCGTAAGTACTTCTAACCCCCCATCACCTACTCTTCAGTTGCTTTTGACAATTTCCCCAAATCTGAAAAATAATACCAATTCCTACCTAGCCTCAATGTTATAGAATCCTAGTAAAAATTAAGCCCTAAATATCCAGTAAGAAAACTAAGAGATAAACATGAGACATTATTTTCTGGCCTCTATTTTCATTCCCTCCCGGGCAATCCACCCAAAGGCTTTTACCTGTCTTTTCGGCCACTTCGGCCAGCCTGGTCACTGTCTTGTGCCTCAGCGTCCCTCTGGTCATCCTTGCTCTCTTCCCAGTCCTTGTACGAAGAGATTCTGGACTTCTTCTTGTCCTCGCCATCATCCTTCTCCTCTCTCTCCTTCCTCTTCAGGGAAGCCAACAAGTCCAGTCCCAGCAATGAAGGGCGGGGTGCAGGGGCCTTGAAGACATGCTGCTCACTAGCTGCACTTTTGGTCTTAAAAATGAGGCCGCCAACCTGAGAGTCCACGTCAGTGCCTTCCAACCGATGGAGCGAGGCATCCTCGCTGGTGTCCTCCATGACAGGCTCCAGGATCCCCTGCAAGGAAAACAAACCACTTGCTATCAGACATAAGAAGGGAAAGACTTGGCTCCAGTACATCCCAAAATAACTGTGAATATATGAATATCAGGGGTGGGGGGTCTGACCTCCCCCTCAAGACCTGAATTCCTTTAGTTACCTCTTCGCAAGACTCTTCCATCAACTCATTGACAGTCTTAATCTTAAAAGATCTTTCTATTTCCACCCAACACACATCAGAAATAGATAAACACATACACATACACACCCCAAGATCCAAGAGCGTATCATTCAGACAAGAACAGACCTCACTAAGGAGCACTTACTAGAGCAGGATGGCATCTATAAAGGGAGTGTAAGGAAAACACTAGATCTGAAGTCAGCAATCTCAGTTAGAACCCTCTCAACATTTTCTACCTGTATGATCATAAGCAAATAGATATTAATCTTAATCTTTGGTTAGGCATAATTTCTATGAAAAATGGAAGTACTTTTTGCTGTCTTAAATCCATGAAGTTACTGTGAGTATCAAACAAGAAAAGTATATGTGAAAGCACTCACTCTGTAACCACAGTTACATAGACGTCATTGTTACATTATTTCATTTGCTGTGCTCTCGGGTACTGATTGGGTTCCTCACCATTTTTTACCCAAGTTCTTCCTACTCTCTACTCCTTTCAACTACAGATACAGTAGAGTTGTTGACATATAAGGCTACCATCCATGTGATCCATTCTTAAATGAGTTTTCTGGGCCAGTTTTGTTTTGTAGAGAAGAATTACCTCACAGCAGTCGAAATCTGTTTAACAACAATTCAAGTTCACCAAAAAAAATTGGATGAGAATCACCAGGCTAGGAAATGGTGTTTCTGAAAAGTATTTAGGTGACTGTAAGATTTCCTGGCACTCAGCTCATAACAAATTCCTCTTTACCTCCCACTACACACCATCTGCTTATAAACATAACCCATTTTGTGCTTGAATAATTTCCCTCATTCCAACAAGTCATTAAAGCAAAGAACTATCAAGAGAACCACCAGAAGCCAAAATGCTTTATGCAGCTCTAATTAACATGCACATTTCTATAGAAAAATATAGCCTAACAGACTGAACACACAATATAGCCAAACAGACTGGACACAGAAACAAGAGCTGCATTTTGGAAAATGCCAACACACAGAAGAGAAATGGAAAAGCTAACTTTTAGTGACATCTGTACTCATGGGAGGAAATCTTCGCGGGAAGGTAAGATATACATGCTCTGCTCAGAAGTCTGAACTAGAAAATATACCCCTAGAACGTCCTTTTATGCAGGAGAACTTTGTCTTGTTGACTGCATTGCCCGGTGCCTAGCAAAATAAACATTTGAGGAATAAATAATTTTAAACTGATTAAAGGAAACAGGGAGCCAGAAATCTCTAGAGACAGCAAAGAAAGGTGCCAAGCAGCACAGGAAAAAGAATCTGACAAACAGGACAACTAGTGGCTGAGAAAAACAAGAAGTTTAAGTGTTGTCTTCTGAAAAAGGATTAGTGGCAAAGAAGCCACAAGAGGTACAAGAAAAATAATGAAGAAAGAAACTGCATACATTCATTCAACAATTACCGAGCGCCTTCAGTGAGCCAATCGCTTGTTCTGGGCATTAGAGATAAGAGACCAAAACAAAAATCCCGATCTTTTTGGAGTTGACATTTTATTAAAAGATATCGCCTGGAAGAGATACCACTGTGACAGACAAAAAGAAAACGAAAAGAGCCCTTCTGGGCTCGGTGTCCGTCCGGGAGTGGGCTAACGAGAAGGTCTAAGGCCGTGGGCGGGGTGACTCCCGGCAGCATCCCTGGACCTCTGGGAGGCCTCGTTAGTGTGCACGATCTTACATGATCAAGGAGAAAGGCCGGGGCCGGCAGAACCCGCGCAGCATTCCTACAGTGAGTAAGGCAAGTTAGATGACAGGCACAAGACTTTACAAGCCCGGGCCCGAACCTGAGCGAAAGGCCGAGATTCGCCTCTTGGAGCTGCCACGATTGGCGAAGAAAAGGTCGGAAAGGAAAAAGGGACACTCACCTCACCAAACCTGACTCTCGGAACCTGCTGTCCGGGATTCTGGGGCTCTGGCGCCGCCAACTCCTCGCTCAGACCACTGTGAGAGCCAAAATCAACTACATGAAAGCGGCCATTATTGTCCCATAATACTTTACGCGGCTCCTTCTATCCATCCAAAGATACCATCGAGAGCAGCCCAGAAAACGCCTGTTCGCGGTGCGACACAGAACGCGACCACGCATGCGAGGCGAGACTGTCTTTCTCTGGGGCTCTGATCAGAGTCACTTCCGAATCCCCCTGGCGACCAATCATGCTTAGTGTAAGAGGCGAGGCCCCGCCTGTAAGTGGGGCGTGGGAGGGAGAAGTAAAGAGACCTGTCAGGCTTAATGAGGGCGGGGGTGACCCTAGGGCTTCCGGTCAGAGCAGGGTAGGTGGGCGGTGACTAGAATAACTTCTTCTGCTGATTGGGTTATTGAGAGCGGAACTCGCGTTCATCACTGCGCCTGGGCGTTTTCTTTTTCAGTTTCCGTCCGCTCTGGTGGTCGGCAGAGGGTTGCTAGGCAACGGCTCCAGGTTACTTTGAATTGGGGTCGCCGCCGCGGTTGGGGCAGGGGAAAAAAAGCCGTCTGAGTAGGCTTTTTCGAGAAAGGGTCGGGGTTGTCCACAACCCTGAAGTGGAAGAGAAGGAGGTGACGTGTACAATTAAAGTAAGTATCGTTTTCCCCAGTAGTTGTGGGCCAGAAGTAGCCCAACCACAGGCGTCGTTAAAAATATATATGTCGGATATTTGGGGGAAATAAAGACGCGCGCCTACAGTGTAAGTAAAAATCACTCGTCTGTTCACACGCAGAGATAATCTCTGACTGAGTTAAAAGTGAAAGTCGCTTAGTCGTGTCCGACTCTTTGTGACCCGATGGACCATACAGTCCGTGGAATTCTCCAGGCCAGAATACTGGAGTGGTTAGCCTTTCCTTTCTCCAAGGGATCTTCCCAACCCAGGGATGAAACCCAGGTCTCCTGCACTGCAGGCGGATTCTTTACTAGCTGAGCCACCAGGGAAGCCCAAGAATACTGGAATGGGTAACTTATCCCTTCTCCAGGGGATCTTCCCAACCCAGGAATCGAACTGGGGTCTCCTGCATTGCAGGCGGAGTCTTTACCAACTGAACAATCGGGGAAGCCCTGGCATTTTCATTTTTATTTATTTTTCTATGTGAATATTTATTTATGCATTATAGTTAGGTTTTTGTACAAAAGTAGGAGCACACTTTATATACTACAGTTTTATAAAAAAAAAAATTTCTTTATCGTGAGGGTTTTTCAATTATTCGTCTCTAACCCAGTATATAATGATACTGTGCTAGTACATCACTGGGCTATACTATCATTTATTCCCTCTGTCCACTACTGATGACTGTTTAGGTTGTTTCCAGTTTTTCACACTTATAAATGGTACACAAATCTTTGTGCACATGTCTCTTTATTTACTAGGGATTCTCAGAAGTGGAATTGTTGGTCAAAGAGTATTTCAGATTTCTTTTCTAGAAAAGTTTCGTTTCTCTACCTTCCATCAGGTATTAAATGCCTGCCAGTTCACTCACACTCTTGCTGTTTTTTTTTTAAACTTTGCCAAATGAATGACTTTTAAAGATATATCTTTTAATTTACTTTCCTTTGCTTACAGGTAAAGCTTAACTTTCCAAATATATCTGTCCATTTTTACCTCCTCTTTTGTCAGTTCCCTATTGGTATCCTTTGCTGTGGACATTTTGTTAGGCATGGTCTCTCCCCATGCCTAAAGAGAAATTTCCCTCTCCCCCTTCCAACATTTATCCAGTCCCACTCTCTCACATGCTTACCTCCACACCCCCTGTTGACTGCTTCCTCCTCTCTTAACAATGCAGAAGTTGCTGGTCATTTGATTTCTAGTGGTGGGACAAATCCATGTTCTCTGACTTTCCCTTTCAACAGTAATTTGTTCTGCCACTCCTATTTGACGAAAGTCCCTTTTGGCAATCTTCTTTCCTATTTAAAGTATGACCTATTACTGGGACAATCTCCTTTATCTTAAAATGTGACTTGTCACTGAAAAAGAGAATGAAATCGTCCCTTTTCATAGCATTCAGTCCCCTGGGACTGAATTCAAAATATCAAGTATCTCAATGGAGTCTCTTGTGGATCAGAAATAGAGCTTCTTGATCAAAGAGTATTCTTGATCATAAAAATAGGACTTATTGTAGTAAAGAAGTTGGGCTTCCCTTGTGGCCCTGGTAAAGAATCGCCAGCAATGCGGAAGACCTGGGTTCCATTCCTGGGTTGGGATGATCCCCTGGACAAGGGAAAGGTTACCCACTCCAGTATTCTGGCCTGGAGAATTCCATGGACTAGTCCATGGGGTCGCAAAAAGTGGGACACAGCTGAGCAACTTTCACTTTCACTTCCATTGTAGTAAAAGGAATAGGGGACTAGAAATTTGATGGCGTGGATTCTGGTCCTCGTTTTTGTAGCTAAAAAGGTAACTGTGAACCTGAAAATGAGAATCCCCTTCTATCTCAGTGTTTTGCTATTTGTTTTGTGTGTGTTTGGTTTTTACGCCCTCTTAGTTGATCTGTTTGCATGTAATGAGGTACTCTCAATAAGACATACCCCAAGAATCTTTAAACTAGAACTCATGAGAATATAAATGTCTGTCAATAAAAGACTGTACCAAAGGGATGGAGCATGCATGAAGTAGTATGGCACTGTAACAAGGAACGTGTGAGTTTTCTGCATAGAGCAAAGGGAAGATATTCACACGTGAGGTAAAGTGCAGAAGAGTGGGTAAAGTATGTGTGCTGGACATCTGTCGTTTACCCCCAGATCCACTCTTCCTCTCTAGACTGCTCTGTGTCAAGGAGGCTTGTTCGCCTCTGCGGCTCCCCTGCCCTCTTTGTTCCAGCTGGAGTCAGTCAGTGGAAGCGTTAGTGTTAGCATCAGAGGGCAGGGGAGAGTGGCTGCATCCCCTCACTGCAGGCTGACCCCCTTTACAGCGGCCTTGTCCACCCATCAGCGTCGGCCGCACAGTTCTGGTAAGTACTCCCTCCTGTGGCTCCTCCAGGCCTGGGGGTGAGAACAGCACCCCGTCCTGGCCCTCCTAGCTGAGGGTTCCTCACTATACCCTGTTCTTTGCTATGCCCCGCCTCAATGAAAGTCTTCAAATGACCAAATTTGAAGATGGCATCTCTTTCCCGCTGGAACCGACTGATAGAATACACTATCTTTTGAGTGACAAGGGGAAAAAACATCTTTGTATTTTCTTTGAATGCATAACAAACTTTTCTGAGAAACGAATGAAAGTTGTTGCCTGGTAACTACCCCAGGGTGCTGGCAACCAAGTCCTCTGAGGGGAGACGGAAATATTATTATTACAGTATACCTCTCTGTGTTGTTTCTTTATAACTGGTGGACTTATATGCCACCTGTTCGTGCATTCCTTTTACTTTTACTATGTTGTATGAAACTTTTTTTCATCTAGGAGGGAAAAATATATATGTTACCTACTCCAAAAATGAACAGTGTTTCAAAATTAGGGCTCGTGCACTTAATCTGTCTTTAAACATTGCAACTTTCAGGACCAACAGTGAGGATTGATAATCGGATTATTTCAACATGAGCTTCCTGTTACCCAAATTGAGTAGCAAAAAGGCAGTAGACCAAGCAATAAAAAGTACTGCAGAGAAAGTCTTGGTTCTCAGGTTTGGGAGAGACGAGGATCCGGTCTGTCTGCAACTAGACGACATAGTAAGTGAATTTTTTAAGATTTTTATTGAAAACCTATACGTTCTTACTCCAGCATCTGCAGAGTGCATGAGCAGGAGAAGGCAGGGTCCAGGTGTACAGCTGTTCAACTGTTAGCACACTTCCAAGAGCCGATCATGCGCCTTCCTGAGTCGAACCCCCTAGTCTGTGATTGTGTGGAATCCGCCCTAGATGTCCTTCCCCACTAGCAGCTGCCGAAGCTCAGTTTCACCAACAAGCGGTGGAAGACCAGGAACATTACAAACTAGAGTCTATGAACATTGTCTTATTCAGTGCTCCCCACAGTGGGATAATTAGTATTCCCAAGAGAGGAGATGCATGCCAGGGAGGTCAGGTGACTTCCCATGGGCCCAGAACCACTAAGTTGCAGAGCTGGGATCTGAACTTTGTTTTCTTTGCCTGCAAATATGCTTTTCTGGGGTGCCTCTTCCAGTGTGTGCCTGATGGTAATCTGTGATTTCACAGCACATCTTTACAGTCTGATGAGTCGAGAGGGGAGTAGAGGACAGAATAAGCTTATCCTGGTCTCTGACTTACCCAGGACTAAGGCCTCACCCACGTTTTCTGTTGCTGCTACCCACAGTGTGGATCCAGTGTAAGAAACCCCATGACTGATCAACAATGAGGGTGTGATGCATTCAGCTGGTGGGAAGGCGGCCAGAGCATTTTACCCTCAACTGTGAGGATGTGGAATATCGCAGAGTGTAGACTCTGAAGCCAGGCCGTCCGAGTTCAGAGCCCAGCCTTACTGCTTACAGCTGTGTGACCGGGGGCTCATTACCTCCTCGTGGCTCAGTTTTCTCGTCTGTGAAATGGTGCCTGTAGCTGTGCATACCTCCTAGAAATGTTGTATGGATTAAAGGAGCCAACAAGTGTAAAGCACTTAGGACACTTGGCACACAGCAAGTGCCACGTAAGGGTCTGATGTTTCATCACAACTCTCATTTATGGGTGAGATTGGAAACAAGGAGATTTGGGGGAATTCCAGTATCTGTAGCACATATTTCTGAATTTACTTTTTTATTTAAGCGAGTATGGATTTTATAAATCCATGAAAAGTTTAAAAACATATTTTAATCAAAAATAGAAGAAAAAAAGAAGAAATATATTCACCCAGTTTGCTCAGGGCCTTCTCATTACCCTACCAACAGTGATTCAGACTCTGAATAAGGTTACACTGTCTCTTAACGTGGAACTCCCAACAGGCTAGATTCTTGGTCCAGGAATTTTTCTCACACAGAAAATTCTTAAGAGTAAAAAGGTTCACAAAGGAAGTGTTAACAGCCCTGAAGTTGTAACCCACACCTCTCTCTTCCTCTGCAGCTTTCTAAGACCTCTTCCGACTTAAGTAAAATGGCTGCTATCTATCTAGTAGACGTGGACCAAACCCCAGTTTATACACACTATTTTGACATCAGTTATATTCCATCTACTGTGTTTTTCTTCAATGGGCAGCATATGAAAGTGGATTATGGGTAAGTTAGATTGACGTGAAGTTACTATAGTCTTCAAAGTTCTTTGGTCCAGTCAGTTTCAGTAGCTCACCCACTTGGATGTGATGGGGGCTTTGTGTGTCTTATGTTGGTACTGTTTCCCAGTTGATGAAGTCTCTAATGTGTGTGTGTGTGTGTGTGTGTGTGTGTGTGTGTGTGTGTAACTTTGGTACAAAATGAGAGTGTTTCCAGTTTACTGCTTAAATCTGAGAGACTAGTACAGTTTGTGAAGCACTCACCATCCATCACTGCAGAAAATATAGAACAGCTTTTGTCAAATTTTCCCAGGAGTTTTATTTCAAACAAAATGGGCCATTGCTCTTAAACTCTTGATACTCATTGGCTGCATCTGTGAAAGAAGTGATCCTTCAGCAAATTAAGACATGCATTTCCCTTACCAAGCGTTCTGTCTGCTTTCAGTTAGAGAATATTGAAGTGCTTCTTTCTCAGAGTCTGTCAAAAATAAGTAAGATGAGGGACTTCCGTGATGCTCCAGTGGTTAGAACTTCACCTTTCAAAGCAGGGGGTTTGGGTGTGGTCCCTTGTCAGGGAGCTAAGACCTCATATGCCTGAAGGCCAGAAAGCCAAAACATAAAACAGAAGCAATATTGTAACAAATGCTGTAATGACTTTAAATGGGCCACGTAGTAGGGCTTCATGCTCTCCCAGCAGCCCGCAGCACTGGTTTTAGTTGTGTATCAAATGGGCCCTGTAACCAAAAATGGAAAGTCAGTGTCAGGCTTTGTGTCTAAGGGCTCCCTGACCAGAAGAAACTGAGAGAGCTGCTGTTTACTTTGTTTATCCTGAAGGCCTTACAAGTACTTTTGAGAAGTTCTGAGCAAGGTTGTTTCTCTCCTACACTATTTAGGTCTCCAGATCACACTAAGTTTGTGGGAAGTTTCAAAACCAAACAAGACTTCATAGATTTGATTGAAGTAATTTATCGAGGCGCAATGAGGGGGAAACTTATTGTGCAAAGTCCTATTGATCCCAAGAATATTCCCAAATACGACCTCCTCTATCAAGACATTTAGTGCTTTTGCTGCCATCAGAGTTGAAGAGAAAGAAAGGCTCATCTTGAAACAGTACCTTACTCCAGCTGTGCGGTTTTCCTGGGGTCCTTCAGAAACATGGTCAGCATCCCAGAGAATAAGAGGTTTGACCTCAACAGAAAGTACCGGCCACCAAGCAGAAGACCACACGGGTGCACATTTGGGGATGCCCAAGTGTCTACGCCCTGCAGACCTCAGAGAGGTGAAGCCAGCCGTGGTCAATTTCCCCAGTGTGGGTGTTTTAATTTCTCTGTATATTGTGCTTTTCTTTATTCTTTAAGATAATACAGAATCCTTCTAAATTTGGCTAGGACAGTTTGATTCAACTGTATTTATTTGATACATTGAGTAAACTAGAAAATCAGTTCACATAAGAGCAAAAACACTTGTTTTCTACCCTATGTGTACATACCCACCCCTTCCTTCATCCTCAGCCTCGCCTTCCCTCCACGCATGTATTTATCTCATGCTCACCTACTATCCCAGGTTCTCCTGGAATAAATCATTCTCTACTGATAGTGGCCAAGTTTGTTTTATCTGCAAGACTTTCTGGCTCAGAATTTTAAAGATATCTTGGCTTGTTCATTTTATCAGCTTTTATGTTATTAAATTGCCCCAGAGGTGAGAACTTGAACTTCCTTTACTGTCCAGCACCAGTAGGAGCCAATCTTTCCTGGAGCTCCGTCTCTTTCTGAGGAGAAAACTGTACTTCAGGGACTCAAGACTGGAAAGAGATCTCAGAACTGCTAAACAGAAGTATCATCTATATAGGATTTGCCTGTTTTAATAACTCTATGAAGAATTCCAGCTCTCCCAGGGCCCCCTGGCGCAACCTTCACCACTTGGGCAGGTTCCTCCTCTTCTCATGGAGCTAATAGCACTGACTTTCTAGAATAAGAACGTATGCAGAACCAGATGGCAGCACCAGACAGCACACGGCCCGCTTGGCAGCTGTTGGCCTGTAGGCAGGGCAGCACTGTCACTGCACAACTGTCCTCCTTTGCCAGGTGCTTCCTTTCCAAGTCTTCTGTGACAAACCTGGCAGAGAAGGAAGGTTGCTGGGCACCTGGGTGGCCTTCATTGATAAAGGAGGGCGCCACTTCAGAAATGAGACAACAAAATCCTTTCACCACCACCTCCATTGTCTCCTGGCCCCCACTTCCTGCTTACGTTGGTAATCGTGATGCATGGAACCACAGCAGCCATCTTAGGACCATGAGGCATCCAGCCCTGGGATGAAAAATGAGCATGCTGAAAAGAATGATGAAAAGAGCCTGGGTCCCTGATGACAATATCAAGCTCCCAAGTGGACTCTAGACCTGCCTCCCTTCAGAGTTCTGTGAAAGAATAAAACGTCTTTACCACGTGTCACTTTAGTTGGATTTTCTGTCCCTCACAGCCTAAATTACACAGCATTTGAGATGTGAGAAGTGCTCAGATAACAGCAAAAACTCAGCACTTTCATGCATAAGATTCTCATGTCGTCTTTCCTCCTGAGAGCTTCTTGGTGATGTTTCTCTGAAGTCCAAGTTTGTGTTTTTGTTCCCATCATAGTTGCTCTCCCTTCCACAAGTGTTTATTAATTACATACTGTATGCCCCCATCCTATGCCAGATACTGCACAAAACAAATGACTCCTGGATGGAAAAAAAGCTTCTTGGAAGAGACAGTTCCTGAGCCTTAAAGGAGAGTAGGAGGCACTTATGGAGAAGGGGGGGCGTTAGGGGGAACCGGGGGGAGGCAGGCCCGGGGCTGGAGACAGCCCGCGTGTTGAGAGGGCTCCACAGAGTTCAGTGTCACTGAAACCCGAGGGGGCGGCAGGTGGGCAGGAGGTGCTGCTGGGGAGGAAGGTAGAGGAGATAAGGAAAGTGAGAAAATACCGAAAATTTTGTTTTCCTCCTTAGAGGCAGAAGCCACTTAATACAATCAGATTTTTCTTCAAAAAAAACTTGGATGGTTTATTCTTCAAAAACCTTAGTGCTGAAGGTATTATTAGAAGAAAGAGGTATAACTCTGCTGAGAGGCATGATTTTACGTGTTTGTATTATTTTTGAGTTTCTGGCCATCATCTCTTGTGCAGGTTCTAGAATACAGGTCTCAGCTGTGCCTTGGGCTGTGAGCTCCAGCCTGTTTTCCGTTATCGATGGGTCTGGAGAGTGCCTGTGATAATGTCACGGGGAAGGGCAGAGCACTAGTGAGAGGGTAGTGACGCCAGCGGACATCTCGGGCCACAAGCAGGGGAGGCCGCATCTTGGCGTGACTAGACTGTGCTGGTGAAGGGCCAGTGTGCTGGATAAAGGTGTGTGGCTCAGTTAGAAGAACAGCCTCATGGGCTGGGTCCCAGAACTTTTGTTCTGGGAAACTGTTCATACCAAGAACAGTTTATCTTTGTGAAATGAAAGACTCAGATGGCTATGGTTTGAGTCCTAGTTGAGGGTTGTTTTCTTCCAAGTGGGAAAAGCAGCCCCTCCTAAGGAAGAGACTTCTGACTTCCCCCCAGCCCCAGAATGTTTCTAGTAATGGCGCTTTAGAGCCTGTCTGGGTTGTGCCCCCCGTGGGAGAGCCCAGGAGACTGACGGGCAGGGAGCTCAAGGAACTTGGCAGGCTTGTCATCGAGCTGTGGCTTGGACCCAGCAAATCTAGAAATCCTGCCTTTATACATCTTACTGTGTTAGCTGAAGTGCTGGTGTGTTGGAGCACAAGCGACAGAGTAGTATCTGTCAGAACACTCGTCGTGCCGCTCGAGCCAGCGTCTTCCTCACCAGCCTTCTCTCTTTCTCCTCCTCCACTCGGAAGAAGCAGAGGATGCTGTGAAAAGAGCTCGCGGTTTGTGTTCAGACAGACCTAGGTTCAGAACTCAGCTTTGGGCTTCCCTGGTGCTCAGTGGTAAAGAATCCGCTTGTCGATGTAGGAAATGCAAGTTTGATCCCTGGTCTGAAGATCCCCTGGAGAGGGAAATGGCAACCCACTCCAGTATTCTTGCCTGGGAAATCCCATGGACAGAGGAGCCTGGTAGGGTCTCCATGGGGGTCACAGAACTTAGCGGCTAAGCAACAACAAAGGTTCAGGATTCAGCTTTTCTATTTTATAGCTGTGTAACCTTGAGCAAATCACTTCTCTGACTCTCTATTTCCTCGTCTATAAAACAAAGGATAACCGTGACCTCCCTGAGGCCTGCCATCGAATAGGCACTCATTCAGTGATCGTGAGTTCCCCAGTGGGACAGTTCGTATCACCTTAGGGATTTCCAGTTGGTCCGGGGTGTTTTCTGCCACACTCCCAGTAAACTCTAGAGCGCTTGGCTGCTGCTGTATCATCAATGAGAGAATTAAAAAAAAAAAACCCAAGGCTAAAAACAGCACAGACGGGCTTCCCTGGGGGCTCAGTGGTAAAGAATGAAAGAAACATTGCAGACGTGAGCCAAAGCAAGCTTTTTATTGGCTGAGCCCATCCATGTCACACTGCACTTTTGCCCCCGCCACTCCTATGCAGTTTTCCCCTCGTCCTTTCAGGCAGCTGCTTCTAGCCAGCCCCGCCTTAGTTGTTAGCAATGGTTTTCCGAACCCAGTCCAGAATGGAGGTCACCTTCACATACACACCATACTCGGCCACAGCACAGCTCTTGTCAAAGCTCAGGATCCCGGCCGCATACCAGGTGTCATCTTCCTGGTCGTGAACGACGAAGGCGCTGCCGGCGTCACCATAGCAGGTGTCCTCCTGGTACTTGGACAGGCCGACGCAGAAGGTGTTCTCATTCAGAATGGGCTGCACCCCTACAGGGCTCGTAGCTGTCTTATTTTTAGGCGCGGTGTCGCCCTCATAGTGCTTCACACACTTATCTTGGTCAGCCACAGGCAGCATGACGTACTTCAGATGCCCCGTAAAGTTGAAGTTTTCATTTCGCCCCCAGCCAGACACATAACCCACACGATCCACCGCCACATAATCTTTCGAAGGTAGGCAGATGGGCATTACTTTGTCATTGACGGGTACCTTCTGTCTGAGTTTGATGAGCCCAATGTCTACCTTGGAGTGGTCAGGGTGGAGAACCACCTTCTCCACCTCTACAAGCTGGTTCTTCCCCACATAGAGTCTTAAAGTAGGAGTGATGTCCTTTGCTTTTTTGTCACTAGTGTGACCCAGGTAGAGATTTTTAGCTGTGGTGAGGAGCCATCGTTCATTGATGAGCGTGGCTCCTGAGATGAGGTTATTGTGGGAGACCATCTTGGCCTGCCAGGGGAAGCTGCCTTTGGCATCCAGCGACCCACCTATGATCCTCTGCGTCTGGTCCACTGGGTGCTTGGGCTTGCCGCACACTGTTGAGGAGAGCAAGACCATCATTAATAGGAGCAGGGTATGAGCGTCCTCTGGGCCGGGAAACATAAAAACGCCAACTCTTGCTGCTCTCCAAAACTATCGCTCTTCATGTCTCCAGGGCTAGAAACATTTACATGCTTTGCCCTTACCTTCTGCTCCTCCCGTCCCCAGTATTTACAGTTTAAAATATATATTTTTTAATGTTCACATCACTAAAGCAGAGTTCTGTTTCCTGCTTTTCTGACTCACAAATAGCACTGAAATTTTCAAACCCCAGCTGCTGAACTCTAGGTATATTTAAACGATTTATCACAACTAGAGGTCCACGATCCCTGAAATTCAGTGTAAGGACAAGGAGCTACCAAGGTTCATTCTCTCTGAATAAATAGGGACATGAAGCAATGTTGGCCGGAACACAGGTTTTATAGATAACTGCAGTCGACACCTGGCAGGTTAGCAATTCTACAGCCCAAATAGCAGAAGAGGATAGGCAAAACCCTCTTGTTCCAGGAGGGAAAGGAGAGAGCACAGCCCCTCCTGGTGACAGTGGGGTCCTGACCCTCCTCCAGCCTCTTGCAGCACCTTCCCATGGATTGTGGCTTTGTTCTGCCCTCCCTCAACCTGTTCTTCCTGCAGCTTGCTTTACCCTTGGCCCAGGGCTCTCTAGGTGGACTCTGTACAGAGTCCCCTGATCCTCTGTGGGCAGTGTAGACAGTGGACTCAGTCAGTGCCTCGGAGGCCAGATGAACACATCCTTTGTGAACTTCAAGGGGCGGCGTCACCTGCCTGTGCACATCTCTGCCCAGCCACCTCTGGTCCCCTCACTCCCTGAACTTGGCTTGTGTGTGCCCAGAGGAAGCTTCATAGGGAGGATGTGCCTTGATGTTCCAATCAAGATGCCTGCCGTGCACCAACCCCTCAGTACCCACTTTCAGTCTGCTTCCCAGGCCCCTGGCTTCCTACCTGCCTCACATTCAGGGAGCTGCTGTCCAACGTTCTTATTTATCCACTGCTTCTTACTGTTAAAGGTGTACACTCCTGAAACAAAATGAAAAAAATACAAGCTGAAAGGGACACTGTAGCTGGGCCTAGCACTGGGAGAGAAGGTATTTAAAGAGCAGAATCAGAGAAGCAGGAGGAAGGAGGGCCAGGGAGGAGGAGGAACAGAAGAGCTCTGTGCTAGAAGCCAAGTTCTGGGGCTAGTGAAGCCCGGCAGGACGGATGGTGGTCTAGGTGGCCGTGGGGACTGTGCCAAGGCAGTACAGGGTTGGAATCAGGGTTCAAATCCTGACTTTCCCTCATACATGCTTCCTGAACTTGGGCAAATTTATCAACCTCTCTATGCCTCTGTTTCTTCAGCAGTGAAATGGGAATAATAATCCTGTCTCTTGGAAATTCCCAAGTGGTCCAGTGGTTAGGATTCCAAGCTTCTAATTCGGGGGACACAGGTTCCATCCCTGGTCAGGAAGTTAAGTTTCCACAAGCTGTACAACTTGGCAAAAATAATAGTATCTCCAGAGGGGTGTTGTGAGGACCTCATGAGCAAATCCACGGAGAAAACTGTTCAAGTGCAGGAGCATAGTGCTCACAAGGTGAGGGCTCCCTGCCATCATCACCATCATTGTTTTATATAGATCTCACCCTGAGATGGGTAGGCTATGTGGCATCACCTCCACTTAATAAAGAAGAAAACTCGAGGCTGAGGAGAGTTAATTTGCCCAAAAGGCTACAGCTGCCAGTGACAAAACCTTCATTAGAGCCTGACTCTCCTGGCTCCAGAAAGCACATGCCTTTCTGACCAGTCACTTGGCTCCATCCCCCGTGGAAGTGGAGGGACAGGAGGCATTCGTCCAGGCCTTACCATCTCCATCGGTGCGAAGTTTGTAATAGGTTTTGCACTGATAGCGAACCGAGTACTCCACGTAGCCATTTTTAATCTTGGGGGCCTCTGGGCAGCTGACATCTGCAAAGGAAAAGAGGAAGAGAAGGTTCATAGTGGGGAACGGCCCCTGGAGACGCGAAAAGTCAGAACAGAAGAAGCTGGTTTGCACATCAAACTCCCTCCATCCCAAAAGGAGAGAGCACCAGCCCTTCCTGGTGACAACGGAGTCCTGACCCATCTCCAGCCTCTTGTAGCACATTCCCACGGATTGCGATTTTGTTCTGCCCTTCCTTGACCTGTTCTTCCCGCAGCTTGCTTTACCCTTGGCCCAGGGATCTCTAGGTGGGCTCTCTGTACATACAGGGTCCCCTGATCCTCTGTGGACAGTGGATTCAGTCAGTGGCCAGGAGACCAGATGAACGCATCCCAAGTGAACTTCATGGGGAAGCATCACCTGCCTGTGCACGTCTCTGCCTGGCCAACTATGGTCCCCCCAGTCCCTGTCCTCGGCTGGTGTGTGCCCAGGGGAAGCCTCATAGGGAGGATGTGCCTTGAGGATGTTTCGATCAAGATACCTGCCATGCACCAACCCCTCCAGTACCCACTCTCAATCTGCTTCCCACGCCTGACTTCCTACCTTCTTCACATTCAGGGAGTTGCAGTCCAATGTCCTTGTTTATCCATTGCTTATTGTTAAAAGTATACACCCCTGAAACAAAAAGGAAAAAAAAATGAGCCAAAAGCTGCACCTAGCACTAGAAGAGAAGGTATTTAAAGGGCAGAGTCAGAGAAGTAGGAGCAGGGAGGAGCACTATGCTAAAAGCCAAGTGCTGGGGGCGCCAGTAAAGCTCGGCAGGACAGACGATGGGCAAGGTGACTGTGGCAGTCGTAGCAATAGTGGAGACGGTCTCAAAGCAGTCCGGGGTTGGGACAGGAGGACCCGGAGGCATTGGCCCAGGCTTACCATTTCCAGCACGCAGTTTGTAATATTTGTCACACTGATAGCGAACCGAGTACTCCACGTGGCTATTGGCAATCTCGGGGGCCTTTGGGCAGCTGCCGGCTGCAAAGGAAAACAGGAAGACAAGGTTCATTTTCAGAAACTTCCCCTAGAGACTGGAAAAATCAGGAGAGAAGAAACAGCATATCAACCTCCCACACCCCAAATGGAAGCCCAGGAGAGATTGCTGGCTGGCTGGCTCCCCAATGTTCTTTACGATACTGAAAGACCAGAGATCAGGATAAGGAGCAATTGGATTTTCCCGGAGAGCATCCAGATCTGATGGGCCCAAGTGGGATGCAGCAATGCAGCCAGGTACAGCCCTCGCCCAGAGGCAGACCTACCTGCGGCCTCACTGCCAGTTTCCGCCGCGAGAAGCTGCCCGCAGAGCAGGAGAGTGACGACAGCTGGCAGGACGCTGCAGAGAAGACAGAAAGGAGGGCGCTGCTGGTCTCCCCACTTTAACACACACACTCCCCTCCTGTTACCTAGAGACCCCTCACCCACCCACATGCATACTTTAGCAGCTTCCCAGTCACAGAGGTTCCCGTGTGTTCCATGCTGCCGGGAATTCTACAGAAGCTTCAGAGAAGAGCAAGGAAGATTAGGAAGGGATTGGGCCTCAGTGTGTAGCAGGATTCAGGAAACACTAAATTGTTGACAACATATGAGCTCCTCAGCAAAGAGAAGCCTCCCTTGGGGTGGGAAGCACCCTGAGGTGCTGGGCTACGAGGGTTCCACTAATGAATGTGGGTATCTAGACAATGGGGTGGTGGTGGGCTTATCATTATGCTACTCTCTCTACTTTGGGGAATTTTTCATAATAAGAGGTTCCCTAAAATATAAAACACTGATGTAGTTGTTTCTATTATTTTATGAGAATTTGACTTCAGGAAGTCGTATAGTGAACCCCCAAATTCCAGAAGGTTACCTGGATGATAACGGACTCCATAGAAGCTTGACTGTGCACATGGGCATCAGCGCACAGGCCATACCCACCCGTGGACCATCTCCCTGGAAGATGGCAACTACTCAGAGATGGCTTGGTGAAGTTCCTAGTTTCATTATTTCAACATTTCAGAAAAAAAATTTGTCTGTTTTGATAAAATCTGAGTGCCTTATGTCACTCAAATGTTTCACTTCTGGTCTTTCTCATTATATGTTTTTTTTTTTTTAATCTGCTAATAGGCATATTCAAAATGCCAGGGAGAAGTCCCTGGCAGTCCAATGGTTAGGACTCAAAGCTTTCACTGCAAAGGACCCAGGTTCAATCCCTGGTTGAAGAACTAAGATCCCGCAGGCCATGTGGTGTGGCCAAAAACGGAGGAAAAAATGTCAGGAGGTCTACCACAGGAGCTACTGGCTTCCCCACAAAGATGAAAACTTTATAATCTCAAGGAAAAAGCTATTCCTTAGAGAGAGTCACGTCTCATGGGAAAGAAGACAGCACCATCTGAAAACGTTACCTTTTATGGACACAGAAAAGCAGAGAATTTTTGCACAGTAAACCTTTATTCACTATGTGTGTGCTCAGTCACCGAGTCATGCCCAACTCTTTGCGACCCAGTGGACTGTAGCCCACCAGGCTCCTCCATCCTTGGGATTTCCCAGGCAAGAATACTGGAGTAGGGTTGCCATTCCATTCTCCAGGGGATCTTCCCAACTTAGGGATCGAATCCTGCATTGTCAGGCAGATTCTTTACCACTGAGCTGCCAGTGACACCCCAGGGAGAATGTTACAAAAAGAATAGTGGTATGGGCAGCACAGGAATATGGCAAGAACCTTGAAGCGGATGTGCAAATGAATGAAATTTGGAAAACAATGAGGTAATGACTGAAAGGACTGCTCCAAATTCATAATTCCTAGAAGTCAAGGACCAAGCTTTAATCCATTTCCAGTATCTCCTCCAGAACCTTATGCAGCACATAGAACACAGAGGATCCTCTACAAACACGCTACTATTTGGAAGATAATTCTTATTATAAATACTGGTTGAGCCTTGGTGCTTCCTGGCTCTAAAACCAAACACAGGAGTAGATTTCCCCAGGCAAAGAAGAGTGAAGTGAAGTGAAGTCGCTTAGTCGTGTCCGACTCTTCACAACCCAGTGGTACTGTAGCCTACCAGGCTCTTCTGTCCATGGGATTTCCCAGGCAAGAATACTGGAGTTGGTTGCCATTTCCTTCACCAGTGGATCTTCCCAACCCAGGGATCGAACCCAGGTCTCCCGCATTGTAAGCAGATGCTTTTACCATCTGAGCCACCAGGGAAGTCTAAGAAGAGTGAGATCCACCCTAAATAATCAGGAGTCAGAGCCAAGGACAGAACAAACCCTGAGAAGCTTTGAGAGGATAAAAGATACTTTCACGCTGTGCATCAGAAAGCAAACAAAGTCTATGATTTAGTCCATTTGCCTTATTTTTCTTCGTTATATTTTTTGCATTTCTCCTGTAGGCCTCTCCTGTACCCAGGCTGTCATGTAGATAAAAGATATATCCAAAGAAGGATGAAATAATCCAGAGAAAAGTGAGGGATAGGAGCAAACTGTGGACTCACCTCATCTTTGGTGTGTCTGGCTCTGGAAGAGGAGTGCCATTGGGGGCACCTGCTGATGCTTTTATGTCCCCAATATCTCACTCCACCCCCTTCTTGATTTTGTAATTGCTGTGTCTCCACACTTTGGCCTTATTAAGGTTACTCACATTTTCCAGTAACAAAGCCACAAACAACCTCTCTGTTAAAGACTTCAGCTCTTGCTTCATGCTTATGTTTCCCCTGGTGTTCTTCATGCTTGAGCCAAAGAATCCTGGCCACATCACTACCCCATGCAGCTGCCAAAGGGTTTCCCGAAATGAGCCAGTGTGCAGGACAGGGGCAGGAACCATCAATCTGGGTCTCTTTGTTCTGAATGCTTTTCAGCACTGGACAAAGCCCTTCTTGTGGTTGTTTCAAATCCATTAGAGACACTCCTGCAATCTGGCTGAGACAGGGCTCTCAAGTAAACATTTCCTTTTCACAATCATGTCCCCCACACTGTGTTGCCATCTTCCTATTCTGCAAAGCTCTCCAACCTGAAATCAGTAAAATGTACTCATTGTGTCTTCTCTGATTGCTTGTTCCAACAAATCACACAGAATGGTTAAGGCTATAGTGTAGATGCAAACTATTCTCAATGGTAGTGCTTATCATGGTTTTATCGTTGTTTTTCAGTTGCTCAGTCATGTCCAGCTCTTTGCAACCCATGGGCTACAGCATGCCAGGTTTCCCTGTTCTTCACTATCTCCTGGAGTTTGCTCAAACTCATGTCCATTGAGTCAGTGATGCCATCCAACCAGCTCATCCTCTGTCACCCCCTTCTCCTGCCTTCAATCTTTCCCAACATCAGGGTCTTTTCCAGTGAGTCAGCTCTTTGCATCAGGTAGCCAAACTATTGGAGCTTCAGCTTCAGCATCAGTCCTTCCAATGAATATTTAGGGTTGATTTCCTTTAGGATTGACTGGTTTGATCTCCTTGCTGTCCCCAGGACTCTCAAGAGTCTTCTCCAGCACCATAATTCAAAAGCATCAATTCTTTGGCACTCAGCCTTCTTTATGTTCCAACTCTCACATTCATACATGACTACTGGAAAAACCATAGCTTTAACTATACAGACCTTGTTGGCAAAGTGATGTCTGTGCTTTTTAATATGCTATCTAGGTTTGTCATATCTTTTCTTCCAAGGAGCAAGTGTCTTTTAATTTCACAGCTGTAGTCACTATCCACAGTGATTTTGGAGCCCACGAAAATAAATTAAGTCTCTCACTGTTTCCATTGTTTCCCCATTTATTTGCCATGAGGTGATGGGACTGGATGCCATGATCTTAGTTTTTTTAATGTTGCATTTTAGGCTGATTTTCATTGTCCTCTTTCACCTTCATCAAGAGGCTCTTTAGTTCCTCTTCATTTTCTGCCATAAGGGTGGTGTCATCTGCATATCTCAAGTTATTGATATTTCTCCTGGCAGTCTTGATTCCAGCTTGAGCTTCAGCCAGCCCAGCATTTCACATGATGTACTCTGCATGTCAGTTAAATAAGGTGACAATATACAGCCTTAATGTATTCCTTTCCAAATTTTAAACCAGTCAATTGTTCCAGGTCCATTTCTAACTGTTGCTAACTGCAAATGTCTGCAGCTGAGTACTATTCAATTTTAATAATACTCATTTCATTTATAAAAGCCCAGTGGTTCTTAGAGTGTGCAGAAGAATCCCTCTGGGATATTTAATGTGGTGCTGATGTAATAGCAAAGTAACTGGAAACAGCACAAATGTTTATCATTTATCAATAGGAGAATGGCTAAATAATGTGTGATCTATTTGTATAACAAGATTACACAGCCATGAGAATGAATGAACTATGAAAGAACATGGATAGTTTTATAAACATAAATTTTAAAGAGAACTTCAAGTTTCAGGAAACTATATTGTGAATGATACTGCTTTTAGAGAGCTCAAAACCAAGCAAACTCAGTAATGGATTCTAAAATATGACACCAAAATCGGAAGCAGCAAAAAAAAAAAAAAAAAAAAAAAGGATAAGTTGGGCTTCATCAAAATTTAAAACTTTAGTGCATCAAAAGAAAATACCAAGAAAGTAAAAAAATAATCTATGAGTAGGAGAAAATTTTTACAAATCATGTATCCAGTAAGGATTTACTGTCCAGACTATATAAAGAACTCTTACAGCAACAAAATGAAAAACAACCCAATTAAACATGAACAAATGATATGAATAAACATTTTTCCAATAAAGATATAGAAAAATGATCAGCAAGTACATGAAAAATGATCAGCACTGTTGGAAAATGTCATTAAGGACATGCAAAACTGCAAGATACCACCTTACACCTACAAGCATGTGTGTGCAGTCAGTCGTGTCCAACTCTCGATGACCTCATTATAGCCCGCTAGGCTCCTTTCCATGGAATTTTCCAGGCGAGGATACTGCAGCAGGTTGCCATTTCCTCCTCCAGGGGATCTTCTCAACCCAGTGATCAAACCCACATCTCTTGCATCCCCTGCATTAGCGGGCTGGTTCTTTACCACTGAGCCACCTGGGAAGCCTCCACCTACAAGTATGGCTACAAATAAAAGAAAAAAAAAAAATTAAGTCTTGGCAAGAATGTGGAGAAATTGGCACTCCCAGCCATTGCTGGTGGGAATGTAAAATGGAGTAGTATTTGGAAAACAGTAATGATGGTTCCTCAAAAATCCTAACCTAGAATTATTAATACCATATGACCCAGTGATTCCACCTCTAGGTATTTAAGCCCAAAACAATTGAAAATGGACTCAAACAGATTCTTGTACACCAGTGTTCACTGCAACATCATTCACAATATCCAAGGGTAGAAACAACTCAAATGTCCTTCAATAAATGAATGGGTAAAAATACATACAGTGGAATATTGCTCACTTATAAGAACTTCTGATATATGCCATGACATGAATAAACTTTGAAAATATTATGTGAAGTGAAAGAAACCAGAAACAAAAAACAAATACATGATTCCACTTGTATAGAATGTCTAGAAAAGGGAAGATCATCAAGGCAGAAAGTAGAATAGAGGTCACCGGGGTGTGGAGGAGGGGTGTGTGCAGCAGGGGAAGGAAAGGGAAGATATTGCTTAATGGGTACAGAGTTTCTGCTTGGAATGATGAAAAAGTTTTGGAAACGGTGGTTGCACAACATTGCAAATACAATGAATGCCACTGGGTTGTATACTTCAAAACTGTTAAAATCAGAAATTTCATATTATATATATTTTATTATAATAAATTCAAAAAAAGTTAATGAACTTTTTCTTGGTCAGTTAAAAAAAACAAGCAATACCAAACAATATAATGTAGAGGCATAGATACCAAGAAAACAAAAACTTTATTTTTAAAAATTTTAATAGAACAGAAAACACAAAATTAAAATATTACCTCTCGTAGGGAGGCAGAAGGAAGGCATAAGAGAGAGGCGTGTTCAGTTCAGTTCAGTTGCTCAGTTGTGTCCGATTCTTTGTGACCCCATGAATCGCAACATACCAGGCCTCCCTGTCCATCACCAACTCCCGGAGTTCACTCAGACTCATGTCCATCGAGTCAGTGATGCCATCCAGCCATCTCATCCTCTGTCATCCCCTTCTAGGTAAATATAAATACAAATACATTCTTGTTAATGATCCAGCTTTTGGACTGGGTAATGGGCTCATGAAAGTACATTTTATTGTGCTTTATTTTAAAAAGACGTATCACACATATATATCTCACATACAGTATTTATGCTTAGTCACTCAGTCATGTCTGACTCTTTGCAGCCCCATGGACTGTAGCCCACCAGGCTTCTCTGTCCGTGGGGGTTCTCCAGGCAAGAATACTGGAGTGGGTTGCCATTCCCTTCTCTAGGAGATCTTCCCAACCCAGGGATTAAACCCAGGTCTCCTGTATTGCAGGCATCTGGATTCTTTACCCTCTGAGCCGCCAGGGAATCAAATAACATTTAAAAATACGAAGATAGAGGAGTCACCTGATAGACTTACGAAGCAAAGCCCAGCCCCTCCTCCCAGAGGGGTGATTCAGCAGGTCTGAGCAGGGTCTGTGAATCTGCATTCTAGATGGCCATAACTTCTCCTGGCCTGCACAACCAGTCAGTTCCGTGGTCCCGTGAAATGAGGCAAAGGCTTTCTCTTTGAGCTGCAGCTGCCCCTTGTAAGGGATCTAAAATGAAATATTTCTCACCACCACTATCGAATAAATATTCAGGTGCACAAAAATTTGCACTTCTTTTCCAAACAAAACCTGAACTCTGTTACACCAACCCCAGCTCTGGGGCAACAAGGGAAATTTACAGCCTCCCTGCCCTGGGCATTTTTTATTAGCTTTAACAACAAACTGCATGATAGTAAAACTGCTTTGAACATTCTTGCACATGTCTTTCAGTGGATGCATTATTTCTCTTGGGTAAATACTTTATTGTGTCAACGGTGGGAATATATTTAGCTTTGATATTAATAGATACTCCCAAACAGTTCTCCAGTATACACTCCCAACAGCAATATGACAAAGCTCCTATTGATCCATATCCTTGCCAATGCACTACAATTTTAGCCATTCTGGTGCAGTGAAATATAATAATGGCTTTAATTTGCATTTCCTGGACATCAAATGTTATGTACTCTTTTTTGTATTCTTGTTGGTCCTTTTAGATATCCTGTCTATGAAATGCTTTGTTGATTTGATTTAGGAGTTTTTTTCCTAAGATATTTTGAACACTCATCTTCTGTTAGGTAAATGTATTGTCAACATCTTTCATTCTAAGACATGTCTTTTCACACTCTTCGTTGTGTATTTTGATGAACAGAAGTACAGTAGTTCTGAATTTTAATAAGTCCTAATTTATCAGTTTTTTAAATTTTACGGTGAGTGTTTTTTTGTGTCCTGATTAAGAAATCTTCACCTATAAAATTATGACAACATTTTCTCTTTTTAAAAAATCTTTTTATTTTGTATTGGGGTATAGCCAGTTAACAAAAAATGTTGTGGTAGTTTCAGGTGAACAGCCAAGGGACTCAGCCACACATATACATGTTTCCATTCTCCCCCAAACTCCCTCCCATCCAGGCTGCCACATAACACTGAGCTGAGTTCCTTGTGCTCTATGGTAGGTCCTTGTTGGTTGTCCATCTTAAATACAGCAGTCTGTACATGTCCATCCCAAACTCCCTAACTATCCCTTTCCCCCATCCTTCCCTCTGAGACAACCATAAGCTCTATAACAACATTCTCTTAAATTATATTTTAGAAGTCTCTGATCTATATGGAATTAATGTTGGGGTATGACGTGAGATGAATGTTCAGGTTTATCTTTCCATATAGATAAGCAATTGCTCCAATAGCATTTTCTATAATGATCACCCTTTGCCCCTAAATTGCAGAGGTGTCTTTTTTAGAAGTTAGATGACCAAATATGTGTTGGTCTCTTTCTGTATTCTTTATTCAGTTCCATGAATCTATTTGTTTAATCTTGGGCCAAAGTCACAGTCTTACTAAGGAACAGTTAATAGGAAATCTTGCTGTCTGGTATTTTGTTGCTTAGTTGCCAAGTCGTATCTGACTCTTTTATGATTCCATGGACTGTAGCCCACCAGGCTCCTCTGTCCATGGGATTTTGCAGGTAAGAATACTGGAGTGGGCAGCCACTCCGCACTCCAGGGGATCTTCCTGACCCAGGGACTGAAATCCAGTCTCCTCAATTGCACTCAGATTCTTTACCGTCTGAGCCACCAAGCCCATCTGGTATTTTCAGTTCAGTTCGGTTCAGTTCAGTCGCTCAGTCTTGTCCGACTCTTTGCGACCCCATGAATCACAGCACGCCAGGCCTCCCTGTCCATCACCAACTCCCGGAGTTCACCCAAACGCATGTGTGTCAAGTCGGTGATGCCATCCAGCCATCTCACCCTCTGTTATCCCCTTCTTCTCCTGCCCTCAATGCCTCCCAGCATCAGAGTCTTTCGCAATGAGTCAACCCTTCGCATGAGGTGGCCAAAGTATTGGAGTTTCAGCCTCAGCATCATTCCTTCCAATGAACAGCCAGGACTGATCTCCTTTAGGAGGGACCGGTTGGATCTCCTTGCAGTCCAAGGGACTCGCAAGAGTCTTCTCCAGCACCACAGTTCAAAAGCAGTCTTCAAAATTCTTCGGCGCTCAGCTTTCTTCACAGTCCAACTTTCACATCCATACATGACCACTGGAAAAACCATAGCCTTGACTAGACGGACCTTTGTTGGCAAAGTAATGTCTGCTTTTGAATATGCTATCTAGGTTGGTCATAACTTTCCTTCCAAGGAGTAAGCGTCTTTTAATTTCATGGCTGCAGTCACCATCTGCAGTGATTTTGCAGCCCCAAAAAATTAAGTTTGACGCTGCTTCCTCATCTATTTGCTGTGAAGTGATGGGACCAGATGCCATGATCTTAGTTTTCTGAATGTTGAGCTTTAAGCCAACTTTTTCACTCTCCTCTTTCACTTTCATCAAGAGGCTTTTTAGTTCCTCTTCACTTTCTGCCATAAGGGTGGTGTCATCTGCATATCTGAGGTGATTGATATTTCTCCCAGCAATCTTGATTCCAGCTTGTGCTTCTTCCAGCCCAGCGTTTCCCATGATGTACCCTGCATAGAAGTTAAATAAGCAGGGTGACAATATACAGCCTTGACATACTCCTTTTCCAATTTGGAACCAGTCTGTTGTTCCATGTCCAGTTCTAACTGTCGCTTCCTGACCTGCATACAGATTTCTCAAGAGGCAGGTCAAGTGGTCTGGTATTCCCATCTCTTTCAGAATTTTCCACAGTTTATTGTGATCCACACAGTCAAAGGTTTTGACATAGTCAATAAAGCAGACATAGATGTTTTTCTGGAACTCTTTTGCTTTTTCCATGATCCAGCAGATGTTGGCAATTTGATCTCTGGTTACTCTGCCTTTTCTAAAACCAGCTTGACCATCTGGAAGTTCACGGTTCATTCTCCTCCTTAGATGACCAAATATGTGTTGGTCTCTTTCTGTATTCTTTATTCAGTTCCATGAACCTGTTTGTTTAATCTTGGGCCAGAGTCACAGTCTTACTAAGGAACAGTTAATAGGAAATTTTGCTATCTGGTATTTTGTTGTTGGTTAGTTGCCAGGTCATGTCTGACTCTTTTATGATCCCGTGGACCGTAGCCCACCAGGCTCCTCTGTCCATGGGATTTTGCAGGTAAGAATACTGAAGTGGGTAGCCATTCCGCTCTCCTGGGTTGATCACCTGACCCAGGGATCGAACCCCAATCTCCTCAATTGCACTCAGATTCTTTACTGTCTGAGCCACCAGGGAAGCCCACCTGGTATTTTAGGTATTCCAAATTTATTCTTCTTCCTCAAGATTGTTCTGACTGACTACTCTAGGTCTTTTGCATTTTATATCAATTTTAGTTTTTATTGGAGTACAGTTGCTGTGTTAGTTTCTGCTGTACAGCTAAGTGAATCAGTTATACATGCACATATATCCACTCTTTTTTAGGTTCTATTCCTATATAGATCATCACAGAGTATTGAGTAGAGTTCCCTGTGCTAGTCAGTAGGTCCTTATCAGTTATCTATTTTATATATAGTAGTGTGTATATGTGGAGAAGGCAATGGAACCCCACTCCAGGACTCTTGCCCAGAAAATCCCAGGGACGGAGGAGCCTGGTGGGCTGCCGTCTATGGGGTTGCAGAGTCGGACACGACTGAAGCGACTTAGCAGCAGCAGTGTGTATATGTCAGTCCTAATCTTCCAATTTATCCCTCCCTTTCCCCTTGGTAACCTTAGGTTTGTTTTCTACATCTGTGACTCTATTTCTGTCTTATAAATAGGTTCATTTGTACCATTTTTTAGATTCCACATATAAGTGATACCATGTGATATTTGTGTTTCTCTGACTGACTTCACTCAGCGCAACAATCTCTAGATCCACGTGTGTTGCTGCAACAGTAGTATTTCATTCTTTTTACGGCTGAGTGATATTCCATTGTATATACATACGCCATGCTTCCTTATCCTTTCCTCTGTCGATGGCCCTTTAGCGTGTGTCCATATCCTAGTTACTATAAATAGTGCAGCAATGAACACTGAGGCACATGAGTTTTTTCAAATTATGATTTTCTCTGGACATAGGCCCAGGAGTGGGATTACTGGATCCTATGGTACCTCTATTTTTAGTGGTTTTTTTTTTTTCATTTTATTTTTTTAATATAAATTTATTTATTTTAATTGTAAAGTATTTTTAGTGTTTTAAGAAACCTCTATACTGTTCTCCATAGTGGCTATACCGATTTACTTTCCCACCAACAGTGTAAGAGGCTTCCTTTTTCTCCACACCCTCTCCAGCATTTAGTTTGATTTTTTGGTGATGGCCATTCTGGTGGGTGTGAGATGATACCTCATTGTAGTTTTGATTTGCAGTTCTCTAATAATTAGTCATGTTGAACATCTTTTCATGTACCTCTTGGCCATCTGTGTGTCTTCTTTGGAAAAATGTCTATTTAGACCATCTGTCCATTTTTTGATTGGGTTGTTTGGTTTTTTGATAATGAACTGCATGTGCTGTTTCTGTATTTTAGAGATTAATTCCTTGTTAGTCACTTTGTTGGCAAATATTTTCTCCCATTTTGTGAGTTGTCTTTTCATTTTGCTGTGCAAAAGGTTTTAAGTTTAATTAGGTCTCACTTGTTTATTTTGCTTTTATTTTCATTACTCTTAAGAAGTGGATCAAAAAAAATCTCGCTATGATTTCTTGCACCTCTTTCACTAGGTTTATTCCCAAGTATTTGATTATTATGCTATCATAACTGATATGTTCATTTAATGTGCTGTTTATTACTAATATAGAAAAGCAATTAATTTTCAAGTATTGACCTTGTATCCAGCAACTTTGGTAAATGCACTAATTAAATCTAATGTTTTGATTAATGTTCTACATTTTTCAGTACACAGTCATGCTATTTGCCAAAAATGGCCCTTTTAACTCTTCTTTTCTAATCTTTAACTTTTAAACCTTATTTCTTTTTCTCACTTTATTGCACTAAATAGGATTTTCATTACAGTGTTACCTAGAAGTGGCGAGTGGACATCCTAGTTTTGTTCCCAAGCCCAAGGAGGCAAAAAGCATTCAAAAATTCACTCTTAAGTTAGTTGTAGACTTGTTTTGTTTTGAGATTAGTTTGTTTTGTTTTTTAAATATCCTTTATAAGATTATGGAAGTTTCCTTCTAGTCTTAGTTTGTTGAAGTGGGCTTTTTTTTTTTAACATAAATAGATACCAAATGCTTTTTCTTTTTTTAAATTAATTTATTTTAATTGGAGGCTAATTACTTTACAATATTGCAGTGGTTTTTGCCATTCATTGACATGAATCAGCTTTGGGTGTACATGTGTTCCCCATCCTGAACCCCTCTCCCATCTCCCTGCCCATCCCATCCCTCAGGGTCATCCCTGTGCACCAGCCCTGAGCACCCTGTCTCATGCATCGAACCTGGACTAGTGATATATTTCACATATGGTAATATACATGTTTCAATGCTATTCTCTCAAATCATCCCACCCTCACCTTCTCCCACAGGGTCCAAAAGTCTGTTCTTTACATCTGTGTCTCTTTTGCTGTCTCGCATACAGCGTTACCATTACCATCTTTCTAAATTTCATATATATGCATTTCATCCACCTCATTAGAACTGATTCAAATGCATTCTTTTTATTTTTTCTTTTTTTTTTTAAATTTTAAAATCATTGATTCTTACATGCGTTCCCAAACATGAACAAATGCATTCTTTTTAATAGCCGAGTAATATTCCATTGTGTATATGTACCACAGCTTTCTTATCCATTTGTCTGCCAATTTACATCTAGGTTGCTTCCACGTCCCAGCTATTGTAAACAGTGCTATGATGAACATTGGGGTACACGTGTCTTTTTCAATTCTGGTTTCCTTGGTGTGTATGCCCAGCAGTGGGATTTCTGGGTCATATGGCAGTTCTATTTCCAGTTTTTTAAGGAGTCTCCACACTGTTCTCCATAGTGGCTGTACTAGTTTGCATTCCCACCAACAGTGTAAGAGGGTTCCCTTTTCTCTGCACCCTCTACAGCATTTATTTTTTGTAGATTTTTTGATAGCAGCCATTCTGACCAGCATGAGATGGTACCTCATTGTGGTTTTGATTTGCATTTCTCTAATAATGAGTGATGTTGAGCATCTTTTCATGTTTTTGTTAGCCATCTGTATGTCTTCTTTGGAGAAATGTCTATTTAGTTCTTTGGCCCATTTTTTGACTGGGTCATTTATTTTTCTGGAATTGAGCTGCATGAGCTGCTTGTATATTTTTGAGATTAATTCTTTGTCAGTTGCTTCATTTGCTATTATTTTCTCCCATTCTGAAGGCTGTCTTTTCACCGTGCTTATAGTTTCCTTCGTTGTGCAAAGCTTTTAATTTTAATTAGGTCCCATTTGTTTATTTTTGCTTTTATTTCCATTACTCTGGGAGGTGGGTCATAGAGGATCCTGCTGTGGTTTATGTCAGAGAGTGTTTTGCCTATGTTCTCCTCTAGGAGTTTATGGTTTCTGGTCTTACATTTATATCTTTAATCCATTTTGAGTTTATTTTTGTGTATGGTGTTAGAAAGTGTTCTAGTTTCATTCTTTTACAAGTGGTTGACCAGTTTTCCCAGCACCACTTGTTAAAGAGATTGTCTTTTCTCCATTGTATATTCTTGCCTACTTTGTCAAAGATAAGGTGTCCATAGGTTGGTGGATTTGTCTCTGGGATTTCTGTTTTGTTCCATTGATCTATATGTCTGTCTTTGTGCCAGTGTCATACTGTCTTGATGACTGTAGCTTTGTAGTATAGTCTGAAGTCAGACAGGTTGATTCCTCTAGCCCCGTTCTTCTTTCTCAAGATTGCTTTGGCTATTTAAGATTTTTTGTATTTCCATACAAATTGTGAAATTATTTGTTCTAGTTCTGTGAAACATACTGTTGGTAGCTTGATAGGGATTGCATTGAATCTATAGATTGCTTTGGGTAGTATACTCATTTTCACTGTATTGATTCTTCTGATCCATGAACATGGTATATTTCTCCATCTATTTGTGTCATCTTTGATTTCTTTCATCAGTGTTTTATCATTTTCTATATATAGATCTTTTCTTTCTTTAGGTAGATTTATTCCTAAATATTTTATTCTTTTTGTTGCAATGGTGAATGGAATTGCTTCCTTAATTTTTCTTTCTGTTTTCTCGTTGTTAGTGTATAGGAATGCAAGGGATTTCTGTGTGTTAATTTTATATCCTGCAACTTTACTATATTCATTGATTAGCTCTAGTAATTTTATGGTGGTGTCTTTAGGGTTTTCCATGTAAAGGATCATGTCATCTGCAGTGAGAGTTTTACTTCTTTTCCAATCTGGATTCCTTTTATTTCTTTTTCTGCTCTGATTGCTGTGGCTAAAACTTTCAAAACTATGTTGAATAGTAGTGGTGAGAGTGGGCACCCTTGTCTTGTTCCTGACTTCAGGGAAAACGCTTTCAGTTTTTCACCATTGAGGATAATGTTTGCTGTGTGTTATATGGCTTTTATTATGTTTAGGTATGTTCCTTCTATGCCTGCTTTTTGGGGGGTTTTTATCATAAACAGATGTTGAATTTTGTCAAAGGCTTTCTCTGCATCTGTTGAGATAATCATATGGTTTTTCTCTTTCAATTTATTAATGTGGTGTATCACATTCATTGATTTGTGAATATTGAAGAATCCTTGCATCCCTGGGATAAAGCCCATTTGGTCATGATGTATGATCTTTTTAATATATTGTTGGATTCTGTTTGCTAGAATTTTGTTGAGAATTTTTGCATCTATGTTCATCAGTGATATTGGCCTATAGTAATACTGGCCACTTTTTTGGTGGCATCTTTGTCTGGTTTTGGTATTAGGGTGATGGTGGCCTCATAGAATGAAATTGGCAGTTTACCTTCCTCTGCAATTTTCTGGAAGAGTTTGAGTAGGATAGGTGTTAGCTCTTCTCTAAATTTTTGGTAGAATTCACTGTGAAGCCATCTAGGATTTTGTTTGTTGGAATATTTCTGATTACAGTTTCGATTTCTGTGCTTGCAATGGGTCTGTTAAGATCTTCTATTTTTTCCTGGTTCAGTTCTGGAAAGTTATACTTTTGTAAGAATTTGTCCATTTCTTCCAATTTGTCCATTTTTTTTGGCATATAGTTGCTGATAGTAGTCTCTTATGATCCTTTGGAGACTCTTGGAGGGCACAAACAAAACCCTGTGTGCACCAGGACCCAGGAGAAAGGAGCAGTGACCCCCACAAGAGACTGACCCAGACATGCCCACGAGTGTCCAGGAGTCTCCAGCGGAGGCATGGGTCAGTGGTGGCCTGCTGCAGGGTCGGAGGCACTGAGTGTAGCAGCGCATGCATGGGACTTTTTGAAGGAGGTCACCATTATCTTCATTACCTCCACCATAGTTTGGCCTCAGTCAAGCTACAAGGAGGGAACACAGCCCAACCCATCAACAGAAAATTGAATTAAAGATTTACTGAGCATGGCCCCACCCATCAGAACAAGCCTCAGTTTCCCCCTCAGTCTCTCCCATCAGGAAGCTTCCATAAGCCTCGTATCCTTATCCATCAGGGGACAGACAGAATGAAATCCACAGTCACAGAAAACTAACCAAACTGATCATGTGGACCACAGCCTTGTCTCGTTCAATGAAACTATGAGCCATGCCAAGACAGACAGGTCATGGCAGCGAGTTCTGACAAAATGTGGTCCACTGGAGAAGGGAATGGCAAACCACTTCAGGATTCTTGCCTTGAGAACCCCATGAACAGTATGAAAAGGCAAAAAGATGACACTGAAAGATGAAATTCCCCAGGTCGGTAGGTGCCCAGTATGCTACTGGAGAACAGTGGAGAAATAAATCCAAAAAGAATGAAGAGATAGAGCCAAAGCAAAAACAACACCCAGTTGTGGATGTGACAGGTGATGGAAGTGAAGTCTGATGCTGTAAAGAGCAATATTGCATAGGAACCTGGAATGTTAGGTCCATGAATCAAGGCAAATTGAAAGTGGTCAAACAGGAGATGGCAAGAGTGAACATTGACATTTTAGGAATCAGCGAACTAAAAGTTCTGTTATTAAGTGCATACAAATTTAGGTTTGTTATGTCTTCCTTTTAAGTTGACTCTTTGTCACTATGAAATGTCCTGTTTATCTAGCAATTCTTCTTGCCATGTAGTCTCTTTGTCTCCTGTTACTCAAGGCACACCAGCTTTCTTTTGGTTAGTGTTTTTGTGCTATATATATTTTCTAGTTACCATATAATTGGTATTTGATTTTTTAATCAATTCTGATATTCTTTGCCTTTCAATTGGAATTGTTCTTAGTTGCTCAGTCATGTCCAACTCTTTGTGACCCCATGGACTGTAGCCCACTAGGCTTCTCTGTCCATGGAATTCTCCAGGCAAGAGTACTGGAGTAGGTAGCCATTCCCTTCTTCAGGGTATATTCCCTACTCAAGGATAGAACCCATGTCTCCTGCATTGCAGGCAGATTCTTTACCATCTGAACCACCATACCTTGAAATTTTGAGGGTAACCCTAGAAAAATAATACAAGAATATATAAAAGTAATAGAAGATGTTTTTTGAAAACTGAGTGCTTAAAAAAAAGAGCAGGAAAGGAGAAATAAAGAGGAAAGAACTTAAGGATTAACTGTAAAACAAATAGCACAATAGCAGATGAAACCAATTCTATTAATTACATTAAAGGCAAATAATTATCAAGACTTGAAAATGATTCAGGATTATCACCTTGAGACTCAGGGTCTCAAGTGGATGGACATGGAGAGCCTGGGACTGAAATTGTGAGGGCTGTGTGTGGAAAGAGAAAACATTAAGCTCAAGATTTGAAATGAACATTATGTGAAAACTGGGGTGTGAAAGATGAAGCAGAGGACCCAATTTGGAAATCACCTGAATGTATAACACTTCTGCTACAAATTGCCTGAGAAATGAGTTTATTAGGGCACCAAATATAAAAGGAGGAATGTTCATTCATCTAATATTTATCAGATGTCTACAACGTGCCTCAGTGTCCTTGGTGCTGAGGACATAACAGAGAAGAAATCAAACAAAACCCCTGCCCTCCTGGAGCTGACAGTCTCCTGGAGTATAATGGCTGATTAGTGGCTGGAGGTGAAAAGACATTATTACTTGAGACAGAGGAGTGTGCAGTATATAAGCAAAATCTGTAAAGAAGCTGTTCATGAAACCTAGGAGTTGAAGAAAAGCTTGAATAAGGCAGAAATACTGTATTTCAGTGGCTCCCAAACTTTTCTGTACTTTAAAATCCTGATGTCCAAGTTGTACCCCATCCCTATCACATGGTGCATGTAGGGAGGCCCCAGGATCTTTTAAAGATAACTAGGTGATTCCAAATGCAAGCAAAGTTAGGGAACTACTGTCATATTGCATCTAATTTAATAGGTTACAAATTGTAAGAAAAAATTCTTGAGAATTAGACACTGACAAAATGCCTAAGATCCCACCAATTTTTGTTGTTGCTCAGTCGTGTCCAACTCTTTGCAGCCCCATGAACTGCAGCATGCCAGGCTCCTCTGTCCACCACTATCTCCAAGAGTTTGCTCAAATTCATGTCCGTTGAGTCAGTGATGCTATCTAACCATCTCATCCTCTGCCACCCCCTTATCCTTTTGCCTTCAACTTTCCCAGCATCAGGGTCTTTTCCAATGAGTTGGCTCTTTGCATCAGGAGGCCAAAGTATTGGAGCTTCATCTTTTCAGTGTCAGTCCTTCCAGTGAATATTCAGGGTTAATATTGACTGTTTTGATTGACTTTAGGATTGACTGTTTCGATCTACTGACTGTCCAGGAAACTCTCAAGAGTCTTCTCCAGCACCACAATTTGAAAGCATAAATTCTTCGGCACTCAGCATTTATGGCCCAACTCTCACATCCATACATGACGACTGGAAAAAAAATAGCTTTGACCTTTGTTGGGAAAGTGATGTCTCTGCTTCCAGGTTTGTCCTAGCTTTCCTTCTGAGGAGCAAGCATCTTTTAATTTCATGGCTGCACTCACTGTCCACAGTGATTTTGGAGCCCAAGAAAATAAAATCTATAACTGCTTTCACTTTTTCCCCTTCTATTTGCCATGAAGTGATGAGACTGGATGCCATGATCTTAGTTTTTTTTAATGCTGAATTTAAAGCCAGATTTTTCACTCTCCTCTTTCACCTTCATCAAGAGGCTCTTTAGTTTCTGTTTGGTTTCTGCCATTAGAGTGGTATTATCTGCATGTCTGGGTTGTTGATATTTCTCCCAGCAATCTTGATTCTAGCTTGTAATTCATCCAGCCCAGCATTTCACATGATTTCTCTGCATAGAAGTTAAATAAGTGGGGTGACCATATACAGCCTTGTCGTACTCCTTTCTCAGTTTGGAACCAGTCAGTTGTTCCATGTCCGGTTCTACCTGTTGCCTTCTGATGCACATAGAGACAGGTTTCTCAGGAAGCAGTTACAGTGGTCTGGTACTCCCATTTCTTTAAGAATTTTCCACAGCTTGTTGTGATCCACAAAAATCTTTAGCATAGACAATGAAGCTGAAGTAGATGTTTTCCTGGAATTCCCTTGCTTTATCCATGATCCAGTGAATCAATGCAAGATGCATCTCAATTTCAGAAGAGTTAAAATGGAACAATAATCAGCATCTTAGAACTGTTGAAACTCTGCAGTCACAAGTGCATGGACAGCCATGCAATGAGACAGTTGGATTTTCCCAGGCGTATACATGACCCTAGAACAGAGTGACTAGTCAGGTGTTGAGTTCAGAACAGTACATGTTGTTCAGCATTTCAGTTTGTGTCAATAAGAAAATTAAACAAAGACATTCCCACTGTTATGCCTCTCTCTAGATTATCTCCCTCTATCTCAGGGACCGGGGACCAGGAACCACGAAATCCTGCTGTCCCCAGATTATGGACATCAGTTCCCAGCAATAATTCCTTAGTGCCAGTAATTCTCTTTGCAAAAACTGGGCCACCGGCAGACACACATGCAGATATTTCACATCTTTTAAAAAGCTTCTCGAAAGTAGCATCAACCCTGACACTTTATAAATGAGGAACTTCCAGGTTTCAGGCTTCTAAATCAAATATTATCCTTGGACCAGCTTCCCATTGGTAAGGACAGCCAACCAGATTTTGACAGACTTCAAATATAATCTCCCTTCCCTAGTATGAAATTGATCAGGGATCAGAGTGTAAGGATCTTAGGATAAATTGTAAAACTTGAATCTATATTCAGAAGAATTCGTGTAAATTTTCCTCAGTTTCTTCAACCTCACCCACAGGGCAGAAAGCAAGACCTTCTTCTAGGCTCCTGGCAACAAGGTAGGGGCCAGGTTGGCATTTGTTTTTCACCTTAATCACTACACCCAGCAGCGCCCTGCACACACACACACACACACACACACACACACACACACTCACTCACCCACTCAGTCAGTTCAGTTTGCCAAACTGAACAAGTAATGAACAGCCTCTACCGTCAAAAAGTTCAGAGAGGTGGAAAAATGACTACCACAACATAATTAGACGCTGCCAGTCCCATCAGCCTTCAAGTGTAATAAAGATTGGGTCCTCAGAAGCGTGCGAGCCGCCGGCAGAACCAGCTCTACAAGTGTCTCCAGAGAGCAGGCCCCCGCGTCGTAATAATGACCGCTAACACTGCTGGAGTCCTTCCTTATGTCCCAGGCACTGCTGAGAGTGCTTTCTTTGTGTTTGTTCATTTAATTCTTCAACGACCCTGAAGCAGATGAGCCTTTTATTACCTAATAACCCTGTTTTTACACCTGAGCACAGAGAGGCTATGGAACTTGCTCAAGGTAACACAGCTAGTGCGTAGAGCCGGCATGGTTCAAACCTGGGCAGAGCAGCCCTGGGCCGCTCTAAGGTTCTGCCTCCCCTGCATGAGGGATGCTACACGATTTTCAGGGCCTCCTCATAGAAGCAGGCTTGAGTTCTCACAATTAGAGTCACTTTTAAGGGTCCATTAGGAACAAATCCTTTACTGAACTAAGGCATTACTTACCAGAAAGGGATAACAAACTCGCTAGCCAACCTCGCTAGTCAGAGTAAGGGTATCAGTTCTGAGTGGCTATCAAAGCTTGTTAAGAACCATTGTTTTTAGTCACTAAGTCCTGCTGCCTCTTTCGTGACCCCATGGACTGCAGCCCACCAGGCTCCTCTGTCCATGGAATTTCCCAAGCAAGAATACTGGAGTGGGTTGCCATTTCCTCCTCCAGGGGATCTTCCCGATTCAAGGATTGAACCCTCTCCTGCACTGGCAGATGGATTCCTTACCACTGAGCCACCAGGGAAGCCCAGTGTGTCATTAAAACCAGGACCCAGGCAGTGACATCCAGCAGAGAGGTCAGAGGAGATCCTAAAGCACTGGTACCCAAAGCTGGAGAAGCCTGATGCTTCAGAGAAGCGAGGAAGCGGGAAAAGACCGCGTGGGCCACGGCAGCAAAACACATTAGGAAACAGACCGGGGAAGCTGCCTGGCAAGCATTTGGGAACAGTCACCCCTGGGTGCCCCCGGGGTTCTGGGAAGAGTTGATCCCAGATCCACCCCAGACCCATGACAGATCTCTTTAGAAGGAATGGTGGTAAAATCGGGCCCTGATTTTGACTCAGTGCAAGAAATCAGGAATTTGCCTAATTATGGTACCAGAAAATAGTATGAAATATTAGTCCCAGCCACAGGGAAATGAGTGTAGCTATAACCTACTAAGCCCCCAGGCAGCCCTTCTCTCTGCTAGGGAACCCTGGGCTCATTCTCTGTTGTTGAGAACCCAGTGGATTCTGACCAGTTGTGTTTGTACAGTTGACCCTTGAACAAGGGTTTGAACTGCATGGATCTACTTATACACAAATATTTTTCAATAAATGCATATGATAGTTCTGCACGATTTCTGATTGGTTGAATTCAGGAACTATAAAGTTATACATGGATTTTGGACTGACCAGAAGTCAATGCCCCAACCCCCACGTTGTTCAAGGATCAACTGAATTTGTGTCTTCTGGGATTTGGAAAGATGGTGGAGAACTCAGTTATCTTCATTCCAAACACAACACCACTGACAAGATCTCAATACGTGATTCTTAGAAGAATGAGCAAGTGAAAGAACTAATGAATAAGGGTCAGCTGTATTCACACACACATACATGTATACATACATGTGTGTAAGTGTGTATGTGTGCATAGAACCATATATTTGTTTGGTTCTTGTGTTTGTTTTTTAATGGTTGTATCAGAGTCTCAACTGTAGTTGAAATTCTGGTCTAACCAGAGTGAAGTTTTTAGGATCCAAAACATGGATGCCGCACTTTTTGCTCTGCTCAGGTAGGAAGATGTCACTAAATCCAGAAACCCTACAAACTCAACCTCCAAGAGATGGTTGAAGCTCAACAGGCTACCCAGCTTCTCAGATGACCAAGGGCTGAAATGGCAGCACCTCGGTTATAGCTTGTGCATGCCTGGGCAGGAAGGGGGTCGTGCTGTCCTGGGAGGCCTTCTTCCCCTCCATACATAGACTTGTTCCTGAGCCCAACCCAGTTGACTCCAGGGGTGGCAGTGGTGTGGGCAGATGCCCTTCATGTGCTGTAAGATCCTGTTTCCTGTGGGACACTTGCCACATGGGGTTTTCAACACCCAGGAAACCTCTCCCTGTCAGGCAAGATTGCAAGGAGTTTGTATGTCAACTGCATCCCCCCCTCTCCCGCCCCATAAGGCCCTGCCCTTTGGAACCTGGCCCCGGTGTTGCTGCCCAGCTATTTCACAAACACCCGTTTTGTGCCAGTCCGGGGGTGCTCCCACCCTGCCCTGCACACTCATGCCTCTCGGCCCTTTCCCTCAGAGTCCTCTTACCTGTTGCTGCTACACTAATTTCATTTCCCACATCTGCAACCACAAGTTTCTTACAAAAAATCTCCCTGACCACCAAGATTCCACAGGTAACATGATAGTGTGAGCGTGCTCTCACACGGCGCTAGCCCCAGGGAGCTGCACCTGGACGAATGAGAGCTCCTCACTGAATGAGATGTATCTCAGCAGAAAGCAATTAACGTATCTCCCAGGCAAATACAAGATTACGGTAGGTCTCAATCTGCCTTCTGTATTACCTGGATTAAATTTGACTAAATATAAAGCAAAATCCCAATTAACAGTGACTTAAGCACATGAGGTTTTATCTTCTCAAATAAAGGAGGGAGGGAAGTAAGTACACAGAACTGGTATGAAGCTCTTCCCACTTTTTACCTCTGGGTTGACCCTGATCCTCAGGTCTAAAAAGGCTGCCAAGGCTCCAGATATCATGTTCCGGGCAGCAGCAGACTTACCAGAAGTTGTACACAGTACCTTCACACGCATCTCACTGAGTAGAATTTACTCACATATTCACACTCAGCTCCAGCAGAGATCAAAGGCTAAAGGAAATATAGCCTGTATTCTGGGAATCCAGAATGTAGAACTGTTTATAAGACAACTAGACTCATCTCTTCAAAGGTGACTGCTTTAGATTTTAAAAGACTAATGAGACATATAGGTGAGCCTTTATATTTATATATATAGAATGGTGAGAAGACCAGCTCTGTTGGAGACAACGTATAATGCAGGAATTGTTTTTTAGTCACTCATCCATGTCCAAATCTTTGCAACCCCATGGACTCCAGCCTACCAGGTTCCTATGTCCATGGGATTTTCCAGGCAAGAACACTGGAGTGGGTTGCCATTTCCTACTCCAGGGGATCTTTCCGACCCAGGGGTTGAACTCTCTTCTCCTGCATTGCAGGTGGATTCTTTACTACTGAGCCACTAGGGAAGCCCCTAGGTGAGACTTGATTGATGCCAGAAGTTATTTTTAGGATTATAGGGAAGCCTGGAATATGGACTGAATGTTAGATGATATTAGAAAATCATGGCTAATTTTCTTAGGTGAGATCACAGAGTTATGTTTTCAGAGGAACATATTTTTAACAGACAGAAGTTATAAAGAACTTAGGAGTGAAGTGTCTTGACATCTACCACTTCCTTCGAAATGGTTCATCAGTCTCTGAAAGAGGAGCTGAGTTGTTCAGCCTCTGCCTGGCACTGGGCCCCCCTAGGAGATCATCCTGTGAGTCTTAACGCTGCAGGCCTGGAGGGCAAGACCCAGGTCTGAGCAGCCTGCGTGGAGCTGGCTGTGGGGCTCAGGGATCTACTTTAAAAACCTTTACTTGGTACTTAGTCTGTGAAACATGGATCTATAGGTGCTTTACAAATATTAACTCCTTTACACTTGATAATAACTCTGTAACAAAAATGTTTTTAATACCCTTAAATTAAGGTGAGGGAACAGAGGCACAGAGAGCTTAAGCAACTTGCCTAAGATCAGACAGCTGGCATATGGCCGTCAGGATTCCAGGCCAGGCAGTCCGTTCTTACCCCAGACACTGTGCTGACTTTTCTTTTTTCCAATTGAGGTAAAATTTGCATATTGTAAAAGTAACCATTTAAAATGCACAGTCCAGTGGCATTAAGTACATTCACAATGTTGTACACCCATCATATCCATCTAGCTCCAAAATATTTCATCTCCCCAAAGGGAAACCCCATACCCACTAGCAGTCACTCCTCATTCTTCCCTCTCCCCCACCCCTGGAAACCTCTAATTACTTTCTGACTCTTGAGTTTGCCTCTTCTAGACATTTTATATAAATGGAATCATACAGTAAAAAATAAAAAGTTCATCTTGGGTTTGCCTGTTCTGTTTTATATAAACTGAATCATACAGTAAAAAGAATGGTTAATCAAAATCAAAGTATATAAATAGGTGAAAAAATTGATAAGAAAAGCACAGAAAAGATAGAATTATGGAGTCTAAGTGAAGGGGGTATGGATATTTGTCACACTCTTCTTTCAACTTTTCTTATGTCTGAATGTCTTATAATAAGAATTGGGGGAGGGTAACTCTCTATTTGGTTTGGCTGGTCTAGTCTTTTCACGTGAAGTTGACTGCTTCATGGTAATCAGGAATGCTGTTCCTGTCTGCACTGTGGAGCCAATCAGTTCAGAGGGTCTGCAGTTGGTGGATTCAATCCCCAGTCAATTAAATTTGGATTTCAGACAAACAAGTAAATTTTTTATAAGTCCCAATTATTGCATGGGCTGTATTTATACCAGAAGCTTATTCACTGTTTCTCTGGAGTTCAGATTTAACTGGACACCCTGTAGTTTTCACTTGTTTTACTAAAACTGGTGACTCTTCTAATGAAAAGAATGAGCGTGGCATGAGTGGTGGTGTTTGACCCCCAGGTCGCTGTTGTTTAGTCGCTAAATTGTGTCTGGCTCTTCTGCAACCCCATGGACTGAAGCCCGCTCAGCTCCTTTGTCCAGGGAATTCTCCAGGCAAGAATACTGGAGAGGATTGCCATTTCCTTCTCCAGGGGATCTTCCTGGCCCAGGGATCAAACCCGCATCTCCTGCGTTGGCAGGTGTATTCTTTACCGCTGACTCACCAGGGAAGCCCTGTGACCACCAAGACTAGATCGTAAAAGGCGTCGTAGCTTCCACCTTGCACTAGGTCACTCACTCTGGGAGAAGGCAGATGCCTTGGTGTGGAGACACTCAGGTAGCCCTTTGTGCCGACAGCCAGCAACAGCTCCCGAGCCACATGAGTGAACCACTTCAGAAGTGGATCCTGCAGCCCCAGCAGAGCCTCCGGTGACTGGGGCCCTGGCCAGCCTCATGGGAGGCCCTGAGCCAGAGCCACCAGCTCCTGTGCTCCTGAACTCCCAAGCCGACACCGTGTGGGAGAGTGAACGACGGTTGCTTCAGCTGCTGCGTGTGGGCTCTTCAGGCTCAGCCCTGGCTGGCACTGTGGTTCCTACAGAATGCTCTCCACCTCTACAGGGCTCTGAGCTGTGACCACTAGACCCCATTCAACCACCTCATTTCAGACCAGTCAAGCGCCCAGGGCAAGTTACTAGGAATGTTTTTTTATAACAAGTAATGACAGGACTTCCCTGGCAGTCCAGCAGTTAAGACTTTACACTTCTGCTGGGTTCAATCCCTGGCTGGTGAACTAAGATCCCGCATGCTGCACAGTGCTCCGGGGGGCTGCGGGGGGAAGTGATGGCACATAGACATCTTATCTGTAAAAGAAGATGGACTTTGAGGGAGAAGAAAAGGAGCTAATACTACTTTTCAGAGGTCCTGTGAGGCCATTTACCTTCATTTTAGCTGTGAATACAGGCCTGGTAATACCTATTTGCAGGGCTTTTGTGACAATTAGAAATAACATTTATTAGGAGAGTAGGATGCGCTGAGCCATAACTGCACTTAGTATTCAATCCTCAGAACAGCCTTCCGAGATGGGTCTCTTTTTCTCCCCATTTTACACACTGGGAGACTGAGGCACACAAAACTTACACGAATGCCCACAGCTGGAGGAGAGACTTGCAGGGCCACCTGAGACGAGTGAGAATGGGTGAACCCAGGGAAAGCTACACCCCATCTGCTGACTTTCCCTGCGGGTCTTATTGAAGTCTCTTCTTTCTCTCAGATACACACACACACACACACACACACATAGACATGATGTGGCAAGCACTTTGGCTGCAGCCCAAAGTGGCTTGCTAAACCCACAGTTCCTTTTTTCTCTTTCCACCAAGGAAGAGACATAATGAAAGCTATCCTCAATAAGAAAGTAGAGAAAGAACAAGTTTATTCCAGAGCAGCCCTTGAAAATTCCCAGTGTGAAGCAGCCTAGGAGGAAAGGGGCCCTCTCTTACAAAGTTGTGGGAAAGGATAAACTGAACAGTGCTCTCTAATGGCAAGCTGGCAGTAACGATCAACATTCCAACTTTGGCCTGAGCGATAACCATTTCTGGGAATCTTTTCTACAGAAATACTGGAAGAGCCCAAAGATACACAAAAAGAGACACCCTGCCACGTTGTCTGTGACTGAAACACAAAACAGCCTGCCTGTCTACCCACAAGCAAATATTGGTATACCTGTGCTGCAGAAACCCAGAGGGCTGTCAGAAAGAGCAAGGCAGACTGAAGGAATGGACGTTGAAGGACTCGGAAAAAAAGCAAGTTGCAGAATAGGATTTAACTTCCTAGTTATTCTCAACTAATGGGAGATTGGCAGGGGTTGCAAGCAGCAGCACTTTGACTCCTTTGAATGTCTCCGATGTCTTCCTCCCCCACTCAAAGAAAACTCTGCTTTTAAAGGGAAAATAGATGACCTCTGCTCTTGAAGATTTTAAAGTTTTAACAAAATGGTCTAAAATTGTGCGTTTAGTCTGTCCAAAATTTTGTTTGTGAGTGTAGGTGAAATACATTGACACCAGAAATAAAAAGCATATATCCATACAACTTTGAACCTGGCAGACTCTCAGTAATTATCTAGTAAAGATTTTAAAATTAAATAAATAAGGGGGCTGCTGTGATTCGATGGGGCTTCCCAGGTGGGGCAGTGGTAAAGTATCCACCTGTCAATGCAGAAGACACAAGAGACATGGGTTTGATCCCTGGGTCAGGAAGATCTCCTGGAGAAGGGAATGGCAACCCACTTTAGTATTCTTGCCTGGAAAATGCCATGGACAGAGGAGCCTGGCAGGCTACAGTCCATAGAGTCGTGAAGAGTCAGACACGACTGAGCGACTAACGTTTAACAGCTATGGGTACGTGTTTGCAAATACAAAGAAAAATGTCTGGAAAAATCTAGATGGATATAAAAGCTAATTGTGGTTATCTCTGAAATGTGGGATTGTTTGAGAAGGGAAGGAGTGGACGACGCTTATTCGGGGACTATACTGTTTAATTTATGAACAGGTATTATTGTCATACTAAGTTTTTTTTAACTATTTTTATTTTTTAAATATGTTTGGTTGTGCTGGGTCTTTGTTGCTGCACTTGGGCTTTCTCTAGCTGGGGTGCAGGGAGGAGGGTTGCTACTCTTTTTGGGGGTACAGAGGCTGCAGTAGTCATGTGGCACGTGGGTTTTAGTTGCTCTGCAGCAGGGGGGCTCTTCCAGGACTGCGGATTGATCCCATGTCCCCCTGCACTGGTATGTGGATTCCTATCCTCTGTGCCACCAGGGAAGTCTCCAACAGTCTTTTTTTTTAAAAAAAAGGAAAAAGACCTTTGTATCAAAGGCAGCGTGAGACTGGCTGTTGGTTTCTTGGCAGAGGGAATGGGATGAGGCCGAGGTGAGACAAGAACATGTTGTCTCTACGGCAGCTACAGGCCCCTCCACAGAGCTACCAGGAAATAAATTTAAAATGAAGCCTGCACTGAGCTGACGTGACTAAACCTGCATTGTTGGCTGTGGAGGTGTGCTGACATCAATAGCACTTCCCCGCCAAGGCGTACGACCTCCCATCACTGTCTGCTTTTTGGTTATGAAAAGGTCAGCATTTCTGTCTCTTTAGTTAATGACCAGACCTCTTGAGCCTCTTGTCTAGCATCTTCAGGCACCTCAAGAGCCTGCCTGCCCAGCAGCACCGGGTCACAGATTGTATAGCAAGGGGACAACCAGCCCATCTTCTGAATTGGGTCTCCAAGATCGCCAGGATGAAATCCAGACCTGTGGTATCTCAGAATATGACCTGGCTTGGAGACAGGGCCTTTATACATGTAATGCAGTTAAAATGACCAGAATGACCAGGGTCCCTCGATGAAGAGGTCAGGACCCAAACACACAGAGGGTGGACCACGTGCAGACATGGAGAGGACGGCTGTCCACAAGCCCTATCCTTACAACTTTAATCTACATTTGAAACATTTTCGGCTTCCCTGGTGGCTCAGACAGTAAAGCGTCTGCCTGCAGTGCGGGAGACCTGGGTTCAATCCCTGGGTTGGAAAGATCCCCTGGAGTAGGAAATGGCAACCCACTCCAGTACTCTTGCCTGGAAAATTCCATGGACTGAGAGGCTCCTCAGAGCTTGGTAGGCTATAGTCCATGGGGTCGCAAAGAGTTGGACACAACTGAGAGACTTCACTTCACTTTTGAAACATTTTCAAAATACAGTTAAAAGTTTAAATAAAGATAGGATGAAAGAGAGTCCAGCTCCTGGGAATCCGACAGCAGATCCTGGGGGGCAGAGGCCTGAAAAGACCTCCAACTTCTGGGCAAGAGGGTTGCGACTTAAGTGCAGTTTTTCAGTGACTTTATTTTACCATGATTTTCCCTCCAAATGTCTACTGTCCCTGTAATATCTAAGGATCCTGGACTGTGGCTCCAGAAAGAATAAAGGACGCAGTTCTTGTCTGACAGGTGACTGAGGAAAGCCTCACATGGCTTCTGCTGACCATCAGGCTTAGTTTTCACATCCAGTCGGAGGAGGGGCCCTTGTGGTCTGGGAATGTGGTCTCCTCTCTCCATCAGCTTGGAAGGCTCGCTTGATTTAGCAGGACAGTTCCTGATCAGGCTTCCCCACAACCGGTCCTCACCTCCGATGATCTGCCCCAATGGCGTCTGTGACTCTGGCGAAACCCTGCTCCCTGGAAAAAGAACAAAACCATTTCAGCAAATGAATGGTAAAGGAAAGGCCCGGCTTTTACTGGAAGCCCACATTCAACCAGGCTGCATCTGGTCGGGGACTGTGCCTGCCCCGCTATCCCAAACGCATACCCCATCCCCTCTGAACTGTCTTCACCCAGGAATCTCCCCAGGTCTTCAGACCAGGAAGGGAATCCACTGTAAGTACTGACAGTTCCCTGACCTCAAGCCAGTGTTACTGAATTAACAGGAATGTGGCCAGAATGCCTTAGGCCTATAAACACCACTGTCTTGAAAGTTAACTTTAGTTCTTTGGCACTGTATGACCTTTGTCAAAAGAGCAACAGGGAAATTTCCCCCAGCATTTGGGGTGTACCCCTCAGATGCTTTTTGAATGAAGAATAGACTGGTAAAATCCCCTTGATTGAGTCATTCTGAGTTGGTTGATAACCACATTAACTTTGCCTGGTTCAAGGCACACGTGGCCCCACTCACTTCAAAAGGGCTTCCAGCTCCCGCTTGACCCCGCCCACCACGGGCGGGCCCCGGTAGGTGAGGGCCGTGTACAGCTGCACCAGGGAGGCTCCTGCCCTGATCTTCTCCAGCGCATCCTGCCCGCTGCTGACACCGCCAACTCCGACGATGGGAACTCTGCCTGCAGAGAAGAGCACGGGACATGGTGAGGAAGGGAGGGCGAGACATGAGAACAGGAGCTCAGTCTGGCTCCAGCCGCAGCCCCCTGCTGAGGGCGAAGGTTCAGGAACCCCAGTCCCATCACAGCCCCGGAGCCCGTGCACATAGAGCTCTGAAGACAGACACGGAGTCCTTGCCTTGGGTGAGCGCATACATCTCCCGGATGGTTTGCGTTGATAAATCCCTGAGGGGCTTCCCGCTCAGCCCTCCTGGTTCAGAGCGCAGGGCACCCTGGAGGCTGGCAGGGCGACTCACTGTGGTGTTTGTGACGATCAGTCCATCGACGCCCAACTGCAGAGGGAGACAGAGAGAGCCCCCTGGTCAGAGCATGACAGGCTTGGAGAAGCTTCCCTGGAGGTCTGAGACAGCGGCGGGCCGGGCGCCCACACCTAAGCCCCCAGAAGCGAGCCAGACCTCGCGCATTATACTTCCTGGGCAAGCGTCAGAATGAGCCTCAACACGACAGTTTCAGCCATCACGTACCAACTGCCGGTATGGTTCCGCCAGGATGGGGTTTAGTCCCTGGAGCAACTCAGTCTAGAGTGTCCTGTGCCAAGGCCTGCAGGTAGTAAGAGGTGGAACTAGGACTTGAAGCGGGACCGCGGGGCTCAGACTGGGTGTGCACTGGTCTCCCGTGACACCGATACCCGGTGTTAGACTGGAGACAGAGCGCGGCACTCTGACCAAGGCTGGAGGATGCACAACCCTTAAAGCCCGTGCTGGAGGAAGAGGAGGCAGAAGCAGGAGAAAGGGACCCATTCAAACACTGCTTCAAACATTTACTTTCTTCTTACTGGCATATCTCGTTTTATGGCACTTCATTGTGCTTCACAGATACTGAGTTTTTTACAAGTTGAAGGTTTGTGGCAACCCTGCAGTATCAGATGATGGTTAGCATATTTTCAGCTATAAAGTATTTTTTAATTCAATGACATACATTGTTTTGGACTTCCCTGGTGGTCTAGTGGGTAAGACTCTGTGCTCCCAATCCAGGAGGCCTGGGTTCAATCCCTGGTCAGGGAACTAGATCCTGCAACTAAGACCCGACACAAGCATGTCAGGATGGCCGAGTGGTCTAAGGCACCAGGTGTCTAAGACCCAGCGCAGCCAAAGTAAGTAAATAAACAAGTAAATATACTTTAAGTGGAAGGGCAGTTCCCAGAATAGAGCTATCACCAGAGATATCTGCAAGGATCACTTAAAAAAAAAAAAAGGTAGGTACATTGTTTTTTTAGAAGCAATGCTATTGCACACTGAACAGGCTGTACTAACGTAGTCTGTGTGTCCTGGGAAACCAAGAAGTTCCCATGACTTGCTTTATTGCAGTGGCAGAACTGAACCTCCTATATCTCTGAGGTATGCCTACATATGAACAGAGGAGCCTGGCAGGCTACAGTCCATGGGGTGGCAAGAAGTCAGACATGATTCAGTGACTAAACAATAATGTCTATATGTGATACACTGAATCATGACAGACCAAACCAGCCCTTAATATACCACAAACTGCCATCCAGGCTAACCCAGCTGGTCAGGTGGCCTCTACAGGCTGTGAAGGATGTCCCCAGACCCTGACCCTCACCTCTCTCACCACGCTGGCAATATCCTCCTTGTCCTGGGCTGTGAGGTCAGGAGCAATCTTCACCAGGACAGCTGGCTTTTGGGCCACCTTCAGGGCATCCCTCTCCTGCAGCACCTACAGCAACATGGGGCCAGAGATGGGGACCCTGAGCCTGCAGCCACAGTGTGTCTTCACACCAGCTGTCAAACTAAGGCACCAGCAGTTTCTCTTTCTCCTTCTCCGGAAACACCACTCTCAGTTATGCAGACAACCCCATCAAGATAGATCTGCTTCCATTCTTTTAAACCAAGGAATCCCTGAGAGTGAGTCCCTAATGTCACTGGCATAGGCTAATACATTAAGGTTTATTTAGACTTTTGTCCCTAAAAGAGACAGCAAACACCATCACAAGTACTGTTTGATGAAAAGTCATTCTATCATTCATTCATTTAATGTGCCAGATGCTAGAACAGAGTGGTAAGTGAGAGGGCTGTGGTCCGTGCTCTCCTAGACACTGCGGATTAACAGCAGGGATAGATAACTGAACAGTTGATTAATACTAAGCACAATCAGTGTTACATAGGGGATTAGAGGGAAGTGAGGGGTCCTAACTGGTCCAGGTCTTAAGGACAACTCGATAGTAGATAGTGATGCTGAAGCTTGGCCCTAGAAAATGAACAGTAGCTCAAACTAGTGGGGCGGGGCCTGGACATGTAATTACCCACCTTGGTCAGCAGGCGGTGCAGTTCGGCCTTTCCCTGAAGGCGCCGCAGCCCACCCGTGTTGGGACTGGACACATTCACTACCAAGTAGTCAGCCAAGGGACCCAGGACTCGAACCCCCTCTGCGTAGTCGGAGGCAGCGTCCACCGAGGTCTTATTCTTCCCCAGGTTTATTCCCAGCGGCAGCCCATCTGTAAATATCACTGGTCAGGATTTTGTCCCCACTCACCATTTCCCACACAATATTTTGAAGCCATCCTTGACCAGCAGCCCATGAACAGCCTAAGGCCTTCCAGCTCCAAATGTGACCTTGCCCACACCAGCTGACAAACCCTGAGCTACGCATGGTGCCCTGCCTGCCGACCTAAACCCACCCTCCACCTTCGTCTGCACAGCCATGCTGGGCAGCTACTAGGATGTTTCCCTGCTTTGTCGCTTTGCGCCCTTTTTCTTTTTTTAAATTTAATGGGGCATGGAGACATTAGGAGTGCAACTACTAGTGATGAAAAAGGTAGGGCTTGTAACCGCAGTACAGCTGGGAAGAGGCAAGTCAACAGCCTGCCGGGACAGCTGCTGACTCTCAGGGGCTGCTTGTTGCACTTGGGTCAAGTAACTGGGTGTGTGGTTGTGAAGAAAATGCAAAATTAAAGCATACATATAAAATAGACTGGAAAATATTTTCGATTCTCATGTCTAAAATGAAGAGGCATAACGGTTTTATGACTTCTGTCCTGAGAAGGGACTCCCCTTCTAACTAAGGTGACCACACATCCCAGAGCTTCCGGGCCAGCCCTGAACACGCCTGTAGCCTATTGATAATTATTCGTGCCTGTGTCCCTTCCACTCCCAAAAGTGTTGTCTCAACGTGCACAGTAGGTAATATGGTTACCTTACTCTAAAATACAGGGAATTATCACCTGACTTGTATTTTCGACTTTCAGTGTGTTTCCAAAAGGTATTTTTCTATGTGTGAAAGCAAGGGCTTGTCTGTACTTGATTTCTCCTGGGATACCACCTTATCTGCAAAGGATAAACTATATTCACGGTGCCAGCTGTTTTTCCCACCAGTTGGCTGAGAGAAGATCTGAGACATCCAGCTAGTTCACAAACCGTGTCAGGTCAGAGAGGGTCAAAGACCACCACCTAGTCCTGCTATCGCACACTGTAAATGCAGTCCCTGTTTTATCACCGCTTGAATGTAAATGAGATTCGTGTAGCTAATTTCATAGGTGGAGGAGAGGGAACCCAATTAGACAAGTTATATAACAGGGTCTCCAAGCTTCCCAAATCAAGCTAAGATGGTTTGGAAGCTGTAATTTTTTTCCACCGGGCAAACTGGTTTAAAAGGGATCATTTTCATATAGCCAGTGGGTCTTTCATTAGTAGTCATTTGCCCCAAATGACAACATTTGGGGTTTAGACAAAAATAGCTGAATAGCTCTATCCCCAAAGGGCATCACAGCTTTTAACAATTCAAGTTTATTGTCATGATGCAAGTGATTAAGCTGTCTTCAAGGCTTCCAGCTGCTGCTAAACACAATGTGCAGAGCTCTGCTATGGGATTTTGCTTCACTCCAACAAATGTTAGCACCAGAGTGGGGGCTGAGGGGTCAGGCAAAGGAGTACAGAGGAGAAAAGTGGTATAAAGGGCACTGTGGGCAATTAAAAGAAGGAAAGGGAGGCCAGGCAGGAGAGGATCACACACCATGCCAGTGCTGTTGTGACCTGCAAGCCCCCCAGGTGGCAAGGTCTACCATAGAGCAGGGTCTGGGTCTACCAAAGCCAGGGAGTTCCAAGCAAGGCCACTTCCTACTCCCCAAATCAGAGGCTGCTAACTTTCAGTCTTGCTTCTAGAAACGAAGCCAATATCCACAGGTTTTTTTCATCTCACCACCAGGACATCTAACGAGGCTAAACTTCTGGAAGGCATTCCAGAGGCGCCTGCTGAAAGAGGAAGATGGCCATAGCCTCACCAACCCCAGAAGTTTCCTGGGAAGATACGGTGAAGACTCTGCCAGGACCACTACGTGCACCCCAAGGGCCAGCAGGGCAGAGAGCCCCAGGAGCGAACATCAGCACCTCGAAGGCGGCCTTCGAAAATGCATGGTGTTTCCAGACCAGTCATGGAGGATACTTTCCCAGTGCTGGAAATAGTTATCCCTGAGAGGGGAAGAGTGTGAGCTACGTTAGCGTTCTTCATGTTTCCCTGTAGTTACTAACGGGTCTATCATTAGCATGCATCACTTCTATGATGGAGAGAAGGAGAACAGAGCAGGATGTACGAAGAAGGCGCCCAGGCCCTGCTCGTGCGACCACAGAGCAGCCCCTCTGCACTACTTGTTTCCAGGTCGCCCACTGTGACACAGGTTACATAACAAAGCAGGAGCTAAGTGTTATCTTTGTTCAACGGCAAAGTTCAGTTAAAAGTTCAGTTAAAAGCTTGGATTCTGTACTGGAGCCAGGGAAATTCCTGTGGGAGAGGAGCCCTGAGTGCCACACTTTTTTTTTCTTATTGCTCAATCATGTTCACTTCACTGGGAACATTGCTGACTTTCTCCCACAAGTTTCCTTCCAACAGCTGGGGAACCGCCCTCTGATGCAGTGCCCGTTACCTTCTGTGAGCCTGGCCTGCGTCTGCTGTCTGGCCCGTAACCTGTGTTCCACCACTGAGAGTCCATGACTGTTAAATCCGTATCTGGAGCACAGAAGAGCACAAGGGACAAAGAAGAGAGGGACAAAGTTAGGGCCCTCAGGCAGAAAGCAAAGACTAGAGAGGTGGAGATGGCTCCTTGACCACTTCACCACATGCGTGCGTGCTAAGTCACTTCAGTCGCGTTCAATTCTTTGTGACTCTGGACTACAGCCTGCCAGGCTCCTCTGTCCCTGGGATTCTCCAGGCAAGAACACTGGAGTGAGTTGCCATGCCTTCCTCCAGGGATCTTCCCCACCCAGGATCAAGTCCACGTCTTGTCTCTTATGTCTCCTCTATTGGCAGGCAGGTTCTTTACCACTAACGCAGTCTGGGAAGCCCACTTCACCATATATTTGTGATGTAAAAACAAAAGGAAAAATCAGAGTCAGTTCTTAGACTTCTACAGTCTAAACACCCTGGGAAGTTCTAGAGAACTTGCCAGAACACCATCAAGCACAGAGGGAAAAATTACAATTTGCCAACAAGTCACTCAGCCAACTAGCACTGTAAACAGCCCAGACTCAACAACGTAGCTGCCCCCAGACCTGTCTGGATCCAGCCCCTCCTCCTTCCCATCCACTGCTGCCAGGCAGTGGGACCTCACCACTCTGATAACCCATCTTCCCGCCTCCTGCCTCGCCCCACAAATTCGTCTCCTGGAACCCATCCTGCTTTCTCTCACCCAGTCGCCCTCTTTCTGGCCCAAGCCAGATGCTCCTTCACCTGCTGGCGTGCCTGGAGTGCTCTGTACTCGTCTTCTCCTGACTTGGGATGCACACGAAGGCTGCCGTTCCCCACCGGGCTACAGTCGTCTCGAGGACAAGAGACAACGTCTTCTCCATCACCTGCCACTAGACACTCCACAAAGGCTGGGCCTCGTCTCTCACCTCGTCCCAGCCCACCGAGGGGCGCTGCTCTTAATGACCGCCCCCTCCCTCCTCCTCCTCACCAGTGGAACCAGCTCCCCGATACAGGGTGAAAATGCATGTGACGGGGCTTGGTCACTGAGACACACAGTGCTGCCTACCAGGGAGCTTCTGGGAAAAGACCCGCCTCCCCCCATACGCACACTTGCTTTTCCTTTCTGCTCTCTAATGTCCTCAGGTGAGGACAGATGCTTGCTGCTCAGGCTGCAAGAAGCGAAGGCCCACAGAGGTTGGACCAGAGTCCTGACGCTATCCCACTGCTCAACCAACCCTAGACCTGCCTACTACACCCATAATGAGGAGAAAATAACAACAAACACCCATTACTACTTAAACAGTAAGTAAGTTCTGCAGCCAGAAACACCTAATAGATACATGTACTCATTGACTCTGTTCATTCAGCACCCACCCTGGGCCAGGCACGCCTGGAGCCAGGAACACAAGGGCTGGGAGCTCAGGCCCTGCTCTCTCATGCCACTTCTCACACACTGGATCCCACCAGGCCCCGTCATCCTGGTACCCACGGTTATTTGTGGCAGGTGAATCGTAAACATTTTTTACCTGACCATTCTGAAGCTATCGATCCCACCCTACAGGGGAAAGATCAATAACTTAACGTCTAACGCTGGAAACTTTCCCTGAAACAAGCACAATAAAGCAGGATGTGCAGCCAAATAAACCTTCCATACATCAGCCTCCCAGAAGGCCCTTAATGATCCCAAAGGTGCCTCCCAAACCTCCCCACCCCCACCCCCCTCACCCCCGCCAAGGAGGCTCTCAAATACTCTTATCAGAAAGGAGGGACTTCTCCACTTTCTGGGTTTGCTGTAGCGAAAACTTCCCAGGGGTCACCAAGAGAAGGGCTTTACACCATCTAGAAGGATCTCTCTTCCTAAAAGCAGCTGTCTATATTGATCATTACCTTTCCCAGTTACTGAAGGCAGGGGCTGTGCTGCCCGGTGGAAGAACCACTAACCACATCCGGCCATAGAGAGTGAAGCCTAGCCAGTCAAAGTGAGAATGCTATAAGGATGACATGCTGGACTTCAGAGGCGTGGTGCAAGTAAAAGAAGGTACATAGCCAGTCATGTTTATATTGCTTATATATTAAAAGTATATATTAAGCATTAACAATTAAGTAGTATCGTAAATATTACAAATAATGTAGAATATATTATTAAAGTTAATTTTAATTTCACCTGTTTCTTTTTACATTTTTATTGTGGCTACTAGAATACTTTAAATTACACATAGGACTCCATAATATTTCTACTGGACAGAGCTGGGCAAGGGCCCTGGAAGTAACAATGTGGAAAGAGTACACACTCCAAAGTCAAGTGAGCCAACATCCATATCCACGTTCTCCTGCTTGTGACCTTGTGGACTGTAGCTGTTTTGTAGTCCTCCGAGCCCCAGCAAGTATATACATTAGACTGAAACCATAAAACCTGCTTTTATGCTCAACATGATTCCAGAACATTCCAAATGACAGAAAAATGTCCACATTACACGGCCGCTCACCTACCTGTTAATGATAGCTTGGTCTTCCGGGAGGCGGAAGACCCTGGGCCTGGGGTTTCCTTCCTGAGGTTCTGGGGTTACACTGCCTATCTCAACAAAACCAAAGCCCATCTTGTAAAGGCCATCCACCGCTTCCCCATGCTTGTCAAATCCTGCAGCGATTCCCACTGGATTTCGGAATTTATGGCCGAAGACTCTCACTTCCTAGGGAGAAGGAAAGAAAGTCACAGGCAGAAAAAGCCATTCTGGTGTTCCTCAAAGCGTGGTCCCCAGCATGCCTATGTCAGAATCACCTGCCTGTTAAACCTCAGGTCCCAGGGCCCACCCCTGGACTAAGGAATCAATCTTTGTCCAGGGGGGAGTGGAGTGGGGGGCAGAATGGAACTTCGAGGGAATTGATCTTTATCAGAGCTCTCCAGCTGATTCTGATGCCAGCCAGAGTTCGAGAACCATCAGGCTTCATCATCACCGAGACAAACAGCGTTCCCACCATGGGTTGAACAGGAGACAGGTGCTGCCTTTTCTAATCACAGTTAAGGACTGCACCTTCTTATCCACTATCCTTGGTGGGAGAGAGTGGCTCATTGGTTTCAGCCCCTAGTGGGTGCTATTCTGAAACAGGCAGCAAGATCCTTTCATCATCTTAGTAAGTCAGCCTCCGCTGTGTCCTTCCTCCTCAGCCAGGCGACACGAAGGCCCAGCAGAGCCCCCACGACTCCTGTCCTCGGCTGGGCAGCTCTGATTGCTGGGCCCCAGAACCAGGCTGGGAGGACCAGGTTCTTCCCTGGCAGATGTGGGCTGGATTCCTGATTGTTCATCAGAATGAGAATGATTTGTCAGGTCAGGTCCGACTCCTGAGTGATTCAGGATTCTCACCCTGATGGGAGCCAACAAATCTAGTAGCAAGACAGATACGTTAAAAGGTGGGAAAGGCATCAGCCTATCATAAAACCAGCAGTTGCCAACGGGGTTGTCTCTGTCAGCTGATGTTGCAGGAAAGTCTTTGCCGGGACTAGCAAGGGTCCAGGCTGACAGCATCAGGTCCCAGAAGCAGAAAGAAGAAAGGCCTGCTCCAAAAAGGGGGAAGAACAGATGGAGGTGAGTGTGTGCACGTGGTTCCTCAGGGACTAGCAGGCAGGGGGCCACACTGGGGGCCGCGCTCCAGGAGGGCTCTTGACCGCAGGTGCACGACAGGCCCCGCAGGCAGCCCTCAGTCCTCAAAGCCCAGAGATGATGGTCAGATGGGGCTGGCACCAGTCCAGAGCACTGCATACAGGTCTCCCTGGCTTTTCCAAAGTTCTCTTTATGCCACTTGGCTTTGCTATGAAAAAGCTACATTAGTAACCTGTTTTCTCTAACCAAAAGGAATCCAAAGAAAATTTTCACTTTTCTGAAAAATGGTGACACACACATCTTCTCAAAGCTGCAGGATGGGAAGTAAAAGAGAAACTAAGACGCAAAGGGAAAATGTAGGGAAGGCCACTTTGACCAACAATAGTGACTCTACTCCAGAGAGGTCTGGGGGCTTCTTGGTGTTTTCTTCACATTCACATTATCCAAATGTCCCCCATTTGGTATGAGTCTCTTCAGTGGAAACTGTCAGGGCTTACATGAGGATGTAGATTCTAGGCAGACGTGGATTCTTCCACTTTGTTTGCTGCAGAAACCCCAGCACACAGAAGAGTAAGCGGACACAGTGGTGCCCATGATTAGATGCAGGAAGGAATGAGGCTGGGGCAGGAGCGGGATGCTCTCCTCAAAGGGCTTGGCTAGACATCCCTACATCACATTAGATGCTAGTGATGTTGGCATGCTTCCCTTTTCAGCAGAGGGGACTCAGCTACCTGACACCTTGGTGAGGCAGGGATGGTGGCTAAGGGGAAGGAGGCTGAGCCAGACTCCACGGGTGTGGATCCTGGCTCAGCCACTTCCTGGCCTCGTGCCCTTGGGTAAGTCACTTAACTCCTCTGCACCTCGGTGTTCCTGACCTATAGATGGGATGACAGTTTGGGGGCTAACTTGAGATTCTGGTTTTCAAAAGGATCAGCCCAAGCTGAATAAATTAGGAGACTTTGACCTTGACCTTTGTGTCTGTCGCACAAGGGGTTATAGGAGCACCTACCAGCATGTCAGAGTCTTGAAACGCGGTGCGAGGAAGGAGCCCCAGGGAGGTGAAGCGAACAGCCAGCCTGTGGGCTGTCTCGGGGTCCAGCAGCCGCTGCAGAGCCGGCATCAAGAGTTCAGCATAGAAGTGCTCATCCCCTGTGGCCGTCAAGTAGGAAGCAAAGAGAAGTCCTCCACCCCCCAGGATCACCATGGCATCCTGGGCTCGCTTCTAGAAAAAAGAGCCAGTGGGATCCCCTCAAGGCCAGGCTGAGGCACCATCTCTAAACCCTTCACACACTTTACAGGCTCACAGGGAACATAATGGCCTTTACATTCAGCCACATTCCTAGCCTTCTGCTAATGCTGGTCTCCTTCGTTCCTGCTCACATGTTGGCCTCTACCGGCAGAGGCTGTATCTGCATTTCTGCAGACACTCACTCCTCTGCCCCAAAGGACTCCAGGCCAGGGGTTTCAAGAGGGGGAGTACCCCTGGGGCATGCAGTGAAAATTGGAGGAGACTGCTAATAGATTCAGTGAGCGTGCATCAGCAAAGTCAGAAGCGCCGCTACGACTTTTGAAAATCCTACTGACAGGCACTAGGTACGGATGTCTGGTCATACTACCTGAGCCTAGAACCACAGACTATTTCCCCACATAAACACGATCCTGTGTGGTTTTCATCTGCACTGACTTTCCAGGAATGCAATTACCTTGTTGATTGAGGGCTGACCATACTGTTTAGCACAGAACATGAATAAGAATCACTCATCATCTCAGAAGACATTCCTGTGGCACTAGAATTTCTAAGTAGAGGCTTACACACCTGACTCACTACCTAGATGACTCATGCCCTAATATTTATGGGTCAAAATACATATTATTATAAATTCGTTTCTCCTTTATATTCCAATTAGGACATTATGTTGACCTTTTAAATTATATATATAAAGATTGCATTATACATAAATTCCACTTCAGGATGCAAGAGGGTTGCAAAAATTTTTTTCTCAGGTTTTTTTTTTTTTATTTTATTGAAGTATAGTTGATTTATAATGTCTTAACTTTTGCTGTATAGCAAAGTGATTCGGTTATACATACATATACTTTTCCATATTTTTCCATTATGGAAAATGGGTCATGGGATCCATTATCACTGGATATTGAATACAGCTCCCTGCGCTACACAGCAGGACCTTGCTGTTTAGCCATCCTGTATGTAATAGCTTCATCTGTCAAGACCCAATCCCCAACCCTTCCCTCTTCCGCCTCTCCTACCCCTTGGCAACTACAGCTCTGTTCTTACATCCAGCATCAGGCCTTCTTGCACCAAGCCCAAACATGCTCATGATACTTTACTTATCACTGCCAGGTGCTGGGTCACTCACTCATTCACCCCATAGTGGCTGTGCACTCAACGAGGGATTCCAGGCTCAAGTCCCTGCCTCCATAAGGAGTACAACCTCAGGAGGAGAGAGAAATCAATGGTCATGCAAACGTACAACAGTGCTCTGAAGAGAAAAGTGATGGGAGAGCCTAACCTAATCTCAGAGGTAGAGAAAGGCTTCCTCGAGGACGTGTCTTAAAGCTGATATTCAAAGAATAAATAGAAGTTAGCTAGGCGCCAGGGCGGGGGCTGGGGCAGGGACGAGGGTAAAGGCCCTCCACACTCTAGGCAGCAAAGGAGAATGAGATGCACCCAAGTAATGGGGGAAGGGGAAAGGTCTGTCTGGAATCAAGGAGTGAGGAAAAGTGTGGCTTAAAAATAAGCTGGGGAGGCAGGCAGGGGTCCTGGCCAGAATAAAGTTTTGAGTTTGGTTCCCTAAACAAGGAGGTGACCTGCTCAGCTTTGCCTTTAAGGGTCACTCCTAGCCATCACCATAGATCTAGTATCGTCTACACTTCTAGCCTCCTCCAGGAGATTGTAGGAACGCCCCTTGCGTGGATCCACAGATACGTGAGTGCCCTTACAAAAACCCTGCCCTAGAAGTTTATCTGAAAAGGCTGGCACTATGTGTCACTGTCATTTCATTCCAGGTTGGACCCTGCACACAGTGATAGGCGGTCCTGTGTTCACTAAGCGTCCCTGTGCTTAGTCCAATCAAAGCCCACGTGCTTTTACATAGATCTACTGTTTACACGTACCATTTACACAATGGCCAAGTACGTGTGTAAATGCACGCGCATGACCATCAGCAGGCGTCTGCAAAGCTACACACTCTAAGAGGCCCACACTCTCGGAGCCGCCTCCCGTCCACACCTCGCCCAAGCTAGCCTTTCATCCTCCCCTCGCCTGGCTTCCCGCCTGTGATTTTCCACGCTGCCACATTAGCAGCTCCAGCTGTACTCACCTTGAGCTGCCTCCAAGCCATGCTCCTGCCGCCACTGGGCCCGCCTCTGACTCGTTTCCATTGGAGGAGGTGGAGATGTCCTCTAATCCCCGCCCCTCCGGGCGCCTCCCCTGCCCGCGGAGGGGAAGGCCCCGCTCCGCCCGGAGAGTCTCATTGAACGTTCATGCGCCGGCGCATTCGCGGTGTAGACGCCTCTTCCGCCCGCCTGCGTCCCCGAGTCTTTGCTGCGGGGCAGCGCGCTCTGGCTGGGAGGACTTGCACGGCCTTGCAGCATCCTGAGTCCGTAGAGACGACTCCCTGTATGTTGAGTCTTAGATTCTAAGCAACTCTGACCAAGTTTTTGATCGTTCAAGTTAAACATTTTATTGATAAGAGTGTGTGTGCTTTAGATAAAGCGTGGGTTGAAAATGTATATAGGGCACTAAAAGGTTTGAAATGAATTACAGCACCGCATAAGATACCTGAGTTGACTTTCAAAGAAAATTCCATGAACATCAGGTTTCACCCTAAAAATGCCTAAAACGTGCGTGTGTATGAATGTATATATGTTTATAAGGATGCTGGGAAAGTAAGACTTTGAGTTTGTGGGCAGTTTCTGTGCCCACGTTTATTTGTACTTATGATCTCATTTTGGTGCCAAGAAAGAGAACTAGCTAACGTATATAAATGATGGATGTGCTACAGGTGAAGATCAAATAACATGCTGTATGAACAAAGGTTTTCATTAAGTTAAAGAAAAGTGGTATTTGAAAACTAAAAGTGTCCTGCACCCAAAGAATTCTTTCCCAGCTCAGACTTGGACTCCTCTGCCCAGAAACCTTCCCCCACAATTGCAAACTGTATTTTCTTGGCATTTGAAACATTTCAGTTTTCTAGCTTCAGTTCCCACTACTGTCCCCCTGCCCCCTCCCACTCCCCACCACAGAATTATTTCTTTGTATAAATGCCTTCCCCTGTCTCATTCGAATGCATTTACTCTCATGAATGCCTCTGCCGAGATGCGTTTCATCTTCCTAGATATGGCCATCCTTCTATGTTCAAGTGCCGGAAATATAGGTTCCTCATCTGAACCCTCATAGATATACACCATACCTCTCTAGTGGAACTTTCTGCATTTTTTTTACATAGTTTATTTTTATTGGGGGTTGTGCTCAGTCTTTGTTGCTGTAGGTGGCTTTCTCTAGTTACTGGTGAGCCGTGGCTAGTCGTGGTTCTGGCACAGGCTCTGGGCGCCTGGGCTTCAGCAGTTGCGACACAGGTTTTAGTTGTCCGGGGCTTGTGGAATCTTCCTGGACCAGGGATGGAACCATCTCCCCTGCATTGGCAAGCAGATTCTTATCCACTGTGCCACCAGGGAAGCCTGGAACTTCTGTATTAACTACACTTATTTTGTCTTTTTTCCCTCTAACTTAAAACATAAACTGATTCAGTTACAGTAGAGGCCGTACCTTGTTTTGTTATACCAATTACTTGACTATTGCAGTGTTTTTCAAAGTGAGGGGTATGTTCTTGGGGTCTACACTTCAGAGAATTTTGTATTTTGGTGTCCGCTTCCTCAGTGATTTTTAAAGTACTGCAGGCATCACGTGGACCATTTGGAAAACGTACCGAAACCTGCCAGGCAGTTTCTGTGCCCACATTTATTTGTATTTGTGATCTCATTCTGGTGCCAAGAAAGGGAACTGGCTAACGTATATAAGTGGTGTGCCACAGGGGACATGCTCTGTGAACAAAGGGTTTTCATCAAGTTAATTAAAGAGAAGTGGTGAGAGGATTGGTTCTTCCCTACAGCGGGAGTCAGTGTGCATGACAAAGTCAAAAGAACCTGTGCGGCTCTAGGCCGGAACCATGTTTATCTGATAAGCGGCTATTTAGTTTGGCAAAATTTGAATTTAAGTGGTTTTCAGTTTTGTTTATATTTAATTTGTATTCATGCTTTCATCAAATATTTATTCTCTGGCTTTTACGATTATGTAAGAGCTTTAGGACAGAGTTTATGCCTAGATTTGTGTATAAATGTATTTAAGAAGTAATACAATAATTTAAATCAGTTCTAGGGGGTCTGCAAGAATGGTTTTCTTTTTTAAAAAAATACGAAACTAAACTTTTAGCAACACTGGCTTAGATATTCATCACCCTCTATGCTCTTACAGGTTTGATTTAGCAAATAAAGGGCTATTACGATATTGCAAAGCTAAAGACATAGCCAGTTGTGTAGACACAGGTGGTGCTGCCCCAGCTATGAGGGCCTGTTGCTTTATTGATCCCTAGCATTTGCTTTCAGCCTGTAGGAACGCCACCTGGATCCTTAAAACAAAACCTCTTGTCTCCTTGACAAATGACTCCCTATTTCCAAAAGAATAATAGTAATAAATAAGATGAGCCCACCAAGAATATATTTAAAAGAGCAGTCAGCTGCTGAGCCCCAACACTTTTCATGCTCACAGTTCGCAGTGAGAATGTTCTTCAAAGGAAGAACCTGGCTTTGGTTATACATCACAACAGGTTTTGTTCTAGGGAGTGAACTCCACGGCCCAGAGCAACGCGGAGGGAATAATTGTTTTCAGCTGAACAGCTTTCGGTGCAGCTTTGAGGGAGCAGAACGTTACTGTCATGCTCAGGGAGGACACCTTGCTTTCACCTGGAACCAGGAGGTTCAAGATCTCCTCTGGGACTTTCTGGAAAAAGAAAAGTGGTGGGTCGGGGGAAATTTAACGTTGCCGAAAAAACACCAAGAAAAAAACCATCCAGGTGAGGCTCTGAGGTTTAGTGTTCACATACTTTTCCTCTGAGATGAGAGAAGGAAAGAAATGTGACTTCTTCTCCTTTTGTATGCAGAGAAATCAGTCACTTTGTTACCATTGTTCTGAAATGTCTCTACTTTTGTGCTCCAGCCTTTCATTTGTCTGTGTCACAAAATGATGAGATTTTTTTTGTCTCAGACCCTATCAAAAGTTAATTTACCTGCTATTTGACTAAAAGTATTGTACAAGATTCTGAAATGGTTACTTTTTTCCTCCTAAATATCTATCATTCTCAGCCCCATGCTTCCTGACACAGAAGCTTAGAGAGAAATTATTTGCCAGTTGCCTTTCTTACACAGATATTTTCAAACTTAGGCACAATAATCTTAGGGTCTTAGAGAAAAGCTCAAGGCATTATTACATCATTGGGTCTTTCCTGGTGGCTGAGATGGTAAGGAATCTGCCTGCAATGCAGGAGACCAGGTTCAATACCTGGGTCAGAAAGATCCCCTGGAGAAAGGAATGGCAACCCACTCCAGTATTCTTGCCTGGAGAATCCCATGGACAGATGAGCCTGGTGGGCTACAGTCCTTGGGGTCGCAAGGAGTCGGACACCTTCGTTGATGTCTAGATAAGTTAATACGAAGCCTTGTGATAACACATCATATGAAAAAATAAACAGTCTATAATTTGTGTGTGTCAGGGGGTAGTCCTAAATTTCCAGCTACTGGAAGCTAGCAAAATTTGGTGTTCATACTTTTTTTTTTTTTTTTAACTGTTCAACTTTTGAGTATGAGGCTCATCTGGGTCTGGTCTCCCTGCAGCAGATGTCACAGCCTGCCCAGCCACCAAGCCCGCCAGATGCGTCTACCTGACCAGAAGTCACAATCAGACCTCATCCAAAGAGGGCTCTTGCTCAGCGAAGCATTACTTCATTTGCCAAGCTGGTAAGTGATGAAGTTACATGCTGCCAAAGACCTAATTCTTAGAAACTGACTCTTAATAAGGAGAGCATGTGAGAGTATTAGATAGAGTCTGTGAGCTTGGACCGTAACGACTTCCTCCTGCAGCCCCTCTGGTCGTTGAGCAGGGTTGTGTGTTGATGGTCCCTTCATTTCTTGACCTGGATAGAGTGTGCACCCCCCAGTCCTTTCAGCACCTGGCCTTTACTGGGAAGAACAAGAAGCAAAAGAGGAGCATAGAAAGAATATGGTGGATTATAGGGGAGCTTGTTATCAATTCAAGGTTTGCTTCTTCAGAGGTAGGAGGTGAGAATTAAGGGGTAGTTGGGTTTAGTTTGGTTTGGTTTTCACATTAAGCAATGTTCTTCCTGGTAATAGTTACATAAAGCACTTATATTGTAGCTCGGTGAATTCTCAGAGGCCTTATGATGTCTCAGACTGTCTAGGTAAAAGTTCTGTTCTACTTTTTTTAAAAATCACAAATACATTCTTATTAAAATGTACAGCAGCTATGGATGCTTCATAAAACAGAAGACATTGCAATATTTTTCTATTACAAGGGAAAAAAAAGATCACCTTTCTCAAATACTGGCTATTGAAAGGACCCAGTATTTCAAGTTTACATACTTCAAGCAGCACACCTCTCCTCCTTCACCCTGTCAAGCTCTTTGTGATATTCTTGTCTCTTTGCCGTGATGGCATGCTGCTGTCACCGAGGCCAAGGTTGTGAGCCTAGTCTCTGCAGAAGTCAGGTGCTCACATGTTGCATTCTCACAAACTGCATCTCTAGTACTGGCAGTCATCTTACAATTGTGAACTGATTTTATCATCACAAGAGTTTATTTCACCCAACCCATCTCCAGGATTGGAAAGGCAGCCCCCTAATAGAGTCTAAACGATGGTGATTATTCATCCACTTGTCGCTCTCCCAAGAGAGCTTTCAGACATTCTCAGCTACTCTTGGTTTTGGAGTGAAAATGCGTTTCCTAATATTATTTTTCTTGTACTTGCAAGAGACTTCTGCTATAGAACATAGAATGTTTCTGCAGAAGGAAATCTTGGACAAAAAGAATTCCATTTATCCAAGCCAGTTCTGCAAATTCTGGGTCTGTGTGCCAATAACTAGAGGAAGTATGTCACCACAGTGGAAAGACTGCACTCGAGAGCCGGGCTTCCTGGGTTCACATCTTGTTTCTCCCACCCTGGACAACCGACTCATCCTCCATGGAGCCCAGTTTCCTTCCAAGGATTGTTATGAGGATGAAGATAATACAAATTACATAGAATATTAGAACAATGCCTGGTATTGGCTGCCAGATTAATAGAGACACACAGACATTATGTGAGGCCCGAGAAAGTAAGTACTTTCACCTTTAGAGCCAACCAGTTTATGAAAAGTGAGAGAACTGAAGAACATGTGAAATGGTGCCATGGGAATGTGATCATCAAAATTCAGAATTAGGAGGCTACAGGATAAACAACTCAGGTTTTACAACAAAGACATGACAAGATTGAGGCAGAGAATGAGGAGGAAGTGGGAGAGGGCCACTTAGGAGAGTGGAAGTGAGAATAGACCAGGGAAATACTGTGATTACCAGGCAGTACCCTCAAAGGCAGACCCCTCATGGTTCACGATCTTGAATTTAAGCTGAGATGCAGTCAACAAGGTTACGTGATTTCTCTAGTTGTGGTCAGTAGCATGATAAGAAATAGCAAATATACAAAAGGGGGCATGTTCAAGAATGCTGTTGCCCACCTTCTGAACTTCTGTCTCTAACAGTAAGAATTATTGAATACAAGGGAAAATCCTATGCTTAGAATGCAGCTTCTTAAGAATGAACTTAATTCTCTGTTCACACTGTTGATCAAGTTGGTGCATTTTGAACTGTTGAATAGTATAAGGGGATGTGACTGTTGTTCTTCAGTTGCTGCTGCTGCTAAGTCACTTCAGTCATGTCCGACTCTGTGCGACCCCATAGATGGCAGCCCACCAGGCCCTGCCGTCCCTGGGATTCTCCAGGCAAGAACACTGCAGTGGGTTGCCATTTCCTTCTCCAATGCATGAAAGTGAAAAGTGAAAGTGAAGTCGCTCAGTCGTGTCTGACTCTGTGCAACCCCAGTTGCTAAGTCATGTCCAACTCCTTGTGACCCCTTGAACTGCAGTATGCCAGGCTCCTTTGTCCTTTACCATCTCCCTGAGTTTGCTCAAATTCACGTCCATTGAGATGTACCGTGTTCCAGAGCAAAAGACTTACTACAGAATTTCTACCTTGTTGTTCTTTGGAAAAACAGCAGGATAGTTATCTTTAATTTGTCTTTTCTTGATGGTCACGTACTTGCATGTAGTGATTATTTTATAGACTTCCAGCTAGAGTTTTATCCAAAACGTTAACTTCTGTATTGGCCTCCAAATAGATGCCTTTTCAGACCAAGATGCCAATTATGAAAGAACTGGAAACAATTCTCATTCACATGGGAAGCTCAAGAGGACAAAAAAAGAAGTCATAAGACCGAGAAGCAAAGTGACCTCAGGTAATGTAACATCAGTTGCTGCCTTAATGGATGCACAAGACTGAATTAATGCTGAAATGTGTTGTCATAGCAAGGTACTCAGTTCAGTTCAGTTCAGTCGCTCAGTCGTGTCTGACTCTTTGCGACCCCGTGAATCGCAGCACACCAGGCCTCCCTGTCCATCACCATCTTCCAGAGTTCACTCAGACTCAGGTCCATCGAGTCCGTGATGCCATCCAGGCATCTCATCCTCTGTCGTCCCTTTCTCCGCCTGCCCCTAACCCCTCCCAGCATCAGAGTCTTTTCCAATGAGTCAGCTCTTCACATGAGGTGGCCAAAGTACTGGAGCTTCAGCTTTAGCATCATTCCTTCCGAAGAAATCCCAGGGTTGATCTCCTTCAGGATGGACTGGCTGGATCTCCTTGCAGTCCAAGGCACTCTCAAGAGTCTTCTCCAACACCACAGTTCAAAAGCATCAATTCTTCGGCGCTCAGCCTTCTTCACAGTCCAACTCTCACATCCATACATGACTACTGGAAAAATCATAGCCTTGACTAGACGGACCTTAGTCGGCAAAGTAATGTCTCTGCTTTTGAATATGCTATCTAGGTTGGTCATAACTTTTCTTCCAAGGAGTAAGCGTCTTTTAATTTCATGGCTGCAGTCACCATCAGCAGTGATTTTGGAGCCCCAAAAAATAAATCCTGACACTGTTTCTACTGATTCCCCATCTATTTCCCATGAAGTGATGGGACCAGATGCCATGATCTTCGTTTTCTGAATGTTTCACTTTCATCAAGAGGCTTTTTAGTTCCTCTTCACTTTCTGCCATAAGGGTGGTGTCATCTCCCTGTTGGAGGTTATTGATATTTCTCCCAGCAATCTTCATTCCGGCTTGTGTTTCTTCCAGTCCAGCGTTTCTCATGATGTACTCTGCATATAAGTTAAATAAGCAGGGTGACAATATACAGCCTTGACGTACTCCTTTTCCTATTTGGAACCAGTCTGTTGTTCCATGTCCAGTTCTAATTGTTGCTTTCTGACCTGCATACAGATTTCTCAAGAGGCAGGTCAGGTGGTCTGGTATTCCCATCTCTTTCAGAATTTTCCACAGTTTATTGTGATCCACACAGTCAAAGGCTTTGGCATATTCAATAAAGCAGAAATAGATGTTTTTCTGGAACTCTCTTGCTTTTTCCATGATCCAGTGGATGTTGGCAATTTGACCTCTGGTTCCTCTGCCTTTTCTAAAACCAGCTTGAACATCAGGGAGTTCACAGTTCACGTATTGCTGAAGCCTGGCTTGGAGAATTTTGAGCATTACTTTACTAGCATGTGAGATGAGTGCAATTGTGCGGTAGTTTGAGCATTCTTTGGCATTGCCTTTCTTTGGAATTGGAATGAAAACTGACCTTTTCCAGTCCTGTGGCCACTGCTGAGTTTTCCAAATTTGCTGGCATATTGAGTGCAGCACTTTCACAGCATCTTTCAGGATCTGAAACAGCTCAACTGGAATTCCATCACCTCCACTAGCTTTGTTCGTAGTGATGCTTTCTAAGACCCACTTGACTTCACATTCCAGGATGTCTGGCTCTAGATGAGTGATCACATCATCATGATTATCTGGGTCGTGAAGATCTTTTTTGTACAGTTCTTCTGTGTATTCTTGCCACCTCTTCTTAATATCTTCTGCTTCTGTTAGGTCCAGACCATTTCTGTCCTTTATCGAGCCCATCTTTGCATGAAATGTTCCCTTGGTATCTCTAATTTCCTTGAAGAAATCTCTAGTCTTTCCCATTCTGTTGTTTTCCTCTATTTCTTTGCATTGATCGCTGAAGAAGGCTTTCTTATCTCTTCTTGCTATTCTTTGGAACTCTGCATTCAGATGCTTATATCTTTCCTTTTCTCCTTTGCTTTTCGCCTCTCTTCTTTTCACAACTATTTGTAAGGCCTCCCCAGACAGCCATTTTGCTTTTTTGCATTTCTTTTCCATGGGGATGGTCTTGATCCCTGTCTCCTGTACAATGTCATGAACCTCATTCCATAGTTCATCAGGCACTCTATCTATCAGATCTAGGCCCTTAAATCTATTTCTCACTTCCACTGTATAATCATAAGGGATTTGATTTAGGTCATACCGGAATGCTCTAGCGGTTTCACCTACTTTCTTCAATCTGAGTCTGAATTTGGTAATAAGGAGTTCATGATCTGAGCCACAGTCAGCTCCTGGTCTTGTTTTGTTGACTGTATAGAGCTTCTCCATCTTTGGCTGCAAAGAATATAATCAATCTGATTTCAGTGTTGACCATCTGGTGATGTCCATGTGTAGAGTCTTCTCTTGTGTTGTTGGAAGAGAGTGTTTGCTATGACCAGTGCATTTTCTTGGCAAAACTCTATTAGTCTTTGCCCTGCTTCATTCCGCATTCCAAGGCCAAATTTGCCTGTTACTCCAGGTGTTTCTCGGAGAAGGCAATGGCACCCCACTCCAGTGCTCTTGACTGGAAAATCCCAGGCAAGAGTAGGCTGGTAGGCTGCAGTCCATGGGGTCGCTAAGAGTCGGACACGACTGAGCGACTTCACTTTCACTTTTCACCTTCATGCATTGGAGAAGGAAATGGCAGCCCACTCCAGTGTTCTTGCCTGGAGAATCCCAGGGACAGGGAAGCCTGGTGGGCTACCATCTATGGGCTCGCACAACGTCAGACACGACTGAAGCGACTTAGCAGCAGCCAGGTGTTTCTTGACTTCCTACTTTTGCATTCTAGTCCCCTGTAATGAAAAGGACAGCTTTTTTGGGTGTTAGTTCTAAAAGGTCTTGTAGGTCTTCATAAAACCGTTCAACTTCAGTTTCTTCAGTGTTACTGGTTGAGGCATAGACTTGGATAACTATGATATTGAATGGTTTGCCTTGGAGACGAACAGAGATCATTCTGTCGTTTTTGAGATTGCATCCAAGTACTGCATTTCGGACTCTTTTGTTGACCATGATGGCTACTCCATTTCTTCTGAGGGATTCCTGCTTACAATAGTAGATATGATGGTCATCTGAGTTAAATTCACCCATTCCAGTCCATTTTAGTTCGCGGATTCCTAGAATGTCGACGTTCACCCTTGCCATCTCCTGTTTGACCACTTCCAGTTTGCCTTGATTCATGGACCTGACATTCCAGGTTCCTATGCAATATTGCTCTTTACAGCATCGGATCTTGCTTCTATCACCAGTCACATCCACAACTGGGCATTGTTTTTGCTTTGGTGCCATCCCTTCATTCTTTCTGGAGTTATTTCTCCACTGACCTCCAGTAGCATATTGGGTACCTAATGACCTGAGGAGTTCCTCTTTTGGTATCCTATCATTTTGCCTTTTCATACTGTTCATGGGGTTCTCAAGGCAAGAATACTGAAGTGGCTTGCCATTCCCTTCTCCAGTGGACCACATTCTGTCAGATCTCTCCACCATGACCTGCCGGTCTTGGTTTGCCCCGCAGGCATGGCTTGGTTTCATTGAGTTAGACAAGGCTGTGGTCTTAGTGTGATTAGATTGACTAGTTTTCTGTGAGTATGGTTTCAGTGTGTCTGCCCTCTGATGCCCTTTTGGAACACCTACCCTTTTACTTGGGTTTCTCTTACCTTGGGCGTGGGGTATCTCCTTACCGCCGCCGTGCCTGACCTTCAATGTGGGATAGCTCCTCTAGGCCCTCCTGCGCCTGCGCAGCCACCGCTCCTCGGGTTGCTCCTCCTGGCCACTGGCCCAGCCTCGGGGTGGCTCCTCAGGGTCACCGCCCCTGGCCCCGGCCTCAGGGTGGCTCCTCAGGGTCACCGCCCCTGGCCTCGGGCGCGCAGTAAATATCCTTTACATTCTATTTTGTTTGATCTTAGTATTGCAGACTTTGCTTTCATTTTATATAGGTCTGTTTTCTTGGTATTTTTTTTGGCCATCCATCCTCTTTTCACATATGCCCAAATAAAAGGCAAGTTGTTTTTTTTTCCCCTGACAATGTTTTCCATCAAAAAAGTCTTCCTAAAATCCTTGTAAAGTCTGTCAAATCATAGTATGCTCAATTTTTTATTTTTGAAAAATAATATTTCTTTCAGTGACCTCAGTCAGTATCAGTGTGGGCTGATGATAGAGATCGCCTGACAGAACGGGTAAAAAGAGAAATTTAAAGTGGACCAAGTAATATTCTTAAGAGTAGGAGCTCACAGCTTCAAGGGTTAGGTGTCCTTGTCAACTAGCCCCTTAAGTTTCCTTTTAAAAAGCAATTTAGAAAGTGTTCTTTAAAAAACAAGAAAGAGTATTCTTGTAGAGACATTTTCTCATCTAGGGAGAATATATTTCTAAAGAACAAATGTAAAAATCAACTTTTCTGAATGCTTTGTAAATGGGTGCTTGTGAGTTAAGGGAAAATATAATGATATAATTCAGTTCAGTTCAGTGTCTCAGTCGTGTCCGACTCTTTGCAACCCCATGAATCGCAGCATGCCAGGCCTCCCTGTCCATCAAGTAAAGATGAGATATTTTGGAAAACTTAATTCTGAAATTTCTTCTGGTTATAATTAAAGCAGTGATGTTGAAGATGCATTTGAGAAGTTTGGATAAAGCTATGTCTTGAAATTTGAGTTTCAGATGGAGCAAAGCCTCTAAATTTATATACTACTTTGTATAAAGTGATTTTAACTATTCCTTTGTAAAACTAAATTATTAATTAAGTGTACATTTGATATCTCACATATACCCTTCAAGTTTATATCATCAAATTTGCTCAAAAATAACTTTTTAAAAAATGTCCTCATTGAGAAAAGAGATTGTCTTGTGTTTTTTCGATGTGTGGGCCTTTAAAAAATTTTGTGTCATTTTACTAAGTTTCGGGTAAATGCATCTAATTGCTCTGAGAATATTCGTATAGTGGGTTATCATCTTTCTTTCCCATTGTTTTTGGCTGCCCTGGGGCTTTGTTGCTGCACAGGCTCTTCTCTGGCTGCAGAGAGCGGGGGCTGCTCCTAGTGGCGGTGCGTAGGCTTCTCGCTGCGGTGGTTTCCCTTGTCATGGAGCACAGGCTCTAGGCTGCACAGCCTCTGTGGCACGTGGGCTCAGGAGTTGTGGTGTAGGGCCTTAGCTGCCTCGTACCCGGGTCCTCCAGCCCAAACCAGGGATCGAACTGGTGTCTCCTGCATTGGCAGGTGGATTCTTTCCCACTGAGCCGCCAAGGAAGCCCTGGCTTTCTTTAAGTAACAGGTGTCATTCTTGCCTTGCTCTGTACTTTCTTGTTCTAATGCTTCCTTGTTACTTTTGCCTTTATTGAAATCTTGTTTTTCAATAGTTTTTAATTCCTTATCTTCAAGAAGTTGTGTCTACATTCCTATGCCTATGCTTTTCTAATTGTCAGACTCAGGAATGACACAGTCTCTTTGAACTCTCATCTGCTTAAAGGAACAGAGTACAGGTTAATTTCCACCCCCCCCACCCTCATTCCCTAGATCTTGTTAGTATAACTGTGGGTTTTATTCAAGTTATAGTTATATTAAATAATTATACAGTGTCAACTTTAAAAGGAGAACAACATGAAAGTTGTGAGTTTAGTTTTTCTTTGGGGCAAAATGAGGACTATAGCCCAGGAGACAGCATCTCAGTTAGTTTTAAGAAACTGTGTCAAAGAGGTAGGGGGCAAGGTCAGTATATGTGATTTTGGTGAAGGGGAAGAACATGCAATCAAGCACTTTTTTTCTTTTTTTTTGCAGAAGGTTTCTGCTAGCAACAAGAGTAGTCATCACCAGGAAGGATTTTTTTTTAATATGAGGAGTGTTTTTTTTAATATGAGGAGATATCAGAATTGGGCTCATAAAATCAGTTTTCAAAAATATCTAATTGTCTGAAGACCTGCCAGTTTTTCCCAGAGCACAGAGCGCCTCATTTCTGCTCTGCATCCTGAACTCCTTTCACTGGGTGTTGAAAATCAACAGCTGCAGCTGCAGATGATTTAATCCTTATAGATGGCAGTTTGCCAGTTTGTAATTGACAAGAACTTCTCTTAAGAATAGTTTTTTCTTGCTTTTATCACAGCCAGGTATCCAACAATCCTTTAGAACTTATTTCTGTTTTAACTGGTTTTGTATTTGTCACCAACCACTTGGTACCATGACTTCACACTTCTAGTTATTAATTTCATCTCGCCTCTATTCCAGTTATTTTTTCACAGAAGAGCTATTGGTGGAGGTATCTTGGAAACTTGTGAATAATCGAAAGGAGTCTTTCTTGTGCCTTCCCAGCGTTGCTGTTCAGTTGCTTGGTTGTGTCCAGTTGTTTGTGACCCCATGGACTGCAGCTTGCCAGGAGGCTTCCCTGTCCTTCACCATCTCCTGGAGCTTACTTAAATTCATGTCCATCGAGTTGGTGATGCCATCCAACCATCTTGTCCTGTGCCGTCCCCTTCTCCTCCTGCCTTCAGTCTCTTCCAGTGTCAGGGACTTTCCTAATGAGTCAGTTCTTCACATCAGGTGGCCAAAGTATTGGAGCTTCAGTTTCAGCATCAGTCCTTCCAGTGAATCTTCAGGACTGAATTTCCTTTAGGATTGACTGGTTGGATCTCCTTGCAGTCCAAGGGACTCTCAAGAGTCTTTTCCAGAACCACAGTCCAAAAGCATCAATTCTTTGACACTCAGCCTTCTTTATGGTCCAACTGTCACATCCATACATGACTACTGGAGCTTTGACTACAAGGACCTTTGTCAACAGAGTAATGTCTCTGCTTTTTAATATGTTTCCTAGGTTTGTCATAGCTTTTCTTCCAACGAGCAAGCGTCTTTTAATTTCATGGCTGCAGTCACCATCTGCAGTGATTTTGGAGCCCAAAAAAATAAAGTCTCTCACTGTTTCCATTGTTTCCCCATCTGTTTGCCATGATGTGATGGGACCAGATGCCATGATCTTAGGTTTTTGAATGTTGAGTTTTAAGCCAGATTTTTCACTCTCTCCTTTCACCTTCATCAAGAGGCTCTTTAGTTCCTCTTTGCTTTCTGCCATAAGGGTGGTGTCATCTGCATATCTGAGATTATTGATCTTTCTCCCAGCAGTCTTGATTCCAGCTTGTGCTTCATCCAGCCTAGCATTTCTCATGATGTACTCTGCCTATAAGTTAAATTAGCAGGGTGACAATATACAGCCTTGGTGTACTCCTTTCCCAATTTTGAACCAGTCCATTATTTCATGTCTGGTTCTAACTGTTGCTTCTTGACCTGCATACAGATTTCTCAGGAGGCAGGTAAGGTGACATGATATTCCCATCTCTTTAAATTTTCCACACTTTATTGTGATCCACATAGTCAAAGGCTTTAGCATAGTCAATAAAGCAGAAGTAGATGTTTTTCTGGAATTCTGTTGCTTTTTCTATAATCCAGCAGATGTTGACAATTTGATCTCTGGTTCCTTTGCCTTTTCTAAATTCAGCTTGAACATCTGGGAGTTCTCGGTTCACGAACTGTTGAAGCATGGCTTGGAGAATTTTGAGCATTACTTTGCTAGCATGTGAGATAAGTGCAATTGTGTGTTAGTTTGAACATTCTTTGGGATTGCCTTTCTTTGGGATTGGAATGAAAACTGACCTTTTCCGGTCCTGTGGCCACTGCTGAGTTTTCCAAATTTGCTGGCATATTGAGTGCAGCACTTTCACAGCATCATGTTTTAGGATTTGAAATAGCTCAACTGGAATCCCATCACCTCCACTAGCTTTTTTTTGTAGTGATGGTTTCTAAGGCACACTTGACTTCGCACTCCAGGATGTCTGGCTCTAGGTGAGTGATCACAGCATCGTGATTATCTGGGTCATGAAGATCTTTTCTGTATAGTTCTTCTGTGTATTCTTGCCACCTCTTCTTAATATCTTCTGCTTCTGTTAGGTCCAGACCATTTCTGTCCTTTATTGTGCCCATCTTTGCATGAAATGTTCCCTTGATATCTCTAATTTTCTTGAAGAGATCTCTAGTCTTTCCCATTCTATTGTTTCCCTCTATTTCTTTGCATTGTTCACTTAGGAAGCATTTCTTATCTCCCCTTGCTGTTCTTTGGAACTCTGCATTCAGATGGGTATATCTTTCCCAATGTTAAAGGAAGATTTTCCCCAGACAATTTACTGATCTAACAGGCTTATTATTCAGTGACTCATGACAACATTCACTCTAGCAGATAGGAGCTCTGAAGAGCTTTACAAGGGGAGAGATTTTTATAGATAGAAATGAGCAGGAGCAAGGGCATTATACTGGGCATTTGCTGGTTGGTTAAAACAGGGTTGCTTCCCTTATGTGGAGCAAGGGGAGGTCTTGGAGCTCTGTTATATAAGTTGTGCTGGGCAGGTGGGTGCTGACTAGTTGAGCATGGCCTTCCTTCCCTGGAAGAGCCATTTGCTAATGTGGGGTTTAGCGTGAGTGACTCCGTCTTGGGCCTGATCTCGTTACTTTAACATCAATGAGCCATATGTTAGCAGAGTGTACAGTTAAAACATAGGATCAATTGCTATAACAGAGGCCAAAATGGTAGCTTAAGTAAAACAGATGTTCATTTCTTTTTTATTTAACAGTCTGAGGAAGAACTTTATGGCTGAAAGGATAGATCCTTGGTTGACAGGACCCAAGTGCTTCCTTGTTCTGCCATCAACTTGTAGTATCTATCTCATGTCTATAAAAGCTGTTTCTTCTTCCAGAATTCTATGTTCACATTCTAGCAAATGGGAAGGAGAGATGAGAAAGTTGAGGGATGGGAGACAGGAGGCTGATCTTTCTTTTTTTCTCCTTAAGGGCATAGCCTGGAAATTGCACCTGTTACTTCTCATATCCCATTGGCCAGAACCTGAACTCATGTCTGCACCATAGAGCAGGGAGGACTGGGAAATGTAGTCCTTAGCTGGGCTACCAGGTTCCCATTAAAGAAAGGGAAGAGAGAATAGCCAACACACTCTGCAGTGAATGTGATACAATTCTTTCCTCATAGTCTTCTCCTCAAAACTCCGTAGACATCATTCTCTTGTTTTTTGGCATTTAATGCTATAGTGGAAAAGACTAAGGCTAAGGCTAGCTACCCACCCCACCTTTTTTCCTGGTAGCCTTTTTTTACCCTATCAGATTGCTTGTAGAATTTTTTTTAATCCTATACTACAGAAATTTTCTTAGCATGCATTTAGATTGCTTTTCACTGATTTTTGCCTAGAATGTGATGTTGCATATATACATCTTTCTCAGTTCAAGAAAATTTTATTCTCTTCTACCCATTTATCCCTCTCTCATTTGCGTTGGTTTACGCCCTGAGAAATACCAGTTATCTGTGTGCTCTCCTGCTGGTTTCTACCCTCCATATCTTTCCTGTCATTCTTCTAAGTGAAAAGATGGTTTCCTATTTATCATTCTTTCTGTTGCATTCAGAGAAGGCAATGGCACCCCACTCCAGCACTCTTGCCTGGAAAATCCCATGGACAGAGGAGCCTGGTAGGCTGCAGTCCATGGGGTCGCTAAGAGTCAGACATGACTGAGCGACTTTACTTTCACTTTTCACTTTCATGCATTGGAGAAGGCAATGGCACCCCACTCCAGTACTCGTGCCTGGAAAATCCCATGGATGGAGGAGCCTGGTAGGCTGCAGTCCACGGGGTCACTAAGAGTCAGACGTGACTGAGTGACTTCACTTTCACTTTTCACTTTCATGCATTGGAGAAGGAAATGGCAACCCACTCCAGTGTTCTTGCCTGGAGAATCCCAGGGACGGGGGAGCCTGGTGGGCTGCCGTCTATGGGGTCGCACAGAGTTGGACACGACTGAAGCAACTTAGTAGCAGCAGCAGCAGCAGCTGTTGCATTCTGAAAGAACTCCTTACACTTATCCTGTGTACCACTCATTTGCCTTTTCCACCTTAGTTCTGCTCTGTGTTACCTCCAATGTGGCTCTTAATTTTTCTGTAGCATTTCTGGTGTTCTTGAAGTCCTCTAATATAATTTATTCCTCTTTTAATCTCATTCGTATGCATATTACCTTCCATTGGTTTATCTTCAGAATTTCTGTTTGGTGGCATGGCCCCCCAAAAATGACTTTGTTTCGATCAAGGATGTTAAACAGCCTCCTGAAATATTTTTCTGGATTTTGCTGTTGATTTTTAGAGCTGTCGTTTCCTCTGAGTCCTTTGGAGTCAGTTTCTGGGTTCTAAAGTGCTATTCATAGGCTCCCTTTTGGTCTTTGTTTTTTTTTCCCCTTAAGGCAAGATCTGTCAAAAGACATTTGTCTAAGACTAAGAATTGGATCACTCTTTAGTTTAGCAGCCTGTTGGTTTTATTTCATGGTCATAACCCCTTCTCAGATCAGCAGTTGATGTTCTACGTCAGTTTCCTGTTCCCAGCAAGCTGTCAGCCTAATGGCCCTACTCTGAGGTGATGTTTTTCTCAACTCTGCGTATACTGCTTTAACTTTCACATCACGGAATATTATTAAATCCAGTCTCCAGATGAGAAAACTAAGTGGTTAAGTCATTAAGTCTTCATCATAAGTCTCAGTAAAAGGCAAACCAGCTCTGGACCTCAGGTCTTTGACTCAGAATTCAGTTTCTTTAGTCTTTCTTACTTCTGTTCATCTTGATAGAAAAACAGGGCAGTTGATCCGAAGAGTATCTCAGAACCGTGTCCTGCCCCAGCAGTGGTAGCTGCGGTGATTTTGCTGCTAAACGTACATACCAGCCTTATGAACATCAAAGGGAGTGCTCTAAGAAAAGAAAAGAGGGCAAAGTGGACTTGCTGTGGTCAGGTCAGTGTGCATGGGTCCAGACACTCATGCTTTGAAAGAAATCAACTTAAGTTCATAGCAAATAAGGATGGTAATATCCAGATACTGCCTTCAAATAACAGTTTTCTTACTGGAAAAATGTGGAAAGAGAATAAAAACAATAACGGTGATCTGGTAAAATGCTGTAAATGATCATTTCCTAAAGTCTGTCAGAGATATGCTCTGATTTATTGAATAAGACCCTCTTTTTTGGTAAAATTATGAGGCCGATATTTCTGCAGTAATATTTATATTCTGGCAACTTTATGATTGATCTGATATTTTCATACAGAGGATCTGGGTCTTGGAAGAGTAAGCGAAGAGATGAGACATTAGTAATGTGATGCTTCTGCTCCAGGAATCTGGCTTTCTACAGATGGAGCAACAGTGGGAAATGAGCACTTTGGCTTCCTACATAAAACAATTTGCATTGTTTTCAGAAACAAATAATCTTCAAGCAAAATAGAAATATTTCTATCCTAAGCCTTTCCCTTGAACATAATCAACTCTTTTTCCTATAGGAGACACTCATCTTTCAACCGCATGTCACCAGCCTGCTCAGGCTAACATGGTAAGTACTTCACCACATCTTGAAATGTGGCTCCCTTCGTCGTTCTTGGTGGGTTCTGCCAGAACTCTCCTATGTCTCATAGAGGGCTCTGGATATAGTTTTCAAAGAAGGAAAGGAAAGTACTTAAGTGCAGCAAAGAATCAGGTCTGGTGGATGCTTTATTAAAGAAAATTTTAAAGCCTCTTTGGCTATGATGTTGGTATAATTATTTGTTGGTCTGTTGTTGATTTATTCCCTACTTCATTCCAGAAAGGATTTGTGGCATCTTATCAAAATATATGCTGTGCAATAACATTTAAAAAAATTTTTTTAAGGAAAAAGAAAGAAATTTGAGTGACAGGAAAACAGTGGTAGGAACTCTGCATAATCTATAAAATTTCACCTTCAAGGGACTGCTGTGGCAGTCCAGTAGTTAGGGCTCCATGCTTCCACTCCAGGGAGCTCAGATTTGAACCCTGGTTGGGGAACTAGGATCCCACAAGCTGTGCAGCAAAGCATACCCCACCCCCCGACAAAAATTTACCTTCAAGAAATTTCTCAGCCTTTTTGCTGCTGTGTCCTATATTGTCTAAATATAGATGCACATTTACTTGATCTAATATTAACTGCAAAATATGTGTTTCTAGCAGCGTGAAAGAAGGAAAATAGAGATGAAGTAAATACCCTTTAAAGCAGCATCTCCCAAGTGATGTTCTGTAAAATAACAACCAGCATTGCTTAAAAGAAGGAAAACAAACAAAGGTTTATGCCTGTAGGACTTCTCTGAGCCTTTCAGGTGCCCAGGCCTCAGCATCTACACTGCGATCACAACCCAGCCCACGCCACCGTCATCTCCCATCTAAGCTGTGCATCCGCCACCTCTTGGCCCCTTCCTGCCCGTTCCCAACCCAGCAGTGCGAGGAGTCCTTCAGAGCAGAATCGGATCACGCCCCTGCTCCTCGAAGCCCCTAGCATCTTCCCCGCTCAGACTGAGTAAACTCACCCTGTTGTCATTGGCCTGATCCCAGTGCTGTCCTCACCCCCACCCCCAGGGGCTTCCTGATCACCCCGGTCCCCACTTCTGCTCATCTAGCCTCCTCGTTCCTCAAAGCCAGCAAGCTGTGGCCTCAGGACCTTTGCACCCCTCAGCTGTCCTTCTCTAGTGCATTGGCAGCGCTTTCTCTCCCCACTTCATTCAACTGTCAGCAAGAACACCCTCTCCTGACAGCTGAGCACCCTTTCTCTTCATTACTTTTTTTTTTATGTTTTTTTAACTTGATTCAGTACACGAATCGTGTATCTGTCACCACCATGAAAATGGAGGCTCCATGAGGCAAGAACTTGGCTCATTTTGTTCACTGCTGTGTCCTTGGTTCCCCAGAACATTACTTAGCACATAGTAGATGCTTAATTATAATTTAGTGAATGAGTGACAGTAAGCACAGGAATATAAATTGTGGCTCTTAAAGAGGATAATACGGTATGCCACTTTCTCTAGACTGTGCACAGGATCTTGTTGAGAGAAATGCCTGTTAATATCGTACAGGATGTGGGGATTCTAGAGCAATTTTAGAAGCACTTGCCTTAATTATTCATCATTTAGGAAAATCATATTCAGCCTTCTCCTTTGCGGACTTTTATCTTCTAGTCCAAGACCCTGTGCCATCATCTCAGCCCATTTCCTTCAGCGCCACCTGAAGTCACACCGCAGGGGGTGTCAGTCACGCCGGCACCTACCAGCAAGCCTCTCCCTCTGACACCAGAGCTCCCCGGGCCTGGATCTGTAACACGTGCTGGAAAAGCTCTGGAAGAAATAACTTCAAGCCCCAAAGAGGACTCACACCCAAGCGTCTTCACCAGTCACCCACAAGTACCCTTACAGAATGCACCTGATCAGGTGAGTGTGGAAAACTGAAGTCACAGCCAGTCACCCTTGTGACCCTGAAAGAGCCCTTTTTTACCCTTTCCTTCTATATGGTGATGCTTCAAGAAGATGCTGCTAGGAAGGAGCTGTTTTCACCCTTTACCCCTGAGCAGAACATAGGAATGCCTGACAATGATGGGGTTCAGGGCAGGCTGCCCCAAAACGTGCCACTGTGGCAACCTGGATTATCTCAAGCTGAAGACAGTTAAGGCCCAACAGACTCAAGAAGAACTTTTTACCTCCCACTTCACCGCCTGAAAGAAATTAGATTAGGAGCTCGAACCAGGAAAAGAGCTATTAATGTTACCACAATCAATTTTCTTACATTAGAAAAACTTCTCTACATGGTGTGACAAGCATGCATTTACCAGACCTTTCCCCTTCCCATCTTTCTGTGAATGTCTTCCTCCACTCCTAAGTCCCAGACCCCTGGCCCCTGGCTCAGGATGGGATCTGAACCTCAGTGGCCTGTCTGTGAAATTCCCATCTTTGGGACTCCCATACATACGTAATTATATTTGTTTCTCTCTTGTTAATAGGTTTTATGTTGGCTTAATTATTAGCCCAGCTGAAGAAACTGGAAGGGAAGAAGGGAAAAGGTTTCCTCTCCTAACAGACAAGCCTGTATCCCAATTCAGAGCTAAGCAAGTCTATGGAAATATTCCACAATGGGTTTTATACACACTTCAGGATTTAATGTCTTATTATTTAATGATATTCTATTTAGTGCTTCAGGCGAGGAGGAAGCCTTATTCACCTGCCCCACTTTTTCAGGAGCAGCAAACCCTTCTGACAGCTCCTCCTACTCAACATCTCAACTCTTTTTTTAATCTTTCTTCCCCCTTTGCCCCAAACCTTAAGATAAAGCAAAGCCGTCGTGACAATTTTGACTGAAGAAAATTATCCTGCTTCTACCCATTTTTTTTTTAAACACAAGCTCTACTTACATGCAAACATTTCCCTGCTGAAGAGGAATCCTGTTTGCTCCGAACCTGCACTCAGTGTTAATGGAAGCTAGATGTCCACTATTGTCTCTGCTGGTATTGTATTCCCCTGGGGAGAAACTAACCTACAGTCATTTCAACAGACATGTTTTCTTTAAACAAAGGGAAATCTGAAGTGTAGACTCCCCAGGAGTCTACAAATAAATGACTATAAATATTAAGAGAATTTAGTAGCGTTGCTGAATACCAGGTTACTATACCAAAGCTAATTGTACTTTTGCAGATCAGTAACATTCAGTTAGCAATTTAGATAAAGAAAAAAGATATAATGGCCAAGTATGTAGGAGTGCAGATAACAAAAAGTGGAAGTCGCTCAGTGGTGTCTGACTCTTTGCGACCCCATGGACTGTAGCCCACCAGGCTCCTCTGTTCAGGGAATTCTCCAGGCAAGAGTACTGGAGTGGGTTGCCATTTCCTACTCCAGGGCATCTCCCCGACCCCTGTTCAATCATATGGTCCATGAGGGTAGGACCATAGCTGACTGGAAGTGCTCTAACTCCTGAGTCTGGCAGCACACAGTAGGCATTTAATGAAGACTTATTGACTGTGATTCAATTAAGCTGTAAGTGGAATATTCTCTGGTAATTGGACCAAGTCATTGGTATAAACGGAGATTATCTCAGGGCTGGACCTCCAGTCTGAAAGCAATGACCTCTTAAGCTTTGAGGCAGGTCCAGTGCTCTGGGTTTGTTTTCTCAGAGAGGTTTTCTGCCTCCACCTCCTGCCAAGCGGTATTTAAGGTACTACCTTCTCAAACATGAACTCTTGAATGGAGGGAAATAAACAGGGTGGGAAACCTGAGAGATGAAATATCCTTCCAAATAGAGAAGATTGGGTTTGTTTGGGTTTTTTTGGCTCCACCATGCAGTGTGCATCTTAGTTCCCTGACCAGGGGTCAGTTCTGTGCCCCTGCATTAGGAGCGTGGAGTCTTAACCCCTGAATTACCAAGGAAGTCCCTGGAAGAGTTAGTTTTATTTCCATGTGACCCTTTCTTTTTAAGATTTATTTTTAATTACAGGATAATTGTTTTACAATATTGTGTTGGTTTCTTCCTGACATCAACATGCATCAGCCATAGGGATACATGCGTCCCCTCTGTTTTGGACATCCCTCCCACCTTCCATCCCACTCCAGCCCTCTGTGTTGTCGCAGAGCCCCGGTTTGAGTTCCCTGAGTCATATGGCAAATTCCCACCGGCTGTCTCTTTTACACATGGTAGTGCGTGCGTGTCCATGCTACTCTCTGCTTTTGCCCCACCCTCCTTCCCCGCCTCCCCGTGTCCACAAGTCTTCTCTATGTCTTCATCTCTATTCCTGCCCTGTGAATAGGTTCATCAGGACCATCTTTCTAGATTCCATATACATGCGTTAATAGACGGTATTTGTTTCTCTTTCTGACTTCACTCTGTATAATAGGCTCTAGGGCCATCCACCTCATTAGCACTGATTCAGCTCCATTCCTCTTTATGGCTCAGTAATATTCCGTTGCGGTAACTTCCCTGGTAGCTCAGCTGGTAAAGAATCTGCCAGCAATGCGGGAGATCCCAGTTCAATTCCTGAGTAGGGAAGATCCCCTGGAGAAGGAAACAGCAACCCACTCCAGCATTCTTGCCTGGAAAATTCTATGGACAGAGGAGCCTGATGGGCTACAGTCCATGAGGTCCCAAAGAGCCAGACACGACTGACTGACTAAGCACAATATTCCGTTGTGTATATGTAGCACAGCTGCTTTACCCATTCATCTGTCAGTGAACGTCTAGGTTCCTTCCATGTCCTTGCTCTTGTAAATAGTGCTGCAATGAATATTGGGGTACATGGGTCTTTTCCAGTTATGGTTTTCTCAGGGTGTATGTCCACAGGTGAGATTATTAGGTCATATGGTAGTTTTATTCTAGTTTTTTTTTTTAAGGAATCTCCAGACTGTCTTCCATCGTGGCTGTATCAATTTACATTTCCACCAACAGTGCAAGAGGGTTCCCTTTTCTTCGTATCCTCTCCAGCGTGTGTTTGCAGATTTTTTGGTGATGGCCATTCTGACCGGTGTGAAGTAATATCTTATTGTAGTTTTGATTTACTTTTCTCTAATAATGCATGGTGTTGAGCATCTTCTCTTGTGTTTATTAGCCATCTGTATGTCATCTTTGGATAAATGTCTGTTTAGGTCTTTTGCCCACTTTTTGATTGGGTTTGTTTTTCTGGTGTTTAGTTGCATGAGCTGCTGGAATATTTTGGAAATCAATCCTTTGTCAGTTGTTTCATTTGCTGTTATTTTCTCCCATTTGGAGGGTTGTCTTTTCACCTTGTTTATAGTTTCCTTTGCTGTGCAAGACCTTTTAAGTTTAATTAGGTCCAACTTGTTTTTTTTTTTTTTGCATTACTCTAGGAGGTGTGAGCCTCGCTTTTGATGATGGCATGAGACTTCAGCTTATTCTTATAAGTCTTATTTCCAGCTTCATTTATCCTTGGATCTGTCATTGTATAACCTGGTTATCCATTTTCTCTGCTGTATAAAGAGGTGAAAATAAATTCTATCTATTTGCAGAACAGCTTGTGAAAGTATCGATAGTAACTTGTGGAGAGTCTGATTCATAGAGTTTGTAATAGTGTCAAAAGTCAACTCTTGTTAAAACAATGGCTGAAACTACTAAAGTGCAGTAATTTTATATAAATAATTTTGAGAAAACTCTTTGTTCTCAATAGGTCATAGATGAGATAACAGGGAACTTTAGCAAAGCAGTTCTTGGTTTGCAAACTCACAACAAACTGCAGAAAGCTTGCGAGATCCTTGAGGGACTGGCAGCCTTTATCCCAGGATTTTCTGAGTCAGCTCAGGTAAGTAGAGGACGACTTGGCCGGGGGGAGGTATGAAGAGGAAATGAAAAAGAGAAAAAGAATAATAAAATAGAAAATAGATCATCTGGAGATTGTGCCTTGTTCAGAATTTAACATTATAAAAGTATTTTGTAGAGATTCAAATATTAGCAGGTGTTTGAAATACCTTCAGATTGGAAGATTGTAAATAATCAGTGGTGACATTCTCAGACATGCTGTGTTTATTTTCTTTTGTCTGTTTATCAGGTTACTGCCTTTCTGATACATCTGTTAGGGGAAATCATGGGAGACAAAAATAGGTCCACTTCTTGAGGTAGATAGAGACGGACATCCTTGAAGCAGGCATCGAAAACCCCGTGATATTTGTATTTATGGCAGCCATCTTTGCCACTGTTACTTCCCCCGAATACTCATGCCTCTTTTCTGCTTCTTACACATTAGTAAATTAAGGTGGTAGGATTAGTGAGAATTTTAAATTCTTTTTTTCCATTTCCTATATTTTGAAATATTCTGCTATAAGCACATAGGTGCAATCTGGGTTGGTTTCTTTAGACTTTTTAATTACATAAATAGTATGTGGTTATTACTCAAAAATCAGAGCAAAAACATTAAGTAAGAAATAGAAACCTTCACCGTCTTGGTCCTTCTTGCCAATCTCATTCTCTAGATGTTACTCTCTGTAACTTGTTATGCGTAACTCTCCAGACTTTGGTCTATACGTACACAACTTTGCTATTTGGTGTTAACAAAAATGGGGTTAAATTATTAATATATACATTTTTCTGCTTCTTAATTTTTTTACTTAATACTCTGTCATGGATATCTTTTCATAGCAGCATACAGACATGAACTCACTATTCTTAATGCTCATTTGAATACTTTTCATTTGTTTACCCTTGCAAACAGCATATCCATGAACATCCATGTACCTACATCTTTGAGTGCTTATGCAAACATCCCTCTGGGATAGAGAGTGAGAAATAGAATTGATGGACTCTTAAATTTTTAATCAATGACAAAATCACCCTCCTAAAAGGCACCATTTTACATTCTCACAAGCCACGTCCTCACACTCTCACTTTTGCCAATTTCAAAGGCTTAGAAAAGAAAGAAAAGCATTTATTGATCACTAAAGAGGTCAGTCATCATTTTATATATTTATTGGCCATTTTTATTTGTCCTCTGAATTGCTTCTGTATGTCCTTCACTCATTATTCCCCTTCGGGTTTTTTGGTCATTTTCTTATTTGTTAAGAATAAGAGAGCTTTACTATTGATATTAACTTTTGTTACATAAGCTGCTGATATTTTAGCAACAAGCCTTTTTAATTTTGCTGCATTTTTTATTTTGCAGAGGTCTTTAATACATGTAACTTTGAAAATAACATTTCAAAACAAAAATTGTTATAACTGCAGTGGATATTCACTAAATATCTGTCAGTTAGCTTCACCTTATTAGTTGACTTTTTTTTTTTTACTTGCAAACAACCCACAGAAAGGAAAATTGGTGTTTTCTGTTTCATTTAGAAATGCTCCTTGATCTCCCTTTTAAGTCTGTCTTTAGTGCTTTGGAGGCCCTAAATATAAAGTGATAGTCTACTTGGTATTTCTGTCAGCATTGCTGTTTTCCTCAGCATTTCTTTTTCTTTTTAAGCTTCTGTTAATTAGACATTTGATCTGCTTATCACAGTGAAAAGGGTTGTTTTGGTTCCTTAGAACAACCAGAAACATACATCCTCCTGTAGGTAACGTGTAACAATATATGTTCCTTCCCTGCCAAGTTGTAATATTGCTTCTTATAAAAATGCATTGGAAGTGTGTGAAGAACACAGAACTCCTTATAAGGAGAACCCAGGTTTAAAGCAGTCATAAACAGCGCAGAGATGTGTATGTGTCTGCTGAAATTCCAGGTCAGGGTCATCAATACCCTTACAGACCTGAATGAGCAGCTACTGCAGAGCCCATTTCTGAACAGCAGCAACCCAGGCTCCAGAACGCCTGTGACCATCTGCCTCTTCCACTCCCTCAACAATGTAATGAAAGCTGGTGAAGCAAGTCGGCCAAGACATGGCCATAGCGTCGAACAGGTGGGTACAGTGTGTGCCAGTGGCCAACTCCGTTTAGAGACATTTTCATCTTGACAGATCAGGATTCAACATGGCCTTTCCCTAGACCTCTATCTGCTGCTGCTGCCGCTGTCACTTCAGTCGTGTCCGATTCTGTGCAACCCCGTAGCCGGCAGCCCACCAGGCTCCGCCATCTCTGGGATTCTCCAGGCCTCTAGACAGCCCAGCTAAACAGGCACCACTCAGGAGACTGCTCCATCAAGCCTGCTCCCAGTCTTCTCTCCACCCCACCACTGAGCCAAAAACACCTAGTGCTGAAACCTAGTGAATTCAGTGAAGGGTTTGGCATATAGTAAACATTCCACTAAATAAATTATTTTTACCCTTCACTTAGAAAGATGTTCAACATCACTCGTCACTAGGGAACTGCACATCAAACCACCATTAGATCCCACTTCACACCTAGACAGACAGACAATAACAAGTGTTGTCAAGAAGGCAGAGAAACTGGAACACTTATATGTTGTTGGATTGTAAAATGATGCAGCCACCTTGGAAAACGGTTTGACAGTTCCTCAAAATGTTAAAAAGAGAATTGCCATGAGGCTTAGTAGCTTCACTCCTTGGTATGTACCCTCATAGGTCCGCACAGAAACTTGTACACTTGTGTTCATAGCATTGTTCAAATAGCCAGGTAGCCAAAAAAACAGAAACAGTGCAGTGCCCATGGTCTGATGAATGGATAAGTAAAGTGTGGCATGTCCTTACTGATAGAATATTACCTAGCAACAACAGCAACAAAAATGTACAAGCTACAACACGGATGGGCCTTGAAAACACTATGCCAAGTAGAAGCAGCCAAACATAGAAGATCGTGGTTCCATGTATGAGAAAGGTCCCGAAGAGGCAAGTCTATTGACACAGAACGTAGTTTAGTAGTTACCTCCTGCTAAGGTAACTACTTGAGGGTAGGAGGGAAAAGGGATGACAGAGGATGAGATCGTTCACTGGCATCACTGACTCAGTGGGCATGAGTTTGAGCAAACTCTGGGAGATAGTGAAGGACAGGGAAGCCTGGCGTGCTGTAGTCCATGGGGTCGCAGAGAACTGGACATGACTTAGCGACTGAACAACAAAGGTAACTACTAGTGGGCGTGGGGGCTGGGGATAGGAGAATGGACAGTGGCTGCCACTGGGTTCTGGGTTTATTTTAGTGAAGATGAAAACGTTCTACAATTAGATCGTAGTTATAGTAGCACAGCCCTGAGAATATAAAAAACACTGAATTATATACTCTAAATGGGTGATTTATATGCGTAATTTCATTGCCAAAAAAACCTGTTTTTAGAAAACATTCATCATAAGCAGGTCTCAGGCAGCTCATGTCATGGGTCAAAGAAATAGTTCCCTGGGTGGCCCTCTTAGTTGATGCAAAGGATAATGCGTCCTTGGCTAGATGGCAAGTGCCCCCTGTGGGTCCTTCCAGTGAGTGTCACCTTTTATTTCATCGCTGTCAAGATCCTTGTCCCCTTTTCCTCCCTCTCAAACAGTCGTCTCACTAACACAGTACACCGAGGTTACACGAGTCACCTGGTATTGATGTTCCTCTCTAAATGCAGGTAGAAAATATGCTGAAAATGTCCTTGCTGAGCCTTGGGAGGATCCAGGAGACGTTTCTGCAGCAGAATCGGTGTGCTGAGCCTGAGGTGACTCTGACCTCTTCCACTGCTGCCCTGATGCTGAGCAGGTAACAGGAAGGAGGGACAGAGGGAGTTTCGTTTTAGGCTTTGGACTTTTAGGGAACAGAGAGCAATTGATTTCCATTCAACTTCTTTTTCTTTAGGCAAAACATATCAACATTGCCTCTGAGCTCTTACACCCTCGGTGACCCAGCCCCTGTGAGGTTAGGCTTTCCATCAGCGTCCGCCCTGGAGGAGCTCTTGAAAAAACACCCAGGAGTTGATGTCCAAGTGAGTATGAAATTTATTCTGATCAGAACGAACATGGGATGTGATGGCTGTAGGTATTTGGGTGAAAGTGTAGGCTGAGCAGACAGAATGAGAGAAAGTCATGTGTGCTAATTTCTGTTTCACGCTGGCAGGAATGGAGGACTCTTAAACATGACCCCTGCTAGAGGTTGGGAGCATTAAACAGACTTCTAGGTTTCACTAAGCTTTTGGGTTATGATTTGAACTGATCTGAACTCTTCAGTTTTTATACAAAACTGAAAATCTCTAAATAATCACCGACTCAATGTACCAACCTAGTCATGTCAGCATATTTAATTTCTTTCAGCGATCACCTAACAAACGAAAGTAAGATTGTAGCCTTATTCTGGAGAACAGAATTCTTACTTCCTAGTAAAATGAATCTTCCAAGTACCGAGGTGAAACAAAAATAGTAATAATTCCAAGGGTCTAAACCAAATGACTCATCTTTAATTAGCTGCTTCTTCCTTGTAGAATGTTATAATGAGAAATATTTCATTTCCAATGCTAGCAAGGGGAAATCCCGACATTTACTTTGATATCCGATCCCTTATTACCTACAAGAGTGTTATTTATAAATTTGTGGGCAGTTGAAGAAACTGAAATGTTCTTGTCTCTAGGTGACAGGACTGGCTTTCAATCCCTTCAGAGATTTTGACAAGAAGAAGATTGTTGGAAGCGTTGGGAGTGTGTTACTAAGCTCTAATCATAAATTACTCCAAGTCCATGACTTAATGGAGGATATTGAGGTATGACTTGATTATTAGGGAATAAAAAAGAAGAAAATTGGAATTCCTGGAGAATAGGATGGGAATTTGCAGCAACTGAAGGAAATCATTTTAGATTTATGGGCATGCCGTTGTTTTGTTATTCACATCATCACTTAGGAACTTCTACAGAGAGACCTCCCTCACACTTGGGAGAAAGTGTTTTAGGTCTAAGACTATATACTTTCTTGTATATCCCTGGCACCGTGTTACCTGCCAGCATTCACAGAGGAAGACCTAGCAGGTTCTATTCCATTATCACGAAGAAGGAGTCTGAAAAGCAGCCATGGACTAACCCTCTTAAACTTGGAGAGATTAATGAACTGCCTCTCATTCTAGATCATGCTCTGGAGAAATGCGAGCATGGAAACCCACCCCACCAGCCTCAACATGAGCACAGACCACTTTACTATCACAGTGAACGTCACCTCCCTGGAGAAGTCCCTGATAGTGTGCATAGAGCCTGAAGGCCCCCTGTCACTGACACTCTACCTGGGGTTCCAGCACCAGCCCAACCACACCCACTTCCACCTGCCGAAGGAGAAGGTGTCGCAGAAAGGTAAGCCCCAACCAGATGCCAGGAGCTTTAGAACGCATGTTGTTGTTGTTGTTTTTTTAAACTTTTTATTTTGAGATAACAAAATGCGACTGAGGTCATTCACATGCAGTTATAAAAAATAAAACCCAGAGATCTTACGCGCCTGCTGCCCACTTTCCCCTGATGATTACATCCTGCAGAGCCACGGCTCAGTGTCACAACCGGGAAGTGACGCTGACCCAGTGCATTGATCTTACCTGGATTTCGCCAGTTTTACCAGCGCTCTTGTCGTCACTTTTCAAGTGACTCTTCCTGTTAAATAGGGCTGCTGAGCCAGTACCTCTCACTGCTGGCTGGCCAGCTACAAACTGTGTCTGCATCACCGGCAGGCTCTTTCTGATTCCGAACATGTACTCTGTCCTCCTTGCTGATCTTGGTAATAATATCGTGTCCTCAGAAACTGGAAGGGATCCTGGAGATCCTTCAGTTCAGATTTCGTGTTTGAAAGATGAGAAAACTAGGGCGACTGGGTGACTGCCTTGGCCCTTAGCGGCCAGCTGGTGACAAAGCTGGGCCCGAAACCCAGCCTCCAGTGTGCAGACCAGGAACTGAAGCTGCTCTTTGCCTGCCCCTGTATCACCCTTGGGTTTCTCTTGTTACCGAGGTTCTCTTGTTATCATTTTGATGTGTGATTATTTCATTTTTCTAAAACTCATAATACATTCTAATTCCTTAGACCGAAATCTTCATTTATCAAAAACACATGATTTTTTTTTTAATGGAACAGGAGTCATCCTGAACCTCAGGTTATATCACCGGTCATTTTCTTTAAAACCATTTGTGACGTGAGGCTTCTCATTTCCCCATTTGTAAAATAATAACAATAATAGACCCTTCTGAAGAAAGGTTCTGATGGTATCTTTCTCCTCTTTGAAAGGCAGCTAAGCACTCTTGTTTGTTCTCAGATGAGAAATACACATGGGTGCTGAGGCCAGAGAAACTGCGGTATGGGGTCGGCACCTACTACATCACAGCCGTGTTGGATAAAAGCAAGGAGGGCGCTCAGCAGACGCCCACCCTGCTCTCGGTGGTCACTGCCGTCACTCAGTGCTATTTCTGGGACAGCCTCAACAGCATGTGGAAGAGCAGTGGATGCCAGGTCAGAAGCTGCCCACCTCTTTTTTTTTTATATTGTTTTCATTGAAATATGATTGCTTTACAATATGTGTTGGTTTCTGCTGTACAACAAAGCGAGTCAACCATATACACATATCCCCTCCTTCCCCGGTCTCCAGTTCATCACAGCGCACTAAGCCTGAGCTTCTGTGCTTCACAGCAGGTTCCCGCTAGCTATCTGTTTCACACATGGGAGTGTGCATGTATTAAGCTGCTTCAGTCGTGCCCAGCTCTTTGCGACCCAGTGGACTATAGCCTGCCAGTCTCCTTAGGCAAGAATACTGGAGTGGGTTGCCATGCCCTCTTCCGGTATCTTCCCTGGAGGCATATGTATGTCAGTCCTAATCTTCCAATTTGCCCCTTTGGCCCCCTGTGCCCACACGTCCATTCTCTGCATCCGCATCTCTAGTCCTGCCCTGGAAATAAATTAATCAGTCCCATTTTTCTAGATTCCACATACATGTGTTAATATGTGATATTTGTTTTTTTCTTTCTGATTAACTTCACTCTGTATGATAGACTCTAGGTCCATCCACATCTCTACAAATGAACCAGTTTTGTTCCTCTTCGTAGCTGAGTGATATCCATTGTATATATGTACCGTGTCGTCTTTTCCATTCATCTGTCTTTGGACATTAGGTTGTTTCCATGCCCTGGCTATTGTGAACAGTGCTGCAATAAACACTGGTGTACGTGTGTCCTTTTGAATTATGGTTTTCTCAGGGTATGTGCCCAGGAGTGAGATTGCTGGGTCGTATGGTAGTTCTAGTCTTAGTTTTTTAAGGAACCTCCATACTGCCCTCCACAGTGGCTATATCAGCTTACATTCCCACCAGAAGTGTATGAGGGTTCCTCTTCCTCCACATCCTCTCCAGCGTTTATTGTTTGTATATGTTTTGATGATGGCCATTCTCACCGGTGAGGTGACACCTTATTGCAGCTTTGATTTGCATTTCTCTAATAATTAGTGGGGCTTTCCTGGTGGCTCAGATGGTAAAGAATCTGCCTGCCAGTGCAGGAGACACAGGTTCAGATCCCTGGGTCGGGAAGATCCCCTGGAGAAAGAAGTGGCAACCACTCCAGTATTGCCTGGCAAATCCCATGTATGGAGGAGCCTGGCAGGCTACAGTCCATAGGGTCACAAAAGAGTCGGACACAATTTAGAGACTGAACAACAGCAATCAGTGTTACTGAGCGTCTTCTCATGTGTCTCTTGGCCATCTGAATGTCTTGGAGAAATGTCTGCTTAGGTAGAAGCTGCCCAGTCCTGCCTCTCTCCCGTTTCAGCTGGCAATAAACTCAGGGCCCCTGTCATCTCGTTTGGGATGGCCCAGAAAGAAAAAGCATCGGAAGGGAGATAAATCAGCCTAGATAAAAGGGGCAGGTGTGTGTGGTGGGCTGGGAGAGCATGTCCCTTCTGAGCAAGCTTGTGCTTTAGACTTTTTCTTCTTTTTTTCCTTATGTCACTAGGTCTTCATTGCTGCACACGGGCTTTCTCTAGTTGCAGGGAGAGAGGGCCGCTCTTCACTGCAGTGTACAGACTTCTCATTGTGGTGGCTTCTCCTGTTGGGAATTACAGGCTCTAGCTGCATGGGCTTCAGGAGTTGAGCACGTAGGCTCAGTATTTGTGGCATAAGGGCTTAGCTGCTCTGTAGCACGTGAGATCTTCCTGGACCAGGGATTGAACCCATGTCCCCTGCATTGGCGGGCAGATTCTTACCCACTCTACTACCAGGGAAGTCTTTAGATTTGTGCTTTAGACTTGTCAGTTCTTGCCCAAACATTAGTCCATGGTAAATCTGACAAGGTACATAAAATAAGGCAAGTGGTACATGGAAGTTGATCAATTCTGCAAGTACTAAATATGCGGTGAGTAAATGAGGCTGACTTTGTTTTGCAAAAAAGAGCTTTTGTCACTTCTCCGTCTTTTGGCTAAGATCAAGTGTAGTATCAGTTATAGTTTAATAGCTGATATGCCCTCATCATGCGAAATGCCAGGCTATATGAAGTACAAGCTGGAATCAGGATTGCCAAGAGAAATATCAGTAATCTCAGATACGCAGATGACACCACCCTTATGGCAGAAAGCAAAGAAGAACTAAACAGCCTCTTGATGAAGGTGAAAGTGGAAAGTGAAAAAGTTGCTTAAAAGTCGACTTTCAAAGAACTAAGATCATGGCATCCAGTCCCATCACTTCATGGCAAATAGATGGGGAAACGATGGAAACAGAGATTTTATTTTGGGGGGCTCCAAAATCACTGCAGATGCTGATTGCAGCCATGAAATTAAAAGATGGTTGCTCCTTGGAAGAAAAGCTATGACCAACCTAGACAGCATATTAAAAAGCAGAGACATTACTTTGCCAACAAAGGTCCATCTAGTCAAAGCTATGATTTTTCCAGGAGTCATGTGTGGATGTGAGAGTTGGGCTATAAAGAACACTGAGTGCCAAAGAATTTATGCTTTTGAACTGTGGTGTTGGAGAAGACTCTTGAGAGTCACTTGGACTGCAAGGAGATCCAACCAGTCCATCCTAAAGGAAATCAGTCCTGAATATTCATTAGAAGGACTGATGCTAAAGCTGAAGCTCCAATACGTTGGCCACCTGGTGCAAAGAACTGACTCCTTGGAAAATACCTCATTTTTCCCCTCATATCAAAGGGTAACCACTGTCTGGAATTTGGTATATGCAGTGACAGATTTTATTTTCTTGGGCTCTAAAATCACTGTGGACAGTGACCGCAGGCTTGAAATTAAAAGATGCTTGCTTCTTGGAACGAAAGCTATGGCAAACCTAGACAGCATATTAAAAAGCAGAGACATCACTTTGCCGGCAAAGGTCCATGTAGTCAAAGCTGTGGTTTTTCCAGTAGCCATGTACGGATTTGAGAGCTGGACCATAAGAAAGGCTGAGCACCGAAGAACTGTGGCTTTAGAACTGTGGTGCTGGAGAAGACTCTTGAGAGTCTGTCAAGGAGATCAAACCAGTCAATCCTAAAGGAAGTCAACCTTGAATATTCACTGGAAGAGCTGATACTGAAGCTGAAACTTCAGTACTTTGGCTCCCTAATGAGAAGAGCCAGTTCATTGGAAAAGACTCTGATGCTGGGAAAGATTGAAGGCAAAAGGAGAAGAGGGTAGCAAAGGATAAGATGGTTAGACAGCATCACTGACTGAATGGACATGAATTTGAGCAAACTCTGGGAGATAGTGAAGGACAGGGAAGCATAGCGTGCTGCAGTCCATGGGGTCGCAAAGAGTTGGACGTGACTTAGCAACTGAACAACGACAAATTCATTCTTTCAGCAAGTATGTATTGAGCATCTTCTACATACCAAGCCCAAGTATAGGAACTAGCGATGGATAGGACAGTGCCTAGTGAGGAAGATTGGTAAAGGTGGATTCATGAGTGATGGTTCGCGCGCTCTAGGTCTTTGTGTAAATGGTGTCACACTGTTATATCCTTTTAAACTGGCTTTGTTCACTCAGCACTGATATATCCAGGTTGATATATCCAGGTTCAGTCCATTCATTTTATCTGCTGTATAGTAGTCCATTCGTTGGCCCCTACTTCCTTATTTACTTGTTTGTATGTTCTGTTGTTAGCAGACACAGAGGTGGTTCTGACTTCTCCCAGTTGTAACCAGACAGAGACATCCTTTTTCACGTTTCCTTGTGCACGTGTGCAGAGTCCTCGGGTTATGCATTCAAAACTGGAATCTCAGGATCCAAGGAGTTTGTGCTTCTTCTGTTTTACTAAATGCTCCCAAGCTGCTGTGCCCATCAGTTGTCCCAGATCACATTAACACCAGCAGAGCCTGAGCCACCAGACCTTCTTTTCCAAATCTGTGTGTCTGTGTTTATGTTTTACGTGTGTCCCTTCCTTAGCATGCCGGTCACTCAGAGTCACCATCTTGACTGTCATTCCAGGTCGGGCCGCAGAGCACCCTGGTAAGGACACAGTGTCTCTGTAACCACCTGACCTACTTCGGCAGCGATTTCTTCCTTGTGCCTCGGACGGTGAATGTGGAAGACGTGGCTGAGCTGTTCCTTCGAGTGACCAGCAACCCGGTCGGGGTATCCCTGCTGGCCAGCCTAGTCGGAATCTACATGCTCATATTCGTGTGGGCTTGGAGAAAGGACCAGGCCGACGCACAGAAGGTGATGAGGCTTTGATTCTGAAAGCTTTGCCACAGTGTCTTGAGTATGTTGAACACGATGAAGGAAGAAAGAGATTTTGTAAGAGGCAGGTAGCAGGTAGTAAAAATTCCAGTGGAACTTCTCTTAACATTTGTCTTCACGTCTACTGTCTCAAGACCCAAGGACTTATCTCTTCTGCTCCACTTTTTTTTTCTTTTAGCCAAGGTTGAATCCTCATATGATTCATTTAGGTCAGGAATAAGCCAAAAGAAAACACACAGAGAACTTAACTATAATCAAATACACATTTCTCTCACTTAATACATTGGATATGAAAGTTATGGATAAGTCAAAAAAGTTATAATTTAATGTAACTGCAATATGTAAGAAACCTGTATGGAATCTTTTTTTTAAACAAAAAATTCCTTTGACAGCTTCCTTCTAATTTCTATTCTGTATCTTTCTCATCCTTGCTATCCTACATGTGGAAATTCTAGAATATGCAAATATGCTGTGGGTGTGGAATTACTGATTTTAGTAAATAAAAATACGAGGCACCCAGTTAAATTTGAATTTCAAATAAATAGTGAATGCATATTTAGCATAAATATGACCCCAAATTATTCATCATTTATCTAGAATTCACATTTAGCTAGGTGTCTTGTATCTTAGCTGATAACCCTTTCTGGGTGGGTGGAAAGTGGAGAGATTTAGAGGCCCAAGACCCGATCAATTGATTTTGTGGCTGTTTCATTCTCGTGACATAAACCCTGGACTTTCAGCCCATAGCCCCCACTTTTATCACCTAACTTAGGTCTTCTTATCTGTCTTATCTTCTCCATCTCACCCTTGCTTTCCTCGGAGTCTCCAAAGCCGCCGCAGTGTATCCTCCTGCTTCTCGCTGGGCTGTAAGGAGTGAAGACCTGCTGGTTTCCTTGGTTCTGCTTTTCCCTGCAGGTGAAGGTCACCATCCTGGCTGATAATGACCCCAGCTCTCAATTCCACTACCTTATCGAGGTCTCCACGGGCTATCGAAGAAGGGCCGCGACGACAGCCAGCGTGAGTGCAGTGACGGTCCCTCCCTCACTGCTCGGCGCCCTCTGCCATGCAAGCTGCACTCCAATACCCTTGCTGACATCCTGGCACCCAGTCATCCTTCACACAGGTCCCGGAGGGCGGTCGTCCTGGTTCTCAACTCTCCGTCTAGGCCTTCTCTGACGACCCAATGGTTGAGACTCCATGCTTCCACTGAGGGGATGTGGGTTCGATCCCTGGTCGGGGAACTAAGATCCCGTATGCCATGGGGTACAGCAAAAAAACTTAAAAATTGTACATTTGAAGAGCCCTCTCTGCTTGTCTAAGGCCCCAGGACTTCATCTAAGCACAGTTTTCTCTGTCTTCATCTTTCCCCTTAGAGATAAATCCAGAGACTCAGGTTATAACTTGCCATATCTTTTCTTTGTCCTGGTTTAGGTAGTCATCACCCTTTATGGATCAGAGGGGCGGAGCCAGCCCCACCACCTTTGTGACTCCCAGAAGGCGGTCTTTGAACGCGGGGGACTGGATGTTTTCCTCCTGGGCACTGCATCCTCTCTGGGGGAGGTACACAGCCTGCGGCTCTGGCATGACAATTCTGGCGCCAGCCCTGCTTGGTAAGTACCCGAGTCGGGCTGGTGTGCTGCTTCTCTGCAGCATTCTGGGGAAACACCTGCACGGCATCACAATAAATGGTTATAATGTTTTGGATCAAATAGTAACAAATAACTGTTTGATTTTATTTTTCTTTTTTTTTTTTTTAATATTTTCTTGACTGCACCATGCAGCATGTGGGATCTTAGTTCCCCGATCAGGGATCAAACCCATGCCCTTTGCATGGGACATGCTGTGTCTTAACCACTGGACCACCAGAGAATTCCCTGTTAGATTTTCATTTCAAAGCTGTCTACAAAAAAAGAAAACCTGGAAAGAAATATTGAAAATTAAGATATTTTATGAGAGGTAGAATGATAGATTTTTTTTAAAGCACCTGTTAAATCCTTTATTTTGGCTGTGCTGGATCTTTGTTGCAGTCAGCAGGGGCTACTCCCCAGCTGCAGTGTGCAGGCTTCTCATTGCAGTGGCCCCTCTTCCTGTGGCTCATGGCCTTTAGTGTGGACTTAGTAGTTGTGGCGCACGGGCTTAGCTGCCCTGCAGCGTGTGGGATCTTTCCAGACCAGGGATCGAACCCGTGTCCTGTGCATTGGCAGGGAGATTCTCAACCACTGGACTACCAATGGAGTCCCAGATTTTTTTCCATTAAATATTGTCACTATTGTGAACAGAAAATAATAACAATGAAACATTGCCCCAAAGTACCTTAAGTTAAAAGTATCTCTAAATACAAAAAGTATCTTTAAAGGGTAAATTTAATACATGACTATATAGAGAATATACTTTGGGTCAAAATGAAGAGCTTCAGGAGAGGAAAGGAGTGGAATTACAGTTGGGATGTCCCTCAAGAGTTGGAGAAACGGTCAGTGATGAGTGTGTGCACCTGCCCTGTACTGGGCCCAGATGCTCCCACATCTTCCTTCAGCAGCACTCTGAGGATTATGAGGGGTGAGTGGAGAAAGCAGATAATAAAAATTAAGGATGAAGATCATTGGTTTGTTGGGATTAGGAAAAAGGAAGGCAGTGAAGTCAAAGGTCTCAGTGTGTTTGTTAGTCACTCCGTCGTATCCAGCTCTGCAACCCCGTGGACCCATGAACTGTAGCCCACCAGGCTCCTCTGTCCTTGGATTCTGGCTTGACTTTCCCTCCTCCAGGGGATCTTCCCGACCCAGGGATGGAACCCAGGTCTTCTACTTTGTGGGCAGATCCTTTACCATTGAGCCACTGGGGAAGCCCCAAAGATCTCAGACCCAGGTTTGAGAACTGACCCAGAAACAAGTCAGTTGCTGAATATTTCCCACGTGAAACGAATATGCGTCCAGCCTAAAATTGTTAGCAAAAGAAGTCCTTCCCAGGAATTGCTTGGCAGTCCTGGGGTCAGGACTCCAGACTTTTACTGCCAAGGGTCTAGGTTCAATTCCTGGTTGGGGAACTAAGATCACACAAGCTGCATGGCATGGCCAAAAAGAAGTTTTTAAAAAAGTCCTTCTCTGCTAGACTAGAGACACCAACCATAAGGCCAGGACAGCCCGATGATTTTCCTGCCGCTACATCCTGTTCAGGTATCTGCAGAACAGTTTGTTACACTATTGTTCCACTTTCTTTTATAAAGGTAAATAGAGTATAGTAAGCACTTGAAAGATACTCATTAGTTATCATTAGTTGTCAGGAAATGCAAATTAAAACCACAGCGATAGCGCTAGACACCTGCTAGAATAACTGAAACTAAAAGGTGGAGTGAGGGTGGGGAGCAGCTAAGAGCTCTCACACACTGCTGGTGGGATGTGAGAAGTACAGCCTTGGTGAAGAACAATTTGGCAGTTTCTTGTAAGGTTGAACGTATGTTTACCCTATGACCCAGAAATTTCACTCCTAGTTATTTACTCGAGATAAGTGAAAACATATGTCCACTCCAAGTCTTACACAAATACTTTCATAGCAGCTTTATGAAAAATAGCCTCAAAGTGGAAACAACACAAATGTCCATCAGCTGAATGAATAAACAAATGTTAGTATTTTCATTTGGTGGAATACGACTCCTGACAAAGAAGAACAATCTACTGATACACCAACATGGGTGAATCTCAGAAAGCATTATGTTGAGCAAAAGAAGCCAGACACACAAGAATATGTGAAATTAATGAAAAGCAAATTAACCTGTGGAGAGAGGAAGTATACCAGTGGTCACCTGGAGCCCAGGGTGAGCCTGAGGAGGGCTGACTGGAAAAGGGCGCATGGGAACTTTTCAGGGTGGCGATGGTGGTGCTTATTGTACAGGTGTGTACAGTTGTCCAAAATGCATTGAACAGTACTTTTTATTATTTTTATTGTTTGGCTGCACTCCATGGCTTGCAGGATCTTAGCTCCTCAACTAGGGATCAAACTGTGCCCTTGGCAGTGAAAGCCCAGAGTCCTAACCACTGAACTGCCAGGAAATTCCCTGAACTATATTCTTTAAATGAGTGCCTTTTATCTGATATAAATTATAGCACAACAGAGTTGATTTTTTTTCAAGTGTGTTTATAAGGGAAAGTCTAGAGCTTATACACTAAATTATTACCAATAGTTATCCCTGGGTAGTAGGGTTATGAATTTTTAAGTTTTTCTTCAGGGTAGTTTTAGTTACTTCCAAAAGTTTTAACAATATCTTATAATTATTAGAAGTACATTTTTTAATTTAAATAGATATTTCTCTTTGAGGAAACACATGAAGGAATTCACAGCACATAAAGAAATTCACACCTATATATTTTCCATTTTTCTTACTTTTATCACTGGTTTATATCAATTCTAATTTTATATGGAGTCTTATAATATTTTTTAACTTATAATAACTTTATGCTCCTCAGGGAATATAGATGTTGACTTAGTCATGTTCGTATTCTCAACAGCACATACAGTGTCAAAATTATAGTAGGACTCAATAAATATTTGTTATAATTGATAATTACAGTCAATATTGTAACAATAAATATTTGCTACAATTCTCAAGAGTTACCTGTTCACTTCTCGACTTTGTTATTAAGGCTCTTTCAAAGAATTTTTTTAGTCAGTATTTTCTTTTCTTTGTTTAATTGCAAAAGTAATAGATGTTTGAGTACAAAAAACTTGGAAAACACAGAGGCAAAAGAACTATCCACCCCCAATAAGAAGCAGACTGCCAGCATTTTTTCTTAGGAAATGACTATGCTTTCTGTATCTTTCTACTGATCATAGTGAATGTATCAACTAGATTGTTCTGACATACATTAGATTCTCTGTTTCTCTTCTACATGAAAGGAGAGCAGAGAAAAAAATGGGTGACTAGTTTCTTACCAATCAGAAAATGAATACTTTCTCTTTTTTATACTTTGCTATTAAATGAAAGCTTTAACAAGTAGCTAAGTTTAAATCAAATGCAACTTAGTCACCTGTGATTTTATTAACTGCTTCAAAAGAGAGTCCCAGAAATAATTTTAGCTTTAAAGGGATCTGTGCTCCTCACACAGAAAATAACTTCCAACTGAAATAAGAATTTTGACCTGAGAGATTTGAATGGTTTCATACAGACTTTTGGAGAAGTAGCATCCTTACAGTAAAGGAGATTAGCCAACTAGGTGCAAGATGAAGTCAAACAGGCAGAGCAGAGGTTCTGCAGGACAGATTGGTTGATGGTTGAAATCAGGGGTGAAGACAGAGACACATGGTAAAAAAAAAACTGGGGTTGAAAAGAGGATGAAGTTTCAGGACCTGTTGCTCTGAAGCCAAGATGAAGCCGCAGACCCAAACAAGACAAGTCATTATTATAAACATAAAAGCCCACTCCCCATTTACACACCCTAAGACCCTAGTGAGGAGAAGGCAATGGCAGCCCACTACAGTACTCTTGCCTGGCAAATCCCATGGATGGAGGAGCCTGGTAGGCTGCAGTCCATGGGGTCACTAGGAGTCGGACATGACCGAGCGACTTCACTTTCACTTTTCACTTTTATGCACTGGAGAAGGAAATGGCAACCCACTCCAGTGTTCTTTCCTGGAGAATCCCAGGGATGGCGGAGCCTGGTGGGCTGCCATCTATGGGGGTCACGCAGAGTCGGACACGACTGAAGTGACTTAGCAGCAGCAGCAGACCCTAGTGATGAAAGATGAAGGCAGATGGGATATTTGCAAAGGTGGTGGGGCGCTGTCACTTGTAGAAAGAAGAAATCTTAAGGAATAGAAACACACACTGACTATTCCAGGTTATGGAAGTCTGCGTTCTGATATTTGGTACGTGAACTCCTTTAGAGGTTGGGAGGGAAAAGTGGGATCAGGTCTAGTTTCTTTCTTTGGCTCTTGCCCCTACAATGAAGCAGAATCTGTTTACTTGGACACCCTCTGTCAATAAAAGATTTTCGTTTTATTATTTTTATTGCAGTATGATTGACATACAACTTTATATTTGCTTCAGGTCTACAACCTAATGATTTGATGTTTGTATGTATTGTGAAATAATCACCATAAGTCTAGTTAACAAGCATCGCCATACATAGAGAATTTTTTTCTCGTTGTGAGAGTTAAGATCTGCTCTTGTGGCAGTTTTCATATATATTAGCTACAGTCGCCATGCTGTATGTTACATCCCCTTGGCTTATTTTATAACTGGCCGTCTGTACCTTTTGACTCTCCTGACCTCATCTACCCACCCACCCCCACCCTCTGCCCCTACAACTACTCATTTGTTCTCTGAATCTGTGAGCTAGGTTTTGGGTTTTTGTTTGTGTTTTGTTTTGCTTTGCCTTTACGTATAAGTGAGATCATATCTGTCTTTGACTCTCTCTGACTTATTTCACTTAGGGTCATGCCATCTATTCATGTCACAAATGGCAAAATTTCATTCTTTTTTTTAATAACTGAATGATATTCCATTGTATGTGTTATATATACCACATTTTCTCTATCCATTCAGCCATCAATGGACATTGAGGTTGTTTCCATAAGGTCCCTGCTTATTACAGCAGTTGATTGATGCCCACCCTCTAACATGACTGTCTTTATTTTACTGTAGGTATGTAAGCCAGGTAACTGTCACTGACATAGCAGGTAAAAGGAAATGGCACTTCCTGTGCAACTGTTGGTTGGCCGTGAACCTTGGAGACTGTGAGCGCGACCGGGTCTTCATGCCAGTCTCAAAGAGGGAGCTGTTTTCCTTTAGGTACTGTTGAGAAATGATGATATGCTACCTGTCTTTGAGACTCTGTTCATTTTCTCCATTCTTTTTTCTTTCTGTTCCTTGGACAAGACAATTTCAATTGACCTACCTTCAAGTTTGACCTATCTTCTTTCTCTTGCCAGCTCACATCTGCTATTGAGCCTCTAGTGAATTTTCCATTTCACTTACTGTATTTTTCAGCTGCACTCTTTCTATTTGGTTATTTAAAAAAAATAACTTCTGAGAAATTCCCTGGTGGTCCAGTGGTTAAGACTCCACACTTCTAGTGTAGGGGGCAATGGTTTGATTCCTGGTCAGAGAGCTAAGACCCCCATATGCCTTATGGTCAAAAAACCAATACATGAAACAGAAGCAAAATTGTAAACAAAAATTCAATAAAGACTTTAAAAATGGTTCACATTTTTAAAAACTTTAAAAAATTAGTTAAAATAATCTCTGGGGACTTCCCTGGTGGTTCATTGGAAGACTCCACACTTCCAATGCAGGGGGCATGGGTTTGATCCCTAATCAGGAATTAAGATCCTGCATGCCACACAGTGTGACCAATAATAATAATAATTTCTGTATCTTCATTAATACTCTATTTAGCAAGACATCATGCTCATTTACTTTCCTTTAGTTAGTTCAACATGATTTCCCTTATTTCTCTGAACATATTTAAAACAGCCGATTTGAAATCTTTAGTAAATCCAGTGTCTGGGCTTCCTCAGTAGCAATCTGTTGAGTGTGGTGTGTGTGTGTGTGTGTGAGGGAGAGAGACACTTTGTTTCCTTTCGTGTCTTGTGATCTCCTGTTGAAAACGGGACATTTTAAATAATGAAACGTGGCCACTCTGAAGATCCGATCTCCTTCCTCTCTCCCAGCACTTGTCCTTAGTGTCTGTTGCTGTCCTGTGTCTGTTTTGAACTAATCCTGTAAAATCTGTATTTCTATCATATGTGAAAACTGAAGTTCTTGCTCAGTCAGTTCAGTGGTCAGCTAATAACTAGACAGAGACTTCTTTAAAGGCCTGAGCCAGTAAGCCTCCCAGCCTTTGCTGAGGGGTTTTGCACACATGTTGTGCCATGCCTTCAGCATGCAGCCAGGTAGCTGACAGCTCTGCCTGAGCCTTCACTTCCTGCTTGCTGAGAGCTGCAGGGTTCTTCCAGGAGCAGAAGTGTAGGGCCTGACCAGCTATTTCCTGAGCATGCCAACATCCCTGGGCATGCACATGGCCTCCTATCATTAAATTCCCAGGACTGTGTTAAAGCTTTTCAAAACTCCTATAGACTTCTGACTTTCTCAGTGAGGGTTTTTGATGAGCCCGTTGTTTGCCTACCATATCAGGCAGCTGTGAAGTTAAAACAGTTGCCTCTGAATATTTTTGACAGTGCCCTCAAAGAAGAACCATTTTTAACTGGATGAGTGTCCAGTCATATGAAATAAGGGCAGTCTTGCCAGTGGAGTTTTCCTGGGAACTACCAGACAAGTCAGATAATGACGGCTCTCTGGGAAGGACGCTTTTAATCCCCTTCTGCCCGCTCTAGTGACTGCCAGGCTGCTGGATTTCTCTGTGACTGAAGGCTCTTGGTTTTCAAGGTTACCATAGAGCTAGGGGAAGGGAGATGGGGAAACAGGGCCAATTAAAATGCCGCAAAATTCACTGTTCTTACTGATGTTTAACCATTTTTCTTATGTAAACACTCCTACAAATCTTTGGTTATTTACCTGAGTTCTGAAAATTTTGATTCTGACTTTTTAAAAGAAGTTTTATCATTGCTTTTGTGGAGGAATTTTCAGAGGTGTTCATTCCTCTGTTTCCACTGACCCAAATGGATTTAGACAGTTTACTACTTAGAGCAGTAGTAGCCGCCAGAGCAGTAATTTGTGGCAGCTCCCTGATTTGACAGGGTGATGTGATGAGAGCCAGCTGTGAGCTGCACGTGCAGTCGAGGTACGTTACAAAAGAGGAACCCCAAAACCAGGAGATGCTGATCTATGAGCTGACAGAAAAACTGCCCATCCTTCCCCATAGAATAAGACATTATCAGCCTGGAATGTAGGCAACTCTCTCAAGGGGTGAGAAGAAGGCATGTCTATCTTTATTACCCCAGAAAGTCTCTGGGAAGCAAGAAGTCTCTGTCTTTATAATCTGGAAATGTAAATTGTCTCCAAAGAGAGATCCTGATTCTGTCTTCTTAGGGCTGTCTGCTTACACAAAGATACTTGAAAACATAGTCCAAGAGCAAAGTTTGTAGAAGTGCCTAACTGTGAAGCATTCATGGAGGACTGCCTTTCAGCACTGCCTCTGTTGTTATGTCGGTCTACCTGTTATTCTTCTAAGGTATGTTGTCTTTTCTCTTTTTAGTATTTTCTCTTAATCCTTGATGTCCCAAATTTTACCGTATTTCTTTTCACTGTGGATTTACCTTTTTTTTAAAATCCTGTTTAGCACTCAGAGTGTACTTAAAAAAATTTTTTATTGTGGTAAAATACACGTAAAATGTGCTTTTCTGGGGGGCCGTGCTGCACGGCATGCAGGATCTTAGTTCCCTGACCACTGGAAGCCTGGAGTCTTAACCAGGTTCCAAAATGCATTTTTGATATACAGAGTCATGTGTTCAATAAACAGAAATTCTCAAATGTCACTTCTGAAAATACTGCTCCTCTGACATTCCCTCTCTGTGTGCAAAGTCTCTCTAACGCTCCTCCATGGTTTTAAGCCTCTCTTGCATGCGTATCTTTGTTGTCTGTGGCAGTTCACTGATTTTCTCTTAAACCAGTGTCTCTTTCTCCTAATTATTTTGTTTTGAGGACCATATTTTTCCATTTTAAGATTTCAAATTTATTTTATTTCTGGGTTTTTCATGATTTTTTATTCTTTTGAAGTGAACATTATTCCTTGTATCATTTTTATATCATTATTTACTGTCAAGTTCTTTATTTCAGGTGTATAAAAGGTAGCAGGGATTGGTTAAATTGACTTGCTCCAGATGAAGCACATAAGAAACAGCAGAGGCTCAGGTCTTATCCCCTCTCCTACTGAATGAAGATTCTTTCTTCTAAAGCACAGGGCCTCCCCTCAAGGCCTTTGGATCTTGCTGCAAATTGCTGAGACATGGGATACAATAGTAGCAAACAAAACAATCACTACAATGCAAGCAGCAACTGACGTTTTCTTTTATATATATATATATATATATATATATATATATATATATATATATAACTTTAAACTTTGTTTTGTATGGAGATTAAACTGATTAACAATGTGTGGTAGTTTCAGGTGAATAGCCAGTGTACTCAGCCATGCAAATACATGTATCCATTCTCCCCTAAACCCTCCCTCCCATCCAGGCTGCCTCATAACACTGAGCAGAGTTCCATCTGCTATTCAGTAGGTCCTTGTTGGTTATCCATTTTAAATATAGCAGTGTGTACATGACCTTCCCAAACTTCCTCACTATCCCTTCCCCCAGCAACCGTTTTCTAAGTTTGTGAGTCTCTTTCTGTTTTGTAGCTTTACTTGTATCTTTGAGCAACCTGAAATGCTTAAAGTCTTTGTCAGACTGTCCCACAAAATTAGTTTCTTCTGGACTGAAATATTGTGTTGGCTGCCTTTCTCAGCATTAGATTTATAAATATGTTTAGGAATGTGGGGTTGTAGGTGGGTTTCATTTTTAAATCTCAACATCTCTCTCCTTCTCCACATATCCCTGACTAATCTTTTCTCGATCTTTTTCGTGCAGCCCTTCACATCACTAGTCTAGAACCTAGGGTTTATTTTATGACCCCATCTCGAAGCTCCTATTCCTCAGAGAAACGGATGAAAGGACCTGTCGCACACCTTGTCAGAGCCAGTGGGTCTCTTGGCTGTGTTCTGGTCGAGGGGCTGCCCACTCTCACCTGCCTCCCTACTTACAAACATGTAGCCCTGCAGTAGTTTTCCGGTTCTGCAGAGTTCTTCTGTGAGCTCCAGCCTCAACCCTGGCTGCAGGCAGTGAGGTTGGCTTTAGTTGCCCTTCCTTTTCCCTCCTGCCTTGGATCACTTTCAGTTACTCTCTGGGAATCAGACTTTGGCCTGTGTATGCCTTCTTCCAGACCTGGAGCTCAGAATCCTGTGCCTTCTCCCCCACTTACCATCTGGTTTCTCACCCCATGCCTCTTCTTCAGAGACATTTGTTTTTAAGCCCAGCTAATATTTTTAATTTTTCTTTTTATATTGTATTTATAGTTTCTCGGGAGAGTAGAGAAGGTTCTCCAAGTATGAGTTTACCTTATATAAGTTTACCTTACCTTATAACTACCTTGAGTGGAAAAAGTGAAAATGTTAGTCAGTCAGTCATGTCAGATTCTTTGTGACCCCAGCCCGCCAGGCGCCTCTGTCCATGGAATTCTCCAGGCAAGAATACTGGAGTGGGTTACCATTTCCTACTCCAGGGGATCTTCCCGACCCATGGATCAAACCCAGGTCTCCTGCATTGCAGGCAGATTCTTTACCATCTGAGCCACCAGGGAAGCCCCTATCTTGAGTGGAAGCTTAATGCAAATTTTCCAAGAATAAAAAAGACTTATCAAAACCTCTGGTAAAGCCAAAACAAGGTTTTAGTTTTAAAATCTCGTAAAGTTACCCTTATCCTCAAAAACCTTTTACCCTGTGGTAACAACAACAGCAGCAAAAATCATACCGTGTCACCTGAAAGCTTCTTCACAAAAGTGTTGAGCAGTGGCCGAGCTGTTGAAATGTCGCTTGCCGCCAGTTGAACCACATCTCAAACGAGGGCAAGTTCAGAGTGAAATCTTATGCATTTCTTGTTCTGATGTATCTTGTTAGACACCTGTTCTCCTCCATGATCACAGAGAAGTTCACCCAGGATTGCCTGTGGCTCTCAGTCGCAACTCGACACCCCTGGAACCAGTTTACAAGGGTCCAGCGGCTCACCTGCTACATGACCCTCCTTCTCTGCAACATGGTCATCAACGTCATGTTCTGGAAAGTGAACAGTACCACCACCAAGAGAGATGAGCAAGCTCGGGGTGAGCCCTGCCGTGTGCCGTTGCTGCTACACTCCAGTCCTTCCTACAAGTTAGAAACGGAGTCACGACGGGCCTTCATTTTTCCTCTGCTGCCCTCCCGTTAGAGTACTCATCTAATTCTACTCTTAAATGAGAATACTCATTTACTCTAACATTAGAATACGCATTTTCTCATTGATCTCACTCATTAACAAATGAAATGGCCTTAGAGACACATCAGGATCTTGACTGTCGAAATAACTTGCTATCCTTAGATAATCATAGTTAACTGGTAAATAAATACTTAAACTGCAGGGCGTAGAGCATGGACTTTGGACCTGGCGGCGGGGGTGGGGAGGAGAGGGCGGGGTGAGCTGAGAGAGTAGCTGGCGTGTACAGTACCACGTGTGAACTGGATAGCTAGTGGGAAGCCGCTGGAGAGCACAGGGAGCTCAGTTCAGGGCTCCGTGCTGACCTGGGGAGGCGGGATGGGAGTAGGGGTGGGAGGCAGGCCAGGAGGGAGGGGATATATTAATGTGTACTCACAGCTGATTGCTGCGCAGCAGAAACTAGCACAACATTGTAAAGCGATTATACTCCAATTAAAATAAATTTTAAAACAACACTTAAACCTGGGAGAGGAGTGTCTCGGAGACAATTTCAGTGGTTAAGGATGAGGGTTGATGTCATGCTTTTTTTTTTTTTTTCCAGTGGGCCCGTTTGCTGTGACCTGGTCTGAACTGCTCGTCAGCATCCAAACTGCAGTCATCTTTTTCCCCATCAGTCTTGTGATCGGGCGGCTTTTCCCGTTGATCCAACCACAGGAGCCTCTGCCTGTCTTTCCTCCCATCCAGACCTCGTGCCCCTTGGATGCTTCTTCAGAGCCTCTCTCTCTCACGGAGGTGGTTGAGGTGAGCGTGGTGTCAGAGTTCACAGGTAAACGTCATGCTGCCCTCCCCAGCGTGGTGGAGAAGGCCAGTGAATGAGGCTCTCCGGCAAGGCTCCGGAGCCCTGTTAGCTGTAGAGCTGTGCTCTGATCCCTGTGCCCTGCGCCACCGTCATCCTGCCTCCAGTTCTTTCTCTTGATTCTGGAGTGTTCTCAGCACTGACGTGAGTGCAGAATGCCCTGCTCTGGACGTGTCTTAGTCTTTTGATGTTTGCTCAAACTCTTCTTCTTTCATCCTGGATTCTCTCCTAAAACTAGTTCTGAAGCTACTGTGAGGTGACTTCTTTGTGAAAAAGGACAAAGAAAGTGAAAAATTGAGGTCGTTTACACTAAGCATAGGGCTTCCCAGGTGGCACTAATGATAAAGAACCCACCTGCCAATGCAGGAGACGTTAAGAGTCGCACATTCAATTCCTACATCGGGAAGATCCCCTGGAAGAGGAAATGGCAACCCACTCTGTATTCTTGGCTGGAGAATCTCATGGACAGAGGAGCCTGGAGGGCTATAGTCCATGGGGTCGCAAAGAGTCAGACACGACTGAAGCGACTTAGCATGCACATACACTGAGCATATGCCCCTCCGAGGAGATAAACCACCTCATGACTGTAAGTGCTCCCAGTCCTGAGTTCAGTGTAAAACTGACTTTTCCCCTCTTGGTTCCACTTTCAGGAATTAAAGGAAACTGTGGGATTCCTGCTCAGGAGAAATATGTACCTACTCTCAGAGTGCGAACCATCTTCATGGCGTTCTGACAGCATAAACGAGCTGCTGAAGCTTTTGTCCGGCCTCATCTGTTCTTACTTAGAGCATCCAGGCTGTCCCCAGCAGGCAGGACCCTACTGGGCAAATGGTAAAGTTCAGTAAGTTTTAGGACCTGATCTTTTATCTGCCCCACTCCACACACCCGACATGCTCTCAGCATAATCAACAGGCATGATGCCACCTTCTGCTGTTTTTTCATTTCCTTAAACTCCCAGCAGAGGGCAGACAGCTCTGCTACCTCTCAGAGCTTTTGAGACAGCATATCTGGTCTTACAAAGTAAAGATGAAAAGAAAAACCCACCAAAAATGTCCTCTGTCTCAGACTCCTCCGTACTCCATCTGCTTTGTCAGAGGCTGTGAAAGTGTCATTTTCTCTTTCTTCCATGGAATGGTGTTTGGGCCTTCTAGGTACTCTGCTTCCCTGGTGGCTCAGACAGTAAAGCGTCTGCCTACAATGTGGGAGACCTGGGTTCCATCCCCGTGTCGGGAGGATCCCCTGGAGCAGGAAGTGGCACCCCACTCCAGTACTCGTGCCTGGAAAATCCCGTGGACAGAGGAGCCTGGTAGGCTATAGTCCATGGGGTCGCAAAGAGTCCGACATGACTGAGCGACTTCCCATTCACATTTATATTCTGCTAAGTTGCTTCAGTCGTGTCCGACTCTGTGCGACCCCATAGACAGCAGCCCACCAGGCTCCCCCGTCCCTGGGATTCTCCAGGCAAGAACACTGGAGTGGGCTGCCATTTCCTTCAATGCATGAAAGTGAAGTTGCTCAGTCGTGTCCGACTCTTAGGGACCCCATGGACTACGGCCCACCAGGCTCCTCTGTCCATGGGATTCTCCAGGCAAGAGGACTGGAGCGGGGTTCACATGTACTGCAGTTCTGGTGAAAAAACTCAATTAGCTTTAAAAATTACTTTGATTCTCTATCAAAGTAATATAGGATTTTACAAATTGTTGCAAATATACCAGCCTGCTCAGAGAATACAGTTCTGTATTCTTCAGTCTTCATTGACTAGGAAATTTAACCTCATTATCAGTTAACAGGGGGCTTCCCTGATAGCTCAGTTGGTAAAGAATCTGCCCGCAATGCAGGAGACCCTGATTCAACTCCTAGGTTGGGAAGATCCGCTGGAGAAGGGATAGGCTACCCACTCCAGTATTCTTGGGCTTCCCTTGTTGCTCAGCTGGTAAAAAATCCTCTGGCAATGTGGGTTACTTGGGTTCAATCCTTGGGTTGGGAAGATCCCCTAGAGAAGGAAAAGGCTACCCACTCAGGCATTCTGGCCTGGAGAATTCCATGGACTGTATAGTTCATGGAGTCGCAGAGAGTCATACACAACTGAGCAGCTTTCACTTTCATCAGTTAACAGATTGCTTGCTTCTACCAAGAATTTCTGTTCCTTGAAATCTTCCACTTGTTCACATGTCAACCTGGGCTGTATTTTCAGTGGTTCCTGAAAACCACCATCATTTCTGCAGTTACCTGCTCAGAGTTCTGCAGAGGCTCCAATCTCACTTACAGACACTGGGTCCCACCCAGGCCGATCACCCCAGTGACTTCCTTGATGCAGTCCACCAACTGCAAAAACTCCAGGAACTCTTGGAAACCCATGTTCTTCCCACAGAGCAAGGGCTATCCAGGTAACACACCCCACTGGGCTTTACCACATGTCGTCTTCCTAAACCTCTCTGTCAGCTGTTGACTTGGTTGGTTATTCCTTCAACTTCTGTTCCTAAGGGAGGCAACCAGTTTCCCCATCCTGGGCCCAGAAGAAGGGAAGCAGCGTCTCTCTAAAGGCTGGCACAGATGGTTGACATACTTCTGCTGGCTCCTTCTGGGTGTCACTAGCCTGGCCTCAGCCTTCTTTACAGCACTTTATAGCCTGGAACTGGACAAAGACCAAGCCACCAGCTGGGTTATTTCGATGATACTGTCATTGCTTCAGAACACCTTCATCAGCCAGCCAGCAAAGGTACGTGAGAAATTGTCACTCCAGCATGGGAGGAAGTGCTATAGTTGCAGGAAGCTTGGGAAACCAAAGTCTGTGGGTGTCAGTCCAAGGTGCCTCATGGTTCTGACAACTTGATGAGAACAAAAAGAAACAGAAATGGACAGGGTAAAATTTGTTAGGGCTGTGTGTGTAGTAGTCGTGGAAAAAACTAAGGAGAACTGGTAAGACTGGTAGAAATTTAGCAGAAAAGGATGGGGGAGTTATGAGAGACAAGTTAAAAAATCAATAATAGGGCATCCCAGGTGGCACTAGTGGTAAAGAACCCACCACCTGCCAGTTCAGGAGACCCAGGTTCAGTACCTGGGTCCAGAAGATCCACTGGAAGAAGGCCTGGTACCCAGCTCCAGTATTCTTGCCTGGAGAATTCCATAGACAGAAGAGCCTGGCGGGTAGAGTCCATAGGGTCACAAAGAGTTGGACACGACTGAAGGGACTTAGCACGCATGCAAACAAAAAATCAATAATAAACTACTAAGTAAGAAAACTTACTTTTAAAAAAATCTTCATTTTCCTTAAACTTTAAGGAAAATGTCATACACAAACGTGTAGGAAGTAGTATAATGAATCCTAAATTCCTGTTACCCAGCTTCAACAGTTACCCCACAATTCATGGCCAGTCTTGTTTCATCTATCTTGGAAAAAAAATACCAGACTTTATATCGTTTTATCCATGAAGATTTCAGCCTGTGTATTTTCAAAAGACAAACCCTCCTCTTTTTAAAACATAAATATGAGCCATTATCACACCTAAATAACCATTTCCTGATATCTACACAACAGTGTGAATGTACGTAACACTGCTGAACTGGTCACCTTAAAATGGTTAAGGTATATTTTAAACTTAAAATGATAAGTTTTTCGTAATGTGTATTTTGCTACAGGTTTTAAAAATCCAATCAGTGTTCACATTTTCCTGGTTGTCTCCTAAGTGTTTATAGTTGTTTTGTTCAAATCAAGATCTAAATAAGGTCCATGTGTTGCAGTGAGTTGCTCTGTCACATGTTTGTTTTTTAATTTATCTATTTTGACTTTTAACTGTGCCAGGTCTCTGTTGCTGCACACAGGCTCTTCTTTGAGGTCTGTGGGCTCAGTAGTCGTGGTACAGCTCCCTAGTTGCTCTGTGGCATGTGGGATCTTCCTAGACCAGGGATCAGACTCATATCCCTTGCACTGGCAGGCAGATTCTTAAGCGCTGGACCACCGGGGAAGTCCTGTCTCATGCATTTTTATACTTAATCTAGGAACTTCCCTGGTGGTCCAGTGGGTAAGACTCTGAGCTCCCAATGCAGGGGGCCCAGGTTCAATCCCTGGTCAGGGAACTAGATCCCACATGCCACAACTAAGACCCAGTGCAGCCAAATAAATAAATAATAAATAAGTTTTTTTTTTAAGAGACTGTAAAAAATAAGTAATCTATACGTTCTTCATCCCTTTATCTCTGTCCCTCATTTTCTGTTCTTGCTACTTTGCTTACTATGTATGTGAAGAAACCAAGTTGTCCTATAGAGTCTCCAAAATTCTGAATTTTTGTGACACAATTACTTATGCTTAAAGAACCCACAAGCAGACCTGGGGAGCTTTTGAAACATTTGGAGCCAGGCCTCTCTCCAGACCAGTCAAATCATAATCCCTGGAGATGGGATCCAAGGCCCAGAATGTCACAAACTTCCCAGGTGATTCCAAAGAAGAGCCCCGTTTGAGAAGCACTGATCCTAAAAGATGGACAGTGTACAAGGAGTGGGTAGACCTTAAATAAGAACTGCGGGAAGAGACAATAACAGGAGCTCTTAAAGAGATTCCGTTAGAGCAGACACACAGAGAAAGACTTTGCGGAAATGAAAAAGGCCATTTGCAGATTTTAAGAATTCAGGCTTTGGATTGAAGATGTCATTATTGAGAATCAAATTAATGGACCAGGATGATCAAACTTAATGCAAAACATAAAGGAAAATAGACAGTAGATCCAGTTAGGAGGAGTGGTAGTAATTAAACAGTCTAAAAAATTCCATTGTTGCAAACAAATACTGAATTTGTGGAAAGGTCTTAACTATTTCCAGGCATAACTAATTTAAAAAGATACACGCCGAAATGGAGGACAGGAGTTCTGGAGTGGGGCCCAAGGTCCTGAAATCAGCTGGTTGCCAGGTGATGGCTGCTCACCCGTGGATCACGCTTCGGGGGGTATCACTGTGAATACAAAGCTAGTTTTAAGCTAGAAAAGTCAGTATTACAAGAGAAAAGTTCATGAGGGAGGGCTGTTCTAGGTCCTTGAAATAAATGAGCCATTTTTAATATGGATCAGACAGTGTACTAGGAAGTTATTGGTCATTTCCTTAAGTGTCATAATGAGATGAAAATGGCCTGATTATTAGGAGGCCTTGAACCTTGCACATGTGTGTCAGTCACGTCCGACCCTGTGTGACCCCATGGACTATAGCCTGTCAGGAAAACCCCATGAGATTTTCCAGGCAAGAATACTGGCGTGGGTTGCCATTTCCTTCTCTAGGGGATTTTCCCGACCCAGGGATCGAACCTGCATCTCCTGCATCAGCAGGCAGATTCTTTACCACTAGCACTACCTGGGAAGCTCCAGTTTTTAGGAGGCACATGCTTAAAAACAGGCAGTCCTTGCCTTGAACTGTTGTAGTTTGTGCATGAATTTCAGTCACTGTGGTTCAGTTAAATAACACCAGTTGCCAGCAAGACAGTTCAAATCTCAGCATGGGATATCAGCTATGAGTGATTACATAAAACGCCAGCTACTACTAGACCTTCAGCCCATAATTCACTCCGTACACAACATGTATTTTTAGGTGTCTGTCATGATCCATGACCAGTCCTGTCACATCTCAAAGCCTGGGTGGGTGCTCACTGGGCATCCCGTTTATGTACAGACAGCAAATTGTGTAGTTGGGTTACTTTCTTGTCTCTCAGTCATAAACAGTGACACTTGACCATAAAATGGATAACGGAAAGAGGAATTGGGCCAAAAAAGACCAAAATGCAGCAAGTTAACAACATGATAATGCAAAGTGAAATTTGAATAGAATGTGAATGGAGTTATCCGAGAAGCAGCTGGCCGTAGGAAGATTGCCTGTGTTCAGGGGGCTATACCGGCCAGATGAATTTAGTGAAGTCGAACTTACCAACCTAAATGAAGAAATTGGTTATGAGGAAAAGGATGATGACATCCTGGAGGAAGTAACACTAGCAACTAATATTAAACAACTAATATTAAATGAACTCTAGGAGATATTTCACAGCATTGAAAGCAGAAAGGATAAGAGGCTGGAAGCCAGTGCAAACTTAAAACAGTATGACAGTCCACCAAACGGATAGAAAAGATGCTGTCCCCAAATTCTAACTTACATAAGAAGAGGAAGGACAGCATTGTTCAAATTAGTCTTGATAAATTTTTCAAGAAATAACTTTAATTCTTAATGTTTCTGATGTTTTAAATTACATACTAATTCTGCTGCTTTAAAATTTTTCCTTGTACCTTTATAGCCCACAATAAGAGATTTTAATGTTTTGACATGAGTCCTTTTTTCCCCCCTAAGGTAGAAGATTGTCTTTATTTTTTTTTTTTTTCTTAATTTAGTTGGCTGTACCAGGTGTTAGTTGCAGCATGCAGGATCTAGTTCCCTGACCAGGGATCCAACCCAGGCCCTCTGCTTCGAGTGCATGGAGTTGTAACAACTGAACCAGGGAAGTCTCCTGAATTTTTAGAGGTCACAGAACAATCATAATTTTCCCCACTGATGATTAAGATCACCTTGCACAGTTTCAGCTTGCAAGATCATTTATGTGATCCCATGCTGCTGCTAAGTCGCTTCAGTTGTGCCCAACTCTGTGCGACCCCAGAGACGGTAGCTCACCAGGCTCCGCCGTCCCTGGGATTCTCCAGGCAAGAACACTGGAGTGGATTGCCATTTCCTTCTCCAATGCATGAAAGTGAAAAGGGAAAGTGAAGTCACTGAGTCTTGTCCAACTCTCAGCGGCCCCATGGACTGCAGCTCACCAGGCTCCTCCATCCATGGGAGGAGGAGCAGTATCCATCCCATAATGCCATGCAAAGTGAGAACTACCTTTAATTAGGTATGAGATGTCATGATGTCTATTATTTTCAAATGGTTCAAAGAAGTATATACTGTGAAATGTTAGCTTTTGTATCTTCCAATTTTTATGTATGTTTAAAAATTTTAATAAGGAATTATATAATCTAAGAGTTTGTAGAAGAAAAATTATATAAAACTATTTTTAGAAGAAAACATATGGGAAAATCTATGTAACCTTAGGTTAGCCAAGAGTTCTTGTGTTGTTCCGTCGCTCAGTTGTGTCCAGCTCTTTGCGACCCCATGGACTGCAGCACACCAGGCTTCCCTGTCCTTCACTGTCTCCCAAAGTTTGCTCAAATTCATGTCCATTGAGTCAATGATGCTGTCTAACCATCTCATCCTCTGCTGCCCTCTTCTCCTTTTGCCTTCAATCTTTCCCAGCATCATGGTCTTTTCCAGTGAGTTGGCTCTTCACGTCAGGTGGCTGAAGTATCAAAGCATCAGCATCAGTCCTTCCAATGAATAATCAGGGTTGATTTCCATTAGGATTCACTGGTTTGATCTCCTTGCATTTCAAGAGTTCTTTTATATTAATGCTACCGAAAGCACAATTCGGAAAAGAAAAGATTGATAAATAGGGCTTCATCAAAATTAAACATTTTGTTCCATGAAAGACACTTTTTAAAATTTAAGTAGAGTTGATTTACAATGTTGTGTTAGTTTCTGGCATACAGCAATATGATTCCACTATATGTGTAACCTTTTTCATATTCTTCTCCATTGTTTATCATGGGATACTGAATATAGTTTCCTGTGCTATAGAATAGGACCCCGTTTATTTATTTTATATACAGCAGTTTGCATCTGCTAATTTAACTTGTCTCCTAATTTATCCCTCCCCCACAGGTAACCATATGTCTTGTCTCTCTTCTTAATACTTTTTCTATTTATTTTTGGCTGCCCTGGGCCTTCGTTGTTCTGCACGGGCTTCCTCTGGTCCTGGTGCACCGGGTCTCCTCTTCATTGCAGTGCACGGGGTTCTCATTGTGATGGCTTCTCTTGCTGTGGAGCGTGGGCTTTAGGCTTGCAGCCTCAGTAGTTGTGATGCATGGGCTTAGTTGCTCCACAGCATGTGGAATCTTCCCAGAGGAGGGATCAAACCCATGTACTCTGCCTTGATCAGTGGATTCTTATACACTGCACCACCAGGGAGGTCCCATATGTCTTCTGTGTGAGTCTGTTTCTCTTTTACATAGATAAATTCATTTGTATCGTTTTTAGATTCCACATATAAGTGATACACAGGTATGGCATCATTCTGACTTCACTCAGCATGATAATCTCTATGTCCATCTCTGCTGCTGCAAATGACATCACTTTATCCTTTCTTTAAGGGCTGAGTGGGATTCCATTGTGAACATGCGCCACATCTTCATCCATTCATCTGTCGTTGAACATGTAGGTTGTTTCCACATCTTGGCTGTTGTAAGCAGTGCTGCTGTGAACATTAGTCAGTCAGTTCAGTCGCTCAGTCATGTCCGACTCTGCAACTCCATGGACTGCAGCACGCCAGGCTTCCCTGCCCATCACCAACTCCCAGAGCTTATTCAGACTCATCTCCATCAAGTCGGTGATGCCATCCAACCATCTCATCCTCTGTCGTCCCCTTCTCCTCCTGCCTTCAATCTTCCCCAGCATCAGGGTCTTTTCCAAGGAGTCAGTTCTTTACATCAGGTGGCCAAAGTATTGAAGTTTCAGCTTCAGCATCCTTTAGGATTTCCTTTAGGATTGACTTCTTGGATCTCCTTGCAGTCCAAAGGACTCTCAAGAGTCTTTTCCAACACCACAGTTCAAAAGCATCAATTCTTCGGCACTCAGCTTTCTTTATAGTCCAACTCTCACATCCATACATAACTACTGGAAAAACCATAGCTTTGACTAGATGGACCTTTGTTGGCAAAGTAATCTCTCTGCTTTTTAGTGTGCTGTCTAGGTTGGTCACAGCTTTTCTTCCAAGGAGCAAGTGTCTTTTAATTTCATGGCTGCAGTCACCATCTGCAGTGATTTTGGAGCCCAAGAAAATAAAGTCTCTCACTGTTTCCATTTTTTCCCCCATCTGTTTGCCATGGAGTGATGGGACTGGATGCCATGATCTTAGTTTTCTGAATGTTGAGTTTTAAGCCAGAACAATTTTAAAATGCTTTGAACACTGGGGTGCATGTGCCTTTTTGAATTAGAGTTTTGTCTGGATTTATGTCTAGGAATGGGTTTGCTGGATCATACAGCGACACTATTTTTAGTCTTCTGAAGAACCTCCATACTGTTTTCCTTAGTGGCTGCACCAATTTATATTACCACTAATGGTGCAGGAGGGTTCCCTTTTCTCCACACGCTCTCCGGCATTTTGATGATGGCCATTCTAACTGGTGTGAGGTGGTACCTCATTGTAGTTTTGATTTGCCTTTTTCTAATAATTAGTGATGATGAGCATCTTTCATGTGCCTGTTGGCCATCTGTATGTCTTCTTTGAAGAAATGTCTATTTAGGTCTTCTCCCAATTTTATAATTGGGTTTTTTTTTTGTTACTGAGTTGTATGACCTGCGTGTATATTTTGGAGATTAATCCCTCGTTGGTCACAGTTTTTGCAATTGTTTTCTCCCAGTCTGTAGGTGTATTTTTTTGTTTTTTTTCATTTTATTTATGGTTTTCTTCAATGTACAAAAGCTTAGAAGTTTGACTAGACCCAATTTATTTTATTTTTGTTTTTATTTCTATTGCCTTGGGAAACATTGGTACCATTTATGTGAGAATGTTTTGCTTATGTTCTCTTCTAACAGTTGTATGATGTTATGTCTATTTAAGTCTTTAAGCAATTTTTAGTTTTATTTCTATGTGTGTGTTCTAATTTTATTGATTTACATGTGGCTGTCCAACTTTCCCAGGACCACTTGCTAAAAAGATTGTCTTTTCTCCATTGGATATTCTTGCCTCCTTGGTAGATTAATTGGCCATAAGTGTGTGGCTTTATTTCTGAGCTCTCTACTCTGTGCCTTTGAACCATATGTCTGTTTTTTGTGCCAGTGTCATGCTGTTTTGATAACTGTAGCTTTGTAGTATTGTCTGGAGTAGAATGACTAAAGTATTGATAATAAATGCTGGTGAGGATGCAGAGTACCTGGGAACTCGCATTCATCAGTGGTAGAATGTGTAGAAATGTGAAAATGGCGTAGCCACTTGGGAAAGCAGTTTGCCAGTTTCCTGCAAAATTAATACAGTTACCATATAACTTAGTAATTTCACTCCTAGGTATTTTCCCAAAAGAAATAAAAACCTATATTCACACAAAACTCTGTGAATATTTATGGCAGGTTTATTCATAATTGCCAAGAATGGGACTTTCTTGGCGGTCCAGTAGTTAAGACTTCACACTTCCACTGTGTCATGCACAAGTTTGATCACTGATCAGGGAACTATTAATAAGTTGCCACATGGTGTGACCAATAATAATTCCCAAGGATGGAGCCAACTCAGATACCTGTCAACTGCTAAATGGATAAACTGAGGAACATCCATATGGTAGAAGACTACTCATCAATGAAACAAACTACTGGTATGTGTAATGACATGGATGACTCTCAAATGTCATATTGTAAATGAATCCCAAGTGAAAGAAGCCTGTTCCCAAAGCATACTTTTCATTTCCATTTATATGACATTCTGCAAAAAGCCAAAGCTACATGGATGGAGAATCCACCAGTAGTTGGCAGAGATGAAGGTTGGAGAAAGGGTTGACCACAAAGGGGCAGCATCAGGGAATTTTTTGGGGTGATGAAACTATGAGGCATATTGATTATAGTGGTGGATACTCAGTTCTATGTATTTGTCAAAAGTTACAGAATTATGCACAAAAAAAGTGGGTTTTAAGTATGTGTAAATACTTTTTTAAAGCTAAAAAAACTTTGTTATTTCAATGACACCACCCCCCCAAAAAAAAACCTTGTAAAAAGCTCCTCTTCACCAGTCAAATAAATTAAAACAATAAGATTCAATTTTGCTTTTAACAGTGGCAGAGAAAAACAAATGAATACACAGTGATTTGCATTGTGTATTTGTGTTTCCATTTGCCAGGGAAAATAGGCACTTAATGCTGGTTGAGGAAAATTAGGCAGTATATACAGTAAAAGCCTTCAAACTCTACATTCCTTTGCTAACTTTCACTTCTAAGGGTCTTTTCTGAGAAAATTCAGAGTGGTTTGTAATGATAAAATTGACAGCAATTTAAATGTTCATGAATAGTTCATTGCTTGAGAAATCTGTATGCAGGTCAGGAAGCAACAGTTAGAACTGGACATGGAACAACAGACTGGTTCCAAATAGGAAAAGGAGTACCTCAAGGCTGTATATTGTCACCCTGCTTATTTAACTTATATGCAGAGTACGTCATGAGAAACGCTGAACTGGAAGAAACACAAGCTGGAATCAAGATTGCCGGGAGAAATATCAATAACCTCAGATATGCAGATGACACCACCCTTATGGCAGAAAGTGAAGAGGAGCTAAAAAGCCTCTTGATGAAAGTGAAAGAGGAGAGTGAGAAAGTTGGCTTAAAGCTCAACATTCAGAAAACTAAGATAATGGCATCTGGTCCCATCACTTCATGGGAAATAGATGGGGAAACAGTAGAAACAGTGTCAGACTTTATTTTGGGGGGCTCCAAAATCACTGCAGATGGTGACTGCAGCCATGAAATTAAAAGACACTTACTCCTTGGAAGAAAAGGTATGACCAATCTAGATAGTATATTCTAAAGCAGAGACATTACTTTGCTGACTAAGATCCATCTAGTCAAGGCTATGGTTTTTCCTGTGGTCATGTATGGATGTGAGAGTTGGACTGTGAAGAAGGCTGAGCGCCGAAGAATTGATGCTTTTGAACTGTGGTGTTGGAGAAGACTCTTGAGAGTCCCTTGGACTGCAAGGAGATCCAACCAGTCCATTCTGAAGGAGATCAACCCTGGGATTTCTTTGAAAGGAATGATGCTAAAGCTGAAGCTCCAGTACTTTGGCCACCTCATGCAAAGAGTTGACTCATTGGAAAAGATTCTGATGCTGGGAGGGATTGGGGGCAGGAGGAGAAGGGGACGACCGAGGATGAGATGGTTGGATGGCATCACGGACTCGATGGACGTGAGTCTGAATGAACTCCGTGAGATGGTGATGGACAGGGAGGCCTGGCGTGCTGCGATTCATGGGGTCGCAAAGAGTCAGACATGACTGAGCAACTGAACTGAACTAATGTGTTATAGGACACTAAGCAACCATTTAAAATGTTATAGAAAATGTAATGATGTGGAAAATTAGCTCAGTTGAAGACAAAAATAATTAATGGATGGCTCAGACAGTAAAGAATCAACCTGCCAATATTGGAGACCAGGTCTGATCCCTGGGTTGGGAAGATCTCCTGGAGAAAGAAATGGCAACCCACTCCAGTATCCTTGCCTGGGAAATTCCATGGACAGAGGAGCCTGGCAGGTTACAGTCCATGGGGTGGCAAAGAGTCAGACACGACTGAGCAACTAACACTTTCACTTTCCAAATTTTTAAAGTTTCTTAAAGTCTCTAAATTTTTTCAAACTTTTAATAATAAATGTATATCAGTTTTTAAAAGTTAGAAAGTATAAAAAGAAGAACAGAAGAGATAGAAAACCAATGTGTTAGCTTAGTTATCAGTATTGCTACAGAGAGAATTTGGTTGAACTCCTATGGCTCAGCTGGTAAAGAATCCGCCTGCAATGCAAGATACCTGGGTTCAATCCCTGGGTTGGGAAGATCCCCTGGAAAAGGGAAAGGCTACCCACTCCAGTATTCTGGCCTGGGGAATTCCGTGGCCTGAATAGTCCATGGAGTTCCATGGAGTTGCAAAGAGTCAGACACGACTGAGCGACTTTCATTTCACTTATGGGCAAGTGTAGTTGTTTTTTTTTTGGCTGTGCTGGGTCTTAGTTGCAGCACACAGGATCTTTCATTTTGGTGCACAGGACTGTCTAGTTGTGGTGCATGGGCTCAGTAGTTGTAGCACCTGGGCTTAGTAACTCTGTGGCATGAGATCTTAGTTCCCCGACCAGGGAATCAAACCCACATCCCCTGCATTGCAAGGGAGATGGACTTAACCACTGGACTACCAAGGAAGTCCATCAAGTGTACTTTTTAGTAATTTCCCAGTGGTGCTAGTGGTAAAGAACCCACCCGCCAATCCTGGGTAATTGTAAGAGATTCGGGTTCGATCCCTGGGTCAGGAAGAGAAGGACATGGCAGCTCACTCCAGTATTCTTGCCTGGAAAATCCCGTGGACAGAGGAGCCTGGTGGGCTGCAGTCCATGGGGTCGCACCGAGTTGGACACTGAAGCAGCTTGGCACGTCCGCCTCAGATCTAGTCCTAGAGACCGTCCGCTAGAGGGCAACTTCAGGTCTGCATAGCGCACACACCTGCCGTTGTCCCCTCACAGCAAGGAGAGCGGCAGTGGGCCAGAAACAATTACTCTTGTCCTTTGTTCTCTGAGGACTGGAGCACTTCCTCCTCTCCAAGGAAATTTAAGGAGTGGTGGTGGGTACTTGTTTCCCCTACAGAGGCTTACTCTGTTCTAAAACTCCATGCCGCCTTCAGCAAAACTGGCACTTTCAAAAGCATAGCTTCTTCAGTCTTGCTCATCAAAGTTGTTCCAAAGACAGGTGTTACTGAACAATTTATACAGAGCATCACAAATCATTTGATAATTTAGGTTTTCCTAACCAAGCAGATCAAAGACTACAGGCAAAAATATAAAGATTAACATATCAACCATGTCTTTGTGGTTATGCAGAAATAACTATGGAATTACTTAGTCCTGAGTGTTCCATAAATATAAAGGGCCAGCTCACTGAGATGTAGCAGTCATGCCCACCTTCACCTCTACCTGTCGGTGCCGCCTTCTTGGATTCTGTGATGTCTGCTCATTATTAGTGCCTCCTCTGACTTTCCTGTCTAGGTGATCTTCCTCACGCTGTTCTACTCACTGATGCTGAACAGGCTGCCACAACTTCACAAAGAGAAGGAACATCAAACCAGGAGGATCTTGGCACTCTGGGGTAATTCAGCTAATCCTTCTGATATCTCATTTTGCAAAGAGCAAATTATGTATCAGAACAGTGCACTCCCAGCCACCTCACTGACTAAGACAAATTTATCCACTCAGGGATCTTGTCTCTAACCAGCCATCGTGCCTCCTCCCTGACCCAAGACCAAACCAGTGGGTCACCAGAACTCCTTATGATCCGTCCCTCCGGAGGTCACTCAGAGCTTCACCTCTCCCCTAGATTCCAGATTCCTTCCTCCTGTTTCTAGCCTTGAGCCCCAGGTGCTGTTTCCAACTGCTCACCCTCTGTATCTGAATGCCTACGGCTGTCTCAAACACGCCCCAAGCAGAATTATTTGCCTGCCCCACAAATTCCCTTCTTTACTGTTTTCTCATTTCAGTTAATAATATCACCACTAGCTGTAAACTAAGAATAATCCTAAATCCCACTCCCAACTCAATCAGCAAGCCTGAGGAAGTCTGAATAAAACTGACTAGAGCCACTCATTTCACACAGATGAAACCCACCAAAAGGTGGCCGAAAAGCAAATGGCAGAAAAATCAACACAACATTCTGTTTTCAGCCAGGCTGCACCGCATGTGTGATCTTAGTTTCCCGACGAGGGATAGAACCCATGCCCCCCTACGGGAAGTCCCTTAACACAACATTTTAATCGTGCAAGAAATGCATGCCTTGCTTAGAGACACATTTTTTAATGAGATGCATAGGAGGATAAACTCCCAAAATTTAGGAGAGGATTAGCTATGAAGAAGAGAAAGAAGGGATACCATCAGAGAGGTGCACAGCAGGTTTTATCTCAGCTGCCACTTATTTCTTAAGCTGAGTGGTGGACAAGCTGCTAAGGGGTTGGCATCTTATTCCTTCTGAGATTAAAAAACTAGTAATCTGACTTCAAACTGCCTTCCCAGTCCTCATTTCATTTCTCCATCTCTTCAACTGCTGTTCCCTCTGCTAAAGTGACTTCTTTTCTTTCTTGTCCTCATCTTTATCCATCTAGAGAATTCTTTCTGACTCATTTAAAACAAATGTCTTATGTCACTGCCTCTGGGCCACCTTCTCTGAATTCCTCCAGGAGGTTAATTTTCCCTCCAGTGATCCCTCAGTACTTGGCTCCTACAGGCTGACATGTTTTAGGTCATATTCTAACTCCCTCTCTCTCCCCATCTTGATTTACACGTCTCTAGATTCTTCTGCCCACAGTGTGGTCTGGAGAACAGCACTAGCATTTCCTGAAATTGTCAGAAATTCAGGCTCTTAGGCCTTACCCCAGAAACTGAATTTTAACACAGTTCCAGGTGATCCCCCTGCCCATCTTACAGTGAGAACCACCACTCTGGAACAGTACTCCCATTGGGTAATCCACTGACAAAACTGGTTCTAGTCCAAGATAAGTAGAGAAATTGAGAATAAGCCTTTAGAAACATTTATAGCAATTGGGCAGACTAATTTTAGGCCTACTGAATCTAATTTTCAAAATGGGGCTTCTATTTTTAGGCCTCTATTTCGTGTCATTTTTCTTATATTTTGTAGGCCTCTGTTCTGTGTCGGTTTTCCAGTTTTTACTGTATTTTACAAAAGTATTAGTCCCTGATGGATTGGAAATATTTCTGTAAGTCTTTGATGGTAGTTTGGGAAGAACTGCTTGTGTAACTTCTTTTCTCCACTTTAGCATTTAATAGGAGATACTCATAGTAGATGCTCAGCAGATGTTGATGAATAACTACTTAATGAAATATAACCCTTTTTTGACCTACATTTCAATTTTTGACAGCAAGATGTCCTTCCTCATTACCCGGTTCAAGAGATAAGAACAACTCCATCTATGTAGCCCCCACTATGAACACTCCAGTCAAGCGCCCAGAAAGAGCCTTGAAAGAGAAGAAGTTCTTCAAGTTGACAGGAGATGTTTTAGGTATGGAGAGGAGATGATAACATGTTGATACATCAACACATTTCCCAGCAAGGAAAGGGGGAGTGAGAATAAAATGGAAAACCTAGAAGCGGGGGAAAGTATCTTAAAGTACTCACCTCAAAACATTCTGGATGCTATTAAACAAGGCTGTTCGGTGCATGCAGGGCCTCCTGAACTTATGATCTAATTGTGTGCTTGAGGAAGTCACTTCCTCTGTCTGCAGAATGTAATCTTGAAACTTGGTCAGCATCACAGGGTGGAGGGAAAATGAATACGCTCTGAAAAATAGTTGTCCTGTAAGTACAAGGTCCAGCACATCTAGTGTTTGGGTTACTGGATTCTCTGGACCAAAATAGACAAATTCTGTTTTTGTCATATGAGCAGAGACAATCGATAGATAACTGGGGATGGGAAGAGACCCAGGGAGTTGTTTGCGGGGGATGGGGGAGGTCATTTAGACCTTAGAACTAAAACAAAGCATTTTTTATGGGAGATTTTATGTATCTCAAGTATAATTTCTGATCAGTGGCAAAAGAATTCTGGGAAGGAATATATACATATCTATTGCTGCTCATACAGATATCACCAGGAGCCAGATGCTTTGGCTTATCTCTGACAATTATTAAGTTGAATCACGTGAAAGTGCCAATTTTTGACTGTTTTTGACCTGTGAAAGTCTATATGCTTAGGGAAAAATGAAGAAAAACATATAGAGGATTTTTTAAAATTGAAGTATAGTTGGTTTATAATGTTCTGCCAATCTGCTCTACAGCAGAGTGACCCAGTTATACATGTATATATATACACATTCTTTGTTTATATCCTTTCCATTATGGTTTACCCCAAGAGACTAGACACCGCTCCCTGTGCCGTAGAGTAGGACCTTCTTGTTTATCCATTCTACACGTAGTAGTTCGCATGTACCAACCCCAAAATCCCAGCCCACGCCTCTCCCCACCCTCACCCCCCGGCTTCCATAAGTCTGATCATACAGAGAATTTCAAAGAATTGAAATTTGAAATTTCAATTTCAACTTCAGCTATGGCTTTCTCGCTTCTGTACTAGCACAAATCCTTTTCCTTACCCTGTTGATGACTACAGTCTACTTGACGCAGAACTCCAATAGATTTTACCTCCGTCAAGCTATCCACAAGAGCTTTTCTCACCGTTTCTCAGAGATCAAACTTCTTAAGCATTTCTACACCTGGGCCAATAGCACCCTCCTTCCCAACCTGTACGGGGATTACAGAGGTAAGAATACAGTCCAGGGGCCCAGCCCTGCAAATGTGGGATACAGTTGGTTTTCCATATGCCCCTACAGTAACCATTAGAACACTGGAGAAAGTTTCGCTGGCTGTGTCAATATGACTGCACCTCTGTGGGCACCCAAAGGTCTACCCCCAGGGACCCATCTAAGCAGTTTCAGGTTTATGTCTGTTCACCCAAGGGTGATTGGTCCCCGAGGGCTGGTTTCCACTGAAGAGTTTCACTAGAGGGATAAACAAAGTTGAGAATTTATTCACTTATAGCATGAGAAGTAACTGAAGTGGTCCTTGGGGTTGTTTGCCTCCTTGTGAAGGAAGGAACCACATGCAGCTGAAGTTTGTTCTCTAAGCCCAGATGTAATCAGAAAGATCTCACACCAGGGTGATGTTTTGATATATTGCCTGATGTGCAGTCATTCCTTAGTCTGTGATGTGTGACTTTTCTTGGTTGGTTATTTAGTTCAAGTCCATGAATATGTAGTGAATAACTGGTGTACTGGGAACTGTCCTAGATGATAAAAAGATGGGTATTATGTGGTTTGTACCCTCAAAGAACCTCACCATCAAGAGGAGTTAGTATGAATGCTTCTTGTTCAGTATTTCTCAACCAAGTACCAATGCTTTGTCCTGTTACAACTTTGTGTCTTATTAAGTGAGTTGTGTTCTGGAAATTGCTGCATTCATTAAACTCAGGATTGGTGCCTTTCTGTTGAGATTTGAAACATCTCCTAAGTTCCTGAAAAAAAATCTGAGTGATGTGTAATCTGAGTAAATATATATACTCTTTTCTTTTTTAATGTTATTGGAGTATAGTTGACTTACAGTGTTGGAAATGTTGGTTTCAGGTATACAGTAAAGTGAATCAGTTATGCATATACATAGACCCACTCTATAGATTCTTTTCCCATATAGGGCATTACAGACCATTGAGTGAAGTTCCCGTGCTATACAGCATGTTCTTATTAGTCATCTGTTTTATAGATAGTAGTGTGTATATGTCAGTCTCAGCCTCCCACTTTCCCCTTTGGTGACCATGAGTTTGTATTCTATATCTGTATAGTCTTTTCTTAAACGTGTGTCCTTTCTAAGTTGCTTCAGTTGTGTCTCACTCTTTGTGACCCTGTGGACTGTAGCCCACCAGGCTCCTCTGTCCATGGTGATTCTCCAGGCAAGAATACTAGAGTGGGTTGCCATGCCCTCCTCCAGGGGATCTTCCCAACCTAGGGACTGAACCCGCATCTCTTATGTCTCCTGCACTGGCAGGCAGGTTCTTTACCACTAGCACCACCTGGGAAGCTCTTCATGTGTACGTGGTGCATTTAAGAGATGTTGCAGGTGGCAACTCCTTTGCATTGCATGTTGATTCTTTCTAGCTGAGTTTCATTTTTATTTTATGGCTGTGCTGGGTCTCTTTTGCAGCACATGGAATCTTTGTCGCTGCACCTGGGCTTTCTCTAGTTGCAGAGAGTGGGGGCTTTCTCTCTCGTTGCAGTGTAAGGGCTTCTTGCTGTGGTGGCTTCTCTTGTTGCAAAGGGCTCTAGATGCACGGGCTAGACTAGATGCAAAGGCACAGACTTAGAAGCCACATCCTTGCTCTCCTCTTACCAGCAATGTGTTTCTGGGTGAATCACTCAACTTCTTGTGCCTCAGTTTCCCCATCTGTACAATGGGGATAATCTTAGGATCTATCCTTTAAGATTGATGTGAAAATTTAAAACTTAGTATATCTAAGTGCCTAAAACAGTGTTGGGCACTCAATGGGTCTTAGCTATTAATTTTTTTTTTTTTTTTTTGGCTGCACTGGGTTTTCAGTGCTGCGAGCAGGCTTTTCCCTAGTTGCGACAAGCCGGGACTGCTCTCTAACTGTAGGGCATGGGCTTCTCATTGCAGTGGCTTCTCTTGTTGTGGAGCATGGGCTCTTAACACACGGGCTTCCGTAGTTGTGGCTCCTGGGCCTAGAGCACAGGCTCGATAGCTGTGGTGCACAGGCTTCATTGCTCCGAGGTGTGTGGAATCTTCCCGGACCAGGATTGAACCTATGTCCCCTGCATTGGCAAGCGATTTCTTAACCACTGGGCCACCAGGGAAGTCCCAGTCTTAGCTATTATTAATTGGGCAGTTGGAGCTCTGGTTCTACTAGAACCACCTGGAACATACTAAGGAAGAGCAACAGCAATCTGAGATGTAGATAAAGAAATAGAATTAAGTAGATAATACTGATAGACATTTAGATTGTTTCCAGTCTTCTACTGTTAACAATAGTACTATTAAATATCCTTTTACATATATAATTTCACTCGTGCAAATATATCCGTAAGATAAGTACCTTGAAAAGACTTGATAAAACTGTATATTCAGCTTTCCTGGCCACCATGGAGCTGTGGGGAGGCGTGGGTGCATTCAAAATTCAGTTCCACCAGTAACCTACCGCCATGGCTGAGGAAGGCATTGCTGCTGGAGGTATAATGGGCGTTAATGCTGCACTGCAAGAGGTGCTGAAGACCACCCTCATCCACGATGGCCTAGCATGTGGAATTCGCGAAGCTGCCAAAACCTTAGACAAGCACCAAGCCCATCTGTGTGTGCTTGCATCCAACTGTGATGAGCCTGTGTATGTCAAGCCGGTGGAAGCACTTTGTGCTGAGCACCAAATCAACCTGATTAAGGTTGATGACAACAAGAAAGTAGGGGAATGGGAAATAGCCTAGTCCAATGTCAGAACACATTTGGGAAGAATCTTTTTGGTAAGATTTAATTAAAATTCCTCTTGCAGCAATTTAAACTTGTTTTTTCTCTTGTGACTTTCTTCTCAGATGGAAAACCATTAATCTCACAGTTCTGTAATTGCATACTTTTATTTAAGGAATATACAGTGAGGCTACCTTTGAAAGTTAAATCACCCCTTACCTTCCTCTTAAGAATATACAGTGAGGCTATCTTTGAAAGTTAAATCACTCCTTACCTTCCTCTTATCTTCTTTAGAACCCTCAGTCCTTTGATAACTACTGCAAACCTCTCCCTGCCAGATTTTCTAACATAATCTTTTTCTTTCATGTTAAAACACTTTTTTAATAATTAAAACATGAATATGGAGAAAAACAGTATGCACCACAAGGTATGTTGTGCAACTCTCCTGTATCTCCTGATCCCCCTTCTGTCTTTCTGAGAGGCAGCCTTATTCCCAGTTGATTATACAGGCATACTCACTTCATTGCATTTTGCTTTATTACATTTCAGAGATACTGCTCTGTCTGTCTAACAAATTGAAGGTTTGGGAACCCTGTGTCAAGCAACTTCATTTGTGCCATTTCTTCAACAGCATTTGCTCACTTTGTGACTCTGTCACATTTTAGTCATTCTTGAAATATTTCAGCTGTTTATTATGTTTATTACAGTGAACTTGTGATCAGTGATCTCAGATGTTACTACTGCAAAAAGATTATGACTCACTGAAGGCTCAGATGATAGTTAGCATTTTTTTATAGAAATAAAGTACTTTTTTAGCAATTAAGTTTGTAATTAAGGTATGTACATTGCTTTTTTAGACAGAATGGTATTGTATACTTAACAGAGTATGTTTCAATCTAAACATAACTTTTTTTCTTTTTGGCCATACCACATGACTTACTAGATCTTAGTACCCAGACCAGGAATTGAACCTGGGTGCTGGCAATGAAAGTGCCAAGTCCTAACCACTGGACAGCCATGGAATTCCCTAAACATACATTTTATATGCCCTGGGAAACCAAAAAATTCATATGACTTGCTTTGTAGCAGTGGTTTTGAACTAAACACATAGTATCTTCAAGCTATATTTATAAATTCTTTCAGAGGTTATCTGTACATTTGCAAATACATTTGATGATAAACAGCATCCTGCTATAAACACTGTCATGCATTTTTGCCTTTTCCCCTTAGGTTGCCTAGAGATTGTTCCATCAGCATATGTAAAGCTGTCCCTTTCTATGTTTTATTCATTTACTGTGTAGTATGCCATTGCATGGATGTACCATAAATTGTATAACCAACTCCCTATTGATAGACATTTAGATTGTTTCCAGTCTTCTACTATTAACAACAGTACTATTATTAATATCCTTTTACATATATAATTTTACATCTGTAAGATAAGTACCTTGAAAAGACTTGATAAAACTGTGTATTCATTTTTCATTTAAAAAGCTACTGCCCAACTGTCCTCCTCAGTTGTACCAATTAACATTTCCATGAGCACCATGTAAGATCTGCCCACATCCCCAGCAGTTCACCATACAGGTAGCTCTGAAATACACGAAAGGTTTGCAATTGCACTCACAAGAAATTGCAAGTCAAAACTACACTGAGGGGACGTTTTTCACCTCTCATAGGGACAAAACTTACCTCTGCTCTTGCCCTTCTTCATTCCGTTTTCCCCATATTGTTTTTTCTTTTTTTAACATATAAATGTGTTTTGTCCCTGTTCAGAAGCTCCCAATGGATTCCATCACACTTAAAAGCTTAAACCCTCTATAAAGCTGACTCTAGGGCCTTCCCCACTCAGGGCTGTTGCACCTGCCTCTGTTCCTTCTCCTGTTCTGCCCCTCATTCACTCTGCTTCTGCCACACGAGCTTCTGTGCTCTCCCTAACCAGGCCGCACACACTCTTGCTTCAGTGCCTTGGAACTTGCTCTTGCCCTACGGATGTCTGCATCGGGTTCGCCAGACTTTGTTAGGGTCTCTCTCATAATCCACTCCAGTATTCTTGCCTGGGAAATCCCATGGACGGAGGAGCCTGGAGGGCTACAGTCCATGGATTTGCAAAAGAGTCGGACACGACTTAGTAACTAAACAGCAAAACTCTCATAAGCCACCTCCTCAGAGAAACACCTAATCACCCCTGTGAATAAATGTAGCCCTGCTCCCTCCCCACAGGACACTGTCCCCTCATCCTACTCAGCTTTTCCTCATAGCACTATTATTACCTGAATATTGTTTGGTCATTGCCTGTCTGCCTCCCTCCTCAAATGTGAGTGCTCTGTGGACTGGGACTCTCTCGCCCACTGCTGTGCCTAGCACCTAGAACAGGACCTGGTGTATGTGAACACTCGGTACACGCTGACCAAGACAAAGAATGAATGAATGTCCTTCTATAACCTTTGCCTGTTTTTCATTGGGCTGCTTGGTTTTGTTTGCTTGCTTTGATAAATGGGAGCTTTTTATATATTAAGAGCTTATTTAGTTGTAGATAGAGGTTTAGATATTTATACAGAAACAAAATAAGGATTTACAAAAATTTAAGAGAATGGATAGCATATCAGTAGCTTAGCTAAGCTGTTGATATCTGACCTGGGATTGTGATATGCTTTTCTGTTCTCATCTTCATTTGTATCCCTCAGTTCAGTTCAGTTGCTCAGTCATGTCCGACTCTTTATGACCCCATGAACCGCAGCATGCCAGGCTTCCCTGTCCATCACCAACTTCCGGAGTCCACCCAAACCCATGTCCATTGAGTCAGCGATGCCATCCAGCCATCTCATCCTCTGTCGTCCCCTTCTCCTCCTGCCCTCAGTCTTACCCAGCATCAGGGTCTTTTCAAATGAGTCAGCTCTCTGCATCAGGTGGCCAAAGTATTGGCGTTTCAGCTTCAACATCAGCCCTTCCAGTGAACACTCAGGACTGATCGATCCCTCAGTCATATTAAATTTTCTTCATATAATTATTGTACATCTTGTTAGGTTTATCTTTTGTTTCCTATGGTAAATAAGATTTCACTATACTAACTAGTGTTTGAATATATGAAGGCTGTTGATTTTACTATATTTAGTACCCAGATACCTTGCTGAATTTTTTTGGTAAGAGTTTTTAGGTTGATTCTCTTTTCTCCCCAGCTTTATTTAGGGACAGTGGAGACATTGAAATTGTATGTATTTAAGGTACACGTGATGTTTTGATATATGAGTTCATTGTGAAATGATTGCCACAGTCATACTAATCAACACATCCATCTTTTCACACAGTTAGGTGTTTTGTTTTTGGTGTGATAAGAACTTTTATTCTCTTAGCAAATTTCAAATATATATCACTATTGCTGTTATCTTTCATCTATAAACTGTAATCATGCTATATATTAGATCTCCAGGACTTATTCACTTTAAAATTTAAAGTTTGTATACTTTAGACCTCCACCCATCCTCCTCCCCACCCCAGTCCCTGATACCCACCATTCTGCCTGGTTCTGTAAGTTCAACTTTTTAAAGTTCCATTTATGAGATCATACATGCTTCTTTGTTGGCTCATTTCGTATCTTCACTTCTGTGAACAGTGCTGCTGTGAACACAGGAATGCAGATCTCTCTTCAAGATGGTGACTGTATTTCCTTTCCGTATATCTAGCCAGTAGTAAGACTGCTGGATCAGACAGTAGCTCTATTTCTAATGTTTTGAGGAACCTCCATGCTGTTTTCCGAAATGGCTGTAACCAGTTTACAGTCCGATTAATCGGATTCTTTTCTCCAGATCCTCATCAACACTTGTTATTTCTTGTCTTCCTGATGATAGCCATCCTGATAGGTATGAGGTGACATCATACTGCAGTTTTGATTTTTGTATATCCCTGTGGTTAGTGAGTTTTACATATACCTGTAAGCCATTTGTATGACTTCTTTAGAAAAGTGTGGTTTATTTATGTTTTGGTATTGAGTTGTATGAGTTCTTTATGGACTTTTTATTTTAACGCCTTGTCAGATACATAGTTTGCAGATATTTTCTCCCATTTCATAGGTTTATTGTTTCCTTTGCTGTGCAGAAACCTTTTCATTTGATGTACTCCCACTTGTTTGTTTTTGTTGCTTAAACATTTAGTGTCATATCCAAAAAGAAAAAAATTGTCAAGACAAGTGTCAAGAAGCTTTTGCTGTTTTCTTGTAGGAGTTTTGTAGTGTTAGGCCTAAGGTTTAAGTTGTTGATCCATATGGAGTTGATTTTTTGTATATGGCGTGACAAAAGGGTCCAGTTGCATTCTTGTGCGTATGGAGGTCCATCTGCTTCCCCTTTCCTATTTGGATGCCTTGTAGTTATTTTTCTTGCCTAACTTCGCTGGTTGGGACTTCCAGTATTGTGTTGAATAGCCATGATGAGTAGGCATCCTCGTCTTGTTCCTTAGAGGAAGAGCTTTTAAATTATCTTAGAGGAATAGTGTAAAATTTAGCTGTGAGCTTGACATATATGGCTTTTATTTTCTTGAAGTACATTCCTTCTTGCCTAATTTGTTGAGTTTTTATCATGAAAGGATGTTGAATTTTGTCAAATGCTCTTTCTATGTCTGTTGAGATTGTAAGTTGTTAATCCTTCATTCTTCTAATATGGTGTATCACATTTGTTAGCTTATGTATGTTGAATCATCCTTGCATCCCAGGGATAAATCTCACTTGACTGTGGTGTGTGACCCTTTCAAGGTGCTGTTGAATTTTGGTTTTCTAATATTTTGTTGATATGCATAGTATCTTTTTCCATGCTTCTATTTTCAGCCTATGTGTACTTTTAAAGCTTAAGTGAGTCTCTTATAGACAGCATATTGTTGGATCTTGTATTTTTTTCCATTTAGCCACTCTGTGTCTTTTGACTGGAGAATTTAGTCATTTACATTCAAAGTAATTATTGATAGGTAACGCTTAAAACTGTCATTTTGTTCATTATTTTCTGATTTGTTTGTAACTCCTTTGTTCCTCTCTCGTCTTCTTTTGTGATTGATGTTTTGTAGTGGTAGGCTTTGATTCCTCTCTCCCTTTATCTTCTGTGTATCTACTATAGCTTTTGTTTTGCAGTTACCATAGTGAAGTGAAAGTCCCTGTCATGTCTGACTCTTTGTGACCCCGTGGACTATACAGTCCATGGAATTCTCCAGGCCAGAACACTGGAGTGGGTAGCCTTTCCCTTCTCCAGGGGATCTTCCCAACCCAAGGATCAAACTCAGGTCTCTCACATTGCAGGCAGATTTTTACCAGCTGAGCCACAAGGGAAGCCCAAGAATACTGGAGTGGGTAGCCCATCCCTTCTCCAGCAGATCTTCCCAACCCAGGAATCTAACCGGGGTCTCCAGCACTGCAGGTGATTCTTCACCAACTGAACTATCAGGGAAATCCGTAAGGTTACCATAAGGCTTACATAAAACACTTTACGTTATTATTATAAGTTGTTATTTTAAACCAATAACAACTTATCTTCATCACATACAAAACTTACACTCTAATTATCCCTTTTATGCTCTTGATGTCACACTTCACTTAATATTTATCTAGATCACTGTCTTCATTTATTTGGCTACATCAAGTTTTAGTTGCAACAGGCTGTTCTTCGTTGCTCACACACACTCTCTAGTTGTGGTGCAAGGGCTTATTACTTGTGGCACGTGGGCTTAGTTGCTGTGCAGCATGTGGGGTCTTAGTTCCCCTAGCAGGGATCAAGCCTGCGTCCCTTGCATTGAAGGGTGGATTTAACCACTGGGCCACCAGGAATTCCCTCATTATTTTTTACAAATTGCAATAATTTCATATCCTTTTAAAAAATGTTCATATCTTATCTCTTTTGCTAATCTAATCATATTAGCTAGCTAGCAACTCCAGAAATGTTTTTAAAAATATTGATGAAAATAGGCCTTTTTTGTTACTTTCTTACTGAGGCAATTTTTTTTTTAATGGCTTCCTGTATTCTCTCACCAGGATTTATTACTGATGGAAACTCCTTTCTTTTGGGCAATGTTCTACTTCGTCAGATTCGCGTTCCTGGTGCCACATTCTTTACAACTAGACTGTCTCTCCAAGAACAACTGAAGCCATCTCACCAAGTTCAGGAGGATACAGAGAACTATGGGGTTAACTGGGGGCCCCCTGATAAAAACAACACATCGGACAGGATCTGGCATTACCAGAATCAGGAGGCACTGGGTGGCTACCCCATTCAAGGAGAATTTGCCACTTACTCTGGAGGAGGGTATGTTGTGAGACTTGGAAGAAACTCCAGTAATGCACGCAGGTAAGTGAACCTGAACAGGAGGTCCAAGATATTTGCTCCTGTCCATTCTTAGAGCAATTAGGAATTAAGGACCCTTTTGAGTAGTTTTGACAGCCACTATTATGCTACCGTACTATGTATGGCACTTGTAGACACTTTTATTTTAGATTTCTAAGGGAAATGTATCTTTAAGTTTAAAAATTCCTTTTCAACCTCAAACTAAAGGTATATTTTGGGTTGCCACTTTGCCAAATCTCCTTCCTTCTCTCATCTGGAAAAACACATCAGTTTCAATTCTAGCTGCAGTTAAACTCAACAGTATTTAAATAAGAGACACCACGTCATGAACAATCCAAAATTAAAATGCCAAAATTAAATTGCCAGAGTTAGAATGGTATTATATACAAATCCTGAGTCTTTATCATTATGTATGAAAAAGCCCAAATTAAAATGATTATCTCTTCATTGAATTTTTCAGCAAGAAACTGACTTCTCAAAAACAATGCCAACCAAATGGCATTTTGACTGCTTACACCTAAATAGCTTAGTTAAAAGTAGTACTTTTCAAATAGAAGTGATTGACACTGTATTATTAGCTATTTCATGAATCTTCAGTTTTAGATATTTTATCTAAAATGTTTTTAAAAGATACTAGTCTAAAATAATTAATTTTGAAGTAAAATTCTTAATTGAGGTAAAATTAATTCTACCTCAGACCTTAAATGCCAGATACCTTTTCTTGAACATTTAACGTTGGTGTGAATACTGGTGAAAGTTTGGGCATTAGTAAGCATTTTACAGGTGATTGGGAAATGTCACTTCTCACCTCCTCTTCGAGTGGTACTAGAAAGGCCAGAGCATTTTCCTCCTCTGCAGAGTTCAGTGGCGAATACAGCTGGCCTGTCCTTCTGTTTTTCCAGAGTTCTACAGCAACTTGAACAGAGCCACTGGCTAGACCATTGCACCAAAAGCCTCTTTGTGGAATTTGTGGTCTTCAATGCTAATGTGAACCTGTTCTGTGTAGTGACCCTGATTTTGGAGTCCAACAATGTAGGTATGAAGGCCTCCTCTCTTCCCTCTGTGACCTGGGTTATCACTGAAGGCCCCATTTCTTTATCTTATTTCATTAAAAAAAAATTATTTAAAGCTATAGCACATAATTTTGAAAGTCAGACATTTCAGGGCAAAAACTAGCAGGCCTCTCTTCATTCCTACTCTCCAGAGGCAGATTTAACTGATTCTTTGGTATTTAAAAATTACTCTAAAAATGCAGCATGCCTGTTAAGTATGTCATTAATCTTCAGTTTTAGATGGTCTCTTTTCTGGGGGGTGGGGAGCATTGTGCTTGGTGTTCAGTGCTGCATGTGGGCTCTCTGGTTGCAGCGAGCAGGGGCTAGTCTGTGCTGCAGTGCCTGGGCCGCCTCCTCTGGTGTGGTGGCGCACAAGCTCAAGAGCACAGGCTAGTTGTGCTTGGCTAGTTGCTCTGCGGCATGTGGAAGCCTCCTGGAATAGGAATCGAACTCGTGTCCCCTGCATTGGTAGGTGAATTCTTACCCACTGTACCACCAGGGAAGTCCCAATAGTATCTTCTTATGATGATAATTCAACTGTTTTATATCCGAATCTGCCTGCAATGCAGGAGACCCAGTTCAATCCCTGGGTCAGGAAGATCCCCTGGAGAAGGAAATGGCAACCGACTCCAGCATTCTTGCCTAAGAAATCCCATGGACAGAGGAACCTGGTGGGCCAGTCCATGGGGTTGGAAAAGAGTTGGATACCACTGAGCAACTAAACCACCAACCTCTGTATATTATAATTAAATATCTTTTCTCTTACAATATGTTTCCCTAGAGTTTATAGTTACTTCTTTTTCTTTTTCACTTTCTTGGTTTTACATGCATCTATCATTGATTCACCTCCAGACTCTTCCTAGAAGTAAAAATTTCATTCTATTCAAAACTATCAAGTAACCTATCATTTTGTCTTTTCCTTAGAAACATCTTCTCAGGCCCACTATTCTTTCAGTATAGTCCAGATTGGTTATTTTCTAGGCCTGCTTGAGAGCTCTTGAACTTGGACTCTCCTTGCCCTGTCTCCTCTCTCCTCTGTTGGATCACCTTTCTCCTAAATCCCATGTCTTCCCTTCTTGGTTTACTTTCTCATTTTGCTGGAACACATCCAGCTGGTATGTTTGTTGGTAACTTCCTGGAAATGAGCAAGGGAAGTAAATTTTCTTAAAGCCTTCAGTTCAGTTCAGTCGCTCAGTTGTGTCCGACTCTTTGCAACCCCGTGGACTGCAGCATGCCAGGCTTCCCTGTCCATCACCAACTCCCGGAGCTTGCTCAAACTCATGTCCATTGAGTTGGTGATGCCATCAACCATCTCATCCTCTGTTGTCCCCTTCTCTTCCTGCCTTCAATCTTTCCCAGCATCAGGGTCTTTCCCAAAGAGTCAGTTCTCATCAGGTGGCCAAAGTATTGGAGCTTCAGCTTCAGCATCAGTCCTTCCAATGAATATTCAGGACTATTTTCCTTTAAGATGGACTGGTTTGATCTACTTGCTGTCCAAGGGACTCTCAAGAGTCTTCTCCAACACCACAGTTCCAAAGGATCAATTCTTTGGGACTCAGCTTCCTTTATAGCCCAATTCTCACATCCATACATAACTACTGGACAAACCATAGCTTGACTAGACAGACATTTGTTGGCAAAGTAATGTCTCTGCTTTTTAATATGCTGTCTAGATTGGTCATAGCTTTTCTTCCAAGGAGCAAGCGTCTTTTAATTTCATGGCTGCAGTCACCATCTGCAGTGATTTTGGAGCCCCCCAAAAAGCTTTTTTTCCTCCCATCACGTTTGGTTGATCAATCATTTGGCTGGATATAGTAGTTTTTCGGAGTTTTTAAGTTTAGCTCCACTGTCTTCTAGCTTCTTATACTGCTATTAATAAGTATGATGATCCCCTTACTCCCAAGTTTTTAGAATAATCTTTGTCCCCAGAGTTAGGAATGGAGTTCACAGTGCGTCCTTTGATCTGGAAATGTATCCCTTAAGGTCTAAGAGATGTTCTTGCATTTTTTTCTTTTTTCTGATATTCTTAGCATTTTGATGTTGGAATTCATAGATGGAGCCTCGATTTCCTCATGTTTTTGCTTTATTTTCCATCCTTTCCTTCTGATTTCTGAGCAATTACTTCAATTTCCAAACCACTTTTGGAATATTTTGATTTCTAAAAATTGTTTGTCCTTGTTTCTTTTTCAGTTTCCCTACTCTTCTTTTTGGATACAATATCCTCTTCACTAAGGATATTACAGGTTTATGTTTTTTTCTGCTCCTTCAAGGCTTTCTGTAATTCCTCTGAGCTTCTTTAGTTTTTTTTTGGTGTTTTGTGTCCGGTCATATTTAAGAGGGAGGCAGTAAAAACCAAGTAAGTGCTAATTAGAAGCACCATGTGCATGGACAGAACTAGTCAGGTGGTATCTGTCCTTTTGGGGAGCAGTTTGCAGAGAGGACCCCCTCCACTCCCCTGCCTTGAGGATGTAAGCCTTTAAGACTCCTCAGAGCCAGATAACGGAAGGGGAATGGGAAGGGTCTCACCATGCAATATTTAAACTTTCTTTCAATTCCCTTTTCCAGTGGAGTACTACTCACAAATATACCTGGTATCCCGAGTTCAGATTCTCTCTGACTCAACGTTACTAGGAAGGCAGGATGGGTAGTAAATAACGTGGTTGTAAAGGGGAGAGAGGAAATCTGGGTTTTACCTGTTTATGTCCAGACTTATGATTGTTAGTTCTATTTGAACTTCTACCTTCTGAGGTACCTGATGCCTCCAGTTTCTCAGCCTTTGTGAGGTTTTGTGCTAAGAACCAGCTTCCTTCTGGGTTTCCTGTGCTGCTGGCTTAGGTTTCAGCTTTCTTGAATCTTCTCAGGCAGTGTCATTCAGCTGTTTTCCAGTTCCAGGCTCATCTGCCCGCCTCCTCATCTTTGGGTCATTTTTTTAAATTCCTTTACTGTCAGTGGCATTTTGGAAGGGATTAGAGGGAAACTGGGTATGTTCAATTCTTCCCCCTTTAACAGGAAGTCTGCCCTAATCCTCCTTCCTTTCCCCTCTCCCCCATAATTTGCCCACAGGTGTCCTATGACCTTAGGTTTTACTTCTAATCAGAATTTTTTTCCTCCCAGGCCCACACAGTAGACCACTTTTGCTATTTGTTTCAAAATGAAACATGAAAGCTTCCCAAGAGTCTTCATAGGGTTTTTAACTACTCAAAAACTAGGGGTAAAATAAACATGGGGAAAGTCCTGGCTTTCCCCATGAGAGCTAGCTATGTAAGGCAGGAATCCCTTTTGTTCTTAAATGTACTTTCTACTACAGGGGGTGCATCTTAACTCTAGTATTTGGGGGCTTTATGAAAAATTTATATCTATAAGCATCTCATGATCTTATAAAGCTTTTTGGTCTGTCTTCATAAACATCTGAGTATGCAGGGGATACTGTTAGTATTCATGGGATAATGTTAGTGCTTTTCATATAGGAAGTGTCTAAACTTGAAAAGGTTCAAATCTTTTTCATCATACTAATTTCTGAAATGTATTTTTTAAAGCTTTAAACAAAGGTACCACACTTCCATTTAATTCCATTCACCCCACAGTTTTCACTGCAATCATCAAGTCTCTGAAACATCATTTTGCAACAGTACAGCTAGTCAGTTTGTTTCTATAGCCATTCTAACTTGGTAAGAGGGACACCTGTTAACAGCTGTTAAGACACTGTCCTCTATGTGGGATCAACAGTATAATCCTCTCCTGCCTTTCAGTGCAGTCCACACATTCTTCCAGTGGCTTTGCATACATGATCCCATTTAATATTCATGACAATTCTTGAGGAAATACTAAGTGACATGTAGAGACTCAGGAAAATTGGAAACGGATGGTACAGGAACACTTGGGGTTATCTGAGAGAGAGTTGGAAGGGCAGAAGGCAAATTTAAAGGCTCTTAACTCCAGGTGTTCTTTCTTTTTCTCAGGTGCCTTCTTCACCTCCATGAGACTGGACATTTTAACTTCCCTTCAGATATCAAAGAACTTTGCCTGGTCTGTCATGTCACAAGTCATCTACTATCTACTGGTCTGTTACTATGCCTTTGCACAGGTGAACTGAAAATATTAGATGTAAGAAATTCTCAGTGTTGCCAGGTATTACTTGGAGAACCACAGGGAGCTGCTTTTAGGATTATAGCTATGATTTTGGTCCTTTCTGGAAGACTGAGTTCAGTTAAACCTACTGGCCTTCCACCAAGTAGTTCTTCCAGTTTTCTACAGTTAAAAAATTAAGTATATAGAAAGAATTTTTTGTCCAGTTATATGACCCCTATCTGAGGCTTCCCAGATGGCACTAGTGGTAAAGAACCCACCTGCCAACACAGGAGATGTTAACAGACGCAGGTTCCATCACTGGATTGGGAAGATCCCCTGAGGAGGGCATGGCAACCCACTCCAGTATTCTTGCCTAAAAATCCCATGGACAGAGGAGCCTGACGGGTTGCAGTCAGATGCGACTTTGCACACACACGACCCCTATATAAGGTAACACTCAGATGACTGTACCCAAAAAGCATTTCTTAGGCCACACGCAATATTTTGTTTTCAGGGTTTTAATTTAATTGAGAAACTTTATTATTAAGTTTAAGCAACATGATGAATGTATACAATTACAGTTGTTTTAAGGAAGGCCAACTTTTCTGTTTAAGTGGTAGCTCTGAATGACTACAAGGCAGAACTGAGACCAGAACGATTGTGTCCAACTTAGGGATCTGAACGGTCCCTGGCTGAGTGCTTTCCCAGAGTTCGTAACACTTTATTGGGGAAAGACCTAGGTGATCTTTCAGGCAAGCAATAGTGACTGTGGTGTCTTATGTTTAGGGTCGCCAGTTGAAACAGCAGAGGTGGAGGTTCTTCGTGAGGAAAAGAAACCTTCTAGATATGAGCATAATCCTCCTTAGCTTTGTCATCTTGGGACTTGACCTGACAGTTATTTCTCTACATAAAAAACACATGGTACAATACCACTATGACCGAGACAGGTAAGAAGGACCCTGAGGGAGCAAAGGATATTCTTACTTGATGCTCAGAATTTACTGGCTACACAAGTATTCTTTCAAACTCCCCTCTTCCTCTCTGCCAGATCTCTATTTGTATAATATCACAGTTAAACACAGACTACTGTCCACAGTGAAGAACACAACTAACTAGAAACTGCTAACTGCTAATGATATATGAAAAGCTCTTCTGCCTTCACAGTACTTAGGTACATGTTAATCTAGGATAATACAATTAAGTTTCACATAGCAAGGGTCTGGAATTGGGTTATTTTGCACCTTGGCCAAGGAATGAAGTCCTGACATGACAAGTGATCATTCTTTGAATAGAACAACACATGGAACATCTCTAAATCCAAAGAGGGTTGCTTTCTGGGAAGGGATGTTCATCCTTTAGCTCATCCTTACCAAGCAGCAGTCTGGTGCCACTTTGGGGTAACTTCTTTGGTCTTTCTCGTGGGAAAGACAAAGTATCTTATTTCCCAAAGTACCGCCATGTGGTGCTTTTCTAACCTAGCAGTGCTCAATAGCCTGGGCTGCGATCTGTTAAGACTGAGGCGGTGTCCCAGGAAGGCCTTATAGAGGGTTGTCCATGCACGGACAGTGGTGTAGCGTGCAGTCCTCAGTGCAGTGGCACTGAGGTCTTGCCTGCTGTGTGGTACTGCTACACGTTATCACAATAAAAGTGCCAGTTCACTCATGTCTGTGGAGGTCTTTCCAAGTAACCTAGTTGCTGCAACATAAAATTATCAATGCATCTCTCACGTAACAACAGAAACCAACGGAACAATTGGTGAGTAACACCCCTTTACTTCTATAGTTTAATCATCTCTCTACTCAGCACTGTTAAATCTATTAGAGGATCAATTACCACTGTTAGAGAACAACATAGGATTAGAGCGTTACAGAAAACAGACTGGCGTTATTATACATCTCGTTAGGTTAACTCATCTCTTCTGAAAGGAGAGATCTGAAACTAGAGCAGTGGTGGAGGCTGGCCCCGATTCTTGGTAACTCCAGATTCAGGATCGATAGGATGAATCAGGAGTAGCCAGCTAGAGGCTGCATTCCAAGGTTTCTACAGCACTGCTCCCAGTCGAGTATGTGGCCTTGTGCCAGTGTGCTCACATCCATGGGAAGCCACACTGGAAAGAAGCGTTCTGTCAACAAGACCGGGACTTACAGAGCTGCTGCACTTGAGGAGTAGGAGCCCTGGAGACACTGACCTCACAGGAGTTGATGGCATAGACTTCATCCTGAGTGTCTGCTTTCCTTGGTACAGGTTCATCAGCTTCTATGAGGCAGTTAAAGTCAACTCAGCTGTCATTCACCTCATGGGTTTCCTAGTTCTTTTGGCAACAATTCAGCTATGGAGCCTGCTGTATCAAAACCCCAGGCTGCAGGTCATTGACAGAACACTCAGCAAAGCCTGGGACGAGGTAGTGGGCTTCTTGCTGGTCATCTTGATCCTGCTGACAGGCTATGCCATTGCGGTAAGCACCCGTCCTAGTGTCTTGTCCTGAGTGCTGTGGTCTTACAGTCACGCTGCTTTCCTTAAAAAAGGTTGCTAAATGGAAAGTCACAGTTCAAGCTGGCAGTGTTTTGGAGAAGATAGTAGAGGAAAAGAGCTGGTTTTAGCTGTGTTATGTCCATATTTAACCAGCAGTATTATAAGCTCAAGACATTTCTCTCATCTTTAAAATGGAGATAACATTTAACTCACAAGATATGAAAGTCAAGAAACACTTACATGAAAACACTGATCACAAAGGGATTCTATATGGTTTTCAGGCATAGTAATTTGAATGGCCACTAAGGATATTCTTTAATTTCCATTCCATTGGGTCTACATTGACCTCATCATTATAACCATTTCAGGACCCAAACTGCAGCCCCCTCTGCTGCTTGCCAAGCCCACCCGACTCTTCTTTTTCAGTTTAACCTGCTGTTTGGATGGAGCATCTCCGACTACCAAACTTTTCTCAGTTCAGCAGTAACTGTTGTCAGTCTCCTGATGGGAATCTCTCATCACAAGGAGGTAAAAAAAAAGAAACTCTCTTCCTGGTTTCCTAGCAGAATTATGTTTCGTTTAATACATCAGATGAGAACTACTTATAAAAGCAACCCCTACTGTACCAACATGCTGAAAAAGGGAGAAATTTAGAACCTTTGCCATCATTTTATGGTACTACCTATAGATAAAACTTTTGAATGGCTGTTACCTCCTTTTCTAAGCACATAGTCCCACATTCCTCATTTCTTGTATCCTCAATCTTACTGCCAGACACAGGGCTCTCAGACAGAATAACATGATTGCTGCTGCTTTCTCAACAGCCTTTTGAAGTGTACAGCTGGAAATGACCTGAAATAATAATTAGGGAGGTACAGTTCCACAAAGAACTACAGTATTTATGTTTACAAATACTAACGTCACAGAGGGCTGTCATTTTCCCCCAGGAACTACCTACACAAAGCCCTATTAGACATAAAAAAAAAAATTAGGAAACCCAGATGAGGTTTTGGGTCCCCAAAACTAACATATATAGATTTGATCAGGGAGAAAAAAACTCCCTGATCCCAATTCAGATTAGTTAAACTGGCAAGATTTTGATCAAAGCTTATCATTATGATATCCTATGTTAAGAGTAGAAATTGCATGGAGTAGCAGAGACCATCTCCATTATCATTTCTGGCTTCTATGTATTCTTTCAATACGCTCTTGCTAGTCCTTGAAGCTTCTGTATTTAGATGTATTTTCTAGATTTGTCAAAACTCACGAGGGCTTTGAGTCTCTTTTTTTTTTAGCTGCACAGCTTGTCGGATCTTAGTTCCCCAACCAGGGACTGAACCTGGGCACTCAGCAGTGAAAGTGCAAAAAGAAAGAAAGAGAAGTCACTCAGTCATGGCTCTTTGTGACCCCATGGACTGTAGCCTATCAATCAGTCTCCTCAGTCCATGGAATTTCCCAGGCAAGAGTACTGGTGTGGGTTGCCACTTCCTTCTCCAGGGGATCTTCCCAACCCAGGGTTTAAACCCAGGACTCCTGCACTGCAGGCAGATGCTTTACCGTCTGAGCCACCAGGGAAGCCCATGAAAGTGCAGTCATAAGCAATGGACTGCCAGGAAATTCCCATGAGTCATTTATAATTCCATTACAACTTACCTGTTATCTTCTTGTGGAAGCCCTGAAGGCATAATTATTTATATACCCTTAGAGTCAAGTCACTCTTGCTCTTCTGTCCACTCAAAGTATTTTCCTTTTTAGTATTTTTGCTTTTCTAGTTTCCACCAGGCAGAAATGTTTTCTTATGTGAATATATCCCAAGTATTAGCACATATTTTACATTTTTAAAGCAGAAATTAAACTATCAGTGTTTAAACCCAAAGTGTTCTATTGTCTTTCCAGGTTACTGCTGTGAACCCAGTCCTGGGCTCCTTTCTTATCTTCACCTATGTTGTTTTGATGGTACTTATGATCATTAACCTTTTTGTTTCTGCCATTTTAATGGCCTTTGGTAAAGAAAGGAAATCCCTTAAGGTAAGTAACTCAGTAACTAAGCTATAAGCTGTATCATGATTTTTTATCCCTGGAAAAGCTCAGATTTAGCTCTTCTTATGATTACAGATTGACATAACACACAGTATCAGCATATTCCCTTTATTAGTCTCCATAATGCTGTCAACCATTTTACTAGGAAACCCAATTTACTAAGTTATATTATTCCAGTAGTCATGTATGGATGTGAGAACTGGACCATAAAGAAAGCTGAGCACTGAAAATGATGCTTCTGAACTGTGGCGTTGGAGAAGACTCATAACAGTCCCTTGGACAGCAAAGAGCCCAAACCAGTCCATCCTAAAGGAAATCAGTCCTGAATATTCACTGGAAGGACTGATGCTGAAGCTCCGATACTTTGGCCACCTGATGCTAAGAATGGACTCACTGGAAAAGCCCCTGGTGCTGGGCAAGATTGAAAGCAGTAGGAGAAGGGGACAACAGAGAATGAGGTGGTTGAATGGCATCACCGACTCGATGGACATGAGTTTGAGCAAGCTCTGGGAGTTGGTGAGGGACAGGGAAGCCTGGTGTGCTGCAGTCCAGGGGGTTGCGAAGAGTTGGACATGACTGAGCAACTGACATCATGTTCTGTATCCAGTATCCTAAAATATCTGGTTCTCAACTGTTAAGCAGCAGAAACACTGCTGACAAGGCCTGACAGTAAACCATTAAAGCAAACAGTATCTTTATATCTACTTTAAAAAATGACACCGTTGGTACTTTTTCCTTCCAACATTAGCAACAACTCCAGTTTCCTCACTTTTTTCCTTTTGTCTTTCAGCAGACTGAGAGAGAGGCCACACTGATGGATATGCTGCTGCTGAAGCTGTCAAGTTTGTTAGGGATCCAGCAGCATCAGAGCACATGTGAGCAAACAGCCCTAACAGCAACAGCCACGGACAAATGAAGGTTTAAAAGGTGAGTTACCTTAATCCTGTTGTCTCCTCACGTGGCTTATTACTTCTGAGTATATTAACACTGATCTTTGCATGGTGTACTTTGGGAAATGTTTATATAGTATATTTTGTTAATTTTCCTAGTGAAAAATCAAAAATCCCCTTGGCACTACAAGGGTGATGCAGGATGAACCAACTCTGCTGCCTAGCAGCAAGTTAGAGAGCACTTACCATTCATGTTCCAAAAATATGAGTCACAAGTAAGCTCACTGCAACTTTATAATCAAAGACACAAGCATGAGATCTGGCTCAGGGGGAGTGCTGTCACAGAGAAGTAACCATGCCAGCTCTCAGATTACTATCTGGGCTTACATACAGAGATCAAAATGGGCTTCTTACTCCCCAACTGTCCATCCACATTATCCAGGGAGCAAAAGTATGGTCTAACTTACACCCAATATTGGTTACTTGCTTAAAATACTCTCCACTAAAAGCTGAATTTGCCCCTCATCATTTTACCCAAACAGTGGAGAAACCAGGGCACAATATTTTTAACTTTATTAGCAGCTACTGAGCCATGAGATACAAATCAACCAAAAACATTAAAGTTGCTTGAATAGAGTATGTACAGATTTACCACACAGAAGCCAAAGTCATATCTTCTGATCCCAACGCCGCCCTTGTGGGGAAAGATGGCCTTAGCTAGGGGGCAAAAGGGTTAGTCTCATCCATTGAGGGAAGCAGCAAAACAATTAGAGCCACACAGGCACCAAAAATTTATTTGAGATCAGTTTGTAGAGGTTCTCTTGATCATAAAGTCTTCAAATGAGAACAGGAATCCCTTTTCAATAACCTGTAGGCTTTCCAGCTCACTACTCAAGAGACTTGAATATTTCTAATTAAGGCTACTGGAAGCCCACCTTAGCCTTGACTGGTGACTTCTGCTCAGTACATAGCCAAATGCAATCCAACAGAATGCCATGGGGAAAAAACAGGAATTTACACAGTGCTGCCCTCTATTAAAAGGGAGACATAGCACTCAAAATACAGCAAAGGCCACAGAGGGCTCCCTGAGAATCCAGTAGAACTAAGACAGGCCTTCAACTTTCCAAATAAACTTCGCAACTGGATCCAGATGGAACAGTGCCCTGCAGCAAGGAGTAGTGTGCATGTCAATGAGAAGACCCAGCTTCTGAGAACTGTTATAATGGCTTCCTGAGCCATTTTTTTCTCTCCCCCATTCATGTTTGTTAGAGTGTGAAAATACACACCTTGGCCTTGAATCTCACTCACCACAAATCCTCTGTACAGAGGGTTTGTTTCTAAGTCTGGAACCTCAGCACAGAGCTGAGACGCTTCAGGAAGTCCTCTCCACCACCATCCAGCCATCTCTCCCCACAATGATTTCACCTTCTCATTGCCCTGTGGAGGGATGGTGGGACAGGAAGGAGAGAACCTGGGATCACACTGACAGGAAACGGACAAGAAAGGCTGCCAGGAGCCAGCTGCTCCAACCTCATCATCCCCAGTTGTTAGTCTCGGGAGCAATGGAGAACTGGAAAGCAGCAGAGTCTGGTAGAGCAGGAAGAGAGCCCAGAGGGAGAGTGTGCTCAGTGATGGTTAACAGATAAAACAATTTCATGGAGATTCTTTGTTACAAGGAAAAACTGCTCAGTCTCAACTCCCAGAACTTGGACCTTGCCTGGTTTAGGAGGCCTATGTTTTCTTTTTTAGCTCCTCAAATCTCCGGGAAAGATCATCGAAGTCAATGTCCTCTGACGCTGAGGTGTTGGCACCAGCAGATGCAGTTGGGAGTGTGTCTGGCACAGATGGCAGCTCTGGCAGCACAAAGTTGTCATAGGGGTCTGTGAGCCTTGAAGCAGGCTTTGCAGGAGCCTCTGGCTTGGGCCCAGGACCTAATCAGAGTAAGGAGCATAGTGTTACACACACCAGAAAAACAGCTCAAAGCCCAGAAGGAAACACTGCTTAAAAAAAAAAGAATTCTAGAAGTCAATAAAAATTTTCAGGACAATTAACGGCTACATTTTCTAATTATAGTTGAATATATCTGTTTTATTTTCCTACAGTGAGAAAAAGTTTAAGGGGAAGTCAAAGTGTGATGCATAGGGCTTAGGTACCCAGGATTCATTTAAATGGACTGTCCCCTTTCACAAAGGTCTGTTCCCGTAATAATAAAGTCCAAGGAGTGGTACTAGAATTCTACTGGGAAGAGCAAAAAAATTTATAAGGACTGTTAACATCCACACTGTTCAATGTAATGGAATGTGATCTTGTTTCTAATCTTCCATTTTATATTTAACAAGTTAAAATCATCACCCTCTCTACCTACTGTACGTTTCCCTTTCTATCAAAGTTCTAAAAATAAGAACAGTGCTTGCCCCTGGAGTGGAACTAACTGGGAAGGAACACAAGGTAACTTTCTGGGGTGATAGAAATGTTCCCTTTACTAAGGTGGTGGTTACATAATGTGTGTGTAGATGCACCTAAAAAATGGTCATATACATGTCTGTATTTTTTTGTACATAAATTATACCTCAATAAAACTGTCCCCAATTTTTAAAAGTTATGTTTCTCTGGGGAGAATGGATACATGTCTATGTATGGCTGGGTCCCTTCAATTGAAACTGTCACAACATTGTTAATTGCCTATACCTCAATATAAAGTATTAAAAAAAAAAAAATTTTTTTTTAAGTAACCCGTCCCCGACAACGGGTTTCTGGAGTGCTAGTAGTATTTTTTTAGTGAATGGCTAATGAACATGCTTGCTTTGTGAAAAATCACTAAGCCATTCACTCATAATATATGCCTCTTTCCCCCTCTTTAATGTCCAAATTTAAATACTTTTTTGGTATTTCCAAGCACAGTAGCAGTTGAAGCAGCAGGAACATAAAGAACTTGAGGGTGATGGACAACTAGAAAGTGACAAAGAATAATGATAACTATTAACAGAAAAAGGTAATTTGGGAAATTCCTTGGAGCCAGGATAGACCTTTTCTTTCTGGAAGTGGGAAATCCTGAGTTGTTTCCACCATACTGCATTTGGGGAGACAATGGGCATGTGGGTAGAATCCCACAAGCATAAAAACAATCTGAGGAAGGAACAGTGATGAGAAAACAGCAAACAACAAAGAGTTCAGTACTGAGAAAACCTTCAAAGGATTTCTGACTCACACTCACCAACAATCTGTGTAGAAGACACATTCTTATCAGCATTAATGTCATCAACCTGAAACAGAAGAGATCATTACCAGAAGAGAAAGCAACGGCCTCACTGGTGAAGGTAATGGTACAGGCCCATGTGTGTGGCAAAAGCCAAGCTGCTCAGCAAAACCAACAAACCTGCTCCAAGAAACTGCCCCTCCGCCCCCTGTACTCTTCCTGATCTCCTTCCCACCAGACAGATACCATGTTGAACTCTTTAACTGCCAAGCAGAGGAAAAGAAAATTCTTATCCCATCATTAACATCTCTCTTTAATCTGATACCTTCACCTTCCGGACAGTGAGAAAGCATTCTAAACCACCACATTCACCTCCAAGAACCAAGTCCTCAAATACTAACAAAGATCATATACTTCCTTCCTAGGAACAGTTGTGGGCAAAGCTTCAATGCGTGCAAAGCCAAAACATAAAAACTCAGGCCCAAGGTAAAAACCAAAGGAAAGGACACTAAGCAAGCTCAGGAACAGGGGAATCTCCCTAGAGGAGGAAAGAAGGCTGGCAGGAAAGTCATCTAATTCTGAACCAAGGCTGTGACAACCATTTACAGTTCAAGGCAACATTAGCATATTACTGATACCAGCAAGTTTTAAGACTAAAAATAAAATTAATGCTATAGGCCAAAACTTACTAAACTTGATACTTCTGTTTAATACAAATATCTAGCTGTTATTCCTTTATAAGATGTTGAGAATTTATAAAACCGGTATTTATATTCTACCACCAAGACTGTACCAGGTCAAAATGATTCTCAGCCTAGTTACTCTTTAAAAAAAAATAATAATTATTAGGTGTCCCACTAGAACCTTCTAGGGTCTGCAGCTCCTTCCTGATTCCTGGGCTTGTAACTGCAGACAAAGCATTGCCCCCAATGATGCTGCTGCCACCACCACGCCCCATTTCCAGGGTAATATTGAAGCAACACAAAAATCCAAAGCATACAGCAATGCCGGTACTAGGAGCTGATCAAAACTTTGCCTTCCCTGTGGCCATTATTTTGCTCTCTCTTCCTGGGATTCTCTCTCCTGCTGCTTATAAAAGGCTCAGGCACTTACAGATTCATACGATGGGGGAGTTGCTGGAATCTGAGGTGGATGAATATTGGGAAAGGCCTGATAAGTTCCCACTGGCAATCCATTGAAATCCGACTGCAAGAGGAGAAAGGCAACATAAGAGACTGCCCCATCTGCAATTTCTGAAGTGCGTTTATGGGAAGAGAGAAATAAATACGTGTGTATACAACTATCTTCTCAACGTGAATATATTCACACTGAATAATATGTATTTAAGATAGGTATTTAATGTGTATTCAAGAGCCCCAAAAGGAAAAAGTGCCTAAAAGGACATGAGACAACATGTCATCAGGAAGACCTAGATTTTTAAAGACCTGTAGACAGGCTATTTATTCATCAAATTACTAACTGCTTTTAAGTCCACAAATGAAGACTATTATCACTTTCTTTGGGGAGGTGGGGGGTATCACTACATGTGGGATCATAGCTCCCCAACCAGGAACTGAACCCACGCCCCTGCAGTGGAAGCATGAGTCTTGACCACTGGACTACAGCAAAGTCCCCAGACTTTCTTACTAGCAGTGACTTTCACCTTCATGTTTACAATAGATGTTTTTCTACTTGGCAATAAGTGATGATTATTCAGTTTTGGAAGAAGCTACTAGTATACCTACAAGTCCCAGAAAACCTACACAGTTTTTTCTAGCACCATCTCTCTAGATTTTCCTGCTTCATTACCTGTAGGTTAACCAAAAGACTTTCTCCAAATCCCAATGCTGTTTTTTTCCACAGTATAATCAATAAACTATACCAAATGTTACCTGTAACTCCTGAGTGCGCTCACAGAACCAGCTTGTCATCTATTACATTTTCTAGAGTTTACATCCACACTTCTTTGTATGTATACTTACAGGTCCCTTTGGAAGTGGGTATGAGAAAGGAGTGTTTGGAGATGGCATAGGCATAGGCATAGGCATTGGCACTGTTCCGTCAGGTCCACCAACTGGTGCTGTGAAGCCGCCTCCACCTCCTCTTCCAGGGCCCCCTTTCTTCACATCATCTGTGAATCCAACATCAATAAGATCTGTCTCTACTCCAGGAGGAGCTTCTGCCTAAGAAAAAGAGAGAAACCCGTATCATCAGGCCCTGTCACAGGCTAGGTTCCCCAGGAAGCTCTGAGATGGAGACCAGCATGACCAAAGTTTACTGGAGAGGGCTCTTGGGATAGAGACCTATGGGGATATGAAGGAAGCAGGCCTGAGCAAAGTAAGAAGTTGGGCTGCCATGCCTTCACAACAGAGGGCTTGGCTAATTCCCCCAGAGTTCTGGAGCTGGATGGGCCTACAGCACATGTTCCCAACTGGGGCAAAGGGGCAGTCTTTAATCCCCTGCAATGACCAGATACAAGCTGCCCCCAGGAAAGACCCTGGGTAAGGAAGCTCTCTCCTAAGAGGGCCACCGCTGGAGGGACACTCAGCTGTGTGAGCCACCAGTCATCAAAGAGATGGGGAAATAAATGCTTCTGTCCTGAAGTGTGCCTGTAACTGGGGCGGGGAGTAGGGGGGAAGGTCGTCTGAGCAGCACACCAAAACATCTACTTTCCCCCATCAACCATAACCTCTGAATTACTACTTCCATATTTGCCTTTCACTGTAAGCCTCTTTAGGACAGTGGCCTTGTTTATATCTTTTGTGTATTCTCAGCTTTCTAGGGCACATGGCAGGTGCCCAAAAAATGTTTCAAGATCTGTTCTGGGTCTTGGGGCTTCTCTTGATACCCAGTTCCTTGAACTTCACTGGAAAGTAGCAATAATGCCATTTTATATTTGTATCAAAGTCTGTACCTTTTCAAAGTGCTTTTAGTCATTCATCTCTTCTGATCCTTAAACATTCAGTGAGAGAGATGCAGGCTTATTTATTGCTAACCCAAAAGCACTAACTGGACAAAGGCTTCAACTCCCACACGCAAACTTGAGTGCAAAGAATATGCTTCTTTTTCAAAGACAGTGATCTAGAGAGACTTATTTACTGTTGTATTCTAAGGACTCTAAACTCACCATGACCACAGAGTCGGGCTCATAGGGCACATTGTAGTTCTTGGCAATTTCAATCAGGTATCTCTCCACTAGGATTTTGGGTGGGGCCTCCACACTCAGTTTGTGCATTAGCTGTTAAGCAAAAGATCCAGGGTTAACATGCATCTATATAAACCAGCCTAAGCCTATCCTGTATCACTGTAAAACTTTGTTTCTCTCATTTTACAAGTCAGTGGAGAGAAAAGAAAAGTTCCAACCAGTTATTCTTTTCTTCAGTCACAAAGCACAACATGCATGTATGTCTCACACTCTGGTTACTTATGCGCAAAGACTGACACTGGCATTCCCCATCTGAATTCACCCATCTTTCTCCCCGCCTCGCTTCTACCTCCATATATCACAAGTGGCACAAAGGACAGGGGATAGAATCAGGAATGGCGCAGGATGACAGAGCTTCACAATCAGAGGTGTCCGGCAGGGTTAAGGAGTTGACTGACTACACTGCCAGCCAGCCTTCTTTCTGTGAAATGTGCAATCTTAAATGAATGCTACATTACAGTGACACCCACTAGAAACACTGGAGGCAGTAAAATAACCTGCTCCCACCCCACGCACTGGTCCATGTTTAACAAGTACATTCATTACCCTATCATTCACAGTTCCAATCTGGTTGGTCCGACATAACTTGCCATATTCCTTGCTATACTTGGCACAGAGTTGATCAGCAACCTACAGAGAAAAAGAACAGTAAATAAAAATGGAAACCACTCCTACAGGTGGCTTCAAGCTTCCTCCTATCAATAGCAAATATGCTTCTACTCAGGATTTCCGAAAGACTGGACCTGCAAAGCCTCAAAAGGTACATATTAATTCATTTAGTTATTGTTTATTCATCCATCCACTGAACTGCACAGCAGAGACCAGAAATATCTACTTGAACAGGAGAATTAAATGAAAGTCTTCCCCAAGAGAATGATACCTTTGGCTTCCTTCTCCCCCATGCTTTCAAAAATGTAGCTAGCTAGCTTATACCTTCCATGTAGAAGATAGGAAAATTTCTCTCTGAGGAAAATGACCAACCCAAGGAAAGGAAACTAGTTCCTGACAGTCTGGAGGCCCTTGCGAAATGGCTTAAATTATCCTACAATAAAGTGGTGCTGGAAGTATCAGGCTCCCTGATTTCAAGCTATGCTAAAAAGCACAGTCATCAAAACAGTATGTACGGGCTCACGCATGTGCGCACACACACAAAGAAAACAAACAGATCAATGGAATAGAATGGAGAGTTCAAGAATGAACCCATAGTTACACGGGCAATTCATTTACAACAAAGGAGGCAAGAACACGAAAAAGACAGCCTTTTCAATAAATGATAGTGGGAAAACTGGACTACTCTCTCAACCCATACACAAATGAATTCAAGATGGATTAAAGACTTAAACATAAGATGTGAAACCATAAAACTTCTAGGAAAAAATACGGCAGTACACTCTTCTGACACTGGTCTTAGTAATATTCTTTTGGGTATGTCTCAGGCACAAGAAACAAAAGCAACAATATACAAATGATACTATATCCTACTAAAAAGCTTTTGTACAGTGAAAGAAACTATCAACAAAATAAAAAGGCTACATCTACTGGTGGGAGAAGGTTTTCACAAACAATGGATCTGATAAGGGGTCATTATCCAAAATACACAAAGAACTCATACAACTCAACACCAAAAAAACAATCCAATTAGAAAACTGGCAGACAGACATTTTTCCAAAGACACCTACAGATGGCCAACAGGCACAGGAAAAGATGCTCAGAATCACTAATCAAGGAAATGCAAATCAAAACCACACTGAGATAGCCCCTCACACCTGTCAGAAGGGCTATAATAAAAAAAGAAAAAACACCAAATAAGTGTTGGTGGTGATGTGGAGAAAAAGAGACACTCATACACTGTTGGTGGGAATGTAAATTGGTATGGCCACTATGAAGATTCCTCCAAAGATTAAAAATAGAACTAATATCTGATCCCGTAATTCCACTCCTGGGTAGTTATCCAAAGTAAATGAAAACACTAATTAGAAAAGACATATCCACACCTATTCTCACTGGAGAATTATTTACAACAGCCAAGATATGGAATCAACCCAAGTGACCATCAACAGATGAATAAAGATGCAGTACATATATGCAATGGAATATTACTCACTCACTAAAAAAAATGAAATCTTGCAATTTGCAACAACATGGATGGACCTGTAGGGTATTATGCTAAGTGAAATAAGTCAGATAAATAAAATATCACATGATCTTCCTTATATGTGGAATTCTAAAAAATCAAATGAACTTAACAAAACAGAAACAGTTATAGATAAAGTGGTTACAAGAGGGGAGCAGGAAGAGGAAATCGAGGGACTAGGAGATACAAAGTTCCATTTGCAAAACAAATGAATCATGAGCAGGAAATGTACAGTTTGGGGACTATAGTCAATAACTAATCTGTTTGTATGGTGACATATCATAACTGGAATTATGATCATTTTGAAATGTATAGAAAAATCACTAAATTGTGTAATGGGAACAACATAGTGCTGTAGGTCAATTACACTTAAAGAGGAAACACACAAACATGCAACAAACTCATAAAAAAAGAGATCAGATTTGTGGTTAGAGATGAGACGGGGAAATTGATGAAGGCAGTCAAAAGGTACTACAAACTTTCAGTTGTAAGTAAGAAGGCCAACAAACACATGAAAAGATGTTCAACATCACTAATTATTAGAGAAATGCAAATGAAAACTACAGTAAGGTATCACCTTATTATGGTCAGAATAGCCATCATGAAAAAAAACCCACAAACAACAAATGTTGGCGAGGGTATGGAGAAAAGGGAACCCTCTTACACTGCTGGTGGCAGTGTAAATTAATACAACTACTATGGAAAACAGTATGGAGGGTCCTTAAAGAACTAAAACAGAATTACCCTTTGACCCAGTAATCCCACTACTGGGCATAAACCCAGAGGAAACCATAATTCAACAAGATACATGTACCCAATGTTCACAGCAGTATATTTACAATAGCCAGGACATGGAAGCAACCTAAACGTCCATGAATTTTGGAATGGCTAAAGAAGATATGGTATATAGATAAAATGGAATACCACTCAGCCATAAAAAAGAATGAAGTTGAGTCATTTGCAGAGATATGGATGTACTTAGAGTGTCAAACAGATGGAAGTAAGTCAGAAAGAGAAAAATATCATATATTAAGCACATATGTAGAATCTAGAAAAATGGTACTGATGATCTTATTTGCAAAGCAGAAACAGACACAGAGGTAGAAAACAAACATATGGCCACCAAGGAGGAAAGGGCAGGGGACGGGAGGAACTGGGACACTGGGATTGATACTCTACTGAGACCATACTGTGTAGCACAGGGAACTCTACCTAATGCACATGGTGGCCTGAACAGGAGGCACTCCAAAGGCGGGGGGTCAGGATATATGCACACATATGGCTAACTCATTTTGCTGTATAGTAGAAACAAACAACATTGTAAACTAACTATACTCCAATAAAAATTAATTTTAAAATGATAAATAAGGACTGGAGATGCAATGTACTGTAAGGACTAGAGATGCAGTGATAAATATAATTAACACTGCTGTATGTTATACGTGAAATTGTTGAGAGTAAATTATAAAGAGTTCACTTCACAAAACTAACTTTTTTTCTGTTTCTTTAATTTTGTATCTAGGCTTCAACAGTATATCAACTGAGAACTTTCAGATATATAAGCTGAATTTAGAAAAGGCAGAGGAACCAGAAATCAAACTGCCAACATCTGCTGGATCATAGAAAAAGAGAATTCCAGAAAAACATCTACTTCTGCTTCACTGATTATATCCAAGCTTTTGACTGTGTGGATCATAACAAACCAAAAAATTCATAAAGAGATGGGAATATCAGACCATCTTACTTGCCCCCTGAGAAACCCATATGCAGGTCAATAAGCACCCATTAGAACTAGACATGGAACAACGAACTGGTTCAAAATTGGAAAAGGAGTATGTCAAGGGTGTATATTGTCACCCTGCTTATTTAACTGATATGCAGAGTATATCATCTGAAATGCCCAGATGGATGAGATGTTTGCTCCTTGGAAGAAAAGCTATGACAAATCTAGACAGCATATTAAAAAGCAGAGACACCACCCTGCCGACAAAGATCTGTACAGTCAAAGCTATGGTTTTTCCAGTAGTCATGTATGGATGTGACAGCTGGACCATAAAGAAGGCTGAGCACCAAAGAACTGATACTTTTGAACTGTGGTCCTGGAGAAGACTCTTCAGTCTCTAGGACAGTGAGGAGATCAAACCAGTCAATTGTAAAGGAAATGAGTCCTGAGTATTCATTGGAAAGACTGATGCTGAAGCTTAAGCTCCAATACTTTGGCCACCTGATGCAAAGAACCGACTCACTGGAAAAGACCCCAATGAAGGGAATGACTGAAGGCAGAAGGGAGTGACAGAGGATGAGGTGGTTTGATGGCCTCACCGACTCAACAGACGTGAGTTTCAGCAAACTCCAGAAAATAGTGAAGGACAGGGAAGCCTGGCGTGCCACAGTCCAGGGGTCACAAAGAGTCAGATGCAACTAGCATCTAAACAACAATCTGAGATGACAGATGTTTACCAAAATTATTGTGATAATCATTTCATAAGTCAAATCATTATGCTGTACATCTTAAATTTATACAGTCCTGTACTGTCAATTATATCCCATTAAAAGTGGAAGAAAAAAAAAGGAGACAAAAAAATTGGCATCTGGCATTAAGACCCACCTAAGCACACAAGAGGTTCCAATCCATTTTCAGTACCTCAGTCTTTAATAAACAGCCAAACCTTTCAGAAAACCCTCTACTGTAAAAATAGTTTAAGAAACAGAAGTAAACAAACATTAGAGAAACAAGAAGAGTTTATGAAGGACTATAATATTCGTAGAGTTAGAAGACAGTGAAGCCATGAAACAATAATAACAAAAAAAATAGACTATTTAAAAAATAGATATTCAGAGACTTAATTAAAAAGAGCTCTTAAATAAAAATATACAGAGGACAAGGAAATTTTATAAGATAGGTGGGAGATAAGACTGAGACAATATCCAAGTGAATAACTGGCAAAGACGTAGAAAATAGGAGAGAAAACAACTCGACTGAATTTGTACCTGAGCAGTACCGTATCCATGTTGTGGCACGTAATTTTTCAGTTAATGTCTGTGTCTCCTGCCAGACTCTAAGCTATAAGAGTACTCACTCACCACTGCACTCTCAGTGGCCATGTAATGCACAACACTGACTCAATAAATATTTCTGGAACAAATGAATGAAAGAAAACATCTGTTCCCTTAATATTACTGTAACTTTACTGACTTACAGTTGTTTAAAAACATACTTAAATGACATTACAATAAAGTAAGAAAAAACATGGGTTATATGTAACTTGCCTCTTAGAAAAACTATTCAAGTTTGGAAAACACTGTGCTACTCTATGAACAGTTCCATTCTATGAACCATTTCACAAAGCCTTTTTCAAAGGTAGCATGAGAAGGGTACAAAATAAGTAAGCAGAAGTGACATATATAAACCAACCTTTCTAACAAGAGGAAAAACTACATGCATCACTGAAACTGGTTGTACTCACAATTTTCAGCTCTGCCACTTCTGACTGGAGTCGAGGAGCAGCCCAAATCAATGTAGACACAGATTCAGCCAGACCAGAATCTAACTCCCTAATTAAGGTGGGGCAGAGGGGGGGAAATCAGTAAAATTTAATATTCTTTCAAACAAACAAAACCCCATCTGTATCACATACCTGATAACCTCCTCTAAGGCAATCTCACAAATCTTACTGAAAGTGAGAAGTGAAAGTGAAGTTGCTCAGTCATGTCCGACTCATTGCGACCCCATGGATCGTAGCCTACCAGGCTTCTCCATCCATGAGATTTTCCAGGCAAGAACACTGGAGTGGGTTGCCACTGCCTTCTCCAGATCTTCCCGACCCAGGGATTGAACCCAGGTCTCCCGCATTGTAGGCAGAAGCTTTACTGTCTGAGCCACAAATCTCACTGGATTCTCACAGTAACTCTAGGCTTATAGACATTTCTGTCATCCAAATTTGGGGGAAAATCTCAAACTAAGAAACCAGCCCATGGTCACAAAGTCAGCAAATGGTTGAGCCAAGTCTCAAATTCAGGCCTCTTGATTTCAGATTTCACATTTTCAACAGTAATCTACACTGAGATCAGGCCCTCAAGTGAGTAGTAGGAAAAACATCCTGTGTACATGAAGTGGTAGTCCCTGAGTGCTAGCTCCCCACACACAGGAAGAGGCCAGTAACACTCCTTTCTCAAATTCCAGAGGTGATTTGATTTAATCTTCAAATCAAAATACCTTACTTCATTATAGTTCTACAAAATGAAAAAGATCTAGAGGTCTACTGAATAACACTGTGCTGACAGTTAAATAGTACTGTACTGAGTGCTTAAAAATGTTTAAGAACTGACTTCCCTGGTGGTTCAGTGGTTGAGAATCTACCTGCCAATGCAGGGGATACAGGTTTGATCCCTGGTCCCGAAATATTTCACAAGCCACAAAGTAACCAAGCCCATGTGCCACAACTACTATGCACACGAGCTCTCAAGGCCATGCTCTGCAACAAGAGAAGCCCCCAGAAAGAGAAGCCGGAGCACTGCAACCAGAGGGCAGCCCCACTTGCCACAACTAGACAAAGCCCACGCATAGCAACAAAGACCCAAAGCAGCAACAAATAAATTTTTTCATAAAAAAATTTTTTTAAACAGTTTAAGGCAGATCTTATGTTAAGTGTTCTTATCAAAAAAAAGGGATACAAGGAAATTTTTGGAGATGACAACTGCTTTTTTAACTTATGATGATGTGTACAGCTATATAAATGCCTATGGCCCAAACTCATCAAATTGTACACTTGCACACACTAAATACATGAATTTCCTTCCGAAATCAACTACGTCTCGATGAAGGGAAAAAAAGGACAAAACGGCTTACTTCATAGACTGGATGAGGCCAAATCGAGCCAGCAGCAGGTCACAGTACAGTTCCAGGATCTCCATGGCCTCCACAAGGTAGTCTTCTCGAATAATGTGCTCCACTCGGATTCGAGCTCTTTCATCTTTCCCAGCAGCCAGATAGTCAGCAATCTCTTTCCTTGCTTTCTGGGCCAATTCCGCTAAAGCACAAATCCCACTCCAGTCACACAGCAGTAGTACATGGGCCCTGGCCTGCAGGCAGACATCCACCCCAAAAGAGAAAAGTCGGTGTTTCTACTATATCCTAGCTCACCCTTCCGTAGCAAACTTAGTCTCATCTCATCTATTCTAGAATTTGCTACCTTTTCTAGGTGAGAATAGTGTTTGTGTAGTCATTTATCTATTCCACAGACACAGTATGCCCCTTTCCCTGTTACAAAGTGACTCAGTCTAACTAGTCAAAAAGATAGCAGAAATGTATCCAAAACTTAGAGGATACAGGATCCCTAAGACTTCAGACTGCTAGCCTGAAAGAGCTAATAATAAGGTGCTAAGACTCAACCATGCATTCTAGAAAAAAAAAATGTAAGGCAAGCATGCACCACTCACTTTTTTTTTTCTCCAACAGTTTAAGACGGTTTATGACTAATCTCAAATTGACTCGTAAACGCTCAGCTTTAAATCCAGAGCCCAGCATGCTGTGTTGTTCCTCCTGGGAAAAGATAAGAAGCATGGTGATTACTTTCAAGTCAAAATTAGCTCAGGAATTAAGACCAGTGAGATGGTGAATTATTTCACATTATAAACCAGAGTAATTTTTAAATTCAGATAAATAACATGATGTGACTCACATTTTTTAAAGGTCATTTGGCTGTTGTGTGGAGAATTGATTGGGGGAGGAGAATATGGAAGTAAGAGGACCAAGGACAAGGCTATTAGAGCAGTCCAAAAAAAAGATGAAAACAGCTTAGGATGGGACAGGTCAGCAGTAATGGCAGAAGTGATTGCACTGAGATCTATTTTGAACATAGAGATGAAAGAACTTGGTGATGGATGAAATGAGTATCGAATCTATGTACTGGCATAGGAGTAAGGTGATAAAAAAACAGAAGCAGGAAGGCATCCTGCTGCTCCTAAGTCACTTCAGTTGTGTCCGACTCTGTGTGACCCCATAGACGGCAGCCTGCCAGGCTCCCCGGTCCCTGGGATTCTCCAGGCAAGAACACTGGAGTGGGTTGCCATTTCGTTCTCCAATCATGAAAGTGAAAAGTGAAAGTGAAGTTGCTCAGTCATGTCCGACTCCTAGCGACCCCATGGTCTGCACCCCACCAGGCTCCTCTGTCCATGGGATTTGCCAGGCAAGAGTATTGGAGTGGGGTGCCGTTGACTTCTCCAGGAAGGCCTCCTACTCTCCCATAAAACACAAAGGTAGTGATACGAAGAGATTATCAAATTTATATCCAAATTCATAAATATTACCACCTTTAGTCCTCAAATCCTACTAAGTCTCAACCTTTAGAAAAAGCTACAGCCCAAGATCACAGAAATATCATTAATATCTACTCACAAAGAAATATACAAACGGGTAAAAAGCTAAAAAAAAAACTTTATGTATTAATATAAAATTCAACAACAAGGATAAACAATAGGATCCTACTGTACAACACAAAGAACTAAATTCAGTATATCCTATGATAAACCATAATGGAAAAGAATTTTTAAAAAAGAAAGTATATGTACAAGAATCACATTGCTGTACAGCAGAAATTGACACTGTAAATCAACTATACTTCAGTTAAAATTAAGAACAAAAACCAAAATAAAATAAATTCGACAACAGAAGGCTATTATTTACCAAGACTTTTGCTGAATAGCTGAGTTACAGTCAACAAAACCACTCCTGTATCATCTATAAGACTTTAGGGTATAACACTGTGCATTGACCACTATGCATTCTCTATCAACACAGCACAATTTCTATTAATTATGGACGTGAACTTCAAAACGTAACATCCAAACAAAAAGTGAAGAGCGAAAGTGTTAGTCAGTCCAGACCAACTCTGTGACCCTTTGAACTATACCCTACCAGGCTATTCAGTCCATGGGATTTTCCAGACAAGAGTACTGGAGTTGGTTGCCACGCCCTACACTAGAGCATCTTCCTGACTTAGGAATCGAACCCGCATCTCCTGTGTCTGCTGCATTGGCAGGCAGGTTCTTTACCCACTGAGCCATCAGTCAATCCCAACATCCAAACAAAAGCTAGGTCTAACACAGTAGGAGGGGTGCAATCACAATAAAATCAAATCCCATAGCCACCAGGTGGATGACCCACAGACTGCAGAACAATAATACCAAAGAAGTTCTGAGCCCCACGCCAGGCTTCCCAGCCTGGAGAATCCCCAGGGAATCTGGCACTGAGGGCCAGTGCGATTTGATTATAGGACTTCCAGAGGACTGGGGGAAACAGAGACTCCAGTCTTGGAGGACACAAACAGAATTTTGCACACAGCAAGACCAAGAGGAGAGGGGCAGTAACCACACAGGAAACTGAACCAGAACTAACTGCTAGTGGAGGAGGGCCTCCTGTGGAGATGTGGATCAGCAGGGGCTGACCACAGGGATAGGGGCACAGGAAGGTCCCCCTTGGTGTAAATCCTCTTATAGCTAGAGACAGGAATAATAGACCACCTTACCTGCCTCCTGAGAAACCTGTATCCAAGTCAAGAAGTTACAGTTAGAATCAGACATGGAACAACAGACTGGTTCCAAGCTGGGAAAGGAATATATCAAGGCTGTATATTGTCACCATGCTTATTTAACTCATATGCAGAGTATATCATGCGAAATGCCAGGAGAAATATCAATAACCTCAGAGATGCAGATGACACCACTCTTATGGCAGAAAGTGAAGAGGAATTAAAGAACCTCCTGATGAAGGTCAAAGAGGAGAGTGAAAAAACTGGCTTAAAACTCAACATTCAAAAAGCGAAGATCATGGCATCCAGTCCCATCACTTCATGGCAAAAAGATGGGGAAACAATGGAAACAGTGACAGACTATTTCTCTATTATCTTGGGCTGCAAAAATCACTGCAAACAGTGACCGAAGCCATGAAATTAAAAGACACCTGCTCCTTGGAAGAAAAGCTATGACAAATCTAGACAGCCTATTAAAAAGCACAGACATTACTTTGCCGACGAAGTTCTGTCTACTCAAAGCTAGAGCTGGACTATAAAGAAAGCTGAGTGTCGAAGAACTGATGCTCTGGAACTGTAGTGTTGAAGAAGATTCTTGAAAGTCTTTTGGACAGCAAGAACTTCAAACCTGTCAATCCTAAAGGAAATCAGTCCTGAATATTCATTGGAAGAACTGATGCTGAAACTGAAGTTCCAATACTTTGGTCACCTGATGCCAAGAGCCCCCTCTTTGGATGCCGATGCTGGGCAAGATTAAAGGCAGAAGAGGATGACAAAGGACGAGATGGTTGGATGCCATCACCAACTCAATGCACTTGAGTTTGAACAAGCTCTGGGAGACGGTGAAGGACAGGGAAGCCTGGCGTGCTGCAGTCCACACAGTCGCAAAGAGTTCGACAACAACGACTGAACAAGGACAGGACCCACTGACCTGCAGGCCAAACAACTACAAAGGAGGGAAGGAACCCTACCCACCAGCAGATAACTGGATTAAAGCTTTATTGAGCAAGACCTACTTTTCCTATGCCAGTCTCTCCCTCTTAGCCTCATCAATCAGAGGGCAGACAGAAGCAAGAATAAGCACAGTCTCACAGCAGCTAAAACAAAAACCATATTACAGAATGTTAATCACGATGAAAAAGCAGAAAGGTATATCCCAGATGAAGGGACAAGATAAAATCCCAGAAAAACCACTAAATTAAGTGGAGACAGGCAATCTTCCAGAAAAAAAACTTAGAATAATGATAGTGAAGATGATCCAGGATCTTGGGACAAGAACAGAGGCAAAGATTGAGAAGATGTAAGAAATATTTACCAAAGACATACAATAACTAAAGAACAAACAAACAGATGAACAATACACTCCAAGGAATCAACAGCAGAATAACTGAGTCAGAAGAACGGATAAATGACCTGGAGGACAGAATGATGGACATCACTGCCATAGAACAATACAGAAAAAAGAACGAAAAGAAATGAAGGCAGCCTGAGAGGCCTCTGGGACAACATTAAACACACCAGCATTCGCATTAAATGGGTCCCAGAAGGAAACGAGAGGGAGAAAAGACCTGAGAAAATATTAGAAGAGATAACAGCTGAAAACTTCCTGAACGTGGGAAAGGAAATAGTCAATCAAGTCCAGGAAATAGAGAGAGTCCCAGGAAGGATAAACCTAAGGAACACACCAAGACACATAGTATTCAAACTGACAAAATTAAAGACAGAGATAAACTATTAAAAGCAACAAGGGAAAAATGACAAATAACATACAAGGGAATTCCCATCAGGCTATCAAGTTGATTTCTCAACAAACTCTACAAACCAGAGGGAATTGGATGATATATTTAAAGTGATGAAAGGGAAAAACCTACAACCAAGAAATACTCTACCCAGCAAGATGTGGAATTCAAAAGCTTTCCAGACAAGCAAAAGTTAAGAGAATCCAGCACCACTAGCTTTACAACAAATGTTAAAGGAACTTCTCTAGGCAGGAAACACAAGAGAAGGCAAAGATCTACAGAAAATAAACCCAAAACAATTAAGAAGTAAGACTGTGCATATTGATAATCACTTTAAATGTAGATAATCATCTTAAATGTAAATGGATTAAATGCACCAACCAAAAGACAGAGGCTGGCTGGGTGAATGAAAACATATGCATGCATGCACTTCCACTTACCACACACATCACTCTGCCTGATCCCCCCAAAACTGTATGTAATTATTTTATATTGTTAAGTTAGTCATGTTCCCATTATGGGTTGCAATTGCAATTATCTTTTATTTTTTGTCTGGCTATTGATTGTGAAAACTGATAAACATCTTTTACTACTGTGATTATGTAACTATTACTCACTTAAAACTATTTTATCATGATTGATGAACAGAAAAATAATATATCACCCAAACTAGGATCTAACAGAAAAATCTGTAATCACTTTTTAAGATCCAGATGCGTATCAAAATTATCTTGAAATTTTTGAAAATACAAATGTTCAGGTATTGCTTTTTTTCTTCAGAGCTCCAGATATGTTTCCAATGACCAGTCATGTTTTAAAACAACTGGCATATGATTATCTTTTACTTTTATCTAGTTTGTTTCACTTTTTCTACTTCATATTCAGTGCTTCCATTTCATTTAGTTTATGTTCTCCAATTTCTCCATCTCTTTTTTTTGATGTTCTTTCTCAAGCTTTTATCAAGTGACGCTTGATAAGAAATGTTTACCAAAGACCTCCAAGCACTAAAGAACAGAGATGAACAGAAAAGCTTTCATATACATATACATATGTATAATATATGTATTAGATAGAACACATATGAATTTTTGCCTAACTAAAACTTACGATGTTCTCATTCTACCTGTTTGAGTTAGTAGGAACAGAATGCTAGATTTCTAATTTTAAAAGTTCTGCTATGCAGCAAGCAACAAAGGTTTACTGTACAGCATAGGGAACTATAGTCAGTATCTTATAAAACCCTATGATGGAAAACAATTTCAAAAATAATATATGTTTATTTGTATAACCAAATCACCTTGCTGTGTACCTGAAACAACTATACTTCAATAAAATATACATCTTTAAACATGAGGGGGGGGAGCTAGGTCTAACAAAGTAATCAAAGGACAAATCAAAAAAGATACCCAATGTAAAGATGAACATTAGGAATAGTATGTCTGCCTGTGTATAAACCAATACCCACTATCTTCCTTTTGTGAAACTGCCCTTCAGAATCCTTCATCCTTCACTTAATAATTAATACAAGCTCTAGTTTACAATGGTAAATATCTGGGATCCATTATACTAAATTATGTTCAATCCATTTAACAAATATTACTGATTACAACAGACAATGGCTAGATGCTGGAGATTAAAACAAACAAACAAAAAAGGCACAATCCTTGTGATCAGAGAACCTTACATTCTACTGGAAAAAACAGCTAAGAAAATCTGGCAATTACAATACTATTTGCTAAGAACTATACCTCTAGAGGAGTTGTCAACTGAAAATGATTTTGCCCACAGTCATTTGGCAATGAATGAAGACTTTTTGGGTTGTTATGATTGGAGAAGATGCTACTAGCATATATAGTAGGCATCTAGAGATGCTAACATCCTACAATGAACAGGACCATGCCTCTGCCCCAAACAAAAAAATATCTAGCCCAAAACATGAAGTGTCAAGATTAAGAAACCTACTCTACAGAAAAGACATGTAACCTACTCAGGGATGTTACAGAATTCTTTCTAGGGAGAAGGAAAAGCCTAAGCCAAACCCTGAAGGACAAAAAAAATTCATAAAGTAAAAAACACGGTGTGACTATCTCAGGCAGAGGGAGTGATGCATGTAAAATCCAGGTACCAGAGAGAACGAGAAGTTTTCTGAAACACAAGCTCAGTACAGCTGAAGTATGACATCAATGACAGTCTATGCCACCTGCCTCATAATCCTAAACTGAAAACATCAATTCAAAACTAAGATGTCAGGTGCTACAGTAGGTTCTGTGCTGCCTAGATCCATACGGTATCCTTGTTCCGAAGGCATTCATAACCAGAGATAGATGGGAAGCAGAAAGACAGGCAGAAAAAACAGTAACTAGGGCTGTCATTTACTCTACCAGGCACTCGCCCAAGATCAGCCAGCAACTAAGTGGTTAAGAGTTCAGAATAAAATCTAAGTGCATCTGAATTCAAAATCTAAATAAACAACAGTGATAGCGATAGAAGATAGTTATACAAGTAGTTGCAGAAGTCCCAGTAGGGGACTATAAATAGAGAAGGAAACCTAGGAAACTTTGGAAGGCCACTGTAAGTTAAAAAAAGCTATTGGAACAGTGTTCAATGAAGCAGGCTTGTTTAATTATAAAACCATAAACAAAACCACAAGATATGCCCCAGGCCATTGTTGTTGTTCAGTTACTCAGTCACGTCCGACTGTTTGCAACCCCACGGACTGCAGCACGCCAGGCTTCCCTGTCCTTCACCATCTCCAGGAGCTTTCTCAAACTCATGCCCATTGAGTTCGTGATGCCATCCACCACCTCTGTCATCCCTTTCTCCTCCTGCCTTCAACCTTTCCCAGTATCAGGGTCTCTTCTAATAAGCCGGCTCTTTGCATCAGGTGGCCAAAGTATTAGAGCTGCAGCATCAGTCCTTCCAATAAATACTCAGGGTTGATTGCCTTTAGGACTGACTGATTTGCTCACCCTGCTGTCCAAGGGACTCTGAAGTCTTCTCCAACACCATAGTTCGAAAGCATCAATTTTTCGGTGAAGACGATGACATAAGAAGTAGACAGCTGATCCAAGATCTGGATCTGATTCGTACAATTGTTCATTACGTTTTCGTCCTGGTTTTTTGGACTCTTACACATGAATCAAATGTTTTTCTATCATGGGCATGATCTTATGCAAATTTTATAAATCAATCATACTGCTGGGTTGTGGTCAATTACCTGTATCCAGTACCTCTAGTTTAACTTGGTGGGTTTCTCCCCTCCAAGGCTCTGATTGGCTGGCTCTTACACAGTTTATTTTAGAAGAAAGGAATTATAGCTCTGTCTGGGCTACTACTGATAATCATTAAATAAGACCAACTCATTTGGCCAAACAAACATATTTATTCTGACCCTGGCCATAAATATGAATTTTCCCTTAAGGTTACTCAAGCTCAGTAAGAGCAACAGATTAAATCCTAGTCAAAAAAAAAAAAGAAAAAGTAAACTCTAGACTATTAAGAGGGATGCTTCCTCAGTTATGGGATGGGTTTATCTGGCTAATACCAGGCTATGGTCGTTTATCCTAAAGGCCACCCTTATGCTGAGAACAATTAAATCATACCAAAGATAATCAACCTAATAGCACTAGAAAATTAGGCTGTCTTATGAAAACTGTACCATGTAACAATGTACCATTTCTCGTAAAAGACAGTGATTGATATGGCACAGATTGGGTCAGAAAACCAGAAATACACCTAACAGAACTAAATGGCCTTTGTGGGTCCAATCTATGACCCTGGCTTCCACCAGACTGGCTAGGAAGGTATACTTTAGGATTCCCTTGGGTTCAAGGCCACTTATGTACAAACTTAGATATGACTCCAGCAAATTTACCATCAATATGAACTTGATGGACCAAGAGATCTCTATTTCACTGGTATGATCACTTAGCAGCTATTTTTCCACCTTCTGTAGGACTGGAAAATGTTATTTCTCACCAAAATTCACTCAAAAGGCATTATATGGTTAATGCAACCAGGCTATTAGCCCACAAAATTGAGGTCTCTGTGATAAGAAAAGCTGTCTTACAAAATCATATGGCCCTTACTATCCTTACAGCATCTCGAAAGGGCACCTGTGCTATAATTCAAACTGAATGCTGTGTTTATATACCAGATGAATCCTCTAATGGGTGCTGTTTTAGGAAGATGATTTGGTTCTGAAAGCTCATGGCTTAAATCCCTATCTGAAACGTTAATCACGTTATTAACTGTTATTACTTATAATGTGTTTTTAAGATTGCTGTCTTCTGTACTACATGATGCATAATCAGGCCTTCATCCAAATTAATGATAACTAAACATCTTGAAGAAATAGATCACATTTATAACAGAATAATTGCAATAGTGTGATTCTAGGTATGGGAAGAGGCAACAAGGGAAATAATTCCTGGATCCTATATACAGAGACTTTTTTTATTTATAAATGGGCCCAATTCCATTGATTAGGAAATTAACACCTGGAGTGACTTTATCAACAAAGATGTTTTACCTGATCTGGGATGAGCCTCCCAGCACCATGGGACAAAAAAAAAAAAGGTCATGAAATGTCTCCCAAATATGGTCGAATTTATCACCATGGGGTTCAATTCAGACCAGTCGCTTAGTCATGTCTGACTCTGCAACTCCATGGACTGCGGCATGCCAGGCCTCTCTGTCCATCACCACCTCCCGAAGTTTATTCAAACTCATGTCCATTGAGTCGGTGATGCCATCCAACCATCTCATCCTCTGTCATCCCCTTCTCCTCCCGCCTTCAATCTTTCCCGACAACAGGATCTTTTCCAATGAATCAACTCTTTGCATCAGGTAGCCAAAGTACTGGAGTTTCAGCTTCAGCATCGGTACTTCCAATGAATATTCAGGACTGACTTCCAAACCAGGATTGACTGGCTTGATCTCCTTGCGTCCAAGGGACTCTCAAGAGTCTTCTCCAACACCACAGTTCAAAATCATCAATTCTTCAGTTCTCAGTTTTTTTTATGGTCCAGCTTTCACATCTGTACATGACTACTGGAAAAACCATAGCTTTGACTAGATGGACCTTTGTTGGCAAAGTAATGTCTCTGCTTTTTAATATGCTGTCTAGTTGGTCATAGCTTTCTTCCAAGAAGTAGGCATCTTTTAATTTCATGGCTGCAGTCACCATCTGCAGTGATTTTGGAGCCCCCTAAAAATAAAGTCTGACACTGTTTCCACTGTTTCCCCATCCATTTCCCATGCAGTGATGGGACCGGATGCCATGATCTTCATTTTCTGAATGTTGAGCTTTAAGCCAACTTTTTCACTCTCCTCTTTCACTTTCAACAAGAGGCTTTTTAGTTCCTCTTCACTTTCTACCATAAGGGTGGTGTCATCTGCATATCTGAGGTGATTGATATTTCTCCCAGCAATCTTGATTCCAGCTTGTGCTTCCTCCAGCCCAGTGTTTCTCTTGATGTACTCTGCATATAAGTTATATAAGCAGGGTAACAATACACAGCCTTGACGTTTATCAGCCCTTTCCAATTTGGAACCAGTCTGTTGTTCCATGTCCACTTCTAACTGTTGCTTCCTGACCTGCATACAGAATTCTCAGCAGGTCAGGTGGTCTGGTATTCCCACCTCTTTCAGAATTTTCCACAGTTGGTTGTGGTCCACATAGTCAAAGGCTTTGGCACAGTCAATAAAGCAAAAGTAGATGTTTTTCTGGAACTCTCTTCCTTTATTGATGATCCAATGGATGCTGGCAATTTGATCTCTGGTTCCTCTGCCTTTTCTAAAACCAGCTTGAACATCTGGAAGTTCATGGTTCACGTACTGTTGAAGCCTGGCTTGGAGAATTTTGAGCATTACTTTACTAGCGTGTGAGATGAGTGCAATTGTACAGTAGTTTGAGCATTCTTTGGCATTGCCTTTCTCTGCGATTGCAATGAAAATTGTCCTTTTCCAGTCCTGTGGCCACTGCTGAGTTTTCCAAATTTGCTGGCAAATTGAGGGCAGCACTTTCACAGCATCATCTTTTAGGATCTGAAATAGCTCAACTGGAATTCCATCACGTCCACTAGCTTTGTTTGTAGTGATGCTTCCTAAGGCCCACTTAACTTCACATTCCAGGATGTCTGGCTCTAGGTGAGTGATCACACCATTGTGATTATCTGGGTCATGAAGATCTTTTTTGTATAGTTTTTTGTATAGTTTCATGCAAAGATGGACACTTTGAACAGAAATGGTATGGACCTAACAGAAGCTGAAGAGATTAAGGAGAGGTGGCAAGAATACAGAGAAGAACTATTACCATGGGGAGGAGCTAGGAAATGAAAATACTTCCTGCCCTAACAATAAACAAGAAATGTCACGGCCATGGCCATCAGCGATTTCTGGCCTCCAAATGCGAATGAGGGCTCTGGAAACTGCCATCCAACAGATGCTGCCACCCCCCCAACGATGACTGCTGGGCGGGGAGGGGGGGTGTTGATACAAAAAAGCAGCCATCTGCCACTCCTTCAGGTGAACAAGGAAACAATTTAGCTCTGGGTAGATGAGGTGCATATGAAAGGAATGAATTCAGTGAATCCAGAGGCTTGCCTCCTCCCACACACAGAATGCAAAACTCCTTAACTTGATAACCTCATCTCTGATGTTCAAACTGCCTGTTCCCTTTGTTAGAAACCTGTTCATAGCCTCATTTCCCCTCCTGCCTCCTTAGAACAGTCTCTCAGAACTGAGGTGCTGTCTCCTGGACTGCAGTCCTCATTCTGCCCCAAACAAAACTTAACCAGCAACTCTCAAGCTGTGCATATTTTTTAGTCAACACCTATATGTAAACTCTTCAAATCTAAGGAATTTGGACTAACACTAAAACCAAATCTACCTCAGATGTAATTTGGAATTTCTATCAAAAAACAAGTAATATAAATAAATTCATTTGCCTCCTTAGAAAAGTAAAATGTTAACTCCTCAGTAAACATTATCAGAATGGGTAACTAAAGTGGCTAGACACTGAAAGACACATCACAGAGAGACAGGTAATAAAGGGTAGCTTTAGTAACATGAAAAAACTCTGGAGGGTATAAAGACACCTCTATTTCACATATTTGTCAAAGATGGGTCAACATCCACAAATGCTAGTTTGGGACCATGCTCAAACAGCATGGGAACAAAAGGAACCCAAACAATCACATGATCAGGGACTTAGGTGCTAAAATTTCCTGAAAGAAGAACTGAATGTTTTATGCTACAAATATAAATCCAACATTGTCAAGGAAGTTGAAAATCCCAAAGAGGTCTATATTTCACAGTGAATCTTTTGGCTGGGAATGTGAGGAGAGACGTTCTCTCCCCCCAAAACCCTACTGTAAACCTACTACAGAAAGTAGATAAAAATAAACCTAAATTACTAATCTTATGATTCAGGAATAACATCTCTCAGATTTACAAAAGCAAAATCATAAGGCCCCTTTAAAGGAGTCTAACAATCAGGGTACCAGCTAGAAACACACAGTATCCACACCTGGTTAAAGTGAGGAGAATTCAATAAAGATACTACTTATAAAGATGTGGGTAACATTTAAAGAAAAGAACAAAGGATAATGAATTGCCCCAGAACCATAAATACATCTAGGCCTGAATGGGCAAGATGAAGACGTGGAACCTGGGGAGGGTAGCTATCCACAAAGGGCCACCAGCAAAGAATTACACTGGTGGAGGCACAGACAATTCACACCTCATTCCTCCTGCAAGTCCATCTATCCCTTAACTGGAAGCCAGGAAGCAAACGGGCCCACATACACAGTACACAGAATGAGACTCCAGGGATACAGATCAGAGGGGAGAAAAAAGTATGTGAAAACAGAAAATATCCAGCCAAAGACTTGATTTTTACACAAAACCAAAGAAGCCAGAAACTAGATCTAACAAATTTGATACACCAATAAAGTGGCAGTGAGTTTATCAGTTTTCCCCTCTGGTACTTCCTAGATGCAAGGCAGTCTGAAACCAGAAGTGAGCACTGACACAGGAAAGTATGAATAGCAAGAGAAGCTCAACTCTCTAGTCCTGTCTTGAGAAGCCAGAAAGAGGATCCCTGGTGGGGACAGACTGAGTGAAATACACCAAATCAGTAAAGTCAACTCACAGAAAAAAACAATCAACGTACATCAATGCTGAGATCATACAGTTCTTGGAATTAATCGACAAAGCAGCTACTGTAAAAATATTTCAACAATTCAACCACACTTCAATTAAAAAAAAAATTTAGAAAACACTGCAACAAGTAAGGGCAAATACTCTTGAATGACTAGAAAATCTCAGTAAAGAAACAAAAAACATCAAGAGGAAACAATTTTTTTTGGCCCTCTGTGCACCTTGCGAGATCTTCATTCCTCGAACAGAGATCAAACCCAGCCCCTAAACCCAGGTCCTGGCGGTGAAAGCACTGAGTCAGAACCACTGGATCACCAGGGAATTCCTGAGGAAACAAACTTTAGAACTGAAAAACACAATCATCAAAAGAGGAGTCTCTCTGGTGGCTCAGTGGTAAAGAATCTGCTTGTCAATGCAAGAGACATGGGTTTGATCCCTGACTTGGGAAGATCCCATATACCACAGAGCGACTAAACCTGTGCACCACAGCTATTGAGCCTGTGCTTTAGGGCTGGGGAACTGAGACTACTGAAGCCTGCATGCTCTAGAGCCTGTGCTCCACCACAAAAGAAGCCACCTCAATGAGAAGTTCCCACACAGCAACAAGAGAGCAGCCCCCGCTTGCCTCAATTAGGGAAAAGCCAACCCAGCATTAAAGACCCAGCACAGTCAAAAATAAATAAAATCTGTTTTTTAAAAATGTTAAAAACTCACTCTATGGGCTGGATAGCAGAAAGGAAATAACAATGGAAAGTGCCAATGCACTTGAACATAGATCAATACTAAGTATTCAATATGAAAAAGAGATTTTAAAAAGACACTGAAAAAAGTGATCAGTCTCATATATCTGTAGAAATAGCAAAGGGTCTAACATTGCATCATCAGAATCTCAGACGGATGGGAGAAACAGTTTGGTACCCAAAAACTTTTGGAAACATATTGGGTGAAAACTCTCCAAATTTAGCAAAATAAATAAACCTACAGGCTGAAAAACTCAGAACGCTCTGAACTGAATAATCCCAAAGAAATGTATGCTCAGAATCAACTTAATCAAACTGCTGAAAACCAAAGACAAATTTTTAAAATACTGCAAGCGGCCAAAGAAAAACACATTACCTACAGATCATCTATTCAAATAATAACACTTCCCATCAGAAACCACAGAGGCCAAAAGGAAGTATGACCAGAGAAGAACTGTCAACCCAGAATTCTATACCCAGTGAAAATACCCTTCAGAAATACAGGGGGAATGAATCATTCTCTGGTTTTTCCAGGTAGTTCAGTGGTAAAGAATCTACCTTCCAATGCAGGAGACACAGGAGATGCAACTTCCATCCCTGAGTCAGGAATACCCTCTGGAGAAGGAAATGGCAACCCACTCCAGTATTCTTGCTGGCAAACTCCCATGGACAAAGGAGCCTGGTAGGCTATAGTCCATTAGGTCGAAAAGAGTCGGATACTACTCAGCACACACACAAGTCACTCTCAGATGAGAGAACATTAATAAGAAAACTTGGAACACTAAAATAAAGGAAGAAATGGCAAATATTTATATCTTACATTACAGAAATGGCAAATATCTGGGTAAGTACAACAGATGACTGTTCTCTTCAGCCTCTTAAAATGCATTTGACAGTTAAAAGCAAAACGAACAACACTGATGGGTTTTTTTCAACACATGTAAACATAATACATAAGATAACCACAACATAATAGTATAAACGGGTAGGGAGCAAGGTAAAGGGACCTACATGATATTTCTATTAATATATTCCACAAGAAGTGATAACATACTAAGTAGATTGTGAAAAATTAAGTATGTCCACTGTAATTCCTAGATTGACTAGTAAAACATACTATATCGAAAAAAGACTAAAAAGCTGGACAAGTTTTAAACTTGATGACTAAATTGTTCAAATAACCCAAGATAAGGCATGCAAGCAGAAAGAGAAATGAAAAACATAAAACAAAGAGTAAAGTGGTAGACCTAAATTCAAGTATACTAAAATTACATAAGTAGAAATTATCTAAACATGACAATTTAAAAAACAGATTGTCAGAATTGTTACTATGTATGGTGACAGATGTTAACTAGGCTTACCAGATGGTCCAAAAAATGACCAAACTACGGCCAAGATTAAATTCACATCGATAATGTAAAAAGGTTAATAGGATGAAAAAAAGTATATCATGCAAACAGTAGTCAAAATAAAGCTGAAAGTTGTACCTTTCAACCCCCTCCACCCATTTCATTACAAACTTCCAGTTATAAAATACTGTAAATGAGTCATGGGATGTTATGTACAATGTGGTATGGTGACTATGATTAATACTGTATTACATATTTTGAACTGTGGGGTTGCAGATGACTCTTCAGAGTCCCTTGGAGAAAGGAGATCAAACCAGTCAATCTTAAAGGAAATCAACCCTGAATATTCATTGGAAGGACTGATGCTGAAGCTCCAATATTTTGGCCACCTGATGCGAAGAACTAACTCATTAGAAAAGATCCTGATCCTGGGAAAGATTGAGGGCAGGAGAAGGGGACGACAGAGGACGAGATGGTTGGACGGCATCACCGACTCAAATGGACATGAGTCTGAGCAAGCTCTGGGAGACGGTGAAGGACAGGGAAGCCTGGCGTGCTGCAGTCCAAGGGGTCACAGAGTCAGAGACAACTGAGAAACTGAACAACAACAAATTACAAAGCTACTAAGAAAAAAAAATTTCTTTTTCATTTTTTTGGCCCTGCTGCCAGGCCTGTGGGATGCGGGATCTTAAGTTCCCCGACCAGAGATTGAACCTGCACCCCCTGCAATAGAAATGCAGAGTCTTAACCACGGGATTGCCAGGGAAATCCCAAGAGGATGAATCTTAAAAGTTCTCATCAAAAGAGGAAAAAACTGTAACTATGTATGGTGACAGATGTTAACTAGACTTACTGATGCCATCAGTGACTCAATGGACATGAATTTGCGCAAACTCCAGGAGATGGAGGACAAGGAAGCCTGGTGTCGCAAAGAGATGGACTCAACTTAGAGACTGAACAACAAAAACTTAATGCGGTAATCATTTTGCAATACATACAAATATCAAATCATTATGCTGTACACCTGAAACTAATAAAAAGATATATCAATAATACTTCAACTTTAAAAAAAGCTGAAGGGGCTATACTGTTAGACAAAGTAGACTTCAGCAAGAAAATCTAGGGATTCAAAGGGATATTATATAATCACAGAAGGGTGAATTCAAAAAGAAAATGTAACAACCTAATAGTGAATGCAACCTAATAGTGAATGCACAATAAAGCTTCAAAATACAAGGAACAACAAAAGACAGGACAGGACAAAGAAACAAATCCTTAACTGTAGTTGGACACCTCAACATATTTCCCTTTGAAATTTCTTAAACTAGCAGACAGAATATCAGCAAGAGTACAGAACTGAACACCAATAATAACCAACTATATCTCACTGACATTTACAGAACACTCCACTCAACACAGCAATCTACAGGGAACATTTATGAACATAGACCACATCCTGGGTTACAAAACAAGCTCTAACAAATTAAACAGAACTGAAGTGAAGTCACACAAGGTATATTCTTTAACTGCAATGGAAATTAACCTAAAATCAGTAATAAGAAAGATAACAGAATATCTCCAAACACTTGTAAATTAAACACTATACTTCTAAATAATACATGCCAAAGAGGAAGTTTCAAGTGGAAATTATTTTTTAAAGTTTAAACTGCAAGAAAATGAAAATTAAAATATAACATCAAAATGTGTGTGTGAAGCTAAAGCAGTGCTTGGGGAAGTTTTACAACTTTAAATGCTCACATTAGAAAAGAAGGAAGGTCTGAGGGGCAGTTTTTCGAGGCAGAAGCCTGGTGTCTCTCTCTTTGCCTGACAAAGCAATAAAGTTATACTTTTCTACTTCCTGCCCCCGGCCCCAAAAAGAAAGGTCTCAAATTAGTAAACTAAGCTTCCACAAGTAACTGTAAAAAGAGAAAAATTAACCCAAAGCAAGCAGAAAGAAACAATTAAAAGGTAAAAACCAATGAAACTAAAAAGAGGAAAATCAATGAAATCAAACACAGGTTCTTTGGAAAGAGGAAGGACGGAAGTGGCGGGGACACACACATTACCGGTATCAGGACTGAAAAAGAGGCATATCATTACAGGGCCTATAAATATTAAAAGGGACATTATTACTAACTTGGGCTTCCCAAATGATGCAGCGGTCAAGAACCCACCTACCAATGCAGGAGCCCAAGAGATGTGGGTTACGAAGAGTCCCTGGAGTAGGAAATGGCATCCCACTCCAGTATTCTTCCCTGGAAAATTCCATGGACAGAGAAGCCTGAAGCGCTACATTTCATGGGATCATAGAGTCAGACACAATTAAACACAAGTACACACACGTATTTCTAACTTACACCTATAAATACGAGACAAAATGTACAAATCTGTTAGAAATGCAATTTACCAAAACTGACGCATAAAGGAATGATATTCAACATTTGTAATAACCTATAACAGAAAATAATCTGAAAAAGTAAATATATGAATGACAATCACTTTGCAGTACATCTGAAACTAACACAACATTGTAAGTCAACTACAATTTAAAAAAAAAAAAAGCCGGACTTCCTTGCTGGTACAGTGACTAGGAATCTGCCTACCAATGCAGGGGACATGAGTTTGATCCCTGGTCTGGAAGATTTCACGTGCCACGGAGCAACTAAGCCAGTGCACCACAACCACTGAAGCCTGAGCACTCTAGGGCCCTTGAGTGACAACTACTGAGCCCCCATGCTGCAGCTACTGAAGCCCAAGAGCCTGGAACCTGTCCTTCAAAACAAGAGAAGCCACCACAATGCGAGGTACATGCAGCACAGCTAAAGTAGCCCCCACTCATCGCAACTAGAGAAAGCCCAAGTGCAGCAATGAAGCCGCAGCGCAACCAAAAAGTAAAATAAGCAATTCTTTCCTAAACTGACTCCAAAGAAATACAAAATATAACTGCCCCTTATACATGACAAAAATTGAATCTAAAATTAAGAACCATTCCAAAAGAAAATCCAGGCCCAAGTGGCTTCTCTGTTAAACATTTAAGGAAATTCTATCAAACACTTAAGGAAACTTAGCACCGATATTTACATGAACCCTCACACCTCAAGGGCTTCCCAGATGGCTCAGTTGTAAAGAATCCACCTGACAAGCATGGTCCCTGGGTCAGGAAGATCTCCTGGAGAAGGAAAGGGCAACCCACTCCAGTATTCTTGCCTGGAGGAGCCTGGCGGGCTACGGTCCAAGGGGTCACAAGAGAGTAGGATACTAGACTTAGAGTCCAAAAACAACAACATCCCTCAAAAAGCTAGTATGAGGATTAAATGAAAATTTGTGGATTTTAGGGCATTTCCTAGCAGTCCAATGGCTAGGACGCCACACTTTTCACTGACTAGAGCCAGAGTCAATTCCTGGTGGGGGTACTAAGATTCTGCAAGCCCTAGAAGGTGGCAAAAAAATAAGTAAAACTCCAGTCAACAGACCCATACTTAAAGAAAAGGTCTAATCACCTAAAGATTAGCTGATAGATTATTAGCTAGTAGCTGGTGGCCCACTAGTTCAGAATCCACCTGCCAACACAGGGGACATGGGTTCAATCCCTGGTGCAGAAAGATCCCACAAGCTGTGGGGCAACTAAGCCCACCGTGCCACAACTACTGAAGCCCAAACGCCCTAGAGCCTATGCTCGGCTGCAAGAGAAGCCACTGCCGCGGGACACCAGCACACTGCAACCAGAGGAGCCCCCCTCACTGCAGCTAGAGAAAGCCAGCGCGCAGCAATGAAGACCCAGCACAGCCAAAAATAAACAACTCTAAAATAGAGATTAGCTGATAAATGAACTTTTTAAAAACTGAAGACTAGGACTCCCTGGTAGTCCAGCGGTTAAGAATCTGCCTGCCAATGCAGGAGACACAGGTTCAATCCCTGGTCTGAGAAGATGCCACATGCCTCAGTGCAGCTAAGCTCAAGCGCCACAACTGCTAATTTAAAAAAACAAACAAACGAAGAATACTTGATGTACAATATAAGTTACAGGTATACAATACAGTGGCTCACAATTTTTAAAGGTTATATACCATTATTACATGGAATTTTATATCTTTTGGATTAAAATAAAAAGTTAAATATATATTTGCATCTTTTTTCCCTTGCTTTAACTGTTTCAACCTCATTGGAGGATTTCAGCTGTAATCAGTTTAGCTCTTCTCAAGGTTGCGGCTGCTTTTAGTATGCCATGTCTGACTCTTCTCAAAGCACACACTATTTCTAAGGTTCCACTGTTATTCCCACACTGTCTCGTACAGTACTTAGTACAAAGCTGTCACTCGTTTATTATGTTAATACGAAATTTAACTAAAAATAAGTCTTTTTTTGAGTTCCACAAACTTACAGCCTCTAGTTTTGTTTTAGATTTAAGGAAAGGAAAATAATTTGCCAAAATACTTTGTCAACTTGAGTTCTGAGGGTTTTCAACTTTCAGAAATTAGACTCCTACAAAAACTAATCATTAAGGACAATGACACTAAACCACAAGGTATTAACTATTATTTTTATTTAGGACATGTCCAAAATAATTACCAATATATGTAAAAAAAAAATTAGACTCAAAGCTTATCTAATAAAAAAGGTCAATTTAATTATCATTTCAGGATTGTTTTTTCTTTTGGCCCTGCCTTGAAGCTTGCAGTATCTTAATTCCTCAACCAGGGAGGCAACTCATGTCCCGGCAGTAAAACCACCAAGTCCTAACCCCTGAACCGCCAGGGAATTCTTCCAATTCAGGATTTGAACTTGTGTTTCCAAAGCTACCATCAACTTTGTATCCTGAATGATTCAGAATACTAATTTTAGGAATAACCTAAAAGTTAATAAACTATTCTGGTCAAGTCACTATTTTATACATATACAAATAATTATATACAGAAAAAAACATATAAATACATGTATATGTGAATACACATATATATTATCACATACTAATACTGCCCAATGCCTAATTTAAAACTGTCATTTGATTCAGAGCTTATTCTAAACTCATTTTGTACCTCAAGATTTTTACTGCCATTCATCCACTCATCAAATATTTTTGAGAGTGTCTATCAAGTAGGGCTTCCCAGGCGGTTCAATGGTAAAGAAACTGCCGGCCAATGCAGGAGACTCAGGTTTGATCCCCGAGTCCAGAAGTTCCCCTGGAGTAGTAAATGGCAATCCACTCCAGTATTCTTGCCTGGAGGAGCCTAGAAGGCTACAGTCCATGGAGTCCCAAAGAGTCAGATACAACTGAGCACGCACACTTGCACACATTCTATCAAGTACTGTGCCAAGCAAATGGAGACAACAGACATTTAAGTAATACCCTAGTGTTTTAAGGAGTTCACAGTTTAATGGGGATAAGTGACACAAAAACAATTGTAAGACACATAAACACCTATAACATCAACGTTACAGGGACTTCCCTGGTGGTCCAGCAGTTAAGAATCCACCTGCCGTTGCAGGGGATACAGGTCCAGTCCCTGGTCTGGTGGGGAAGATTCCACGTGCCTTGAGGCAACTAGGCCTAAACACCACAACTACTGAGCCCATGCACTCCACAAGAGAAGCCACCACAACGAGAAGCCCATGCACTGCAACGAAGACCAAGTGCAGCCAAAAATTTTTAAAAACAGGAAACTATAAATCTTATAAAAGGATTATGAACTAGTGATTGTTAAATTACTTCTCAGTATTTTAATTACATCACCATTATGCCACACATTGGTCAGCAACCTCATGTTCTCTTCTGGGCTCTTTCAAATCCTTCATTTTACTCCAGTCTTTAAAGTTGGAACAAACTGATCTAGTCCTTCTTTCATCACCCAGCTTCAGGAGCCTTTTAAAACTGGATAAACTCTCCATTCTGAATAAGGGAAAGTGTAAAACCATGGATTGGGCCATTCCTCATGTTACCCTTGGAGAGAGAAGGGAGAGACTGTTGCAGCTCAGAATAGCTTCCCAAATTAGTGAAGCTGCCCAGAAACAGTAATCCTGAAAACCTTAAAGTAGCTGAAAAATAGCAAAACAGACCATTAAGTCCCAAGAAACCAACTTTAGAGTCTTGTAGCTCCAAAAGAACCAAACCGGGAAGGGAGGCAACAGTCTACGGTACCCAGAATGCCATTTTTTAGTATATAGGAAAACTGTATTTGAAATGTATTATTTATCCTGAGTACTTCTTTCTTATAAGTGATATGAACAGATTCAGGTATGATTTAGGCATTGCAGGTATGAATAAGTGACATAAAAGTACAAACAAGCTAGAAGACATTTCCACAATAATGCAGCCCAATTCTTAAAACCATTTCACGTACAGAAACATTGTTTACTGTATTTTCAAATTGTACTAAAATCAGTGACCAAACTAACCAAGATTGAAAATTTAATAAAAGACCACAAAACCAGCAGTATCATGTATAACTCACAAGAAAAGTACAGACTTCAGAATTCAGAGACCATCAAGATTTTCCAGAAGGAGCTATAAATATTGAAATTCATAAGACATTATGACAGTACCTTTATCTTGTTTTTCAATAAAAGTAATATAAAAAGCAATACAAAAAATTTGTTGGGCATACATTCACAAAGAGTTTCTCTTAAGGCATATTTTTACAAAGTTGTAATCATGGACTCCAATCACTAGTGAATTCTTTTATCACTTAACATCCTATCTGCTACAGTCTTTAGTATTATACTTTAATGGCTGCCTAATACTACATTGAGTAGCCATTTTTAATAATTTCCCAATCTTTTTTATATTTACCATATAAAATAATGAAGTTAGTATTCATGTGTATACTACTTTTTCTGTATTTTAAATTATCTCATTAGACTACACTCTCTTCTAGTTCTATTTTTAAATCAGGATAGACTTTGTGTCAATTGGGACTTAATTGTGATTTTACAGGAAAAGTGAAAAGTCGCTCAGTTGTGTCTGACTCTCTGCAACCCCACGGACTATACAGTCATGGAAATCTCCAGGCCAGAATACTGGAATGGGTAGCCCTTCCCTTCTCCAGGGGATCTTCCCAACCCAGTGATCGAATCCAGGTCTCCCACATCACAGGTGGATTCTTCACCAGCTGAGCCACTAGGGAAGCCCAAGAAAACTTGAGTGGGTAGCCTATCCCTTCTCCAGCGCATCTTCTGACCCAGGAATCGAAGTGGGGTCTCCTGAACTGCAGGAGGATTCTTTACCAGCTGAGTTACCAGGGAAATGATTTTAAAGGAATGAAAGCTTAAATTAAGTAGATTATATAGAGCTGGGGATTCTGGGGCTCCCAATCATTGAAATTCCAGAGGCAAAGGAAGACAGGAAGAATGAAATCAATCTGGACAGAACAGTAACATTACTTTAAAAATGAGAAGACTTAGGAAACTGGGTGACTTTAAAATATAATACTAACATTAAGGTTTCAAAACAATCTTTTATCGTCGAATAAAAGGATATTACTAAGTCCTCCTATCCCAGAAGATGGGGTTCTGAGAAAGCTGTAAAAACAAAAGCTGTAAAAACAAAGAAGTTTCTCCTAAGTACAGGAGTCAAAAAAGCTACTACTTGCGCGGGGCGGGGGTTGGTGGGCCGACGACGACACATATATTAACTATTACTTTATTAAATGAATACATAATGGGGGTATAAACGAAACAAGACTGGCAAGAAAATAATCGTTAATGAAAATGGGTGCTTTAAATTTTCATAATAAAAAGTTTAGAAAAATCATGAATACGCTAGCATAATAGAAAAACTATGACCAGCTCTTAATTTCAGTTTTACTACTACAATGAGTGAAAGTAACTCTCTTTCCTATTACCTAATTATTAAACGGGCGCTCTTGGGTCCCGATCCTTGTAAAACTTGATGCAGGTCGAGTTTCCAGTCCTCTCACCTGCAGCACCGCGGAAAGGGAGCAATGAGAACTGAAAGAGAAGGGGCGCAAGGACAAGACCACAGGCTCCTCAAAAGACCGCTCATCACACAAGAAGGGGTCCGCGAAAGGGGTCAAAGGTCGCGTTTTGCTTCCGCTAAAGAAAAAGGCAATTTCGCCCAGAGCCCCCAGGTACTTTCCCTGGAGGCCGCGCCGCCCAGGGGAGGCTGCCCGGCTCGGACGCGGACTCCCTCGAGCACCAGGGACACAACCGAACCGAAGTCTCTCTAGGCCAGAAGAGATGGGGTGAGGGGAGTGGCCGAGGGCGCCGGCCTGGCCCTGTCCGCGTCGGGTGCCAAAGCCCAGGCCGCGGCACTTCCACCCCGGGGTAGAGACGGCTCGAAGCAGGGAGGACAAGAAAGTTTGGCGGTGTCATACATCCACGACTAGCGGTCTCCGAGCTGCTAGCGGCCCTGCCACGCCCCCGAGCCCGGCCTTCGGCGGCCTTCCGCGCCGCAGCCCCTCCGGCCCGACCTCCGGCCTGACCCAGGATCATTCTGTTTCTCCTCACCTGCCACCTCAGAATCGTCCAAATCCCTGGCTAGGGACTTATAAACCCGGGGCGCAGTGTGGGGAAGAAAACAAAGACGCTCGACCCTGAAAAAGCCCACTCACCTGGCCAAATCCGGACGTGAAAACGGCAGAGACGCACTTGGGAACCAACACTCAGCATCCAAGATGGCGGCTCCCTCTGCCTCAGCACAGCGAGCGCAGGCGGAGGAATCCGCGGGACCGAGTTAGCCACGCCCTCTTTCCAGGGATTGGCTGCGCGCCCGCCGCTCCTGGGACTCATGCCCTGAGGGCCTCAGGGCTCCCCTGCCCAGATTCCTTCGGAGCCGGCGCAGCCGGGGACTACTTCCCGCGGCGGAGGCACGGAAGGAGGGAGCAGACTTGTCACGCCTACAGAATCACCTGCTGGGGCGTGCCCTGGGTTTCGCAGGTTACTCCCTGGGCGCGGGGAGGCTGGCAGCTGAGGCTTGTTTTCCGAGTCCGCGCCCAGCTCCTTGTTTAGGATTGTTCCAGTCCGTGGAAAAACCGGCTTCAGCACGGCCTTCCAAACATCTGGAGTTAGTCTGCTCTCGTCCCGCGCTCGACTTCAGTCGCCACGGGGACTTTCCTCCTGCGTCTCGGTTCATTTCGTCAAATTACCTGCTAAGCAGGTTTCCACTCTTTTCTGGCAGCTGACGACTCTTTTTCCGGCTCTTCGCCCTCCTTGCTTAGTCATCCACCCTCTCGCTTACCCACTCTGATACTCCTGACCCGCTTTTTTAAACCAAGTCTGATTGCTCTTTCAAACAGAATACCGATAGTTTTTTAAGTAAGATGTTTCCTCTCACCAGCACATTCTCTGGAAATTTACCTTATCTCTGTATTCAGAGAAAACTTTTTCTTTTAGTTATCTTTGTGCTTAACTTGAAAACTATTCTGATTAACGTTAGAAGGGGTTTCCTAAGCACTTGGCTTCTAGAAGGAGGTAATCCTGCCCCCTGCTGTACTGGGTGCATCTACCAAGACCAAAATTGTGGTTTGCTAAATTGTGATGAGGTAATCTGACAAAGATGGAACCAAGAGTAACTATATGAGGTTTATATGAATTTATAAGTAATGTGTCTCTCTAACTACTTCTAGTATTTCTAAATTAGAAGCAGCTTTCAGAACCTCAGTATACAGTGCGTGGTTCCTTTAAAATGTATGGATTTTTGTTGTTGGTAAATACATGCATATAAGAATTATTCTGCAGTAAAGCAATAGCGTCTAAAAAAAAAGTGAGCAAATTGCTTGGATCTAAACAGGCTTAGAAACACAGCAACCACATGTCACATGGACCTTGTTTAGATAGCCTGAAACCAATTTATAGTCTTTTATGGGCTTCCCTGGTGGCTCAGACGGTAAAAGAATCTGCCTGCAATGCAGGAGACATGGGTTAGATCCCTAGGCTGGGAGTTGGGAAACCCACTCCAGAAAAGCCTGGCAGGCTATAGTCCATGGACTCGCAAAGAGTCAAGACTGCAGGATTCCAGTTATTTGAGGAATTTAAAGAGGTCGGCTCAAGACAGAAGGCAGAATGGTGTGGAAAGGGAGAGTGGGGAGTTACTGTTTAATGAGTACAGAATTTCAGTTTGGAATGATGAAACCGTTCTGGTGACGGATGGTGGTGATGGTTACAGAACCGTGAATGTACTTAATGCCACTTTACTGTACAACTAAAACTTTTAAAATGGTAGCTTTTATGTGTATTTTACCACAATAAAAAATATTCATTGTAAAAATTTTCAAATGACGTCTGTGTCATGCTGCTGCTGCTGCTAAGTCGCTTCCGTCGTGTCCGACTCTGTGCGACCCACCCCATAGACAGCAGCCCACCAGGCTCTTCCATCCATGGGATTTTCCAGGCAAGAGTACTGGAGTGGGTTGCCATTGCCTTCTGCGCTGTGTCATGGGAGAATTAAGTAATATACTAGTGCATTAAATGGAAAATGTGGCATCTGCAAGAAAACTGGCTTTACAGAAAGAGGGCTAAGAGATACAATAACCAAATGAAATGCATAAAATTCAATTGGATCCAGATTAGGAAAAAAAATACATATTTGGGAGAACAACTTGGGAAATTTGAATATGTACTAGATATTAGATATTATGGAATTATTGTTAATTTTCCTTGGTATAATCATGTCACTGAATGGAGAATGCCCTTATTCTTAGAAGATGCCTGCTGAACTGTGTAGAACTGAAGGATCATGGTGTCGACAACTTAACTTTTATATAGTTCAGAAAACAGGAAGTGTGTGTGCACAACTAGGCTATTATATGTCTTAATGGGAACTGTTAGGTTTTCCCCCAGAAACTACCAGACTAAGCTAAGATCTCAGCAATAAGTATATATATAAATATATATATGTAACACGCGCACACACACACACACACATATATATTTGGATGTGCCACATGGCATGTGGGGACCTTAGTTCCCCAACCAGGGATCGAAACTGCACCCATAGTCTTAACCACTGGACCACCAGGGAAACCCAAGTATATTCTGATTCTGTTCTGTCAGTTTAAAAACAGAATAAAATGGACTGATTTCAATACTCTGTTTTTTAAGGACAGAAATATATTTATTGTTTTTACTAGTTTGAGAATATATATGTAAAGTAAACTGAAAGGCCTATGCACACCCTCCATGCCATTGTTAGTTTTTGGAATATAGTATTTCAAAATTTTATTTATTTAAAATTTAACACAAATAGGACAACAATATACACTCTATTCAGTACAGTTGGGCTTCCCTTGTGGCTCAGTCGGTAAAGAATCAGCCTGCATTGTGGGAGACCTAGATTGGATCCCTGAGTTGGGAAGATCCCCCGGAGAAAGGAAAGGCTACCCACTCCAGTATTCTGGCCTGGAGAATTCCATGGACTGTATATAGTCCATGGGGTCGCAAAGAGTCGGACACTACTGAGGAACTTTCACTTCTTCAGTAAACTTACTTTTATTTTTAAGTTGGAAAGATCTTTATTCCTTACTGGATTGATATGCAAGCTTGTAAAGTACTTGAAATCACCTTTTTAAAAACTTTTTATGTTATATTGGAGTATAGTTGATTAGAGGGCTTCTTAGGTGCCACAGTGGTCAAGGATGCCTGCCAGTGCAGGAGACTCGGGTTCAAATCCTGGGTCAGGAAGATTCCCCTGGAGCTGGAATTGGCAACCTGCTCCAGGATTCTTGTCTGAAAATCCAACAGACAGAGGAGCCTGGCAGGCTACAGTCCACGGGATCGCAAAGAGTTGGACATGACTGAGCAACTAAGCACCCACACATAGTTGATTAACCATGTTGTATTAGCTTCAGGTGCACAGCAAAATGATTGAGCCATACATATACCTGTATCTATTCTTTTTAAAATTCTTTCCCATTTAGGTTATTACACAATATTAGGTAAACCTGCTTTTTATACTTAATATATTCTGCATATCTTTTTATATCAATGCATATCAATCCATATTATCTTTAACAACGGAAGCAGGTATATCATTATTTAGCCAATCTTTTACTGATATTTAGGTAGATTCCAACATTCCAATAGGTGCCATTGTGGATATCCTTCTGAAAATATCTATGCATACTTTCAGATTATTTCTTAAGGATGCAGTCCCATAAGTGGCATTGCAAGGTTAAAGAGTATGCATGTTTGAAATTTGGATACCCATGTTATTTATGGGTTGAATTATGTCTCCCCACCAATACATGCGTTGAAGTTCTAACCCCCAGTATCTCAGAATGTGACTTGACTTGGAGATAGGGTCTTCACAGAGGTAGTCAAGTTAAAATGAGTTCATTAGGGTGGGCCCTAATCCAATATGACTTGTGACCTCTAAAGAAGGGTAAAATGTGGAGACAGATACAGGTATGGGAAGAAAACCACGTGAAGATGAAGGCAGAGACTGGCAGAAGAGTCTATGCATGGGGCAACACCCAAGATGGCCAGCAAACCACCAGAAGCTAGGAGAGAGGCCTTGAACAGTTTCTTCCTCACAGCCCTCAAAAAGGATCTAATCCTACTAACAGTCTGATCTAGACAGTCCAGCCTCCAGAACTATGAGAAAATAAAAGGCTGTTGTTTAAAGCACCCAGTTTGTGGTACTTTGTTATGGCAGCACATGCAGTCTAGCACAACCCAGCACCAGACTGCTCTCCAAAAAGTTTCCGTGACTGTATCTACCTCGGGTCCAGCTTCTCCTACTCTCCAACTGTAAGCGTTGTCAACCCTTCTCATCCTTTGGAAGCTAAGAAGTTATGTTAATTGGCACGTCTTTGAAAATGAGATTGACTATCTTGTAGACAGCACTCATGAGAGTCTTTTTACCATTTTCCTAAATTATTTTAAAAATAATTTTTTAAGTAATGCATAAACATGGCAAACCACACACAGCTGAAAAAGATGGATAGCAAAAATTAAGTCTCTCTGACCCTTAGTCCTTCAGTCTCTTGACTCTAGAAGTAATCATTGTTACCAGATTCTTGGGCCTTTGAGCAAGTTACTTAATCTCTCTATGCTTCAGGTTCTTCATATGTAAAATGGGAATAATATCACCTACATTAATAAAGTTGTTATGAGAATTAAAAGTGTCAGTTATAAACAGCTCTTAGAACAGTGTCTGACAATGTTAATGCTATTGAAGTCCTTCCAGTGATACTATCTGTAAGGCCATATACATAAATATGACTTTTGTTTTTAAACATGTAGTGGCATACTACACATTCTACAGCTGTCCCTCAGTATCAGCAGATTGGTTCCAGGAAACTCAAGGATACCAAAATCTCAAGTCCCTTCCATAAAGTGCTGTAGAATTAATATTTTCACATACCACCTATGATCCTCCATGCACACATGCTCAATCACACCTGACTCTTTGCAAGTCCACGGATGGTAGCCTGCCAGGCTCTTCTGTCCATGGGATTCTTGAGAAAGGAATACCTGAGAGGGTTGCCATTTCCTGCTCGAGGGGATCTTCTCAACCCAGGGATCAAACCCGTGTCTCTCTCACACTGCAGGTGGATTCTTATACCATTGAGTCACCAGGGAAGCCTCACATAATCCTCCAATCTACTCCAAATCATCTCTAGATTTACTTATAATACCCAATACAATGTAAAGTATATGTAAATAGCTGAAAACTCAATTTTGCTTTTTGATACTTTCTCCAATTTTTCTTCACAATTGTTTCAAGCCAAGGTTGATTGGCTCCATGGATGAAGAATTCTTAGGTATGGAGAGCTGACCTTATACTGTAACTTGTTTAGTACTATAGCTTGCTTTAAGATACATATCTCAGAGATTGCACCGTAGCAGCAGTTATCAATAACTCTCATTCCTTTAAAAAGCTGCATAATACTCCATTTTATGTGAACCATGTATTTTAAGCACTGCTCTATTGATAGGTGTTTACATTATTTCTGATATTTTGCCTGTATAAACAATGCTGCAATGCTTAAACATTTGCCTGTGTGGATTGTACAAATTGGGTAAATTCCCAGAAGCAGAAGAACTGGGTCGAAGTGTAGGTATATTTTTAATGCTGATAGATATTACCAAATCACCCTACAAAGAGGAAGTGTTAGTTTGCATCATCACCACCAATGTGTAGAGAGTTTCTATTTCCCCATGCCATCAGTAATAGTGTGTTCGCATAACTTTTGGAATCCTTGACATTTTTGGACCCTTGAACAAACCATAACAGTAAAGATGAGTGAAAAGTGTCATCAAGCCACTGTCTTGCTAAAAAATGATATGCTTCACTTAGAAAAATTGCTTCTAACTAAGCAATTTCTTGGATTCAGCAATCATCACCTGTGTCCTGTCCTGTCTAATTATTTAGGTCCTATAATATATCAATGTGAATTGTACTACAGCCTGCCAATTATTCAAAACAGTATCTCTATCCCTGGCTGACTAGACCAGTTTTGACCAAAGTGAAACATAATCCAAAAAAACCAAAATGACTCACATTGTTTCACTTGAAAATCCTGCTTTGCTGTTAGGATAAAAACACATAACATTTCTTTGGTTAACTAACCAGTAATTCTATTTTATGTATACATTATAACTAGTGGCTGTAACTAAAACTTGATATTGTACTTGAAGAGTCTTACAAGCTTGTAAGACAAAATGTCAGGCCTGTTTTTGTATAGCCCTTCCAGCTAAGAATGGTTTTTACAGTGTTGAGACTGTGGGAAAAAACAAAACAAAACAAAACAGGACTTCCCTCTCTGTCCAGTGGTTGCGAATTTGCCTGCCAGTGCAGGGGACATGGGTTCAATACTTGGTCCAGAAAGATGCCACAGGCCGCTAGGCAACTAAGCCCATGCTTCACAACTATTGTGGAGAAGGCAATGGCAACCCACTCCAGTACTCTTGCCTGGAAAATCCCATGGACGGAGGAGCCTGGTGGGCTGCAGTCCATGGGGTCGCGAAGAGTCGGACACGACTGACCGACTTCCTTTCACTTTTCACTTTCATGCATTGCAGAAGGAAATGGCAACCCACTCCAGTGTTCTTGCCTGGAGAGTCCCAGGGACGGGGGAGCCTGGTGGGCTTCCGTCTATGGGGTCGCACAGCGTCGGACACGACTGAAGCGACTTAGCAGCAGCAGCAGCAGCAGCCACAACTATTGAACCTGTCTCATAGAGCCCAGGAGCTACAACTACTGAAGTCTGCGCCCTAGAGCCCGTGCGCTGCAAGAGAAGCCACAGCGAGAAGCCTGTGCACTGAAATGAAGAGCAGCCCCCACTCCCTGCAACTGGAGAAAGCCTGCACAAAGCAACAGCGTCCAAGTACAGCCATAAGTAAATAAGTAAATCTTAAAAAAAAAAAAAAAAGGCAGAATAATATGTGACAGAACCCTTATATTGCCCACAAAACCCATTTGTAAACTTTACAGAAAAAGTTTGCTGAGTGCTGGGGCTTCCCTGGTGGCTCAGCTGGTAAAGAATCCACCTGTAATGCAGGAGACCTGGGTTTGATCCCTGGGTTGGGAAGATCCCCTGGAGAAGGGAACCTACTCCAGTATTCTGGCCTGGAGAACTCCATGGACTATATAGTCCATGGGGTCATGAAGAGTCGGACAGGACTAAACGACTTTCACACACAACAGAAGAAGGGCTTCCCAGGGGCACTAGTGGTAAAAAACCTGACACAGGAGACAGGGTTCCATCCCTGGGTCAGGAAGATCCCCTGGAGAAGGGCATAGCAACCCACTCCAGTATTCTTGTCTGGAGAATCCCATGGACAGGGGAGCCTGGTGGGCTATAGTCCATGGGGTCACAAAGAGTTGGGCACGACTGAAGCAACATAGTAATTTGCCTTTTTTTTTAAGGACTAACATTTACAAAGGAGCAAGTCTCAGAAAGTTTTTAGGCTAAAAATTGTAAAGTGAAATAGAAACCACTCTGGATATCTTCCTAATAAGGTCTAGAAAAAAACAAGTGCATGTTTTAGAGCACTTAGGAAATGACTCCTCAGAGAACTTATGAACATCAATAATTTGGGCTATATACAGATATTAAATATATCCATGGCATTTTGCAGTTTATAGGGTACTTACAAGCATATTAACTCAATCTGAGGCTCATAACATTCCTGTGAAGGAACAGTAGGTCAGAAATGTCTATTAACTTTCAGAAGAGGAAAGTGAAGCTTAGCGCTGTAGAGTGATCAATCCAAGATCAACAGCAGTAAGTGCCAGGATCAGATCTTGATTCCAGATCTTGAGATTCAACATGATATAATTTTCACAGGTCCACATTTCCATAATAATTTGCATCCTCCTTTTACCTTCAATTTGTGTATGAGTTTATCAAAAAAGAAAAAGAAAATGCATTATATCACAATTATAAACTCTCATTTGAGTTCACATATCAGATCAAAAGGGAATTCTCAAATCAGATTCTTTTCATGACATTTATCCTGATTGCAATCATCCTATAAAACTTAATTTTTCCTTAAATGAATTCAAAGACATGAAAACTTATAACCCTATATTCTAAATATAAACTCCATCTCCTTAAAATATGATGTTCTTATCAAGACTGTATGAATCTGCATAAGGATAGACATATGGGACAATAAAATAGAACAGAAAATCTAGAAATAAATCAATATATTTATGGTCACTTGGTTCTGAACAGGGATAACAAGAGAGTTCAATGGGGAAAGAACAGACTTTTCAACAAACAGTGCTGAGAAAACTAGATATATGCATAGAAAAGAATAAAGTTGAACATTCCTGCCTAATACCTATTCAAAAATTAACTCAAAATTAATCAAGGAGTAAAATATAAGAGCTGAAACTATAAAATTCTTAGAACAAAATATACATGGAAATCTTTATGATTAAGGACTAGGAGATGGTTTCTTAGATATGACACCTAAGTCAAAGGCAAACAAAAGGGAAAATAGAAGAAATTTGGTGCTTCAAAAGACATTACCAAAAAAAAAAAAAACAAAAGACATTACCAAGAAATTGAAAGACAACCTACAGTAGTCTAGTATCCAGAATATTTTTTAAAAAACACTTATAAAACAACAATAAAAAGGCAAATAACTGAACTTAAAAATGCACAATGCATTTGTGAAGACATTCTCCAAATTGTTGATAATAAGCCCAAGAAGATGTTCAATATTCTTAGTCATAAGTCAGTCAGTCAGTTCAGTCACTCAGTAGTGTTTGACTCTTTGCGACCCCATGAATCGCAGCACGCCAGGCCTCCCTGTCCATCACCAACTCCCGGAGTTCACTCAGACTCACGTCCATCGAGTCGGTGATGCCATCCAGCCATCTCCTCTGTCATCCCCTTCTCCTCCTGCCCCCAATCCCTCCCAGCATCAGAGTCTTTTCCAATGAGTCAACTCTTTGCATGAGGTGGCCAAAGTACTGGAGTTTCAGCTTTAGCATCATTCCTTCCAAAGAAATCCCAGGGCTGATCTCCTTCAGAATGGATTGGTTGGATCTCCTTGCAGTCCAAGGGACTCTGAAGAGTCTTCTCCAACACCACAGTTCAAAAGCATCAATTCTTCATCGCTCAGCCTTCTTCACAGTCCAACTCTCACATCCATACATGACTACTGGAAAAACCATAGCCTTCACTAGACGGACCTTAGTCAGCAAAGTAATATCTTAGTCATCAGGGAAATGCAAATCAAAACCACAGTGAGATATCACTTCACTGTATTACAATGTCTATAATGAACAAGACAAACATTAACAAGTGTAGCACAGGACATGAAGAAACTGGAACTCTCATTCATCACTGGTAGGAATGTAAAATGATGCAGGCTCTTTGGGCAAAAGTTTGACAGTTCCTCAAAATGTTAAACACAGAGTTACCATATGAACCAACAATTTCACTCCTAGGTGTACACTTGAGAGACCTGAAAACATGATCACATAAAATTGTACACAAATGTTCACAACAACATTATTCAGATGAGCCAAAAAGTGGAAACAACACAAATATCTATTAACTGATGAATGGAAGTAAATGTGGTATATCCATACAATGGAATATTATTTAGCCAAAAAAAGGAATGAAGTACTAACACACACATAGCAACATGGGTGAACATTGAACATTTCACGCTAAGTGAGAGCAGCCAGCCACAAAGGCCCATTATTGTATGATTCCATTTATGTTAAATGTTCAGAACAGGTAAATCCATAGAGACCCAAAGATTAGTGATTGAAAGAGGCTGGAAGGAGGAAGAAGAGGGATTGACAGCTGTCTGGGGTTTCTGTTCAAGGTGATGAAAATGTTTTGGAATTAAATACTTGTGATTTTTCACAACCTTGTGAACATACTAAAATCCACTGAGCTTTACTTTAAAAGGGTGAATTTCATGGTATGTGAATTATACATTATAAATCATAATAATTTGTAAATGAAATTCTTTAAGTTATCCTACCAATATTATCATAATGTAAAGCTATAATAAGGTTTTTGCAGGAGCCAATAAATATAAACAAGAGGATATTTCAAGGGAAAGTTAATATAGTTAAAGTGGCAAAATAATAGCATTAGTTCATAAGTAGACTGGGAAAGTAAAAGTAAAAGTGAAGCTGAAAAAAAACCCCAAGATTAATAAAAAAGTCTTCTAGATCCAGAACATGTTCAGGTGACAGCAGAGAAAAAATAAACTAATTTCTTATTTAATAATTTTTCCCTTGTTTGACTATAACCCTGAATCATAACACCTCAGAGGCATTTCTAGGGTGTATGTGTATGTGTGTGTATTAGTTGCTCAGTTGTGTCTGACTCTTTGTGATTCCATGGAACTATAGCCCACCAGGCTTCTCTGTCCATGGGATTCCCAGGCAAGAATACTGGAGTGGGTTGCCATTTTCTTCTTCAGGAGATCTTCCCAAGCTAGGGATTGAATCCACGTCTCCTGCAATGCAGGCAGATTCTTTACTGTCTGAGCCACCAGGTAAGCCAATTTCTAGGGTACATGAAGTTTTTAAAAATAGCATTATTATGACTCTATTTTACTTGCAGTTCAAGTAGATGAAACCAACCACCCAGTATTACACATTAGTATATGATGAAGCCAAGAAATTTCCCTGGAGGCTCTTTCTTAATGCTTTACCTGCTAGCTATTTTCATGATGAAAATGTCAACTATGTCAATTTTAAAGTGACATAATAGAGCCGTATTTGTGTCCCTCAGTCTAAACTCATGAAGAATTACTGTTAAGTACAAAAGCCAGTGTTTATTCCAGCTTACATTCTTACACTGTCTAGAAACCTTCTGGTTGGATGAGAATATTCCATTTTCTGGTTACCTACCCAGAAATTAAAATTTTAAAGGAAATTTTAATTTTTTATTTTAAAATGAAATTTAACTAAAGTTCAAGAATAATAATTTCTACCTCAAATCCCAGCCACAATGAATGAATAAGCCATTTACCAAAGAACTGTGAAGGAACAAGATCCTCTCACATTAAACACAAGATGGAGACAATGGTATCATCTCTTGAGAGATTTCTGGAAAAGCCATTTTGCAAGAGTGCTTTATGTAAATACCAGGACTTGTTGCTTTATAAGCAAAGGTCAGCATTCTCTTTAGCCTCCTCTTTGTAAGTCAGTGATCATACGGGATACATGCATAACGCTTCCATATATTCATTTTACTTAATCGGTACACCAACCCTACGACAGTAGAGACTAGGAATTATTACACTATTATCCATTTCACATTTTAGGAAGCAGGGGTTCAAAATAGAGAAGTGACTTGCCCCAAGTAACCAGGCTTGTAAGCAGCACACTCAAAACTGGATCTTCTAATATCAGATTTCACCTTCTTTCCACCGCATGCCCTACTTCTCCAAGTGAGCCTTATCAAAGGCAGACACACATTCTACAATGAGAGGGATGACAGAATGAGAGGTAAGGAAGGGAAGTGGTGAGGAAACAGAAGGGAACGATGAGAGGGGAAAGAAGTGTTTTATTAAGAAATGAGTCTAACCACTCTCAATTGACCCAAATGTCTCTTAAGTGGCAACAATGCTACAAGTTACCCTTCTCTGAATTAATCCTATGCCGCCGGTGTACAGCTACTGTAATTAGTTGAGAATCATGTTCGAGACTTACATGTCTAAAAGGAATTAAAGATTTTTCTCCTCCGAGTTTCTGACAGCTGAACCTAGCCCCTCCCACAGTGGTCCGTGACCCCTAGGTCTCGGTCACATTTAATGCCTTAGGGGCCCGAAGAAACCGTGAGATGTGGGGAAATGAAGGGAAGAGTGTTTGGGTTTGGGGAAACGGGGAGGCTAAGGTTGGGCTAAGGAGAGGGGGAGCCTGTGGTGGAACTGTGGTTGGGGGATGTGGGTTTTGTGGCTGAACTCGAAGGTGGGGTAGGAAACCAGGATCAGAGCTGACAGTCAGGGTGAAGTTAAAGGGTTCAGGAGACGATAAGGGGAGCTGAGGAGCTGACAGGACCAGAGAAAGACCTCGGAGAGTGCGAGGCTGGGTGGTCTCCGCGGGGCGAGGACGCAGACGAGGCCCCTCTCGAATGTCTGTGATTGGATGCTCTCTTAGATTCCGCCTCCCCGGACCCTCTCCCTATAAGCCCCGCCCATGCCTCCGGGCGCGCGCCTGGGGAGCGGGGAGGGGGACCAAGCTGAAGAAGGGGGGAGGCGGGGGGGTGAAGAGGAGAGACTCGTGCACGCGCTCCACTCGCTGCGGGTGCGCGAGCAGCGCGCTCCCGCCACCCGCGTCGCCATCTTTTCCCCCTCAGTCTGTCTGTCTGCTTTTGGCTTTGTCCGTCTGCAGCGCCGCCCCTCGGCTCCCCACCAGCGGCACGACCCGGAGCTGCCCTCTGCCCGCCGGGACCCAGTCGCGGAGAGCCCCGGCCCGGCGGGCCCGAGCTACGGCTCGGGGCCCATTGTCCGGCGGTCTGTCTGTCCGGAGGCGGGGCCCAGGGACCCGGAGCGCCGCGGAGCGCCGAGGCGCCGGGTAAAAAGACCCCCGACTCTTTCCATCCGGGACCAGGCTGAGGATGCAGGGGCTCCTCGCCCCCTCCCTTGGTCGCCGGCTGTCGGTCCTTTTGTCAGTCTGCGTCTGGGGAAGGGGCCAGGGGCTCACTCTGGCCTGGGGGGCGGGGGCCGTCCTGGCTCTGACCCTCCCCCTGCCCCCGGCTCCCGCGACGCGGCTGGACCCGGCTGACTCCCCACCGCGGCCGTCCCTCTTTCCCGTCCCTCTGGCGATCTCGGGCGCGCGAGGGGTGTCCGCGCCGCCGCCCTCCCCGCGTGGGCCTAGGTCGGTCTCAGCCGGGCACCGCCGGGACGGCCCCGGCGTCTGACAGGCTGGGCTGGAGCTGGGGGAGGGAGAGGATGGGCGTGAGGGTGCCGACCCGGGTATCAGTCCGGAGCCGCCGTCTCCAGAAAGGCTTCTAAATTTAGATTTCTGAGAAGACCGTATTGTCTGAGCGATTGTCTGAGCCGCCTCGGAAGACCTCTGGCTCTTGGCTGATAATTCCCGGGAATCTACCTGTGCTCCTGCTTCAGGAAGCCAGAGGGACCGTCTCGGCTGAGTATACACAATCTCCGGACCAAACAGAAGCGGGAACAGGGTGAACCGGGAGGCGGCTACGTGACCAGCTTTCTTGTCCTCTCCTTTCTGGCAGGTACAAACCACTGGGATTCAGGCGAGTTTACTTTGCTCCGTGGGAACTGCACCAGATCTGGAGGTGGGAGTGAACCCTCTTTTCTTAAAGCTTGGATTTCACCCATTTTTTCCTTGCTGAAGTCTGTGGCGTGCCCTGGAACCTGCAGCCTAACACCTGTGAGAGATCAGGGACAGTGCTAAGAGGCGTTATTGGCCTCCCTCCCAAGGATTCTTAACCTTGTTCTAAAGATGGACAAAGCTGCCTCCCTTTTAAAATAGGATCCCTTGTAAACCTGAATCTTCCCATCCTCTTTTTCTTCCAGATGGTGATGTTCAGGCTATCCATGTACATTTTTGTATGGGTTTCGGATTACGACTTGGGAACTGAGTCAGTGTTGAAAGTAAAACTGAGTTAGTGAACTTTAGGGCACTGTGTCTATGGAATTCGTTAGCTTTTACTGCTGTAAAACAATTGGCTAATCTCTGAAATCTTGTTGTGCAGTCAAGAATGTACCTCCAGTGCTAGGTTTTTTAATTGTTAATTAAGTAAATGACATTTATTTTCAAGAGTCCAAAACCCCACAGGCTTTTTTTTTTTTTTGAGGGAGGTAAGAATATTTGCTTCTGTTTTCCCTTCAATCCCTCAGGTGTGAAGTCAATCCCATTGGGTACCATCTGGCTGGTTCCTCATTTGACCACTAGGAGGATTGTGAGATGCAGTGGACACTGGCGATTTAAATATGCAAATACTGATCTCTGTTTCCAACTTGTAGCTTTAGTATTGTTTAGTATTTAGTATTGTTGCCTCAGCAAGATGATCTGAATAGAGCCTGTCTCAAATTATTTGGCCTTCTTTTGAAGGAACTTTATTGCCTTTATCTCATAGTTTCAATTTCAGATCTTGATGGGAAGAAAATGTAAATATTAGTTAAGATTTCGTTTCTTCCTTATACAATAGAGAGCTATAGCTCTGCAAATTTGGGGGAAAAAATGATAGGCAACCTGTATTTCATTCAACTTTCTGTTTTGTGATTCCACAGACTTATAGAAAAAGACCCAAAGTGTAATATTCATTCACCGCTTCAGTTTATGACATAACTACTTGATTAAAAAGAAATCATCTACACAAACAAAACTTAGAGAACACATTTCATTAACATTAGCACTCAGCATTCTGCCTTAAAATTGATTTTTACTGTATACATTTGGAGTGTTTTTTTTTTAATTAAAGGTCTGAAAAAGAACTGTGTTTGATATGCAGATATGATAGAAGACTGCCTGAAAGCTGCTTCCTTTGCCACTTCCTGTGGAGGCCTGTCTTTGCCATTTGCGGTTTCTTTCTTCTTTTGGTAAGGGGAGGCAGGATCTGATTACAGGTCTGAGGTCCTTTCTAGCTGCATAGAGGAGTTAGTTGGCATAACAGGAGGCAAGTCTTCACTAACTTGAGTGCAAAGTATAGATAGTAGTAAGTAAACCTCTCATAATGCCTCTTAAGGCAGTAAACTACAATTTTATATTTGCTTATTCAGTGTGAGTACAATTTGAGAAGGCAGGAACTGAAAGAAAAGTTTGAGGGTGATCAGGTCCACATTCTTATCTTTGGTAGGAAAGAGAATATCTCTCTTTTCAATCTATGTCTGTTTATTCACTCTGTCTTTCAAAGAAAATTCACAGCTTCCTCTACTAATCCATTTCAGACTCTCTAACAACACTTAATGCTGGGAAAGCCTTTCTTATAACTAACCAGGAACTGTAGGCGTAAGTATCTGTTTCCTCCTATTTCAGGGAAGCAGGTGCATGTCTCTGCAACAGGTCTCATTTGGGGACTTTTTCTCTTTGTTCTTCCCACTCTTTGCTACACAGAGGCTGGATTGAGAAGAGGCACTACAGTTATTAACTTTGACCACCACCTGGGAGCATGTGAGCAGGGCCAGGTTGATACTTCACATTGGGGTATTGAATTAGTACTCAACAATGTGGATGGCACCCAGCTCTTCTGGTGAAAGCCCATCTTCAGCATTGGAAGTCTGATTTGCTTTAGTGCCCTGTCATCCACAGTGCCTGGCACTGTGCCTACATCACTAGATAGAGGCTCTACTCCCCGTGTTTTCATTGACAGGTGCCCAAGAGTTTTGAGATAGTTCCTGTTTCACAGGAATGTGGTGCCTTTGTCCTCTCCAGGAGACATAACCTCTTGAAAAAAACATCTGGAGGCTCCCATTGGTGCAGATTGCAGGGTTTGACTTCCAGAGGGCATGTGACATGTGAGCTGCCACCCTCTTGAGCTTCCTTTGCTTCCTTTTACAGTTTGTGGGGTGAGCCCACAGTGTGTCTAATCCTGGTTGCCTGAGTTTTTCACTTTCTTTTCTACCCCGTGACCTTGAACATGATTACTTAACAGTATTCTGGATTCCACAGGTGGATTTAGAGTGGAATCCCCTAAATCCTTTAGACTCCCCTCTCAAACTTCTTGGGACCTTAATGTTATGCTAGAGATTTATTCATTTCTCTCTTTAAGTAGTACAGTAATTTATAAATGGTGAGTTTTATATGCTCAAAAACTATTTTAAAAAGTCTTTTATCTTTTAATTGTGTATAATTTCCAGGCTGAATGACACATGCTAACATTATCCTTTTTATTGTAGGTCAGCACCTTGCAAGGAGGTGGTAACATCCAGTCGTGAAACTGGGAAAAGCCAGAGCTCTTGGATCAGGGAAACATGTCCCGTCGGAAACAGACAAATCCAAATAAAGTTCACTGTGAGTATGGGGCTTTTTTCTTCTGAAACCTGGGAATGCTGAGGGTTGGAATGGAAGAGTAATCTGAATTTAGGTGATTGGCTCACACTCATTCTTGAAGCAGAAAAGAGTCAAAGGTGTCAAATGTGATGGATTTAAAGTGTGTCTGTGCTAGGGGAAGTCTTGGAAACCTGTCTTAGGAATAGATGTTCTTGATTCATCCTTAGTATTCACATTAACAGATATTTATAGGGTTCCTACTCTGTGCAAAGCCTTGTGCTAGATACCAAGGCTATAAAACAATAAAATGATACGTAAGACTGAAGTGTAGCCAGAGATATATAGACAGGTAGATGAGCATATAGCAAGATAATCTATGCTAAGTGTCAAATAAGGATGCTGTGCACTGTGTGTACTACAGAAGTTAAGAGGAGGGAGAGAACTCCATGGACTGAAGTAGCGAGGGAATGCTTGATAGAAGAGGCCCCACAACATGACTTTGAACTGGGCTTTAGAAGGTAGAAGGTAGGTTTTTTTAAAACAGAGGAAAGGAGAGGTAAAATCAGGTAGGGGAAACTGCATGAGCGAAGATACAAAGAGGGAATGCACATGATATGTTCAGGGAACAAGGAGACTTTGTATGAAGCAAAAGTTTCATTCGTTCAGAAACCGCAGACTATGAGGTTGGAGATGTTTAACTCTACATTGCAGAGGCCTGAAGGCCAGGCCAAGTTCATACTTCATTGTGACTGTAAGGAGATACTGTAAGGTTTTTAAACAGGGAGAGTGGAGTGACATTTAGACCACAAAGCAGTGTGCGGAGTGGATCACATGAAGGAGAGACTGGTAACAGGAAACGGCCATGCTTTACTGCCTTGCATTATTTGTCAGCAGGTTCATATGTTTGTTTTAGTTCAGTAATTGAATTGTAAACTTCTGGAGGGCAGACACTATGTCCCATATATAATTCCTGCTCTCCCTTTCAACTTTTAGCACTGCTCAGATTTGTTGTTGTTTACTTACCAAGTCATATCCAACTATTTTGTGACCCCCGTGGGCTGTAGCCCGCCAGGCTCCTCTGTCCATGGGATTTCCCAGGCAAGAATACTGAAGTGGGTTGCCATTTCCTCCTCCAGGGTAACTTCCTGACTTAGGGATTGAACCCATCTCCTGCTTGGCAGGTGGATTTTTTTTTTTTTTAACCACTGAGCCATCAGGGAAGCAGCACTCCTCAGAGTAGGTGTTCAAAAGGGCCTTATTAAATTAGCATTAACATATTTACGCAGATTTGAGACCAGTAACCAATTTCCCTTGTTCTGAGCAGATAAATATCTTCATTCAAACATAAAAAAGAGACAAATAGCCCCCTGTTGTTATGGAGGACTGACTAAAGCACAGCAGCATTTGAAGGGAATTCAGCATTAGAACATTTGAAAGATTTTTTTTTTTTTTAAGGAAAGAAATCCTACATTTGAGAGGTAGGTTAGTCAAGGAGTTAAAAGGACTAAAATTTATTTAAAAGATACTGTATGCCAAACAGTGTGTACCTTATTTTATTTTATTGGGTAATTTCAAGAGTAGGAGAGAAAACCATAGGTACAGAGGAATTAAGAGGACTTCAGTATGTTATAGATTAAATGAGTTTAGGGTGGCAAACATTCATACACAATTAATTCTTCTATTCAAGTCCCAGAAGAGTTGTATAAAACAGAGAAGGTTGGATGCTTCTCAGAGTGTTTTCTATAGTAAGTGGATCTGGAAGGCTGCTTAATATAAAAGTGAGTGGTTCAGGAACAATTTAGAAATTGCTGCCAAAACAGTGAAATTTAGTGGCCCTAAATGTGAGGATTGTCAAGAGAGCTAAGATGCAGTATCCATAGCATAGGTAATTGAACACAGAAGTTCAGAAGGATTGTCTTCTCTGCTCTGGTTTGAAGATGAATATTGATAAAGACACAGATGTTTCCCCAAGAAGGCAGGGTAGGAAAGGAACTCTTAGTAGAGTGATGAGTTCACAAATAAGGCAGTCACTGGAGTTTGGATTTACCTATTAAAGCCACCTGTCCAAAGAGACTTGGAGGAATGTAGCTCACAGAGATGATATATGACTGTGATCAGTCCAGGGGAGCCAGTAAAATGCTTGTGTGGCAGATTCCTACACCCACATAGCATAAATCCATAGCCGCATCTCTTCCCATGGTAGTTACTCAAAGCCAGGGTGAGCTGCTATTGGAGTTGGAACACAGGCCATAGAGAAGAAGGGAATACCATATTCACAGCTGCAGAAATGCAGTTTTCTAGAGTTGAGCTAGTGAATATCGTAGTACAGTGGTGGAGCGGGTGGGACTTTGCAGACTGCACTGGTGACCATCAAGAGCAGCTAAAAAGCAGACCTTCAGGGAGGGGACCTTTGGGCAGGAAACTGTGAATGCATCTCACACGATGGACTAAGAAAGAAGAAAGACCCTGAGATTTGCTAGTCTCTGGCGACCTTCTGCTTATTTACTATTTGGGGACTAAAGCTGATCCTCCCTTTTTTGAAAGGTCATTTTCTCATTTCCCATGATAATAATGACAAGTGGAAATTAATAATTTCAGTCTTCTGACCATGTGAGCCTTCTATCCCCTTGTGGTGAAATAGAACCAATGAAATATATTGAATTTAATGCCTCTCCTCTATTTAAAGTAAATGGAATGGATTCAAGTTCTGGGAGGTGGGAAGGTCTGCAGAAGCTTTGCTTAAATGTCAAAGCCAATTGGCATTTGAGCAGAGTAATGGCTGAGCTCCATCAGATCTGCTTTCTGGGAAGAAAAGCATTGTGTGGCATGAAGCTCAAAGCCCGCCTGAAAGAATACATTAAGAATCGCACTGCTGTAGCACGGCAGCATCTGTCAGATCTACTTTAGAAGCCAACGCACAGGGTGCTCTGGCATATACTTGGTTTTCCTCAGGACTGTATCTGGATCTAAATTATCGTCATGATCTCTCCTTCTCCCAGAAACATCTAGGCACTCTTTATGTTTTGCCCAGTTGGTTAATAGACTTGATGCAGAGCTTTTGGAATAGAAGTCCAGAATTATTGTTAGTTACAAAGGAACTGCTGATAGCTTGAGATCTCGGTTAGATCTCTTCCCTCCCTCCTTCCTTATCTCACCCCCTTCTGAGTACAAACTTCTGTAAACTGTTTCTAGAGTGGTTTCAAATACAGTCCTTTGCACACTTTCATTTGATGTGTTTGTACCAAGCAAACCACTTAAGTAAAGGAAAACTTCTTCTTAAGAGACTTTTGTTTTCAAATTATATATGAGACTGAAAACTTCCAACTTCAATTAAAGTTTTTTAACTTTTACATAGAAGTAGGAAAAAAGGCTTTAAAGTCCCTCATCTTCTAAAATGTGCAGTTTGTTTTGTCTTTATTCATTGTCAGCATCCTTGTAAGATAATGGTTCTGTTCCTATCATGTGGTAGCACCTCAGTTACGGAGACTGTAAGCTAGAAAAAGAATCCTAAGCACCTCATTCCTAACACTAACTTATTTTATTCTGAATTCGACATCTCTCCTAGAAAATGTCTCAACTGCTTTACTTAATTTCATTCCACCAGACATTGCATTTATTTAACTGCACCAAAGACTCAAGAAAGAGAATTGTAAAATCTTCATCTCAGGCTTCTCATCTGTTCTACAGACTTGCTTGTGTGACTTTATTCTTATCTGGTCTAAAAAACCTTAGCCAAATCAGACCAACAGTATCTAGATTTCATACCATAAAAACGAGAGGTAGCACCTTGCTTTTTACTGTTGAGCTTAGATGACTTTTTCTCAACTAACAATAGACAAATAAATACCCATGTTAATTAAATAAGATGGTTACTTTACATTGATATCTAAAAACCAGAGGATTTTTTTTAACCTACTCCAATAGTCTCAAGACAGAAGGAAATAATAATTCTACACTGTAAAAGCAGGCAATTGTGTAACACTTCTTAACCACTAGTATCTGTATAGATCATATTATACCTGAGTTAATATGACATACTTTTAGCAAGTATCACTACCTTCTTATGAAATAATCCTTTTTTATAGTTTTTATATAGTTTGCTTTATGTTGATATTTAAAATAGGAATATCCCTGAGGAGTAAAGTTTACCTTAGCCTTTTTCCCAAGTCAGGAGTGGAATAAAATATGGACCATAGCTTTTCTTTCCAAACTGCCAAAGGAAAGAATAACAGAATTAATATAGCCCAACTATCCAAGGTGAGAATGCTCCCAAAAGTCCTGGATAGGATGGCTGTATTATACAGACTCTTCTCTGTTCTGTGAAGGCCTAAATATTTAGATAACATCAAGAGAAGTAAAATTTTAGCCCAGGTTAATGGAGACTAGACTGAATTACTAGCTGATCTTAAAAAGTACATATCCTTTTAGATGTCCTTCTAATCCAGTGGTGATTCCCCATTAAGAAAGGAGGGAAAAGCGTAGATTCTTGGTGTGTTAAAAACCTAGCTGGTTTCTAGATAGGCTTTTTTAGAGATGTCTTTGATGCTGATGGTCTGCCCTTGATAATTATATGCTAGTACATAACTTATTCCTTAGTGTCATACCTGCCACGGCCACCAGGTCCAAAAACATGCATTTACCCAGAGTTCATTAGCTGTTCCAGTTGGCCTTGGTCTTGTGGTTACAGAGGAACCAACAAGGAGAAATTCAATATTTTACTCCTGCAGAGAGGAAAGAGAAGGCACTGTAACAAAGAATTCATTTTTTGCTCTCCATTGCTATAATTTATACCCAGTGTGTCATCCTGAATATTATGAAGGTTGACGTGAAGCGGCTTATTTTTCCTTTACTTGAGGGCTGTGTATCTAGAAGTGCACTTAGACTTTCAGCATCTCTGTTCCCACTCATGGTGTCATTCAGAGCAGCATAATATCACTCTAAGCAGGCATGGTAACTCATCACATGGCGTCAGAACCAGGAACATGATGGTTCCTTCCGTCGTTACTGGCCTTGAGGATATTATTTTGATATTTGCACTGTGTATATCAGTTTCTCCTGGAAGGAAAGTAACACTGACAGTAGGATCAGAGCTATTCTTATCACACGGAGACAAGCATTTGTTTTTGGTAACATCACTCTAATGAACCGCTTAAACTTCTGTTTACAACTATGCTAGAAAGGAGTTGAAAAATATGGTTATTAAGGGTTGGATAGACTGGAGTTTGAATCTTTATTTCCACCATAGATCTTAGTTTTTCTCCCAAGTAAAATATGGATAGTAATTCCCACGACAAAGAGTCTTGCAGAGAATTAAGGTGAAGTAGCAACTATAAAGGAGGAGAAGGGGGCAAAAGAGGATGAGATAGTTGGATGGCGTCACTGACTCAATGGACATGAGTTTGAGCAAACTCTGGGAGATGATGAAGGACAGGGAACCCTGGCGTGCTTCAGTTCATGGGATCGCAAAGAGTCAAACACGACTTAGCGACTGAACATCAACAAAGCAACTATAAAGCACTTAACACAGCCTGGAACTAGGAAGTGCCAAATAATCACTATTATTAGCATTCAGCAGTTAACATATAGGACATGTTCACTGAATATTTGCTGAACAAATACCTAAGTGAATCACACAAAGCCCGTGTGTGTTCTCAGTCGCTCAGTCATGTCCAAGTCTTTGCGACCCCATGAAGTGTAGTCCACCAGGCTCCTCTGTTTATGGAATTATCCAAGCAAGAATACTGGAGTGGGTTGCCATTTCCTCCTCCAGGGGATCTACCTGACCCAGGGATTGAACCTGTGTCTCCTGTGGCTTCCTGCATTGGCAGGTGGGTTCTTTACCACTGAGCCACTTGAGAAGTCATACTTCACATCAGTTTCTTCACTGCCCGAAGACTAGTTGTTCAAGTCATTTGACCAGGTCATTTCTCCTAAATCATTGTATCAGCCTTGGAATCTGAGCCTGTTTAATTTCCCTTCTCGCTTCATTAAGATAGCACCTGGCCTATTGTCAGACGTTTCACTAGGGCTTTTATTATTCTTCCTTGGTGGCTGGAGAATAGGGATTGTAGTTTCCACTCTGACTGAGATAATGGAAACCTTGAGAAACCCAATTCTTTTTTTCCTTATGCCTGGCCTCTTGGAAATCAAAGAGCACTTAAATGTTAACTCTTCAATAACCACACAGACACCAGGCGGAGTTCCTTGGGGTAAATGCACAATCAAGGATGGTTCCAGGGCTTTTGGATACTCTATACAAAGAGGAAAAAAAAAAAGACCACACTAAACCAAGGAGACTACATGAAATATTATCCCGTTGCGAACTGGTTGGCATGTTTCAGGAAGTTCGTTCCTCAGCAGACGTGAGTTCACATATTGTCCATTTTCCTTTTAATCAATCATTGAACCAATTTTTTATTTGCTTGTGACTAATTTTTATAGATGTGAGAGAGTCAAGGGAAAACTTCCATAGTATGTCTTGTAAGGAGAATGGATGAAAGATGGGGTCAGAGATACTGTTTTTAGATGGATCTTTTGAAGCACTTGTTTATATAGTCAGAAGTTGGCAGTCAGGGCCATGTCGCTAATACACTAAGATTCGAAATTATGCCCAGATTTGTCGCCCTATCTTCATCCCATCGCTTTGCCTCCTCTTGTCTCTGTCTCTCCATTCCTGATGGAACATTATAATAGCAATTTATTACCTTTAAAAGGAGTCAAGAGTAGGAGGATTTAAGAGAAGCAAATGCTGCTTTCTAGAGCATCTGGCTTCTTGCCCAGGCAGAGTAGCTGTACCCAAAAACCACTGGAGGCCACCAGCTGACTTGGAGATGAATGACCCCACCACAGGGTACCTGCCTGTCTCCTACCTTTGAATGGTCTGCCTTTCCAACCAGCTTGCCTGGGGATGTACCGCCCAGCTGGTGGCCTGACTATTTTTCCTTGTGACCACCAGGGGATCAAGTATTTGCTGGGCTAGAAGAGCAAGCCCGCCAGGCGATGATGAAAACTGATTTTCCTGGAGACCTTGGCAGTCAGCGACAAGCTATCCAACAACTAAGAGATCAGGACTCCAGTAGCAGTGAGTTCTACACCTTCTGGTAATGACTCAGGGCAATGGGAGAAGAATTATCAGAGTGTGTGTGCTCTGGGGATTGTGCATGGGGGTTGGGAGGAAGACATGAAGGAGATTTGTGGATCCTCAGTGTTCCCACAGGTGTTCTAAGGTATATGGTCATATGCTTGTTCAGAGAGAGAACAGGTTTGACATTATGTTTTTTATTTTTTTTTAATTCAAGGACTGCAGTACTTGGCATAGTGCCATACATAGATAGGTTTGTGATAACTCTGATAGGGGCATAGGGATGTTTAGTATGCAAGGAGCCCCTGGGCTAGGTCAAATAAGAAAAAAAAGAAAATCCCTGTCCCTTAGAATCTATTTATTCATAATTAATAAATATAAGCATGGTATTCGTGAAAGTTTTGCTTGAGGACCCAGTTTTAATGCTCTGTAGGAGGATTTGCTTATTAGTGAGATTACATAGCATATAAAATGCTGATGTGGAAGTCTTCCCACCCCACGTCCTGAGTAGATCCCTTTGATTAAGAGATTGAAAAGACGGTGGCTGGTAACTGGTTGAGCCTCAGGGATCATCTGTCCCACGACTTGCTTGAACAAATACACTTTGAGATGTGTTATTTTCTAGGATGATACGCTCACTTTACTAATTTGATCCTTCTGATATTGGTTATTATTAGTATCAATTCAGATTGACATTTCTGATTTTTCTCCACATTTGGGGTTGGAAAGGAAAGAAGAGGGAGAGAGTTCTGCACTCTTCTATGCACTACATTTTCTATTTAAACTAACATGTTAGCAATAAAAAGTAATTTAGCAAGTCATTGCTCAGGTATAAAAAAATAAACCCAAATATTTCTAGAAAATCTGTGGGAGCCACCAGTTTTAGTAGTAGGTGGGAATGCCAAATCTATAGAAGTCTGGTAGGTTTCCATTCTGGAAAAGTTGTATCACCCCTTTACATGGCAGACTTTTTTTTTTTAACCTTTCTAGTAGATATATTTGAATTTTTGAGAAATTACAAAAAGTGTTTGATACAGTATTGTCTTAGACTACAAGTATACTAAATAAGCTGATGAGAAAACATTGTGTCATTTAATCTGTGCCAATCCTTATTTACTGAAGTGGATTCAAACTAAACCTTTGGACTGAGGAGTAGTGCACGTGCACCACAGATCTTTCCAGGGCTCAAATCCAGGCCACTAACCAAGTGGAGTCTCTAACAGAGACACAGGTAACTACCAGCAGGTGACATGGGTAGATTTTCTTTGGAAGAAAGGGAATGTGACCAGTTTTGCCCAGTTACTGGTAGATTTAGAAATTACTTAAGGGATAGTAGAAGATAAGCATCGTTAGCTAAGAAAGCCGAGTCCCACTGCCAATGCAGAGAACCTGGTGAAGCTCCATCCTGTATTCCTCTCACTGACATTCAGGCCCAAGAGTCCAAGATCCAGGTGGTGTTGGGATGGGACTAGAGTTTGACAGCTTCCCCAGGTTTGGCTTCCTCTCGGGATCTTCAATGTACTAGCACTTTTTTTTCCCTTTCAGAAAGAACTCCTTACATTACTATGTTTAAAAAAAAAAAATCATTTCTTTTCCTATTTTATAATAGAGAAAAAAAAATCAGCTCACACAAACCTTGCAGATCCCCCAGCTACAGGCAGACCTCTGCACAGCCACATCCTACACCTAAACTAAAACAAACTCAATTCTTACTTTAGTCATGAGAAATGATGTTTCATCCCGAAGTAAAGAATATCTTGTTCCCTCCAGTTAAGCATTCAGTTATCCATCAGATAATCCAAGGAACCACCAGGAATAATGGACTTATTTAGCCTAGACTGCTGAGTTCCTAGCAGGGTGAGGACACCGTGAGTCAAACACCACTGCAGAATGCCAGAGGTTGGTTGCTGTACTAACTCTTGCACTGTCCTGAGCAGCTTTTCCCCTAGAAAGTGACATTTTTACCTAATTTCCTACTGCCTCCTTTATTGATAAGAAGAAAGAAAAACTTGGTGTTTCTACAAGGGCTCCTTGGGGTTTGTTGGGAGAGAAAAGACGAGTGGGTCTCAGAATAGAATAGAGTATGACACCATGGAGAAACTGTGCAGTGAGGTTAGGGACAAAAGTAAGTAATAAAATCAGTGCTAAGTGTTGGTAAGTTGGAAGTGGTGTGTTGTCGGAATAAGCATGGTGTGAGGTGCATGGGAGGTGTGATTTGAAGTGTGAGATATTTGGGAACCGTGTGTAAGAAGGTATCGCTTTTATGATAATATACAAGGCTTAATAACCATTTTCCAATGCAGTTTTACCTCCAATTTTCTCTTTTGTGTATATATGACAATATAAGGAACAGTTAGAGCTGGCTTCCACTTAACATGATTGGTACTCAAAAAAAGCTCTGATACCAACTATATTATGGAAGATCTGGGGGTGTTTTCCATTTTAGCTGCAAACTCTTGGGTGGAAAGCAACACAAGATGTACTAATGCAAAAATCAGAACAAGTGACCAGTTTGTGTGTTCCAGGTGACAGTGAGGGAGATGAAGAAGAGACCACACAAGATGAAGTCTCTTCCCATACGTCAGAGGAAGATGGAGGAGTGGTCAAAGTGGAAAAAGAGTTAGAAAATGCAGAACAGCCTGTTGGTGGAAAGAAAGTGGCAGAGCATGAGGCAAGTGACAAATGGCTTCTGGGCACCCTTCCCCTTCTGCTCTGTCCAGATGCCTCTCCTCCACCTGAAGCAACTCTTGCCTCTGAGGGTCTCCCAGGTTTTCAGACGCAGCCTCTCTTCTTTTACAGCACCAGGTACCCTACCCTCAGGCACATAGTTCTCATCACACCCAGCCTTCCTTTTCCACCCGCCCACATATCACTTTACCCACACACAGCTCCTACTCCCAAAGCTCCCCACTTCTTTCTGGCAGAATGTCCATCTTTGTAAAACTATTAGCTGACTTCCTGAGATGTACTCTTGAATACGCTTGCAAATTTCAGTCACAGTGTTAAATGAGGTGCCATCCTTTCACTAAATTGTCTCTTGAGGATTCCTGCAAGAGGCATGGCAGGAGGGAAAGCTAGTGTTCTCCCTACAGAGTTTACCTTAGGGGGGAAAAATTAGATAAGCTCTCTGGAGTAATTCTATGTCTTCATGGCAGGAAGCCTTGGAGAAAATGAAGATGGGAACAAATTTAATTCCCTTTCCCCCGTCACTCTGCTTTGACCCACGATGGGAACCTGAGAATAGTGTATGATAAAAGGTTGTGTTACTTTTAACAGGATACCCTTTTAGAAGAAGCAGGGGCAGGGAAGAGACTGGTAAACCATCTTAGTGAATTGCCTACTTGTTGTGTTGCAGGTCACGGAGAATTTGCATTCTGACCCATTACTTGGACTCGGCCAATGTCCCCTCTGCCAGCTCGACTGTGGGAGTCGGGAGCAGCTGATTGCTCACGTGTACCAGGTATGGATTGGGGAGCCACACGCTCCAGAAAACAGGCACCAGTGACTTGTTTAGCCTTTGCCTCCAACCCCAGAAAGAACCTTGGGTTGTTTTTGCTTCCACCCAGATTCCACTCTTAGAGAATAAGTGGGATACATTAAGTGAATATGTTCTGGGTTCCCAGGCAGACATTGTGAAAATTAAGTATCATTTTTTTCCTAAAGTAATTAGTGTATATTTTATATAGTGAGAGAGAAATGGGCTTTGTTTTAAAGAAGAAAAAAATGAATTAACAGATGTTTCTGAAATACTGGAGAAAGTTAGTGTAAACCAATGCATCAGAACAAGATGACCGTCCAGTCGCAGAACACATGTGTCTTATGATTTGTAGTGAACAGGCATCAGCACGCGTGGCAGCCTGGGCTTTACCATAAAGACCACTGGGTTGTGAGGGGAAGCGTTTCTTCGGAAGACTGATATTAAAAGATGGAAGGAAAGGCTGTGCATTTAAATACCTTCTGGGTACCAGTCTTCCCAGCCAGCTTCTAGACTTGGCCTTCAGTGCTCCTTTCCAGTGCACTTGTTGGGCTTCCCTGGTGGCTCAGGATGGTAAAGTGCACTTGTGCCTACACAGCATGGGGCAAACAGACCATGAGAAAGTATCCTGAGCTAAAATTCTTCTCCGGCTCTGAAGAGGAATGTGGCATCTCATTTTTCCCCAAGCCAGCCCCACATCCCAGAACATAGTCAGAACTCAAATCAGTGAAATCTGAGCAGTAGTGTGGATGGCCTCGCCCTTCTGAAGGCCCTTTAACATAAGCCTGTTCCTTTTCTGGATGCTAAATAGGGAGAAGAGTTCTTGTTCTAAGACTAAGGAAAGAGGGATGTTTCCCAGAAAGTAGTTCCTCAATGGGTAGAACTTGTCCTGGAGCTGGTATGAGTTGACAGATGAGGCTCTCTTTTCCAGCACACTGCAGCCGTGGTGAGCGCCAAGAGCTACATGTGTCCCGTCTGTGGCCGGGCCCTCAGCTCCCCAGGGTCACTGGGTCGCCACCTCTTAATCCACTCAGAGGACCAGCGGTCGAACTGTGCTGTGTGTGGAGCCCGTTTCACTAGCCATGCCACGTTTAACAGGTTAGCCGGGCGCCTAAACCTCTGTGCTGGGAGCAGATTACTGGGTGTGGCTTCTCCTTTGGCATTGCAAAGGCAACTGACTCTTGACTCTGGAAATACAAGGGAGGAAGCTAGTAAATATGTCCATTCCGTTAAAACACCCCCAAAGGGAAATGAATTCTCATGTCTTTCCTCGATCAGAATATCTTCATCTGGAAAGAGACGTGGGAAGTCCAAGAACCTTCATGATAAAGCATGGAGAAAGAAGTTAGAGAGGCCATGAGGACCCTCACAGGAGGACAGTCTCCACCATGTCCAGGAAGCCTGGGGCTGTGTGCACTGTCCGCACCGTTTGCTAGTTAGTGTGCAAGGCAGGGTCGGGCAGGGGGAGGTGAAGCCAATGGACCGGACCTCCCCTACTGCAGCTCCCACCTCAAGGAGGACTGCCCTGCACAACTCCTACAGACACCATCAGTTTGGCTTGAGCAGGACTGCACATCGTAAGGGCTCCTCCTCTGATTTCTGGTGGCTTGCTGTGGCAGTTGGCTCAGTCCCTAACTCCAGGTGGGCTTCAAGACTTGGTAGACACCCTGGCCCAAAGAAGGGCAAGAGTGGAAAGGTGGAGGAGGTCTCCCAAGTACTCAAACTGACCCCTAGTGGTGAACTTGGACTGACTGGCCTGGCAGGACAGAATAAATCAGGGCCTTGTTAGACCATGGCATTAACTATACAAAATTTTTGCCTTCCAGTGAGAAACTCCCTGAAGTCCTTAATATGGAATCCCTACCGCCAGCCCACAGTGAGGGCCCCTCCAGTGCCGAGGGGAAGGACATTGCCTTTACTCCTCCAGTGTACCCTGCTGGAATTCTGCTTGTGTGCAACAACTGTGCTGCCTACCGGAAGCTGCTGGAAGCCCAGACCCCCAGTGTCCGCAAATGGGCCTTGCGTCGGCAGAATGAGCCTTTGGAAGTCCGGCTGCAGCGACTGGAACGAGAGCGCACAGCCAAGAAGAGCCGGCGGGACAATGAGACCCCTGAGGAGCGGGAGGTGAGGCGCATGAGGGACCGAGAAGCCAAGCGCCTGCAGCGCATGCAAGAGACAGACGAGCAGCGGGCACGCCGGCTGCAACGAGATCGGGAGGCCATGAGGCTGAAGCGAGCCAACGAGACCCCTGAGAAGCGGCAGGCCCGGCTCATCCGGGAGCGGGAGGCCAAGCGGCTCAAGAGGAGGCTGGAGAAAATGGACATGATGTTGCGAGCTCAGTTTGGCCAGGACCCTTCTGCCATGGCAGCCTTAGCAGCTGAAATGAACTTCTTCCAGCTACCTGTGAGTGGGGTGGAGTTGGACAGCCAACTCCTGGGCAAGATGGCCTTTGAAGAGCAGAACAGCAGCTCTCTGCACTGAAGCCACACCCTCCTGCCTGCCTTCCCGCTCACCACCCACCTGAGCCCACAGGGATCCTCACTCAGTCACCCTCAGATTCTATCCTTGCGGCAGAGGCAGGCCCGGGTTTGTTGCAGGTGGACCTGCATACCCCTTGCATGTGGGAGCAGGATGATGGGGTCAGGAGGGACCTGGCTCCAGGCAGCTGTGGACGAGGGAGCAGGCACTCCAGACACTTCATCGCTCCAGCCCACTGCTGCAAGGTCTGCGTATGGGACTGTGGGGTCCCAGTGTGGCCCGCGGAGTTACGAGGGCAAATAAATTAATTTTATCTTTACTGCCCTTTCCTGCTCTTCTCTTGATTTCATTCTAGCAAATGAAGTGATCTAAGACCTGGATGGAAGTTTTCAGGCTGGAACTTCCAGTGACTGTCTTTTTCCAAGGGAGGGTGCTCCTCCACTTAGGCTCTCCAAGCAGAGATCACTTATCTGGCCCTTCACAAGTTAATGGCAACATTGAGAAAGAACCGATGCCGGCTTTGTGAGGGTCCATGCCGACGACCCTAATGAGGCTCACCTGTGGTCCCAAGAGCTATTTCAACCCAGCTTTCCTTTTCCAAACTCAGAAGGAGACACCTTTCCCATGACTGGGGCTTCCCTGATAGTTTGGTTGGTAAAGAATCCGCCTGCAATGCAGGAGACCCCAGTTCGATTCCTGGGGTTGGGAAGATCTGCTGGAGAAGGGATAGGCTACCCACTCCAGTATTCTTGGACTTCTTTTGTGGCTCAGCTGGTAAAGAATCCACCTGCAATGTGGGAAACCTGGGTTCAATCCCTGGGTTTGGAAAATCCCCTAGAGAAGGAAAGGCTACCCACTCCAGAATTCTGGCCTGGAGAATTCCATGAACTGTATAGGCCCTGGGGTCGCAAAGAGTCAGACATGACTGAGCAATATTGAGCATACCTTTTCCAAACTCAGAAGCAGACACCTTTCTTCATGACTGGCACTTGCTAAAGAGGATGTAGTATTTAGACTAGGTACCAACTACTTTGCCCAGCAGAATTCAGTCTGCCAAACTTAAATTCTACCCTAGACAGCAGTCATTTGCATTTAGGGATACAGTCATAGAAACAGCTGTAATATTTAAGGTACATAGTGCCAGGGAACTCAATATTTGAGAGAAGAGGTAACAGCCCATCTTTTTATGTAGTCCCCAGAGCCAAGGTAGGATAAAACCCACTGAGGAAAATCCAGAGTTAAGGTGATACTGAGAGCTCAAGTCAGTAGTGGTCAAGACCAGAGCAAAATGACTACTATGGCAGTCTGTATGGCTGCCAAACCATGGAGGAGACAAGAGCTGAGGTCATTTCTAAAAAGCCGCCTATGATGGTACACAATAAGCACAAAACTTTCCTTAGCCTGCACCAAAGGTTGTGTACAGTTTAGATAATTATAGATCCTGAGGTCCAGAAGGAAGTGCCCTAGTTAAGTTGTAGCCAGAAAAATAACTATGCCAGGAATGTGGACCTCTTCCAATATCATAACAAGGAAACTTGGACTCCTCCCTGACCTCTGTAGGTTCAAGACTGCTTAAAGAGTGTTAACTGACCCCCCCACCAAACTAGGGTTAATTCCTACCAGGCTGGATGAAATATGTGTTTTGAAAAATTTTAATAAGCCTGGACAAAGTACTGGACATTTTAAAGAGAATACTTGAACCCAATGGCTTCCTCACAGAGCCCCACACTGGAAGTTCTACCTGGGATGTTTCAAAAATGGTTGAGCACTCATTATGTGTCAAAGATTGTTCTGAGCACTTTCATGGATTATCTCATTTAATTTTTACAACAAACTATGAGTTAACAAACTCAGGAATTAGGTGCCTGGATTTAACATTCTGTACCGCTAATTAATAGTGGTGTAACTTTGGGCACATACTTAAACCTCTTCATTTTCCCACCCATAAAATGGAAATAATAGTACTAGCAACAAGTAGTTGTTAATATATAACACACGTAGATTCTGTGGCACACGGCAAGTGCTCAATAAATGTGAGTAACTATTATGTATCTTGAGTGTTTCACCCCTTACTAGTGACGAGCTAATACTCCAAAAGTTTCTGGCAGTGTTTCTGAGAATAGAATTAGAAAAAAGGCCAACAGTGAGGGCATCTACAGGTCCTTGTGGTTGTGCTAGTACAGCATCTGAGTCTCCAGGTAGACTTCTGGGTCCCTGAGATACCACAGAACGTGTAGACCACGGTTCAGGACTAGCTCACACAACATGCCCCAAGCCCACCACATAAAGATGGGTGCCACTTGCTCTCCAGTTCAAGCTCTGCCACACAGGGCTTCCGTCCCCCACCCAAGGGCCACCATCTAAGGCTGGGATATGAAGAAGGCGCAAACACCAAAAGGAAAAGCTAGTAGTTTATATAGATAGATATATAGATATATAGATATTGATATATATTGTGTTTACATAGTCCACAAGTTAAATGCAGGTATCCATAAGAAGAGCATTAACAATAAAAATACAATCTGTGTGTAGCCAAGTACAGAGACTTAAAATGGTAAAACAGCAAAAAGGATCTCACAAAAGTACAAATATACAGTACAAATTGATTTATTTAAAACAGTTACAAAAAAGCACAACAAAATAGAGATTATCCTTAGAATTATTAATGCTTTGTTAAAGATCAGGTAGGATTAGAGGGTAAGAAATGGTATTGGGTGGGGGGAGCACCTGACTAGTTCTAAGGCTTTAGATACAATGCAGTTGATTACATATTAATTTAGCCATTACATACTGGGGATAGTAGTTGGGGGATCAGTAATTTATCTACAGGGAACTCCTACACAAATCAGATCCATCCATCAGACCTCCCCAGTGCCGTCCTCTACTACTCCTCAGGACCCTAAAGCCACCTGGATGACAACATCCCCATCCTCCCTTCTCCACCCCATTCCCTACCCATATATTCTTCCCTCCCCTAAGGTGCTGTGCAAGCTGAGAGCAGTCTGCTCTCTGCAGCTGGAACATACACTGTTTTGGCTACAGGGATCCTGTGTGTGTGTGTGGGGGGGGGGGGGTTGTAGGGGACAGCCTTATTTTTAATACTTTAAGTTTGCCAAGCGTACTGTCAGTCTCTTCCCCAACACAAGCTTCTCTTGAATGCGAGTGTCAAGCAAAGGAGAGATGAACCCTCCCTTTAGCAACCTCAGTGATGCACTAACCACTCGTAGCTCACAACTATGTGCAAACTCCCTGTGTGGGGAGTGGATGTAAAACCACTGTGTCAGCAGCTCGTTCACACTCGCACACGCGCTCTCTCTCTCTTTTTGAAGAATCTCAGTCCCCATGACAGTCATAAAGACCAAAATAAATGCTTGCAAGTTTGACAACAGGTAAAGGCACATGGGCTGCCGCCACACACACTGCAGACAGGAACTCAATTTGAGGCCATTTTCACTGCTGGGCATTTGCAGTAGAATGGCTTGGGGGAATCACACAGACTTTTGAGTTTGCAGTCTACCAGGGGAGGATCTAGGCTTAATAGGAGAACTAATAAAGAAACCTTAGTGTGAAAAGTGCATTTATTACTACTGTTCCTGCTGGGGAGGCTCAGCAGGGCACACCGCACCACCTCTCCTCCTTCCGCCCCAGGCACTGTGCATAGTCTGAAGGTAAGGAGAGTGCAGTGGACTCTAGCATCTCAAGGGCCAGCATCATCCTAGGCCCAGATCAGACGTGTGGCCCAAAGATGGATCCTAGAGTTGAAAGAGCAACTGACAGCTGCAAAGACCCAGATGCGTTTTTTATTATTGCATAATGCGGGAGGCCCTATCTATCCCAGGGAAGCTGGAGGGTGAAGGCTTCCCAGTAAAGGGCTAATAGGTTCCTGGTCAACATCCAACCTTGCATGGTTCAGATCTTCAACTGTAGTGTACACTTCTTCCCATCTGGAAAGTACTGTAGCTTCAGTGTGGTTTAGTAAACTTAGCCTCAGAGGCCAAGAAGTCTCCCTAAAACTTGGCCTCTGCACTATTTGCTTTAAGACTGTAACTTAAATCTCCCGCGGCCAATTCAATCAACCAGGTTGTCTTTACTCCAACGGACCCAAGCCCTTTCCCAGTCAACTCATGTCTACCCTTTATCTCCAGTGTGATCACTCAACTTTTCAACATGCCTGCATCTTGCAGGCTGAAATCATACCACCACCCTGTGCATATTCTATGGTGCCCAGTGGTAAAAATAAAACTAAACCCCACCTGAGGGTCTATTTCAAACCCTCCCCCAACCCCAGAATCCATTTAACTGGAGCCAGATGAACCTCCCTGGGATGTTGACACAGGTCCTAACCTGGTTCCCCGTCATTTAACTTTTAAAACAGGATACAAGGTATTACAAAGGGAAGAAGTGAATACACAGAAAACACCACTTACAGGACCCACTTGTCTCTTCTTCAAGAGTCAGATATTTGGAGCCAAAGGGCTCCCAAGACGCACTGAAGCCACATCCCTTTGGATTCACCAGCCCACCAGCAGCATTTCATACCATCCCTACTCAACATGACTTTGCTACAAAGTAACCCTTGCACAGGTAAGGATGGACAGGATGCCTGGGTCTCACCTATATGGCCAAAGACACAGAAAGAGTGCTGTGAAGGGCAGCAGGCAGGACAGTGAGTAGACAGCAGCAGTGGCAAAGCAGCACAGACCAAAGCCCCTGATGTGACAACCAACTGAACCAAGAGTACAGAAGGGTCAGTCCAGACCTACTGGCCGCCCCTCCTCGCTGGGTGACCGTGCTCAGCTCTGACCTCCCAGTTTCCCCTTCCCTCATGCCAAACCCCTTCCTTGTACATTAATCTTGATAGAAATGGTTATCCAAGACTTGTATGTCTTACTTGTCCTTCACCTGGTCCCCCTACTCCCAAACTGGTGTAGGCATTTCTGTTTAACACCCGAGTTAGCCATCTTCCTTTCTATGTCTAACCTCTAGGATGTCCTACCCCTGACACTGGCCTTCTCCAACTGCCCATTACCCCCTAAAGCTGACAGCTTGCCACCAAAACACTCACTCTTTCAAAATGTTCTTAGGTCTCTTATAATAACACTTATGAAATCTTCACAAGGAAGAATGGACACACCATAGATTATTCATTCCTCACGCCTGGAAGAAAAGACTAAACCAGAGGGAAAAGGTAAGGGGAATGCCAGTGCTCTGACCAGGATCTAGAGCACAGGGCTTCTTTCCCTGGAGACCATACTTTACACAAGACACCTCTGCAGCTCAGCGAAGTCAAGTGATCAATATATTACATATGCATGGCACAGTATCAGGGGAAGTGCTGGTATTGCCTTACCAGCAAGATGCAGAAGAGGAACAGCAGCAGAAAGCTCAGGACCCAGCTCACCAAGGTGCACAAGATTTTCTCTTTCCAGAATTAAGTGAAGTTACCAGGCTAGGCAGTGAGGGGTTTTTGTTTTTAAACTACTTGGCGTGTATCTGGTTAGACAGAGGTTTGCTCCCAGAAGGAAGAAGCTTGGTTGGTATCTGTGGTGGGTATTTCTTGAGTGTTTACGGTGTGCCTATCACTATATTCAGTGGATGAGCCTTCCTAATGAGAAAGGAGGTTTCCGAGAAACCTGGGAATGAATTGCTTGTGGAGCAGCCAGAAATGAGGCTCTCTTTGGAGGCCTCCTCTGAGAGGATTCCTCAAGACTCAGCCCCACAGGGCCCCAGTGTAGAGACAAGCCAGAGAAAGCAGCATTGAGAGAGAACGGGGACAGAGAAGCGAAAGGACATGATCCCAAACGTGTACAAGGGTGAGTGTTCACCAGACACGGCTGGTGTTTGGTTCTGAGGTGAACCGGAGACTGAAGTGATCAGGTCAGCAGTTTCCTTTGGACAGGCCTCCAGAAGCTGACTGACCAGGAAACTGCTTGCAAGGAATGAAACCGTGGAGTGTAGGGCTTGGAGCAAACAAGCCAGTCTCAGTCGCTTTGTTCCCCCAGGAGAACAACCTTTAGCACCTGAACACTAAGAATGACTCCATTCTCAGAACTCCCCCTCCCCCCAGGAGGTAGGTAAGATTATTTATCCCCATTTGGCAGCTGGGGAGGAAGTGAAAGAGTGAGAGGTCACAAGACTTGCCTAAAGTCTTTGACAGAGCAGAGGTTTCAGACCTCAGAGGTTTGGGACTCCGGATGACAGGCCAGGCCTCGGCCAGTCCATCTTGAAAGGCCAGGGTCATATCCTGGGAGAAGCCTCACCAGAGAGCTGAGTGGACAATACCCTGAGTTGTTTCAAGAGTCTAAAGACCCCCCATACAAACAGAACATCCACCCACCCACGTGAAAGCTGATGGGGGAAGCCTAATTCTCAACATCCACTGGAATCCCAGTCCAAGCTAATGCTAAAAGTCATGAAGAAAAAAATGGGCTTAAGACACGGGGGCACATGCAACTAAGATCGAAAAAACTCTTTGCAGAGGAATAGTCCACCACGAAATGAAATCTAGGAGACTTTTCAGGTATTGAAATATTATCAAGAGTATCCCAGGGAATTCCCTGGTGGTCCAGTGGTTAGGACTCCATGCTTTCACTGCTGAGGATCCAGGTTCAGTCCCTGATTTGAGGAACTAAAATCCCACGGACAAAATTAAAAAAAAAAAAAAGACTATCCCAACACCTTAGAGCTGGCTGTGGGAGGAGACAGCTTAGGGAAGCCCAAATGCTGGGAGAGGGAGTGGAGTAAGGTGGGAGGGACTCTCTAAAAACCTAAGGATAGGCACTGCCCAGCCACTGATACTGGCCCCGACCCAGGGCATAGTTCCATTCTTGTTTCCCCGCCAAACAGTTCAACTACAGGAGAGGAGGGGACATGACTCTGAGTTTTTAAAACTAGAGAATAACTGAAAGGGACACCAGAGAGACCCCCTACACACCAAAAACTAGAGGTCTTGGTCAGAGTGGACAAAACCAGTTTTGTAGAAAGGGAATGGCAATGCAGCTAAAAATCAGGCCCAGGTCAAGACACCAAGCAGACAGGTTAGGTCAGCAGAGGGCGGGGGCAGCGCAGGCACTTAGGCACAACAAAGACAGACAGAGGAGCGGGCGTAGGGGCCTAGGGCAAAGGGTCCACTGGCTCTTTTGAAAGTCGCCATTACCAACTCAAGATTTAGGACAATTTCAAAGTGGGTGTGGCACACTGAGTAGGAGGGGCTTTGTTAAGTCAGCGCCCTTCCAGAAGCTCTGCCTAGAGCCTGGTCAGTCTGGCCATCAGGTCTTTCTCCTCATATCCCGCAACTGGGTCCCCACCAAGGTAGGTCTCCACTCTGAGCCTTGGAGGGGCTTCTCTCTCCTGGTGGGATGCTAGAAGCCTTGTGGGAGGAACAATGGGGAGAGACGGGAAATGGCTGGAGCAGAGGGTCACGCAGAGTCCCCTGCAAAAAAACCCAGCCTCCAACATCTGTAACAAAACTACCCTTTAAAGTGCACAGCTCTCAAAAGAAGAGTTCTGGGTGGGAACCCTCTTACTTCCAACCATGGGGCCTCCTGCTCTCCCATCACAAAAAAAGGAAAAAAAAAAAAAAAACAACTTCAGACAGCTGAACTGCTACTATAAGCTGTGGATCATCATTTTTGGCTCTTTCTTTGCTCCCTCCCTCTGCCACCTGCTCCCAAAGCCTGACTCTCTCCTTGCAGGAGCCAGGGATGAAGAGGAAAGAACAGGGGGCCCTGATATTTGGAATGTTTCTTATCCTGCATGCACCCCCTTCCTTCCTTGGCCCAGGCCTGCTGCTCCCCATCCCAGCACCCCAGTGGGGGCTGTTCTGAAAGGATGCCATGGGGTGACAGGTAACAGACCCTGCCTCAGGAGGCTGCCTTCATGCCGCCTCTTCCCCACCAACCTCATTGCCCAGAGAGCTACCCCCTGCTCGGCATGTGCAAATCCTCTGCTCTGCTCGCTCACGGTGAGGCCCAGCTCTGGGGTGGAGCCCCAGGCCAGGTCTGGGATAAGTTCATTTCCCCGCATTAGAGCGCCCTTCGATGGACAGCTTCACCTCCTGCGGAATGAAAGAGGGACGGAGCAGTGCAGCCCGCGCCTCCTCCCCTTGCGTGCTGTATCTTTGGAAGCTCGGAGCCGACCAGCAGGCCTGAGCACCAGGCTCTGGCTGCGAGGGCTCTACCGACCGGGAGCCCTCGCCTGACGGCTGGCTTTTCCCATCACTGTCACATTGCTCTCGGGGTCCCAGGACTGTCCTCTCAGGTCTTTCTCGGGGAGGACCCAGCTGGCCTGTGGGAGCACAGCTGGACTGAGAGACTGAGTTACTGTTCAAGCTTTGTAAACTGATAGAGATGCAGACATCTCCCACCTGGAGCCGATGGCAGGGCAGAGAGAAGAGTTGTGCAGTCCGCCCGGGGCTGCAGGAGGACCAGCCCTGGCCATAGACGAAGAAGGGGTGCTCAGGGGGCACCTCGATGCTCACTTTGCTCTGCTGCTCACCCACCACGAAGTGCAGCATGACAAATCCAGGCCACTGGCTCTCCTGAATGTCCACAACTGTGCTTGAGTCAATCTTCAGCCCCCCGCTCACTTCGGCACTGCGCACAAAATCCTGTGTCTGGAGGTCCTCCACCCGCTTCAGCTCCCCGGTAGCCAGCTGGATGATGGCGCCCTTCATGAAATGGGAGGGCAAATGGGAAGAGGTCACGGGGGGTGGCGTCGACTCCTTGTCTGGGAAGGGGGCTCTGGCCTGTATGTCCAAACTTGATGTCACCAGGATCTCCGAACCCACAGGCAGCAGGCCTGGGTCAGTTCCAGCGGGCACCAGGTTGCCATTGGCTACAACCACTGCTTTGGGGAAAGGTCTATGCTTCAGGGGTTCCTGGTGGGAGTGAGGGGAGACCCCTCGGGCCTGGTTTCTCTCGGCCGTCTCGGTGGCGCTCCTGGCTGGCCCTCGCCCCCCGCCCTGGTGGTCGGGGTTATGGTGGGACAGGTTGAGGGGACTGGGCTCATCCTTCCTCTGAGCTGCCACCGCCCGGTAGTCCTGAGACGCTAAAGCACCCACCACCCGCTGGACCTCAAGGTCCGTGTCTGGGGTCCCTCGGTGTGCTGGCACTGCCACCTCCACCCGTGCAGAGTGAGAACCTGAAAACAACTGTCCATCCACCACGCATTCGGCCACTGGCGCCAGCCCCTGGCCCTCGCCCTTGCTGCCAGGGGAGTCAAGGGCTTCGCTTTCCCGTCTCACTAAATTCCGATCTCGCGGTCTCTGTCCATTGGCAGCGGCTGCTTCCAGAGCAGGCTGGCCCTCCTGAGGAGTAAGAACTGGGCTGGCACCTGCAGGGGCAGTTTCATGCAAGGTGTACCCAGCAGGGAGCCTGGACATTTGATAATAAATGGGCATCCGGCCTGGAGCGAGGTCCAGTGGCTGAGTACTCGAGTGATGTGGCAACTGCCCAGGCGGGGAGCTGGCAGAGGGGGCTTTGCTGAACGAGTGGGCTGGGGATGAAGCCTGCGGGGGAGGAGTGGCTCCTTCTGCCAGGAGTGAGGCATATGGCACAAAGTGTGGAAGGTGAGAGGTGGCAAGGTTGGCAGAAGGAGAAAGGAGGGGACTCGGGAGGAAATTAGGTGGCACGGCATAAGGAAGGCTGTACGGAGACCCGATGAACTGCAGAGAGGTGGACGGGAGCTGAGCATAGTGGATTGGGGGATAGTGGATTCCTGGATGTTGAATCAGAGAAGACGCTACATTAAATGTGGGGGGCAAGGGGCTCATGTTCACCACAGACGGGAGGCCAGTTGGGGAGAAGGTGGCAGGTGGCACAGCCACCTTATACAGCATGCCATACTGGTCCACCGTCAGACCAGTGATGGCCTCAGCTCCATCACCCCCCAGGCTGACTCTGGCTCCTGCCTGGCTCTGCCCGGCCACCACAACCCCTCGGGACCATTCAGAAGCATCACTGGAGGGTGTGTGGTTAGTTGAGCAGCTGGTGGTTCTCCCCATATCCTCGCTGGTCACGGGGAGGTCTCGTTTCTTTGGTGGAAGGCATTCCTGACTCCGCTCATGAACAGGTTTCATATTGCTTTGTGGTGTTCCTGGAGCCTGGAAGGGGTCGGCTTGCTCCTTGGGGCATCAGAAGGGGCTTCTTTGTGGCTCCCCTGCACCCCTCTGTGCTGTTGGCTGGGGCGCCCACATCTGCTAGGGAACAAATCAGAGGCAAAGAACAGTAACCCAGGGGTAAACCAAGTCAAATGGAAGAGCAGGAACTGCATCCATGGAGGAAGATGGAACCAAGGGGACTGCTGGGAAAAAAAGAGGAATGAGAAAGAGGCAGACAAGGATGCTACCCCCCTCACTCATCCAGCCAAGGACATGAAGGAAACAATCACAAAAACCACACAGCTACAAGGTCAAGCATTCAAAAATGTGGAACGTAACCTGTTGGTCCACGACCCCAGGGAAACCAACAGCATCATGATTAGCTGTGTCTCTGATGCGAACTCTGACTATTTTGAGTCTTTTCCCCTAAGGGGGATTTGAACACATGGTCTTTGCTGCTGGGTCCTTAAGTTTCTCCTTTTGTCACCAAACACTACTGTGCTATCTTCTTTCCTGAACGTATGAGCTCATCCTTGCTTCCTTTCCCCAGCCTAATTGGGGTTATGATCTCACCTACCCCCTCCTCCCTCCCAGGCCTTACCTCCTTTGCCTCATATCACCACTACCCCAAGAACCCAGGTGTCAATAGGTCCTGAGGTCTGCTTGTTTTTTAAAAAAAATGCTGTTCCTTAAGTATGTTACGAAAATAAGTATCTTCTTTGCCCCATAAAATACTACATTTAAACTTGGGCCCTATGAGGAAAGTGACTGTACTAGTATTTTCTAGAATTTATTTATTTCTCCTTTTCTTCAAAGAGCAACAAAACTCTTCTGACCTCACACAGACTTTGTGTTCCCTAGTCTGGTGAAACTTCTTTTCCTCCAATGGACCACGTTCAATTTGCCTTCTTCACTCATTCCCTTTCTTTCTTCCTTTGCCAATGGCTCCTTTCTTTGGTAGGGAGGTTCCAGGCACCACTTCTTAAGATTCTGGTTCCATTCCCCAAAACACGCCTCTTTATCACTATCTTAGGTCTATGCGATTCATAAGAAAGTTCTCTCTCCCCTTTCCCTATCACCTTTCATACACGCTTTTGTCCACTGTCACAACTTATCATTTTGGTCTGAATACTTGGACACGTATGAAATTTGTCACCTATTTCTTCCAATCAGGCTTCAGTTCTTTGGCTCTGAAAAAATATTTCTATGATTATTACACTCTGTTCTGTTTTTCCACTGTTGATTCCAGATGTTTTTCTGCAACAAGGTATCCAAAGCACCTCTATTACCTGAGCTTCCAGTGGTGCTTCTGAGAAGTTGTAATAAGAAGCAGTGTCCTCCCCACTGGCTTGGGAGCCTAGAAGACAGAAGCAGGAATCGAGTAAGCGGGAGCCTAGCCTCTGACGATCCCCAGGATCATGAAGAAAGCGAATTCTAAAGCCACAAGGACATTAAAGTCCAGGAGTTCCTGCCTCAGCCTCTCCTCTAGGGGTAGCAACACATTAAATTCTAATTTGTAGGAAGACGTTTCTGGGAAAAAAAATTTCCAAGTGTCAAACTTTACTGTTTTCCTTAACATCATCTTCTTCATTCTCTACCTGTACCTATTCCACCAAAGGTTACATTTATTTCCAATCCCAGTTTCAGGTAAATGCACAAAGTGGAAGACTCAGCACTGTCCCCATGTGAACAAAGGGAAGCAGGAAAAAAATCAGTCTCGCAGATTTCACTTTTATTCTGGGCTAATGAAAACATAGATGTGGAAGTTATTTAAATGAGAAAAGAGGCACTGGAGGAAAAAGAATAATTATTTATGTTTCTGGGGCAGAAAATGAGGTCAAGGGGGAGTCACTCAAAGGGAAGCCTTATTAACAAATTTCCAGGGTAAAAAAAAAAAAAAACAGGCTCCTGTGTGTGTGTGTAAATTTCTAAGTGACAACTTTGTAGCAAGTGCTGAATCAGGTGTGACAGAAACTGAAAGTATTGCCTTCATCCTCAGGTACGGCAACAATGGGAAACAAAACTGCTAAACTGTTAACATCTGAATCTACACCTGTCAGAAACATAATGCACTGAAGACCAGAGCCTTAATCTCTGAAAACAAAGAAAGTAATATTGACCAGTACTTGTAGAAATTGTTGATACTACCCATTGTGCTTTCCAAGTCCTACAGAATACTGCAAGCCTCAAACCAAAATGAAGGTATTTCTCCCTTAAGGTCGGCAAGGTGCAGATATATCAAAAAAAAAAAAAAAAAGAAAAAAAAAGGAAGACAGGAAAACAAGATGGAAAGTCAAATTCTTCGTTCCATAAACACAAAGATACACAGAGGGCACAAGTCTTGCATTCCTTCTTTGCCAGCAGTTCCAGTAACTGGAAAGCTGTTAGCGTTCTCTGTCATTTCCAACAGAAAATGGGCTCACATCTTCAATTCTAGAATGATACTTGCCTCTCATGACTAAAACATTAAAGAAAACCTGCCTCTAGGTCACAGAGGGGTTAGCCAAACAGAGGCTAATAAAAGGACTGAAAGAGGCAAAAGGTCTGCGGGAGTAACAAAGAGCCAAGACTATGCACCAGGTTCCCACAACGCAAAACACATTTTGGAATCTGAAACGTTAGCCTCTTAAGAGGCTCAATGAGGATTTCACAGGGCAAGACGCAGCCTGTGGCCCTAACGGAGCTAACGGGAAAGGAGGACCATTCCGGAGAGCTGCTGGAGCTGCCAGCACAGCCCAGAATCAAGAGGTTGAATCCAGCCCCAGACTCGAATTCGCTGAGGGCTAGGAGCTTAGAACAGACAGGGGCTAAGGCTTCCCTTGATCCCCCAATCACTGCCCCAAAAGGGGTAAGGCCCGAAATTGGGAATTCTGCGTTTAGAGAGTGGCGGGTCGACCTTTCAAGCAGAGGAGTAAGGGCGAGGCCCCGCAGGCGCTGCTTCCTTGTTTGGGGGCCCCTTCCCGCCCCGAGGACTCGGACAGCCCGGGCCGCCAGGACACAGCCGCGGGGGCGCAGGAACCTGAGGCAGCTCTCTGGGCCAGGCCGGTGAGAAGCGATCCGGGGTCTAGGCGAGGCCTCTTTCGCTCCCTAGGTCCGTGGGGCAACGGACTCTGGGGGGCCACTTCCTTCAGAGGACCAACCCCAGGCCTGCTTGGCCCCAGTGAGGTCGGCGGCCTCAATCCAGGCGACACTCACCGGCCCATCTCACGGCGCTCCCCGGGCTCCTCCCGCTGGTCCCGGAGCCGCCGCAACAGCGGCCGCCGCCATCCCCGGCCCCGGAGCCGCCCCACACCCAGCGCCCCCCCAGCCGGGCGCCCGGAGATGGCGTCAAGCGCGCCCCGCCCCCGGCGCGGAGAGATGACGTCAGGGCCCCTAGTCGGAGAGCGACGCCCAGGAGTACCCCGGAGAGGAGGCGGCTGGCTCCCCGCCTGTCACTCCCAGCGCCCCTTCTGGTGGGAAAAGGAACTCCTCTCCCTGGGGGCCGGGTCACGTGAATAGGACTGGGCCCGGCCTCCACACCCTGACCCCACAAGGACCCAGCAATCGCTTACTCCAGTCAGTTCTGGGAGTTCCCACAGAAGCGTGGCCATCTGTGACCCGTGTCTCCTGGATCTCAGGAACTGACTTTGTGAAACTGTTTCTTGGGAACCTCGGGGAACACTGAGGCGACCCAGGTCCGGGAGAGTATTGAGATTCCCCCTAGAGAGCCAGGATGGAGAGGGGAGCTCTTTAAGAGTTGAGAAATGCCTCTGAGGGGGGACGAGAAATGGACCGGAACCAGGATCTGGGGGAAAGTGAAATTAGACTTTCAAGTCTGTGAAGAATGAGAGGATGGGGGTTAGTACAGTGGGAAGCAGCTTAGCGGGAAGAGGGCTTGACTACTAGATGAACTGTTTGGTCACCAATCATTGCCAATTAACCTGTCGACTTGATAGTAATATGAACATCTGATTAACTCAAGTGAAAAAAGGGAATTCCTTGGTGGCTCGATAGTTAGGATTCGTGGCTTTCACTGAGCAGGAAACTAAGATTCCGCATGCTGCAAAGCCCTGCAGCGTGGCCAAAATAGGAAAAAAAAAGGACACCAATTGATTTATGCTTTGATTACAACTATGTAAAAAAGTAGTTCTGCATACAGACAAAAGTTGAACAGAGGAAAAAAAATAACTGTTGGAGAGATTGGATTCTGAGTAGATTTTGTTCCTTTTTAGTTTCTGCAAACTTTGTTCAGTAAATAATCACTGATTTTTGTTCGATTTTGAAAGTACTACTGGCTGGGCTCTTGCTATTAAGCCTTTGGAAAATCGTTTTACTATTTTAGACTTCAGTTTCCTTTTCTGTGAAACGAAGAGCTTGAACTGGGTGAAGCTGCTGCTACTAAGCCGCTTCTGTTGTGTCTGACTCTGTGCGACCCCATAGACGGCAGCCCACCAGGCTCCCCAGTTCCTGGGATCTCCAGGCAAGAACACTGGAATGGGTTGCCATTCCCTTCTCCAATGCATGAAAGTGAAAAGTGAAAGTGAAGTCGCTCAGTCGTGTCCAACTCTTAGGGACCCCATGGACTGCAGCCCACCAGGCTTCTGCATCCATGGGATTTTCCAGGCAAGAGTACTGGAGTGGGGTGCCATTACCTTCTCCTGAACTGGGTAAAGGGGCCGGAGTAAAACATAGATAGGAGAGATCGGGAAACATTTTAAGTGAAAAATAAGCGAAGATATACATTGTGAGATCATGTATTTATTTTAAACAACATATTATAATGTTACAGTTGCATATATTTATGTATTTGTACAAAAGAGGAGTGGAAGGATATGTACCAACTTTTAACATTGGCTATCTCAGGAGAGGAAAGTGGAACTGGGTGGTGGCCAAGAGGAACAAAAGAGACTTTTTGTTATTGTTTGGATTTTTTAAATGAGAAATATTAAATGAGCAAGTTAAAATACAAATAAGGTGTATGATCTCTAACATTCTTTCTAGGAAACACTTAGGCCTCAAATTTGATATTTTCTCACCTGGGTGGGTCCAAAGAATTATCAAAATTATTGAACACTACACACACACACACACACACACATGCACATGCACACGCGCACACACACACACACACCCCTACACCCAAGTGGGTAAAACATAGTGACACTACTGATTCGTAGCCATCTAAATCAGCAGAGAACTTTGCTTTGTGAATATTAATATTATACATAACAATTATTTTCTCAGTTTGGCCAAGAAGGAAGTCCTGTGGTTACTCAGGGACCCTGTTTTAGTGCTAACTGGCAGAATGGTTTCTGGTTCATTTCTTTGCTCACAAAACTGGCATCAAAACTGCCAAGATAAAGACCTTTGGACCATCAAAGTGTATTCAACGATAGCGTTTCTCCCAGATCAAGATATGCAATCAGAGACCTGGTTTTCAGGCAAAATTGATGCAAGCAAAATGGTTTTTGGCTGCCAGACATTAACATAATGACATGGTTCAAAGATATGTGTCTATTTTTGTTAAAGGATGTTCTGAATGGTGAAACGCTAGTGATTTCCTGGTTTAATGCTGCAGTCCCAAAAGGGTAGGTCATATCTGCTGTATCTTCTAGAACTCTTTACTCCGAGCAAGCCTCATTTCTTTGGTTGTACATATTGATGGTTGTTGTTTAGTTGGTAAGTTGTATCTGGCTCTTTTGTGACCCTATATACTGTAGCTTGCCATGCACCTCTGCCCATGAGATTTCCCAGGTAGGGTACTGGAGTGGGTAGCCATTTCCTTTTCTAGCAGATCTTCCCGACCCAGAGATCCAACTCTCATCTCCTGCACTGGCAGGTGGATTCTTTACCACTGAGCCACCAGGGAAGGCCCACAGGCAGGGTGAGCTCAGACAACTATGCCAACTATTTGTGATGCTAAGGAATCAATCAGAGATAACTTTGGGATAAAAACTTAGGAAACCATGTTTGTCACAACAAGAGGAGTAAGTGGCTTTTTTTCATACCATCTTGTCTTCCTGCTTATATGCTTTAGCATGCCAGGGTGTCGTTTTAGGAAAGGAACTTCTATCCTTAGATCCTATGGCAGAAATGACAACTAATCTTAAGTATATATTGAAATTATAGAATCCTTAGCAGATTTGACTTTCCCTAGAAACATGTTCGGAGAAGGCACTGGCACCCCACTCCAGTACTCTTGCCTGGAAAATCCCATGGATGGAGGAGCCTGGTAGGCTGCAGTCCATGGGATCGAGAAGAGTCGGACACAACTGAGCGATTTCACTTTGACTTTTCACTTTCATGCATTGGAGAAGGAAATGGCAACCCACTCCAGTGTTGTTGCCTGGAGAACCCCAGGGACGGGGAAGCCTGGTGGGCTGCCGTCTATGGGGTCGCACAGAGTCGGACACGACTGAAGCGACTTAGCAGCAGCAGCAGCAGAAACATGTTGGTTCCTGATATTAGATTATTTGGGAAAGTTTTCTAATTGTTTCCAAATGTAGGAATGTGCAGTTTTCAGGCTTCTGTTTTATCTACTTCCCTGTGTTCTCATTTCCACATGCCTTTAATGTTATGCAATCTCTCCAGGTTCCAATGGGGATTTCCCTTCCAAATTCATTAACATTTTATTTAGAAGAAGGTCTTATAACTTCTCCGTAAGTGACTATTATGTCCTCTGGGGAGGAGAATATCCCTCTGTTGTCTACTTCCTCAGACACTTGCCAGAGACTTTCACTTTTTGTCAAAAACTGCCCGGCAGAACTCTCAAAAGTTGCAGTAAAAACACTGATGATTAGAATAAACTGAAGGAGATCTAGCTCTTATCTGAATCACAAGCGTTGTATCTGGGGAACTGGTCCACAGAGAAGCAAGTGCATTCAGGCCAGTACTAAGCAGCCAGGAGTTCCTTACACACAGGATTTGTTAAATAAATAAATGTGTGCGTGCTCAGTCGTGGCTGACTCTTTGCAACCCCATGTACTGTAGCCTGCCAGGCTCCTGAATAAATAAAGTAGATGTGGAAAAATTAGAGCCTCTGATAACTCTCTCTTTGGCTGGGAAACTTCTCAGCAAGGTGATTTGCGAGCTGCTGTGCCTTATGGTAGAGAAGGAAATGGCAACCCACTCCAGTGTTCTTGCCTGGAGAATCCCAGAGACGGGGGAGCCTGGTGGGCTGCCGTCTATGGGGTCGCACAGAGTCGGACACGACTGAAGTGACTTAGCAGCAGTAGCAGTGCCTTATGGTGAAATCACATTCAGCTCTGCCTTCAAAGCTTATGCCCTTCGCAGACAACTTGCAGCTGGTTGCCAATCACCTAGAATTCCTGGAAAAAAATTTTTTTAGAGTGAGAGAGCATAGCAAGCTGCCCCTCAGATTCCTGTGCACTCCATGCTGCCACCTCCGAGTCCCATGGCATATCTCATAAGACCTTACTTAGCAACTCTGGAATTTAAAGGATTGTTCCTGAATTGTGGGACTGATTATTACAGTGATCAAATTGTTTAAAAATTTTCAAACACTCTCCTGTATCTTGATTGTCTCAATGCAAATCATGGTTTTGTAAGATGTTAAACCACCGGTGAAAACTGGGTCAAGGGAGTCCTCGGTTGTTCTGTATTACTTCTTACAAACCGCATGTTAACCCACAGTTATGTCAAAATAAAAACTTTAATTTAAGAAGAAGTTTCAGGCTTCCCTAGTGGCTCATTGGTAAAGAATCCGCCTGCCAGTGGCTCAGTGGTAAAGAATTTGCCTGCCACAGGTTGAGTCCCTGAGCTGGAACAATGCCATGTGACTATGCACCAAACTATTGAGCCTGTGCTCTAGAGCCCAGGAGCCACAACCACTAAGCCCACATGCTGCAACTACTGAAGCCTGTGAGCCCCTAGAACCCATGCTCAACAAGAGAAGTCACTGCAATGAGAAGCCCGTGCACCACAACTAGAGAGTAACCCTCAATTGCTGCAACTGGAGAAAAGCCCATGCAGCAACTTAAAAAATATATAAGGAGGTTTCCAGGGAATTCCCTGGTGGTCCAAGGGTTAGGACTCTGCACTTCCACTACAAGGGGCTCAGGTTCAATCCTTGCTCAGGGAACTAAGATTCCAAATATGGCCAAAAGAAAGAAAAACATTTCGTAAGGGTTAAGATGCAATTTATGTCCAAATGACTGGACTTCTCTCCACCAAAGCACAGAGCTTTATCTAGCTAAGCCTTTTTTAGATATGTAATAGCTATTAAGTTTGAGCTCCTGGGCAAATTTTTCTGAAAGAGCTTCCTTAGCTTTTTTCAAACACACACAGAAGATGCTCTTTCTTCAATCAGGTGACAGCTTAAGTCATGTTGTACCCATGAATATGAGTAGTAGCTGATTTCTGTTGTCTTCTTTCTGTAATTTATGTTGCCTTTTGCTCTTTCCTTATTCCAGGGGGTCACATGTGCCATGACCCCCTCAGTAAACTGAGAAACTGAGGATCTCTGATTATGAGAAGGGTTCAGGTGAAATCAGTAATGCACATAAACACAGTTTTCTCAGTGCTGCATAAATAGTGCTATTTATTATTGAATTACTATAGTCTATTAGATTATGGTAGTGGAGAGGCAGATATTACCCAAACGTTCAAACTGATTTTTAGGCATTCTTTAACCAAATTTTGCAGAGGGTGTTTGGGCATTACTTATATAAGGAACCTATGGAAAGTATTCAAAACAAATGACATATAGAGAAATCCAGTGGTACTCATTATTATTATTGTGAACAAAGAGAATGACATAGATGGTGTACACAGAACTTGTGAACTTTATCAACTGTCCTGTAATTCTGACAATCAGGGATACATATTGGTTTTTTCAGTTTTTTGTTTTAAATAAAAACATTATTTCATACTATTTTGTATATGGCCCTATTTATTAAAAAACTCCTCTTTGTCAGTTCATTTTCCTAAATGCATGCTTTGTGCTGCAGCAGAACAGGCCCAGAAAATAGGAAAGAGGTGACTGACTATCTGGCCTCTGGGAAAGAGGAACAAGCTTGGATCAGAGCACATTACCTGATAAGACTACGCCGGAGGCCATGGAGATCCTGGAACTGTACTGGGGACCTGCTGCTGGCTTACTTTAGCTTGATCCAGGGCACAGAGTGAGACCTATTGAACTTGCATCATTTGTCAGGCTCAACAAAATTACATGGCATTTCTGCCACCTAGTGAGGGCGGCACTGGGCTCTAACTTGTGCGCGTGCTCAGTTGTGTCTGGTTCTTTGTGACCGCATGGACTGTAGCCCACCAGGATCCTCTATCCATGGAATTCTCCAGGCAAGAATACTGGAGTGGGTTGCCATTTCCTCCTCCAGGGGAATCTTCCTGACCCAGGGATTGAACCCACATCTCCTGCATTGTCAGGCTGATTCTTTACCACTGAGCCACCTGGGAAGTTGGGACTGTGTCAAAAAGCACTGTCTCCACTTAGTAGAGAACTGGTCCTGCTTGACAAGAATATGTCAGCCCACAGAACCATTTTTAAAACCAACTAGTTGTCTTTCCCCACCCTGAGCTGTAAAGATGTAGTATAAATGTGTAGAAAAGTTAGGAAGTACAGACAAAAAGAATCTGGAGATAAGAATTTTGGTATATTTCTTTCCATCTGTGTATGTTTATCTGTATGCATCTCCGTGTCTGTATATATACTTCTATATACTGATAGAGACATAAAGGTTTGTATGCGTGCATGCTTAGTTGCTAAGTCGTTTCTGACTCTTTGCGACCCCATGGACTATAGCCTGCCAGGCTTCTCTGTACACAGAATTCTCCAGGCAAGAATACTGGAGTGGGTTGCCATTCCCCTCTCCATGGGATCTTCCCAACCAGGGATTGAATTGGGTCTTCTGCATTGAAGGCAGATTCTTTACCAGCTGAGCCACCAGGGAAGCCCAAGCTTACATTTTCCTAAATATAACTGGCCTAGTAATATCAAAGAATCTAATCCAACTTAGAAGTTTCAAATATTTGAACATCTTAATCATGACCACATACATAACTGAGGACTGATACTCAGCTGGGACACTGGGAGGTGGCCTCAGAAGTTGTTTTCAGGCTGGTGGACACTCTCATCATTCAGCGTGTCCATTCTGATTGGACAGAGCCTTGTTGAATATGTTGACTATTACCTCTGATATAATTCAAAATACTTATCATAAAGTCAGATAATACTAATCAGAAAATAAAAATTTTTTTCTTGTGTTTATTTTCTTCCTCTTATTCTACTTGGTTCCCTCACCCTCGGATAAGGCTGCCTTATGATACAAACAGAGCATCTCTTTGTTGTTGCTAAACTATACATCTTTTAAAAATTATGCATTTTACATAACAGAGACAAGAAAAATGAAGAACTATGATTCAAAACTGAAATACTACTTAAAATCTTTTTGTTTCTTTCTTTGTAGGTATGTGTGTGACCAGATTTGTTCTGTTCTTCATTTTGCAGCTGATGCGTAAATTGAATATGAACACTCAAACTCAGGTTCTAGTGGAGCAGTACCTATAGTAATAGGCTAAGAACTATGTGTGTGCATGCTCAGTCTGACTCTTTGCGGCCCCATGAACTATAGCCCTCCAGGTTCCTCCATGGGATTTCCCAGGCAAGAATACTGGAGTGGGTAGCCATTTCCTTCTCCAGGGGATCTTCCCCACCCAGGGATCGGACCTCATTGGCAGGCAGCTTCTTTACCACTATAATGTGCCATTTAAATCCAAACCAACCTTTATGGTGAGTACTTTCAAGAAGAGAGAACTGACTTAAAGCTAAGATTTTTATTGTGCACTAGATTCTTTTTTTTTTAAACTTAAGAATGTGGCTTCCAGAGTTGTTCTGGCAGGATTGTAAGAGGGTGACCTCTGCACCTTTTCTCCACCCACATACTTTTTCTAGCAGAGATGGACTTCTACGGTCAGATGACCCTTCTATTTAATAAGTTGTTAGCAATAGAGGAGAAAACAAAGATGAAGGTGTCTAAAGTGTTATGCCCAGAAGCATATTTAGTTCTTAAAATCTCTTTATCTGAGATCTCTATTTGAGTATTATTTTACATTTTAAAAAATTCTACTATTTTTATATATTTTAAAAAATATTTATTTATTTTTGGTTGTACTGGATTTTGGTTGCTGCTCACAGGCTTTCTCTAGTTGTGCTGCATGGGCATTTCATTGTGGTGGCTTCTATTATTGGGGAGTACAGGCTCTAGGGTGTGCCAGCTTCTGTATTTGGGGTACATGGGTTCAGTAGTTGCGGATCACAGGTCCTATTGCCCCATGGCATGTGAAATCTTCCCAGACTAGGGATTGAACCACATCCCATGAGCTGGCAGGCAGGTTCTCAGCCACTGGACCACCAGGGAAATCCTGTTTTGCATTTAAATAAAGAGCTCTTGGAATAAAATCTACAAGATCCAAAGGAACAAGGTACCATCACTGAGCCTTGGTTCAGCATTTGAGTTCAGTAGTAAAAGGACCCTTATTTAGATCCAGCATTTATTGACTGTGAGATTTCAGGCAAGTGACTTACCCTCACAAAGACTCAGTTGTCTGGACTGCGAGAAGGAGGGTAATAACATTTTAAGAGTTATTAACAGATCTCAAAAGCATGTTGAGATGATTAAATGAGGTAATATGTATAAGGAATTTATATGCAGGGCCTGGCACAGAGCAAACATAATCAAATTCACATCATTATCACAGAGAATGGATTAAGCTTCCAAAAGGTGGTCATGAATTTTTTAAGGGCAGGAGAAATTTCTCCTTAATGCCTTCAAACTGACAGCGTGGACCATGTTGGACTGTGGTTAAAGGGCACACTTGTCTTTTCTGATGTTTTGCTTCCGATGGTTTCCTGAAAAGGGCTCTTTTGCTCTTTTTTTTCTCTTCCAAAGAGTTATGTGGTTTGTTGAAAAAATGACATGTAAAAAAAAATTAGACAATACAGAAAGGGACTAAGAAGAAGAAAAAGCCACATGAAATGCCACCAGGGTTGTGCTAACAGCTCAGTATCTTCCTCCTTATTCTCTAGGTGAATTCATCCAACATTGTGGGGTTTTTTTATTTTTAAAAATTATTTATCTGTTTGGCTGTGCTGGGTCTCAGTTGCACATGCGGTGTGTGGTAACTCGTTCCCTGACCAGTGGTCGAACCCAGGCCCCCTGCATTGGGAGTGTGATGTCTTAGCCATTTGACCTCGAGGGAAGTCCTCAACATTGTGGCTCTTACCCCCCTTTGTGGTGAGGACTTCAACATGCATATCACTAGCTAAGGTCTCTAGGCTGATATGAACGGCAAGGTGATGTATTTGCCTGCCTTCCTGATATCTCCTTGGATATTTCAGAGGCATCTCAAATTAACGTGTCCCAAAGTGCTCTTCCAAGAACCTACTCATTCTACAGTTAATGGTGATGCTATGCTAGGGACATGTCTTTCTTGACTCTTCCCTTTCTCTCAACCTGACTGTACCCTGAGCTAACATGGAATCATCTCTGGCCTGGATGATTGCAATACACCCTTAACTGGTTTTTCTGCTTCTACCCCTTTTTCCCCATGAACTGATGTTCAGTGTTTTCTGCTTCTACTCTTTTTCCCCATGAACCAATGTTCAGAGATCTGGCTAGTACCTAGATCAGGTTGTATATCTCCTCTGCTTTTTTAAAACCTCCAGTGACTTTTTAATGTCACTTAGGATAACAGGCACCAGCTTTCCTATGACCCAGGAGGCCGCCCACCTCTTTCCTCTGGCCTCATTCCCTCAGCTCTCTGCTTGTTTACTCTGCTTCAGCTACACTGGCCTCCCTGTGCTTCTTCAAACACACACCTGCTCCCTCCTCAGGACCTTTGTACTTGGGGACTCTGTGTTTTCCAGCTCTCTGCCTGGTCCCTCCCTCACTTCCTTCTGGTCTGTACTTGAATGTTCTCTTCTCTGGGAAGCCCTCCAAAGCTACCTTCTCTTCCCTCTTCACCACTTTATATTTTTTCTCTATTGCTCTCATCTCTGAGATCTAACACACTGTATCCTTCACTTAGTGATCTCGTCTGTCTCTCACCCTGCAACATCAGCTCCACGAGAATGGGGATTTTTCTCTGTTTTGTTCGCTGTGGCATCCCCAGCTCTGTGCCTGGTTTATATTATGTGGTCAACAGATTTTTGTCAAATGAATGAATAAATCCAGAGGGGGCTTCCCTGGTGGCTCAGAGATTAAAGCGTCTGCCTCCAATGTGGGAGACCCGGGTTCGATCCCTGGGTCGGGAAGATCCCCTGGAGAAGGAAATGGCAACCCACTCCAGTATTCTTGCCTGGAGAATCCCATGGACTGAGGAGCCTGGTGGGCTGCAGTCCACAGGGTCACAAAGAGTCAGACACGACTGAGTGACTTTACTTTACTTACTTACTTTACCATGGCTAAAATATGAGAAACTTTCTTGTAGACATTGTTGTTTTTTAGTCGCTAAGTTGTGTCCAGCTCTTTATGACCCCGTGAACTTTAGCACACCAGGCTTCCCTGTCCTTCGCTGTCTCCCTGAGTTTGCTCAAACTCATGTCCATTGAGTAAGTGATGCCATCCAACCATCTCATCCTATGTTGCCTACTTCTCTTGCCCTCAATCTTTCCCAGCATCAGGGTCTTTTCCAATAAGTCAACTCTTCGTATCAGGTGGCCAAAGTACTGGAGCTTCAACTTCAGCATCAGTTCTTCCAATGACATATCTATGCATATTGATATCTAGTTCTTAAATACTGGTGCACCACAATGTCTGACCTCACAGGTACTCAAAACATAGTCATTGAAACAGGAAGAAGTATGTAGGCCAGAAAGTCTGCAGTTTGCTCTAACTGTTATTGACTTGCCCTAGACTCTAAGTTTCATGAGGGCAAGAATCATGTCTCCTTGGCTTGCTGTTTCTCCCCCTACAACCCCCTCAGGGCTTCTAAGGGTACTTGGCATATAAAAGTGGTAGGCGATAAATAAATGTGTCATAAATTGAGATGCCAGTGTGATTCTTGCCTCAGGCTGAAGCCCCAGCAGACCTAGTCAATATTGGACTTTCTGAGGATGTCAAGAGAGGTACTCTTGACCAAAGTGGTGGAACTGTCACAGGACTGGTGATCTACTTGGGGCATCGCCAGATTAGCACCAGGGCCCTCACCTGTGTCATTTCCAGACCCTTATCTCTCATCCCTTCCTCCTGAAAGGTCCAAATGGTTAGGGAAACTGAATCTGGAATGGGACTACAAATAGTGCTAGAATGTATTTCTAAATGGGCTCTTGAATAGTAAAATGGTCTGTTCGAAGTTATGTTTTTGTTTTTGACCCCACCACGAGGCACGTGGGAATCTTAGTTCCTGGGCCAGGGATTGAACCTGCTCATCCTGCAGGGTAAGCTTAGACTCTTAACTGCTAAACTGCCAGGGAAGTCCACTGTTATGGTTTTTTTAAGGCCGGGGGGGGCATATTTGCAATCATATTGCTGATATTTGCTGATATTGCTGATATTTGATGCATTTTTGTGATGAGTTCATGAGAAAATATGGCTATAGTCTTTTATCCACCTCTTGACTATACCACAGTAGAGACTGCAAAGAACATTTTTAAGAGCTGGTCTATTTGAAGTGTTAATGTATAGTGATCTAGATTAGATCTGTTCAGTTTTTCTAGAATGAAAGCAATTTTCTTTTATGTTGAAAATAGTATAAAATCGCATTTATTTGTGTACATAATTCTGGAGAAGTAAAAAAAAAACTTAAAGAACCATATACATTAGTTTTTTTTACTCTTTGTTCCTTCGGTATGAAGGAAACAAAGAGAAATTGTTTTGTTCTTTTCATCTTATGAAGCTTTTCTGCCCCATGAAGTTTTCTTTTAAAAGATTTTATATTTCAGTCATAATTTCACTCTGGCTTTCCTTGTGAATTTATTTGCCTGAACCACTTTGTGTATTGTTCAGCTTCTACTCTTGGAATTCAAGTCCTCTGCTTTACTAATAAAATGAAGAAAGCTTCATTATAGAAAATGTAAATGTACAAAATTAGAGCAAATAATAAAATGAGCTTTCATGTGCCCATCCCTCAGTTTCAATGTTTATCTATATTCTATTGCTCTTATTTCATCTACTTACCTCTTCCTAACACTCTTTTTGGAGACAAAAGGAATTTAATTTAAATCTCAAACATTATACTTGTAATTTTACCTGTAAATACTTCAGTTTATAACATATACCTTTTACTTTCATAATATGAAGCAATGTTATTATGATACCCAATATAATGAAAAATAATTCCTTATTATCATAATACTCACTATCTCAAAACTGCATTTTTACACTTATTTTGTTGAAATCAAGATCCAAAGAGACCCACACATTGTATTTGGTTTATATGTCTCTCTCTTTTTTTCTTTTTTTGGCCGCACCAGTGGGCATGCAGGATCTTCGTTTCCCAACCAGGGGATCAAACCCATGTACCTTGCAGGGGAAGCGTGGAGCCCTAACCAGTGGATCACCAGAGAATTCCTGGTTTTGGTTCGTCTTTTAAATCTTTCCATCTCTAATACTTCCTTCTCATGTCTTCTTTCTTTTTTCTTGTCACTTATTTGTTGGAGAAAGAAACCTCTAAATTTTCTTAAACTGAATCATCTTTCACAAGTAGCATCTTCACACTCAAAGATAACAGATTTTCCAATTCTTGTATGAGGCCATAGGAGATAGAAGATGTAAAACCCATCATTGCTTCTAAGGCTAATTTCCCCAAGGCATAAAACAAAACAAACAAACATACACCCTTCACCTCAAATAAGAAGGAAGCTTGACTGTGTAACTTAAGTTAATTTTAGGAACTATTTATTGGAGGCTTACTATGAACAAAATATGCACTTAGAACTCAAAACTAATCGCTTCCCAGTCATGTTTTTTCTTGCAGAATGACTCCTATAAGAAAAAATGATTTGCTTCCTTCACTGGTTCTTGTGAAATAGAGGGAATGCTGGTAGAAGTTGAAATTGCTTAATATGCATGAAGGTATTTCAATTGTTAGGACTATTCTGGGCTTCCTTGGTGGCTCAGGGGTAAAGAATCCACCTGCCAATGCAGGAGACATGGTTCAATCCATGATCCATGATCCATGAAGATCCCGCATGCCATGGAACAGCTAAGCCTGGACGCCATAACTATTGAGCCTGTGCTCCAGAGCCTGGGAGCCTCAACTGCTGAGCCCGCATGTCACAATTACTGAAGCCTGCACACCAGAGAAGCCCCCACAGTGAAAAGCCTGAGCACCACTTCTAGAGAGTAGCTCCCACTTGTCCCCCAACTAGAGAAAAGCCTTCGCAGCAATGAGCACCCAGGACAGCCAAACAAATAATACCTTAATTAATTAAAAACAAAATAAAACTTTTCCTCCATTAGTGAGAGAAGTTTATTAGTGGTTTACCAGAAGTACAGTGCATTCCTTTCTAGAAGCTAACAGCTTTCAAAGTGGATGTGAATCTCAAAGAAATATTGAACACACACAAAAAATGCTTTAAAACTACTATCAAAAAGAAAAATACTACCATACTAGATTATCCTGGCACATGTTTTGAAAAATTGTGCCTGTTTAGAGAGCACTTAAAGAATATAGCCAAACAAATGTAACCACAACTACCATTCACATGATGGGGGAATTGTCCAGTTTTCCAGCCATGTTATATGTTGCACTCTCAAAAGTGATTACAGCTTACTGTCTTTGAGGCTGGGGTTTCTTTCTGGGGAGCTGTATTGTTGTGACTTTTAATTACTTTTAGAAATGAACAAGTGCAGACTCAACCCTCAAACTTCTCCTAAGTCAGAATATTCCTTAGTCCTGAACTGACTGTTTGGGAATCAGAGCTCCTGGGCACAGATTTAATACGGCCACCTGTGTGTAGGTCTAAAGTTTTCTCATTTACGATCCCTTCGATCTCTTAAACTTTATGGTTCTCTGCCTCTCCTTGGGCTAAGGCACCTCATCCTGGCACTTCTTCAAGTCCTGGATCATCCTCTGGTGTGTGTGAGTGGCTTGGCAGAGGAATTTGGTGTTTCCTGAACTGGGTACCAGGAACTGGCTGCCCCAGTTACTGTAGATATTCCAACACTTCGTGGACTGCTCAGACTAATTTTAAAGCATCTCGTAGGACTGACTGATTTTAGAGGAACAAGGATGGTGCTTACACTTAAAGGAAAACCAAACCATTTTATTGTGAATTTTTCCAGGCAAATGATGGTGCCCATATTAAGGAAATAAAATTACTTGAGTAGGACGAAAATGAGTCAGAAGCCCTGCTCTGTTTCTGGATGGTATGTCCATCTCTGGTGGTCTCAGTTTTTTTTTTTCTTCCAGTTTCACTGATGTATAATTACACAACACTCTATAAGAATAAGGCATATAGCATAATGATTTGACTTATATGTGTTATGAAGTGATAATAAGTTTAGTGAACATTGATCATCTCATATAGGTATAAAATTAAATTGTTTTTCTCGTGAGGAGAACTCTTAGGGTTTTTTGTCTTTCTGCTGCTGCTGCTCAGTTGTTTCACTCGTGTCCAACTCTGTGCGACCCCATAGACGGCAGCCCTCCAGGCTCCCCCGTCCCTGGGATTCTCCAGGCAAGAACGCTGGAGTGGGTTGCCATTTCCTTCTCCAATGCATGAAAGTGAAAAGTGAAAGTGAAGTCGCTCAGTCGTGTCCGACTCTTAGTGACCCCATCATGGACTGCAGCCTACCAGGCTCCTCCATCCATGGGAGTTTCCAGGCAAGAGTACTGGAGTGGGGTGCCAATGCCTTCTCCATTTATTGTCTTAGCCACTTTCATTATCATGTTAGGAGGTTAGAGTTGGCTGTTGGAATATTAATTTTTACATCATTTCTGGTTTCTGTCATAACTGTAGGATTGACTCCTAACACCTTTTCTCAGGACAGTAGAAACTGTGATTAGGGACCACCCTTAAAAGAATTGTAAAGAAATACTTTTTGTGCAAACATTACATAAACGTCAGAGGGACTAATTTTACTCCACTTTGAGGCTTATTTATCGATTCGGGTGACTCAAACGATAGCAAAACAGGCCAGTAGAGCTGCTTCTTTGACTCATGTCAGTGTATCTTCTCTGGGATTGCCTCGCCTCTTCACTCTCCTTTCTAGGCTGAGGTCTCTGGCAAGTGCAGGAGCAGAAAGATTTCCTTATGAAAGACTGACCACGTATCTGTAAAGAGGGCTTTCCCCATGAGCTGCAAGGTCATGTGGTTTCAGCTGCTGATACTGAATCAAATCCTGCTGATACTTACAAATCTGCTGCATCTAAGCCCAAGAGAATGGGTCCCTTTCTAGTCCCATGGATTCTATCAGACATGCCATGTCTTCCAGAAGCTATCTTTTCACTGCTCAAGCATCTAGTGACCTCTCATATTTCAGCTTCTTTTGGAACTAGGACTTATCTACTGAGTAGTAATATCACTGATATTTTTCTGGATTAAAAAACAACCACCTGATTCCCTCAATGAGATTGTAATTATCTGCAGGGTAGGGACTGTCTCTTTTGCAGTGTCTATTACAGATTCTATGCACCCAGGTCAGTGTGTTGTAGTGGAAAGTCTCAGGAAGTACATTAATTGAATGGTTACTGTATGGACTGAAAGATACATCCAAGGTTGGAAGATCTAGATTTGAATCTGATCTCTGCTGCATGAAGGTATGACAAATCATTTAACTTTCATGAGTTTCTGTTTCCTTATATCTAAAATAAGGATGGTAATATTTATCCTAAAGGCAGCTACTATCTATTGTGCCCTTATATCTACTGGCACTTTGTGCCAGTTGCTGTTTCTAAGTACTTTAAATGTATCTGCTCATTTGATGATCACACCAGCCTTAAGATGCTGATGCTATTATTTGGGGGATGTGTGTGGAGCCCTTTGGCACACAGGATCTTAGTTCCCCTACCAGGGATGGAACTCACACCCCCTGCCGTGAAGTGTGAAGTCTTAACCACTGGACCGCCAATTAAATCCCAAGATGTTGGTGCTACTATTAATTCCATCTTACAGATGGATACACTGAGGTTCAGAAATGCTCAGAGATGTTAGGTAACTTGTTGCAGGCCCCACGATAAAGAGAGGAAGAGCAAAAAAAAAAAAAAAAAAAAAGAGAGAGAGAGAGAGGAAGAGCAAATTTAAATCCAGGCAGTCTATCACCAGAAAACAACCTTTTTTTTTTTTAACACTTTTAAAAATAATACTTTAAATTAATTTTTATTGGCTGTGCTGAGTCTTCATTGCTGTGCAGGCTTTTCTCTAGTTGCGGCATGTGGGGGCTACTTTCAGGATGTCATGCTCAGGCTTCTCATTGTGGTGGCTCCTCTTGTTGCAAAGCACAGGCTCCAGGGTGCAGGCTTCAGTAATTGAAGCTTCCAGGCTCTAGAGCAAAAGCTCAGTTGTGGCACAGGAGCTTTGGTGCTCTGTGACATGTGGGTTCTTCCAAGCTCAGGGATCAGATCTGTATCTCCTGCACTGGTGGGCGGATTCTTTACCACTGAGCCACTAGAGAAGCCTGAAAACAACACTTTTAACTACTATGTCATTGTGTTTGCAGGATTTACCAGCTCATGGTGGGTGAGGAGCAAATGAATCCATATATATGAAAATATTTTTGTAAATTGTAAGACAACACACAGGGGCTTCCCTGGTGGCTTAGCGGTAAAGAATCCTTCTGCCAGTGCAGGGTACATGAGTTCCATCCCTGATCCAGGAATATCCCACATGCTGTGTGGAGCCCTAGAGTCCGTGCTCAGCAACAAGAGAAGCCAGCGCAACGACAAGCCCGCACACTGCAACTACAGTATAGCCCTGACTAACCACAACTAGAAAAAACCTGAGTGCAGCAATGAAGACCTAGTGCAGCCAAAAATAAATTAATTAATTAAAAAAATTTTTTTGATCGTTAAAAAAAAAGATCTCTCACCCAACTGTTATATATTCCTAGAAGTTTATTGAATCCTTTCTGGCTATAGCTGTTTTAAAATCAAAAATCTCCTTTAGTATTTGGATCCATAAAAACTGCATTATCTTATAAGACTTTTTCCCCTGAAAATGTGAGGGGAAAAAAAGTCTTTTTTTCCAAATAAAAACACAATATGCTTTTTGAAAAAAAAAATAATAAAGATAATAAAAGTCCTCTATAGTCCCACCATCCAAAGATAATCATTTTTACATTTTAGTTTTATCCTTCAACTTCTCTGCATATACACACTTTTTTGCTTCCGTGGTGACTCAGACGGTAAAGAATCTGTCTGCAATGTGGGAGTCCCGGGTTCAATCCCTGGGTCACAGAGATCCCCTAGAGAAGGAAATGGCAACTCACTCCAGCAGTCTTGCCTAGACAGAGGAGCCTGGTGGGCTACAGTCTGTGGGGTGGAAAAGAGTCGGACAGGACTGAGTGACTAACATTTTCACTTTTTTCACTTCATACTTTTTACAAGCTCATTTGATAATACCATTTTGTAATGTTTTTGAAAACCTGCCATACCATGCTCATAAAGATGGAGTTGGCGCTCCAGTTTTATCAGTAGCATGATATTTCACTTTATTGATTTGCTGTAATTTATTTATCTGAAATTTGAGATTATATTTGAACAGGTGGGGAATAAGTCTTCCCAATCTTTAATAGCTAGCCACGGAGACCAAAGATCTCAGGAAAATAATCATGCTATATGTTAGGTCAATTGCTTTTAATTTTCAGTTGCATTAGGGGAGGAGTTTGGTAATTATAAAGATCAATATAAGTAAAAAAATGTACATGAAAGGGGTTTACTTTTATAATGTCTGTCATTTTCTCTTTAATGTTATACCACTTGGCATGGTAGAAGCTCCTTCCTGCTTCTTAAGAAGCTAGTTTAACTTTCCTTTTGTGATTTACAATGGGAAACACTTAAATTCAATTTCTAAGCAAATTTTTGTGACTTGCAAATTGTTTTGGGTAACTGTTTTGCAACCTACAAACTCCTTACTTTCATGGGAGCTGCATATTGTACTTTAGCACGTGTTCATGCAATGAAACAGTGAAATCTATGTTACGGCATGATTATGGTTTCTAGTTTTACACTTTGCTTCCTCCCCTGCGGCCCAGTGGTAAAAGAACCTGCCTGCAATGTAGGAGACTCCGGTTCGATCCCTGGGTGGAGAAGATCCCCTAGAGTAGGAAATGGCTACCCACTCCAGTATTCTTGCCTGGAAAATTCCATGGACAGAGGAGACTGGTGGACTACAGTCCATAGGGTCCCAAAGAGTTGGACAGGACTGAGCTGCTGAGTTTTACACTTTACCTCCCCTGTGATCAAGAGCTGCGCTGTGCATGAAAGGGATATGAGGCAACTGAATTCCATAAGCATTCTGCTCCCCAAATCATTTGCTCTCGGTTTATAGCACTCTGAGTGTCGGGGAGGGTGAGTGGCTGTGTACCAAAGAGAGGAACCCCAGTGGGGGAGGGGACAGGGAGGGTCGTTTAGCAAGTTTCAACTTCTCTGAGCCTCAGTCTCTTTGTTGGTAAAACTAAGTTCCTTACGCTTGTCTAGTCTGACTCAGGAGGTTGTCTCAAGGGTCAAATTAGATTATATATGAAGATGGGATATCAATATTTAATAATAAATAGTGATAATTACTATTATTAGGCCCTTGGCCTCCTTTCTTTACAGCTACTTGGCATGCCCCAGTAGCTCAAGAATGAAATTGCACAGGCGGGGCTGCTCAATTCAGTTTTTGTTAACTGTTTTGAAATTCCCTGCATGAAAATGACTAAGAACAAAAAGTAGGACCTCCTGCCTGTGACAGGTCCTAAACTCAAGATTTGTGGTTAGTTCTGTTCTCTTTGTCATCTAGCTAGGTACTCTGCTTTATTCACTTTCAGGACTACTTATTGTCATTTCATATGAAGGAATAGTAGATCACCTTTTCTTTGAAAGGGCAATGATATCTTGGCTCCTTTTATGTTCACATGGAAAATATTCGTGTCAGGTGTTGGTGATTATTTATCAAGCCAAGACCTGTATGGTTGGGCTGTCTTCAGCTTAGGTCATTGGTACATGGAGTTACAGTTGGAAAGCCCATTCTGGAATGGTTTTAGCTACCACTAGTACAAATCTTTTCCATGGGAATGGTCTTGATCCCTGTCTCCTGTACAATGTCATGAACCTCCGTCCATAGTACATCAGGCACTCTATCTATCAGATCTAGTCCCTTAAATCTATTTCTCACTTCCACTGTATAATCATAAGGGATTTGATTTAGGTCATACATGAATGGTCTATTGGTTTTCCCTACTTTCTTCAGTTTAAGTCTGAATTTGGCAATAAGGAGTTCATGAGCTGAGCCATAGTCAGCTCCCGGTCTTGTTTTTGCTGACTGTATAGAGCTTCTTCATCTTTGGCTGCAAAGAATATAATCAATCTGATTTTGGTGTTGACCATCTGGTGATGCCCATGTGTAGAGTCTTCTCTTGTGTTGTTGGAAGAGGGTGCTTGCTATGACCAGTGTGTTCTCTTGGCAAAACACTATTAGTCTTTGCCCTTCTTCATTCCGCATTCCAAGGCCAAATTTGCCTGTTACTCCAGGTGTTTCTTGACTTCCTACTTTTGCATTCCAGTCCCCTATAATGAAAAGGACATCTTTTGGGGGCGTTAGTTCTAAAAGGTCTTATAGGTCTTGATAGAACCCTTCAACTTCAGCTTCTTCAGCATTACTGATTGGGGCATAGACTTGGATTACTGTGATATTGAATGGTTTGCCTTGGAAACGAACAGAGATCATTATGTCGTTTTTGAGATTGCATCCAAATACTGCATTTCGGACTCTTCTGTTGACCATGATGGCTACTCCATTTCTTCTAAGGGATTCCTGCCCACAGTAGTAGATATAATGGTCATCTGAGTTAAATTCACCCATTCCAGTCCATTTTAGTTCGCTGATTCCTAGAATGTAGACGTTAATTCTTGCCATCTCCTGTTTGACCACCTCCAATTTGCCTTGATTCATGGACCTAACATTCCAGATTCCTATGCAATATTGCTCTTTACAGCATCGGATCTTGCTTCTATCACCAGTCACATCCACAGCTGGGTATTGTTTTTGCTTTGGCTCCATCCCTTCAGTCTTTCTAGAGTTATTTCTCCACTGATCTCCAGTAGCATATTGGGCACCTACTGACCTGGGGAGTTCCTCTTTCAGTATCCTATCATTTTGCCTTTTCATACTGTTCATGGGGTTCTCAAGGCAAGAATACTGAAGTGGTTTGCCATTCCCTTCTCCAGTGGACCACGCTCTGTCAGACCTCTACACCATGACCTGCCTGTCTTGGGTGACCCCACATGGCATGGCTTAGTTTCACTGAGTTAGACAAGGCTGTGGTCCATGTGATTACATTGACTAGTTTTCTGTGATTATGGTTTCAGTGTGTCTGCCCTTTGATGCCCTCTCAAAACACTTACCGTCTTACTTGAGTTTTTCTTACTACCTTGGACTTGGGGTATCTCTTCACGGCTGTTCCAGCAAAGCGCAGCCGCTACTGTGTGGATCACAATAAACTGTGGAAAATTCTGGAAGAGATGGGAATACCAGACCACTTGACCTGCCTCTTGAGAAACCTATATGCAGGTCAGGAAGCAACAGTTAGAACTGGACATGGAACAACAGACTGGTTCCAAATACGAAAAGGAGTATGTCAAGGCTGTATATTGTCACCCTGCTTATTTAACTTATATGCAGAGTACATCATGAGAAACACTGGACTGGAAGAAACACAAGCTGGAATCAAGATTGCCAGGAGAAATATCAATAACCTCAGACATGCAAATGACATCACCCTTATGGCAGAAGGTGAAGAGGAACTAAAAAGCTTCTTGATCAAAGTGAAAGAGGAGAGTGAAAAGGTTGGCTTAAAGCTCAACATTCAGAAAACGAAGATCATGGCATCCGGTCCCATCACTTCATGGGAAATAGATGGGGAAACAGCAGAAACAGTGTCAGACTTTATTTTTTGGGGCTCCAAAATCACTGCAGATGGTGACTGCAGCCATGAAATTAAAAGACACTTACTCCTTGGAAGGAAAGTTATGACCAACCTAGATAGCATATTCTAAAGCAGAGACAATACTTTGCCAACAAAGGTCCGTCTAGTCAAGGCTATGGTTTTTCCAGTGGTCATGTATGGATGTGAGAGTTGGACTGTGAAGAAAGCTGAGCACCAAAGAATTGATGCTTTTGAACTGTGGTGTTGGAGAAGACTCTTGAAGTCCCTTGGACTGCAAGGAGATCCAACCAGTCTATTCTAAAGGAGATAGCCCTGGGTGTTCTTTGGAAGGAATGATGTTAAAGCTGAAACTCCGGTACTTTGACCACCTCATGCAAAAAGTTGACTCATTGGAAAAGACTGATGCTGGGAGGGATTGGGGGCAGGAGGAGAAGGCGACGACAGAAGATGAGACGGCTGGATGGCATCACTGACTCGACGGACGTGAGTCTGAGTGAACTCCAGGAATTGGTGATGGACAGGGAGGCCTGGGGTGCTGCGATTCATGGGGTCACCGAGTCGGACATGACTGAGCGACTGAACTGAACACAAATTTTCTCTTTTTACAATGAGGAAACTGAGACCCAGAGAATCTAAATGTCTTGTTCCATGCCAAAGGTTGACAGGTGATAGTGTGCTTGAAATCTATTCTTCTGTGACATCCTCTCTTATTTTTATAAAATGTGTTGCAAAGATGACATAAAACTTCAGAATCCAAGACTGCTTGGAGCATGATCCTAAAGTTAACCTACACAGAAAGCTAAGGTCTGAAAAGTGATAGGTAAGAATTTGGGGTTCTGGTGGATCAGGACCAGCTCAGCCAGGCTCAGTATTCTCCGCCTCTACCTGCTTCTCCCCATTTCCTCCGCTACCTTGCTAGCCCCGCCCTTTTCAGGTGGCCCCCCCACTTCCTGGTAGCCCAGCTCCCACCCCACCGCAGGCGGAACCAATGTTCGTGGGCTCTGGGGTCCACCGGATCTTTCTCGCTCAGACTCTCCGCAGCGGTGACTCGGCAGCGGCGTCTCGCGTCATCAGTGACAGCCCCGATTCTTGCTACGCTTTGCGTCGCTCTTCCAGGAGCAGTCACCTCCTCCTTGGCAAATAGTCCTCGGTGGGGTCCGAGTTCTTGGATAATAGGAGAGGGGAAGCACGAGAAGTTGCAGTCTGGGAACGCGGGACCGACAAGCAGAGAGAGATAGGGCCCTAAGTTTCTGTGATAGTGTGCAAAGTTAGTTAAAAACTCCTTCCCACCTAAGATCCCTCCGCCTGCAGTAGCGGTGGTGAGGCCGAGGGAGCCGCCATTTTGGATGTTCGGTTCCTGCTGCCACTGCTGCCACTGCTGCCACCGCCCCCGGAGCTGCTGGTTTCATTCGAGGTTTCGGGCCGGTGAGTGTCAGTCGCGGCGCGAAGAGAATACTTCTTGTTTTACTCTTTGCCTGCCGGGAGCTCTCGGCCGGAAGTTTCCTGTCTATCCCAGGGGTCCGGTCCCAGATCGTGGAGGGTGAGAAGAGAGGACAGAGACTGGGCCAGGAGGGGCCGGGAGCACAAGGGTTGTTCATACTTCTTGAGGGCCAGCCCCGAGGCCTCAGACCCGGAGGCTCCGCACGCGGCTGCGTCTGTGTTATGGCGTTGCCCGGCCGGTACGGGCCTCCTTGGACCCATTGACTTTCTCAGGCTGCACTCCTGCTTTGAGGACTCATTGAGAGAGCCTGGGGTTAGCGGGGCGGGTCCCACCTCCGCGTGTCTTCTGTGTGCCACGTATCAGTGTTCTTGTATCTTGCATCCTAGTCAGGTCTTTCGTGAAACTCTCTTCTGTATTTCCAAATGCTCAGTTAGTTAATCGTTGTCTGCATCCGCATTGCCGTTCTCTTTGAACTGGACGTCGGCCTCGCCTCTCTCTAACCTTCCAACCAACTTCTTTCCCAATTTTCTGGGGTTCCCCCCGTCTTTTTTCTTAAACTCACCTGCGAATACATTGGTTACCCTTCTCTCAAAGTCCTAATCCTGCAGGCATCAGTTATTAATAATTCTCCCGATTTTCTTGGCGGCTTGACAGAGTCGGGACCGTTGGTTGTGTTTCTCAGTTAGGGTTTGGTGTAGGAGATTGGTCGAACCACTCGCTCAAGAGTGTGCTTCAACAGTACATGTTTATAAAGCTGAGTAAAGGGTTTTTGGGGGGAAGGTGGTAGGAAGAGGCTGTCAAATATTTTCTCATTTGTATTTTCTCATCCCTTCTTGGGCTGAACACGTAGCTTCTGGGTACTTTTGGACACTTAACATATTTTTCTTAATGCTGTGTATCCCTGCCCAGGGCAGTCTGCCTCTGAAAAAGAATCTTAGTCTGACATTGGTAGAAGGGAAAGTAACCTTTTTTAGATACTGTAGGGATTAGTTAACAGAAGAGAGGAGTGAAGATTTCTTAGTGATTTTAACTTTCAAGTGGTTTGTACAGTAGTGTTCTTCGCTGATTAACTCCGAAAAAATACTTGGATTGACTTCGTGTATGTTATTTTTCTGGGGATAGTTGAATTTTAGATATTCACTTTTACTGTTCCCCATAATGCTTATCATACTGTATATGCTTTAACCTTTGCTTTAAAAATATAGACTCTCCAGACCCATAATCTCACCACTTTCATTCTATTCTTGAGGTATGTTTGCAGTATAGTATACTTGAATAAAAAGCATTTCACTGTAATTCACTGATTATTTCCTATAATTCAAGTTAGATGAGTGTGACTGAGTCACCTCTGTTTCACCTCAGCCTGGGTTTTCACATCTGCAAAAGAGAGATGTAAATTATTTGAGATGGTACCCTAGTGACTGCTGAAACTTAAATTTATAACTTGAACTTGACCAAATCTTTCAATACTTGAAATCCTAATTCCTGTATAAGTGCATTATTCTTATCAGGTTATTATTAGGTAGATAAATTCCTGTACTAGTCATATGATGTCTCAGTAGGAGAGTGAATGTTTCATTGTAAATAGTGTTCTTGGTATTTGTTTTCAGGAGACTTTCCAAAAATGTTTTATTTACTGTTTGTATATTTACTTTAAAGCCATGGAGTCTCTTTTTGGTTTAAAGGGCTGTCTAACAAGATAAATGGAATCCTCACTCATATACGTGGGCTTCCCTGGTGCTCAGATGGTCAAGAATCTGCCCACCATGCGGGAGACCTGGGTTCGATCCCTGGTTGGGAAGATTCCTTGGAGGAGGAAATGGCAACCCACTCCAGTATTCTTGCCTTGGAGAATCCCCATGGGCAGAGGAGCCTGGTGGGTTGCAAAGAGTTGGACACGAATGAGTGACTAAACACAGCAGCACTCATATACTGAGTATACCCTTGTAGTTGCTACTGAAATGTTCATTTCTGAGTTACACTATCAAATACTCCCAATATTAAATATTGGGAGAGCTATCAGATGGGTGTTAACTTAGTTCATTTCAGAGTATTAAGTACTGCTATTTAAATGTCATTCATTCTTGGGTAGTTTGCATGCAGTTGGAGAAAGCATCCTTTTGCCTTGCAAATGATGTGTTGTTTATTTTAGTGCACTTTTGATTGATCATACTTGAATGTCTACTTGGTCTAAGGGATTGTTGGGGTTCCATACTTGAAATAAACATTGTTTAGGAAACCTTAATTTCTTTTGGAGCAGTTGCTTCTTGTTTGATTTGTTTCACTGACAGCAGTTTTAGATTTGAAGATGAATTTTAGAGTGAAAGTACGAAAATTGTCAGCAATGTTTTGGTGATATTTCATCATACTATTTATTTTTAAAAGTGGTCTTGAGTCTTAAGATTTTGTGCAAAAACAAAAATGTTTTTATGTGATTTGTAATAATTCTATGCAAATTGAAAAAGTTGAACGAATATTTTCCAAAAGATTATTTTTAATTAAAAAAATGGAATTGGGAAAACACATACCAAAACAGATTATCAAAATGCTTAATCTCCTTATTCGCATTTGATGAGGATTTAAAAATTTTGTATATACAGCAGGATGTAATTGATACCAAAACTTTAAAACTAATTTGGATTTAGCTTCAGAAAGTCTAAAACTGTTACCTTTCTTCAACCTGCAGCAACTTGTTTTATCTGTTTTAGGTGCTTGTCTTTCAGTCTTCCTTTATGAATTGTTTTCAGTTCTTGATTTTGACTTTCATCCTTTTGTTACTTGTTCAGTTTCTTTCATGCAGGATGATGTTACAGTAGCTATGTGTTTGTTGCTCAGTAGTGTCCGACTGTTTGCGACCCCATCAACTAGCCCGCCAGGCTCCTCTGTCTGTGGAATTCTCCAGGCAAGAATACTGGAGTGGGTAACCATTCCCTTCTCCAGGGGATGTTCCCGACCCAGGGACCAAACCCAAGTCTCCTGCATTGCAGGCGAATTCTTTACCACCTCAGCCACCAGGGAAGCCCATTAAAGTAGTAAGCAGTTTTAAAATTAAGAGAACATATAGATTTATGTAAGCGCTTGTATTTGTTGGCTTACAGGTTTTGAAAATCATTTTTGGCAAAAAGTATTAGGATTCTTTCATTTGCCTTTTTGTATAGAAAATTTTGTTTCAGTAAAGGCATCATTTCTACATTTAAAGTACATATAAGGTTTTTCTTCACTGAAGGAGTCATCGAAAATACTTAATTTGCTATGAATTCTGGTCACTAGAACAATCTCTTGTCAGAGTTTGAAGGGTCCAGAAGTGGAAGAAAAAAAAACCCCACACTTGCCAAACTTATTGAGTCAGTATTAACTAACACTTTTGTGCAAAAAGGGCAAAGGTTAGGATAATATGATTAAAATGAGAAATGCTTTTTTACTAGGTACTTTGAAGTTTAGCCTTTTTTGATGGGGTTTTGTTTTGAACTACTCAAACTATTGGAGAAGAAAATTAATGAGTTATAAATGTTGCCAGTGAAAAACAGGCTTAGAAAGAAAAAGGATTTTTTTTAAAAGATGAAGAAAACATATGTGACCTTTGTACTTTATTAATAATTAAAGACATCTTAAAGGCAAGTAGTTTTCACCCCCCTTTCTTTGTTGTTACAGTGCAACAGTCACAGTGTAACCTGATAATCCGTTGCTTTGCTCACTCCAGTTTGCATGTGTAGCTGATTGTATTGGGCTGAGCATCCTAGGCTGTGCAGCTTGTCTGGCTTTGAGATTAATGTTATAGATTCCTAGAAAGAGCAAATATGAGAAGGACATGTACTTATTAATCTTTGGAGATGTAAAACATTTGTAGTCTCCTTGTCAATGTTTGGGTTAAAATGAAGACTGTCACAGCATAGATGGTGTACACTATTTGATCACAAGATTTAACTTTTGTAAATTATCACACAGTTGTACAACTCAAAAGAAGTTCCACTAGTGTTTTTACATCTCAACTTAGTTTTTGCTTGCTAAACCTCACTCTTGGGAAATTGTTCAGTTTCAAGCTGAAGAGAAGAAGGGAAGTTAATTTTTTAAATTCCTTTCTAAAGTCTACACAAGAGATTCCTTTCCCACTTTTTGAAACTTTTGAAAACATGATACTTTTAAAATATGGTGAAAATACTGGTTTGAGATGGATGGGGAAACTAATGAAGAAATAGGTACACTGTGTAGAGTTAATTGAATCTTTGTAGTTATTGTTAGGGGTTTTGGGGTCTGAATATTGAAGGAAAACTATTGTAAGAAGAAAGAGCCTTGGGATTTCCCTAGTGGACCAGTGGTTAAGACTCTTTGATTGCACTGCAGGAGGCTTGGGTCCGATCCCTTGTTGGGGAACCAAGATCCTGGATGCGTCATGGTGTGGCCAAAAAAAAAAAAAAACCAAGAAGCAAATAAAAGAAGAAGGAAGAGCCTCTTTTTCTGATAGTCGCTCATTTGTGACTCTTTGCCACACCATGGACTGAAAGCTGTCAGGCTCCTCTGTCCATGGAATTAATTTTCCAGGCAAGAATACTGGAGTGAGCTGCCATTTCCTACTCCAGGGAATCTTCCTGACGAAGGGATTGAACTTGTGTCTGTTTTGTCTTCTCTGTTGGCAGGTGGATTCTTTACCAGTGAGCCACCTGGGACTCCTTTCTGTTTGTTAGTATTCAATCAATGTATGTGACTTTTAAAAATGTGTATTTCTGTCAGTGAAGGCATGGGCACTGTATTTTCTTTAGAAGCTTTACATGGTGAAAGTTTAATAAATGGCGTTCATTATTTAAGAAAGTAGAATGAGGAAGTTGCTTATAATTTGACTCTACTATCATTTGGTTGTGTTATTTTATTTACGCACACTGAACTTTTGTTGTTCCTTGAATACTTAAGTGTTCATTCATTGTACCTGTTCTGCTTATACCTGGAATGCTTTTCTTTCTCCTTTCCAACTAGTGAATCTATTCTTTCTTCCTCTCTACCCCAGGCAAAGGATTGTTGTTGTTGTTTTTTTTTTAATGTTTGTGGAATTGTTTACTTGTTCTGATCTTCAAAGGACAAGAACTATCTAATTTATGGCATCCCTAGTACATAGCACATGTGTGCATGCAGAGTCACTTCAGCCGAGTCCGACTCTGTGACCCGGTGGACTGCAGCCTGCCAGGCTCCTTTGTCCTTGGGATTCTCCAGGCAAGAATATTGGAGTGGGTTGCCATGCCCTTCCTTCAGGGGATCTTCCCGACCCAGGGGTCAGACTCAAGTCTCTTGTGTCTCCTCTGTAGCAGGCAGATTCTTTATCCACTGAGCCACATGTGAAGCTCATAGGAGTTTACTGCAGGTCATTTACTTGTGACTGATAGAGTTGATGTTATTGAAATTTATTTTCAGATTTAGAACATATACAAAACCTTATCTGTGTGTCTTTGGAAATATTATTTAGATATTTAATTCCAAAATGGATATTTTCCTTTTCTACTTGTAATTTACTCAGACCCTTTGTTATGCCAAAGTTTCAAGTGACAGCAAAGAAATTTGCTCTGCCTGCCATCTTTTTTCTTTCTTTTGAATACCTGTTATGTAATTCATTATGCTCAGGGGACTGATAGTAAGCTGAGAACTTCAGTCTTTTTCCTCAAAATGGGAATATGTTGATAGTTTAGTGATTTGTTATTGACTTTCCTACTGTTTTTGAAGACTCTACTTTAACAGTGCTGAGGCGTTTTTTAAAAAGTTCTTAATCTATTTACAAAACAATAGATGTCCACTGTAATAAATTTTAAAAAAACTAAAGACACACTTCTTAAAAAAAGAACTGTTCATTTCCCCAACCATTTTACCGGGTTTTGAGTATACTTCAATATCTCTCCCTGCTTGGTTCAGTACTGTATATACATCAGTGTACATACATGGGGTGCTTTGCTTTTGCAAAGGGGAGATCATACTTTTTATGTTACTCTGTAACTGAAACTTTTCTCAACACATCATGGTCAGTAAGTATAATTCTACCTTGTTTTTAGAGGGGTGGGATGGAAGGGTGGAAAGGGAGGCTCAAGAGGGAGGAGATATATGTATGCTTGCAGTTGATTTATGTTGTTTTACAGCAGAAACCAACATGGCATTGTGATTATCTTCCAGTTAAAGGAACCCTGTTACGTCGCACAGTGCGGATGTACTCTACATGATTTTCTCAGGCGTTCTCTTGTATGCGTCTAGGCTGATTCTAGATCTCTGCGCTACAAACAGTAGTGCGCTGGACATGCTTTTACACGTCCCTGTATTTGCTGATGCTCTTATTTCTACAGCGTCGAACCTCTTGGGTGGGATTTCTGAGTTAAAGGAGTTATATTTTCAGCGTTACTGTTGCCAGATTACTCTTTTAGTAGGTTGTCATAATTTCCATCTCCACTAGCAGTGGGTTCTCCATAATGTCACATCTTTACGTGACATTACTTAATTTTATTTTTGCTGGTCTGCTAGTTGCTAAATGTTTTCTCAGTTTTGTCTTAATTTTAATTTCCTTGATTATTGCTGAAGCTAGTCTCTTTTAATGTGTTTTGTGGTCTTTTGGATTTCCTTTACTGTGAATTGCCTGTTCATGCCCTTGCTTCATTTTTCTTTTTCTCCTGTCTTGCAGGAACATCTTATGGTATATTAATTCTTTGTTGTAGAACACATGAACTTATTAATCTAGAGTTAAATTTTATCTGATATAAAGTAAGGGGTCTTATATGATTTTCTTTTGTATAGAGAGCCAGCTGTGTCCAGACTAAATAAACCATCTTTTCTTCAATGAATTAAGTGCTGCCTTATCATCTGTTAAGTTCCCATATATGTCTGCTCTATTTCTGGATGTGCTGTTTGACTCTTCCTGTACCATTATTTTACTGTTTTGAATATCATAGCTTTATATAGAAAGTTACGCTCTGTTAAGAAGAGCTCCTGTCACTGTACTTTTCAGTTTTTTTGACTATTCATAAATATTTATTCTTATCTGTATTGGTTGAATATAATTCTGTTGAGTTCAGAAAGCCTCAAAAAAGCCAAGTCAGTGTTTCAAATTGCACTATATTCATGTATTAATTTTGGAAGGCCTGACATTTTAAAATGATAACTTTTCCATAATACTATGTTTCCATTTATTGAGGTCTTATTTTAGTTTCTTCAGTAAAGATTTCATAGATTTAATAGTTGTCTTCATCTAGTTCATGTACCTTTCTTGCTAAATTTATTCCTAGATATTTTACAGTTATTGACTCTGTTATCAGTGGGACTTCAACCCTGCCCCCCGCCCCCCCCCCGCCCCCGCCATTTCTAACTAATGTCAAACATAGGTTAAAAATGAATCTTTCATTTCCTATAGACCAGTGCTTCTCCTCCCCACCCATTTCTTGGCTATCTCAAATGAACAGAACTTGGATTCGTGAAGAATATGCTAGGGAAAATTTGTTGTCTTAGTATTAAGTTACTTTCTCATATTTTATAAAGTCATCTGTAGAAAAGTGCCCATAGATAACTGTAACTCTGTCCTTTTAGGATGAGTGCCATCTTTTTATTTTGAAAGTTTGCAGTTTTGCTTTATTTATCCATTCTTGCGTTTCTGTTAATTTGAATCTTTAAAGCAAGAATTCTCAAATTATGCATGTTCATTATAGGAAAGATATCAAAATATATGGAAGTTAAAGCACCTATATTCACATGAGGTACAGATATCTCCCTTAAGATTTATCTTACCCTTTCAGTTCAATTCAGTTCAGTCACTCAGTCGTGTCTCACTCTTTGCGACCCCATGGACTGCAGCACGCCAGGCCTCCCTGTCCATCACCAACTCTCAGAGCTTGCTCAAACTTGTGTCCATCAAGTCGGTGATGCCATCCAACCATCTCATCCTCTGTTGTCCCCTTCTCCTCTTGCCTTCAATCTTTCCCATCATCAGGATCTTTTCCAAGGAGTCAGTTGTTTGCATCAGGTGGCCAAAGTATTGGAGTTTCAGCTTCAGTATCAGTCCTTCCAATGAATATTCAGGACTGATTTCCTTTGAGATGGACTGGTTGAATCTTCTTGCAGTCCAAGAGACTCTCAAGAGTCTTCTCCAACACCACAATTCAAGAGCATCAGTTCTTTGGTGCTCAGCTTTCTTTACAGTGCAACTCTCACACCCATACATGACTACTGGCAAAACCATAGCTTTGACTAGACAGACCTTTGTTGGCAAAGTAATGTCTCTGCTTTTTAATATGTTGTCTAGGTTGGTCATAATTTTCCTTCCAAGGAGTAAGCATCTTTTAACTTCATGGCTGCAGTCACCATCTGCAGTGATTTTGGAGCCTCCCCAAATAAAGTCTGTCACTGTTTCCACTGTTTCCCCATCTACTTCCCATGAAGTGATGGGACCGGATGCCATGATGTTCGTTTTCTGAATGCTGAGCTTTAAGCCAACTTTTTCACTCTCCTCTTTCACTTTCATCAAGAGGCTCTTTAGTTCCTCTTTGCTTTCTGCCATAAGGGTGGTGTCATCTGCGTATCTGAGGTTATTGATATTTCTCCCAGCAATCTTGATTCCAGCTTGTGCTTCATCCAGCCCAGCATTTCACATGAGAGTACATCTTACCCTTTCAGTTCAGTTCAGTTCAGTTGCTCAGTCGTGTCCGACTCTTTGCAACCCCATGAATTGCAGCACGCCAGGCCTCCCTGTCCATCACCAACTCCCAGAGTTCACTCAAACTCACGTCCATCGAGTTGATGATGCCATCCAGCCATCTGATCCTCTGTCATCCCCTTTTCCTCCTGCCTCCAATCCCTCCCAGCATCAGAGTCTTTTCCAGTGAGTCAACTCTTCGCGTGAGGTGGCCAGAGTACTGGAGTTTCAGCTTTAGGATCATTCTTTCCAAAGAACACCCAAGACTGATCTCCTTTAGAATGGACTGGTTGGATCTCCTTGCAGTCCAAGAGACTCTCAAGAGTCTTTTCCAACACCACAGTTCAAAAGCATCAATTCTTTGTCTCTTAGCTTTCTTCACAGTCCAACTCTCACATCCATACATGACCACTGGAAAAACCATAGCCTTGACTAGATGGACCTTTGTTGGCAAAGTAATGTCTCTGCTTTTGAATATGCTGTCTAGGTTGGTCATAACTTTTCTTTCCAAGGAGTAAGTGTCTTTTAATTTCATGGCTGCAGTCACCATCTGCAGAGATTTTGGAGCCCCCCAAAATAAAGTCTAACACTGTTTGCACTGTTTCCCCATCTATTTCCCATGAAGTGATGGGACCAGATGCCATGATCTTTGTTTTCTGAATGTTGAGCTTTAAGCCAACCTTTTCACTCTCCTCTTTCACTTTGATCAAGAAGCTTTTTAGTTCCTCTTCACTTTCTGCCATAAGGGTGGTGTCATCTGCATATCTGAGGTTATTGATATTTCTCCCGGCAACCTTGATTCCAGCTTGTGCTTCTTCCAGCCCAGCGTTTCTCATTATGTACTCTGCATATAAGCTAAATAAGCAGGGTGACAGTATACAGCCTTGATGTACTCCTTTTCCTGTTTGGAACCAGTCTGTTGTTCCATGTCCAAGGCTTATCTTTAAAAAAATTAAGATTTTATTTGAAGCATTTTGTGACCGTTTTTGATAATTGAGGCCTCTATGGTATATCTTTGCTAATATTAGGGTTAAGAGGGTGAAAATTTGCTTTTTATTTTATTTGTGTCAAATTGATCATGTTCATCTGTCATTGTTTATTTGGGCTTTATTACTTTTCATATGGATTAGGGTGACTGAATTGTTCAATAGGCATATTTACATTTATGTATATCTAATTTTAAAATCTCAGGTTTGGTGAGTTTTGCTTATGGATAATTAAGCCTAAAAGAAGATTCTTATAACACAGTTGAGGGACAATTGAGCTTAAGATCTCTTAGAGGGATACCAGGTGACTGCTTAGACAGGGTGTGGTAATATCCTAATGTGGTCACACATTTCACAGCCTTCCCCTTGAAGATCCAGAAATTCCATTTTAGTATTTCACCTAGGAATGATTCATCCTGATCAGACTCACTGATGTGTAAGTTAGGATAACAGTGTTGTAATTCATAAGGGGTTATACTTTTCTATTGAATTACCTGTATCTACTTTGTGGGGTCCTCTGTTCCTTGTATGGAGGTGTTCGGGAGGCACGGTGCTTCAGAAGGTGATTAATAATCAGAAAGTTGCGTTGTGAGCCTGAAACCAGATCCTATAAAGTTGGATGGGCTTGAGTGTTTTATCATTCTAGACCAAGGCCAAACTTGAAAGAACTGTCCCTGTCCAGCAAGGGTGTTTTGCCTCTCCAGAGACCAAAATACGTATCCCCAGATTTAATCTCTTCTATTCAAACAGTGGTGTATTAACACTGGCCACCCCTTTTTCTTCACTCTGTAGAACAGCTCCTTTCTATGAACACATTTCTTCATACAGGAGAAAGAGATGTGTGCTGCTTTCCCCTCCCTGCCCACTTTACCCCAAAGAAAGAAAACCACAAAGACACAGACAGTGAGAGAGCACAGCTAAGTCAGATTAATGACAGATAGTGTCTGTATTGGAGAGGGAAATGGCATCCCACTCCAGTACTCTTGCCTGGAAAGTCCCATGGGCGGAGGAGCCTGGTAGGCTACAGTCCATGGGGTCGCATAGAGTCGGACACGACTGCGTGACTTCACTTTCACTTTTTCACTTTCGTGCACTTGAGAAGGAAATGGCAACCCACTCCAGTGTTCTTGCCTGGAGAATCCCAGGGACGGGGGAGCCTGGTGGGCTGCTGTCTATGGGGTCACACAGAGTCGGAAATGACTGAAGCAGCTTAGCAGCAGCAGTGTCTGTAAGATAAATTGTAAAGTAAAAGTCTGATTGAAGCATAATACTGTTGATTAGTTTGGTTTAAGTTTCTTACTATTAAGCTTTCTTACTATTTTGGTCATGGTAGTTTTACAAGTTTTAAATATACTAAAGCAATTCAAATATACATATGAGATAAAAATCTGAAATAAGGGTTTTGTGTGGAGTGTAATTTGAAAGTATAGGTCATATGGAGAGTGTGAGAGAGAAAGCAAGGCAACTTCTTTTGGAGGGTTTCGCCCAGTGTCAATTTGGGTCCCTTGAGCACTCTCAGCCATACTTACAAGTCTGTGATTGGTGGTGAAGTTAACAGAAATCTTAATTTCTTTTCTTACTGTTTATCAAGAAAGATTTCAAGTATAGTGGGTGGCTAGAAAAGGAGATAATTTTCATATTGAAAAATCACTTTTAATTTGGGGTTTCTTTTTAGATTTAGAGCTCAAATACCTTTAAGTTTAGAGGAAGCAGGATCAGATAGCAGTGGGAGTCCCACCCTTTATGTATTTGACTGTTGGCTGTCAGCTCAGCGCTCACAACCAGGGAGTGTGAGGTCAGAAGTGGGAAGAGAGTTAACCAAGTAGATAGAATAGAGGACTGGGTTAAGACCTGATGCCTTTTCTCTAGCTGTTAGTGAGTACCCAGTGCACTTCATTTTGTATTCTCTGGAAAGGACAAGTACATTTTCTTTAAATAAGGGTCTTCTACTCTTTAGAATTCAATAAATACAGTATTTATTCAGTTCCTACTCTTCAAGGCAAGGGGAATATAAGGATTAATAAAATAATGAAGAATCAGGCTTTAGGGAGCTTATATGTGAGTGGGAAAAAAAGGTATTTCAGAGAAAAAAAAAGAGGTGATCATGGCTTGGAGATGGTATTGATGGTTTTATCCCACAAAGGGTTTTGTGGAAATTTTGGAAAGTATTTTCTCCATTTCAGGGGTAAGATTTAGATGAATTGGAACATTTGCAGTCTTTTTTTCCCCTGGTCTCTTCTAACTATTTAAAATTTTTCTTTTCGATATGAAGCATTTATAGTTTTGATTACTTTGGTATGTAAAATAATACTAATTTAGTTTTAAGCTTCAAAACCCAGTTTTGTTTTACCATTTTGGATAGAAATTTTTCCAAAGTGAATTTCATACTTCCTTTTTTTTCTGTTTTCATCCTTATTTATCAAATAACTATTAATTAAATAGAATACATTTATCCACAGCTCCTGTTCCTTAATAAATCAGACTTAATTTTTTTGTGTTTGCTTTTCATCCTTGTCCTAATCAGTGTTTTACTTTTTACTTTCAGTTTTTAAAAAGATGACAAAGAGGGACATTTTATTTTGAAAACATGTATAACCATGTACATATAACACATGTGGATGTTTAGGCATTGACGGAAACCATTGAAATACTAAATGTGCTAGACGTACAAAGAGAAATTGACAAAAACATAATCATGGTAACAGACTTAAATATATCTTTCTCAGTCTTTGATGGATCAGGAAGTTAAATGAATGAGAGTGGACAGTATTTGAACTATATAATTTTCAGAAATTGGTTATTCCATAGATACTGTTTTATTTTCATGTAACTGTTACCTTTAGTTTTTAGAGCAGCTTTATGAGATACACACAAAATTGTACATATTTAATGTATAACTTGGGCTTCCCTTGTGGCTCAGTGGTAAAAAATCCACCTGCCAGTGCAGGAGAGTTGGGTTTGATCCCTGGATTGGGAAGATCCCCTGGAGAAGGAAATGGCAACCCACTCCAGTTTTCTTGTCTGGGAAATCCCATGGACAGAGGAGCCTGGCAGATCACAGTCCATGGGGTTGCGAAGAGTTGGGCACAATTTAGTGACTAAACAACAATGTATATAATTTGATGAGTTAGGATATAACTTTATATTCAGTTTTTTTCTACTGCTTTAAATGTTAAATGTTCTTTATGAGCCATTCCTTGATGAGCTAGGGTCTTATTTTAAAAAACTGAATATGGTACTATTTTTAACTTGTTAATATTCTTAGGACTTCAGGGAGAGTTGAAGACTTTTTACTAACACACCAAGTATCCTCAGACTGCTATGCTCTGTGTGTGTCTTAAGTGTGTATAAGGTAAATGTTTTAATTTTGGATTTTTTAAAAAAAGCTGTAAATCAGGGTAATTATTGTGGAAGTCAAAGGTAGAGATTTATCAGTGATTTGGTCTTTTCCTTTTTGATTAATCATCTATAATTTTTAATAAGAGAAATCAGTAAAGGGCACAAGCTGTTTTTTAGATTGTGAAATTTTTAGAATATTTGTGTGTGTTTTTTAGAATACAGCAAGAGCTGTCCACTTGACAAATTTTCAGTTGCACAATATAATATTGTATAGGCACAGTATTGTTACAGCAGATCTCCAGAATTTATAAATCTTGCTATTATGCTTTTGAATGCTTGCTTCTGTTAGATATAAGTTTAACTATCATCGGTGTCCTTTCCCAAAACAACTTTCTCCTGGCTCCCATCTCTTCAGTTTTTCCTCCAGTTTTCTAATTTGTTCTGTTCTGGAAAAAGCTGAATAAGAACCTGTAAATAAAGTAGATGTTCCAGGTCGATATGTGTTGATGTGAATCTCTCTGTTGGCTGCATGAGATTATAAAAATGTGTTTTGGATTCTCAGCTATGTTCTATACTGTATAGCTGAGTCATTACTATACATTATATTTTTACCAAGTTTTTATTTTAAAGGATAGAGTTATTGTTTTTTATGATAGATGTTTAAGTTATATGTTGAGGTTTTTGAGTATTTTGAAAAGCAAGTAAACACTTTGAAAAAATAAGGAAATCTTCTACATTGTAATTAAAGTAGGTAATGTGGTCTACAGCATTCATTACATGTATCTAATACATGGATGTATTTGGATCTAATTTTTAGAAATATTTCAGATATAAAGCACGTGAAAGTGAAGTCACTCTGTCGTGTCCAACTCTTTGCGACCCCATGGACTGTAGCCTACCAGGCTCCTCCCTCCGTGGGATTCTCCAGGCAAGAGTACTGGAGTGGGGTGCCATTTCCTTCTCCAGGGGATCTTTCCAACCCAGGGATCGAACCTGGGTCTCCCACATTCCAGGCAGATGCTTTAACCTCTGAGCCACCAGGGAAGCCCATGGAAAATAATAATAAACATTCATTTACCTACTGCCTAGTCCAAGAAGTAAAATACCACCAGTGTAGCTGAAGCTTCCTGTGTAATACTACCCCAGTCAGGTTCCCCTCTTTCCCAGATGATTGTCTTTCGTGTACACCTTCTTATTCTTTTACTGCATTTTCACAGTTGAGGTATGTTTTAGGTGTACAGCAGAGTGATTCAGCTATACATGTACTCTTTTCTTCTTCTTTTTTTTTTAATATTTATTTATTTGGCTGCCCCAGGTCTTGGTTGTAGGATATAGGATCTGGTTCCCTGACCAGGGATTGAACCCAGGCCCCTGCAATGGGAGCACAGAGTCTTAGCCACTGGACCCCCAGGGCAGTCCCCAGTTACACATATACTCCTACTGCATTTTTGTAGTAGATCTAAAGAGCACATACTTCCATGTCTTTTAAACTTTTATAAATATTAATGCTGTGTGACTTTCTGTGACTTGTTTTTACTCGATTATTTTATTCAGGGATGATTTGTTCATGTAGTCAACATTCCTTTAGTGATTACTATGAGCTAGACACTTTGCTAAGACTTTTATGTGTATTCTGGTTTGTTTCTTGTAACAATCCATTGAGGTAGATACTCTCCCCGTTTTATAGACGGGGAAACTGAATTCTGAGAGGTTAAGACATTTACACAAGGACACAGCTAATAAGTTGTGGAGCTGGCGTATAAACCTAGGTAATTTTACATTGTTTTAAACAGTGATGGGGCATTGAATAAGGGTACATCATCTCTTATCAGTTCTGAAATTGCCAAAGATGTTCTTCATAATTCTTTTGATGTTAAAGTTTGATCTGACCAGATGCAAGGCTGTTTGTAGTATTTATTTCTCTCCTTGGTATGAATATTCTTACGTGATACTGCAGAAATATTGTTAGATAATAGAACAGATGCTCCAGACCTAATGGGCCAATTAAGACGTATTGTGTAGGTACTATATTACCTTTCTAAAATTCAGAAAATTTTCAGTTCTCCCCTAAAGGTTTTGAATGAGTACTGGTACTGTGCTCCATAGGGGCTTCCCAGGTGGCTTAGTGTTGAGAAATCTACCTGTCAGTGCAGGAGATGCAGGAGATGAGGGTTTGATCCCTGAATCAGGAAGATCCCCTGGAGCAGGAAATGTAACTCACTTCAGTATTCTTGCCTGGAAAATTCCATGGACAAAGGAGTCTGCCAGACTACAGTCCATGGGGTTGCAAATGAGTCGGAGACGACTGAGTGAATAAACGACTGTGCTACAAATCTCTTTCTGTATATGTATGGGATTTAGGGTTGGTTTGATCCAGAAAGCGCTCACAAAAGAAAAAAATGTCTAAATATGTTGAGTTAGTTTGGCCATGATAATATTTGGCTTATCATAAATACAGTGTTCTGTCATTGATTAGCAATTTTTGCCTTTTATTATGTGGCTGGAATTTAAAAATCTGTTTTCTTCAGTAGACTTTGAGATCTGAAGGATAGAGGCTATGTCCTTGCCAGTCCTATTACAATGCCTGGCATAGCAAAGGCTCAGCAAATATTTGTTGAATGAGTGATTGGCACTTACTGGTATAACATGTTTTCCTGTTACTTAGGTCATCTCTGGGGTAGTGTGACTAAGTGAATTGAACAAGGAGGAAAAAGAAGAGGTTCATGAAGCTAACTTCTGATTCTGTATTTTTTACATTTTCCCTTTCCATTTTGAAATGGATTTAAATGATGCTTATGTCGATGTGTTGATGTTGTTTATGATATTGTATTCTTTGTTTTATAAACGGGCCTTCAGCTATTCAGCTTTTGTTGTTGTTGTTGTTGTTGTTCATTTTCTGTTTAAAGACCTTGATCTTGCTGCTTTCTCAGTTCAGAATTCTCAAACTTAGTGTTAAGTATAGTATATAATATTTTGCTCATTATTAAAGTTTGGCTTAACTTAGTTTTTCCTTGTACAGAATTGCCTGACTGTACAAGCAGTCAATTGAGGCTACCTTTGATTTGTACAGAATGATGCTTTTAAAATTGACAGACTGAAAATAGAATGATACATAGTGTGATCATTAAAATTTGTTCTCATAGATTTTTAAAGCTGATTCAGTACTCTTTATTTTTTATTTTAATTTTTCAGTTTTCAGTATTCATATTTATTCAATACCCTTATTTTACTGCTGGAAGAGAGGCTTAGAGAAGTCAAGTGGCTTGCTGTAGGTAGTTGGGCCAACAAGGGTGGTTAAGTACTAGGATCTTCTTTTCACTGTTTTGTCCCTAACATTTCTTTTAAATATGTTCTTTTCTTTATAGAAACTGTGTCTGAGGGATATTCAACATGTTAAGAGTTTTTGTTTGAACGATTTAAGAAGTTTCTTATTCAAAATATAAAACCATAGTCACTAAGGTTTATTAATGTAAGAAGACTTGGGGAGCAGGCGAGAGGAGAGGCTAGCTTACTGGGCCCAGTTCTCTTGCAGTAATTTTTCCTTCACTTGTAATTCTTTGACTTTAATTACTGTTGCTTCCAGTGCATAGTTCCTGTGGTGTGACTCCCTCCTTTGGGTGCTTTGGCCAAAACACTAGACATGACATTTTGTTTTTCTCTTTTGTAGGATTTGAAATGGCTGGAATATTTAGAATAGACCTTCTTGCATATCTGAGGTAGAAATAAAGAGAAATACAAGTTCTCAAAGATTTGTCCTTGTCCTTCTCCACATATTTAAAGCATTACCTTCTCTTTTAGTCTCAGTTCACTTGTTTAGAAGTCCAAAATGGCTATAGCTTGACAGGCACCCTTTCTGAACTGCCTGGGTTTGAAAAGCACTCCCTTTCAACCTGGCACTCAGGATCTCCTTTCTAGACGGCTTGATACCTCTATGGAGGTTAGCTCAGTAGAGCCCCTATTAGTTCCCTGTCCCTCATAAGCCCCGTTTCTCTACGATAAATTTGTAGATGTAGAGTTGCTGGGTCATATGGCAAGTGTATGTTGTAAGTTTATACGAAACTGTCAAGCTGTTTTCCAGAGTGGCAGTGCCATTTTGCTTGCCTTCCAGCAATGTGTGAAAGAGAGTTCCAGTTGCTTTGCATCCTCTCCAGCACTTGGTGTTTTAGCCATTCCAATAGGTGTATTTTGTTGCTGTTAAATCTTTAAGTCGTGTTCGACTCTTGTGACCCCATGGGCTGTAGCCTGCCAGGCTCATCTGTCTGTGGGATTTCCCAGGCAAGAAAGTTATCTTCTTGTGGTTTTAATTGGTATTTTTCTAATGCTTAATGTAGTTGAGCATCTTTTAAATATGCTTATTTACTATTCTTATAGCTTTTCGGTAAAGTATTTAAGTTTTTTGCCTGTTTTAAAAAATTCAGTTAGTTTAACCGTTTCGAGAATTGTGTCTGTGTTCTAGATAAATACACGTCCCTTGTTGATACGTGATTTGCAAATATCCCAGTCGGTAACTTGTCTTTTCATTTTCTTAACAGTGTTTTTCATAGTGTAAAAGTTTGTATTTTTTATAAAAGCCAATTTTATCATTTTTTTTCTTTTATGGATTGTGCCTTTGGTATAACAGCCAAGAACTCTGCCTAACCCTAGGTCATGAAGGTTTACGCCTATGTCCTCTAAAAGTTTTATACTTGTATGTTTTATATTGAGATCTAGGATCCATTTTGAGTTAATAAGGTGTGAGAGTTAGGTCAAGGTTCAGTTTTTTTTTCCTTCTCTTTTTGCATGTGCATGTTCAGTTGTGATGTGCGTTAAGTTGTTCATACTAATACCTAATTATCCTTTTAACGTTTGTCGTAATATCTCCTTTCATTCCTAGTATCGGTAATTTGTATTGTTTCTCTTCTATTGTCTGGCCAGAGGTTTATCAGTTTCATTGATCATTTCTAACAACAAGCTTTTGGCTTCATTGACTTTTTCTTGGTTTTAATTTCATTGATTTGTGTATTGTTTACTTTTTTCTAGTTCTTTTGGGTTATTTACTTTTTAGCTCCTTGACACACAAATTCATAAAGCGTTCCATTTTTGGGGGGCTTCCCTGATAGTTCAGTTGGTAAAGAGTCCGCCTGCAGTGTAAGAGAGCTCGGTTCGATTCCTGGGTCCGGCAGATCCGCTGGAGAAGGGATGGGCTACCCACGCCAGTATTCTTGGGCTTCTCTTGTGGCTCAGCTGGTAAAGAATGTGCCCGCAATGCGGGAGACCTGGGTTTGATCCCTGGGTTGGGAAGATCCCCTAGAGAAGGGAATGGCTACCCACCCAAGTATTCTGGCCTGGAGAATTCCATGGATTGTATAGTCCATGGGGTTGCAAAGAGTCGGACACGACTGAGTGACTTTCACTTCACTTACCAGACCAGGGTTGACCAGGGATTGAACCCATGCCCTCAGCAGTGAAAGTAAGGAGTCCTAACCACTGGACTGCCAGGGAATTCCTTCTAGTTTCTTTTGAAGTAGAACCTTAGTTGTTAGATTGTTGACATGTAAGTCCTTAATGCTATACATTTCCCATTAACCACTGCTTTAGTGTATACCTCAGATTTTGGTGTGTGTTTATGTTTCTGTTCAATTTGGTATATTTACTAATTTCCCTTCATACTTCCTCTTTCACCCATGGATTATTTGGGAATGTATTGTTTAATTTCGAGGGAGATGGAGAGTTTTCCAGTTAGCTTTCTGTTATTGATTTCTAGTTTAATTCCATTATGGTCAGAGGCTTTTTTTTTTTTAAATTTCCATTTGTTTAACTTTATTAACTTTTTTTTTTTGGCTGTGTGGCTTGTGGGATCTCAGTTCTCCAACCAGCAATTGAGCCCCAGACAGTGAAAGCGCCAAGTATTAATCATTGTACTACTATGGAATTCCCTAACTTTTTCCCCCAAATGGTCTAGGACACAGTCTGTCTTGGTGAATATTCTGTGATTAAGAAGAATGTATATTCTGTTGTTGGTTGGGGTGTTCTGTAGATATTCGTTAGATCCAGTTAGTTGACAATGTCATTCAGTTTTTTTGTTTTATCCTTGGAGAACATGGTGAAGTCTCTTAACTATAATTGAGGAATTGTTTATTTTTCCTTTCATATCTGTCAGTTTTTGTCTCATATATTTTTTAACACTATTGTTAAGTATGTTTGCAATTGGAATTGTTGTATTTTCTTGGTGAATTCACATCAAGCAGTGAGAGGATAGAGAGAGATTACTGCATGCTCGCAGGGTCTCAGCTCCTCTGGTCAAGAGGAGTTTCCCTTTTCCAGTTTTTAGGTGCCTGCCTGGAGGTACTGCCATTGCTTTTTTTGCAGCAGCCACCAGCGGTATTACCCCGGGGCAGGGGAGAGGGAAGGAAGACACAAAACAGAATTTCTTCCTTTGTCATTTATCTTTCTTGTCCTGCTCCTTGGACCAGAAGGAGAGGGTTTTTCTTAGAACTTCTTCTCTGTACCCACTGAGCACTTCCAGATTTGGGGCTGCCTTTGGGTACAAGCTGGGCAACTGGAGGAAAATGACCTCTTCTTGCCAGTTTGATGTAGCTTCAAATTCTTCTTGCTTTCTCTAGCCTGCTCACTGTCATTTGCTTTGCAGAGTCCTCAGGTAGCTGTGACATGTGTTTTTTCTAGGATTTATAGTTGCATTCAGAAGGAGAGAGAGGCAGGACTCCATGGAGTGTTGTTTACTCCCATTTTCACTGGAACCAGAACTTTTTGTTTAGTTTTGTTCTTAGAATATATTCTGAAATATACTAAATCCTTTACTTTTTACTTTACATGCCTGTGTAAACCAAAAAAAAAAAAGTTTCAGTAAACAAGTGTTGCCTGCCATCAAGCCATCAGCCACTGCTGCTACTGCAGCCATCTGGTGGTGTACCCTAAAGGGAATTCAGGATGGAGAAGAGAGAATACTGGCAGATAAGATGCGGATCAAAGGAATGACTTCAGTAAACCCAGAGTCTGGGATTTTCACATACACAGAAAAGCACTAAAATCATTAACTTGAGATGTCTGGTTTTTGTGATTAGCAGTCATCTTGTGATATTTGTTTGATTACATGTTTTTGGTTTTTTTGCCCATCCTGCTGGTCAAAACTCATATGTCCTGGCTCCTCCCTTATCTCTTTGGAAGGTTCCCTCTGAGTTGCTGTATCCGTGGCCTTTAGTGAAACTGAAGTTGCTCAGTCATGTCCACTCTTTGCAACCCTGTGGACTATAGCCTGCCAGGCTTCTCTGTCCCTGGGATTTTCGAGGCAAGAATACTGGAGTGGGTTGCCATTTCCTTCTCCAAGGGGTCTTCCCGACCCAGGGTCTCCTGCACTGCAGGCAGACTTTTCACCATCTGAGCCACCAGGGAAGCCCTGAGTTATGCTGCTGCTAAGTCGCTTCAGTCGTGTCCGACTCTGTGCGACCCCACAGATGGCAGCCCACCAGGCTCCTCCGTCCCTGGGATTCTCCAGGCAAGAACACTGGAGTGGGTTGCCATTTCCTTCTCCAGTGCATGAAAGTGAAAAGTGAAAGTGAGGTCGCTCAGTCGTGTCTGACTCTTCGTGACCTCATGGACTGCAGCCCACCAGGCTCCTCTGTCCGTGGGATTTTCCAGGCAAGAGTACTGGAGTGGGGTGCCATTGCCTTCTCCAGGGCGTCTTCCCAACCCAGGGATTGAACTTGGGTCTCCTGCACTGCCGGCAGACTCTTCACCATCGGAGCCACCAGGGAAGCCCTGAACTATGGTCTTCGGTAATTCCCCGAATAAAACATAATTCCCAACTTTTTAGGTTGTGCGTTTTTTCAGTTGACACCTATTAAGATATTTTCTTGTGATACAGAAAGAAACCAAGTAGTAGTAAGTTGTCACAACCCAAAGAAAAAAAAAATCTTGTGTTTCTCTAAGCTAGAGGCAGGCTGGTATTGGAGGAAGAGTGCTGAATGAGGGAATCATGAAACATGAGTAAGGCTAGTGACTAATTCTGTGACCTCGTACGAGGTAGTTAACATCCTGAATCCTCCGTTTCCTCCTACAAAGCTAGGGGCATTGAGACTTCCCTGGTGGTCCAGTGGTTAAGACTCCACAGTTCTAATGCAAGGGACCATCCCTGGCTGGGGAACTGAGATTCCATATGCCTCACGATGCAGCAAAAAAAAAAAGTACTAAAGAAAAAAGCTAGTGGCATGAACTATATTTCTGTGACTCTGAGGCTGATAGCTGAGAAGTTGCTTAAGGTAACTTGTTTTTCTCTCAGCTGTCTTAAACTTCTGTGATTTCCCCCATATTTTGGGACTAGATTTAGGCTTTTTCTGATAGTCTTTGTTTGCTTTGTAGAGCTCTTCTAGAGAGAAGTTACTTACTAGCAGAGTATTACCATTGATACCGATTTTTTTGAAGTGGTTTTATTTATTTCTTTTTTTTAATTTTTTTAAAAATTTCTTTATTTGGCTTTGCTGGGTCTTCGTTGCTGCACGGGCTTTTCTCTAGTTGCAGAGAACGGGGGCTCCTCTCTCATTGTGGTGGACACCCTTCTCTTGCAGACGCTTCTTTTGTTGCTGTGCACAGGCTCTAGGGAGCAAGGGCTTCGGTAGCTGCAGTTCCTGGGCTCGAGAACACAGGCTCTATAGTTGTGGCGCACGGGCTTAGTTGCTCCGCGGCATGTGGGATCTTCCTGGATCAGGGGTTGAACCTGTCTCCTGCATTGGCAGGCAGATTCTTTACCACTGAGCCACCAGGGAAGCCCTTGATTGATTTTAGATGTCTCTTGTTCCCCACACACCAAGTTAAGGTTAACAGTAAATAAGATTCTTCCTGAAAATGTAGTTACTGGGCTTTAGACGGTCAACACCTGATTTTACATTTGGTTCTTGATCTTTCAGAGCTGTAATACCTTTATGCTTTTCTTAGTTTATTGCACTGTGTTGAAAGTATGTATGTAGTACACTGGTTTTGCTTACCTTTAAATTTTGTTTTGTCCTAAAGTCATTGATATTTATGATTATTGTGAAAGTAGTAGTTCTTTAAATGGACCTCTATTAATATTTTTTTATTGTGAAAATTTTAAGGATTTAGATGCCTTGTTGAAGCTTTTTGATTTTTAATAAGCTTTTGGTGATGAACAATTTCTAATACACAAGAAAATAGAGAATAATATAATGTATTGTCATGTATTCATCATATACCTTTATCAGTAATCAACACCTGCCCATTTTGTTTCATTTTTACCCCCTCCTGTCCTCTTTCCTCGATGTTTTTCCTCCTGAGAGGAACATTTTATTTATTTATTTTAGTTCTATTTGGTTATTGCTGTCACCCCATCTCCTTCCACTTTCCTCATGCATGCACGTTCAGTTGTGTAGCCCCGTGGACTGCAGCCTGCCAGGCTCTTCTGCCCGTGGACTTCTATACGCAAGATTACTGGGGTGGGTTGCCATTTCCTTCTCCACCCTGGGAGTATTTTAAAACAAATCCTAGCAATCATATAATTTCATATAGATACAATATTTATTTTTGAAGTACTGGGAAGAACTTTTTGCGTCTTAATACCAGGTTCAAGTGCCTAGCTCTGTCACTTGCCAGCTTTGTGACCTTAAGCAGGTTGAATAGTTGCTCTGAGACCAAGTTTCCTCAAAGGCAAAGTGAGGATAGTGATTTTCCATCCATATTTTAAAATGACGTAAGGGACAAATGAAATAATGAGGATAATAACCATAAAAGTGCTTTGTAAACTACAGACATTAAACCCTCAAATAGTTCTATTAAAAAGTGACAAAATGGGTTTAGCCAAGTGCAGGCAGCCAAAGGGGCACCGCTGAACTGATCCGCTGGGCCTGTTGCTTCCACTGCCAACCCCTGCTCTGTGACCCGCGACTCCAGATCCCTTTTAGATTGGCCCAGGTGCCCCAGGCCCGGCACGGGCGGCCTGGTGGGAGGATGAGCCCCGGGCAGCAGGAGGAGGAGCCGTCTCAGCTGCAGCAGGCCATTGGGGCCCTCAAAGTCTCTGTCTGGAGCAAGGTGCTGCCGAGCTTCATGGCCTGGGGAGACAAGGATGAATTTTTAGATGTGATCTACTGGTTCTGACAGATCACTGCTGTGGTCTTAGGTGTCCACAGCTAAGTGTTGGGGAGTGTTCCCATTGCGAGGTTTCTTGGGAATAGCTGGGTTCTGCCTGATCAACGTGGGTGTCGTGTACCTCTACTTCAGCAACTACCTGCAGATAGACGAAGACTATCGCGGCACATGGGCGCTCACAGAAGAAGGGTTTATGACATGGTTTAGCTTGTTCATGGTCCTCTGGATCGTCTTCTACACTGCCGTCCACTGTGACTGATGGTGCACGGCCCCACTTGCTCCCTGCCCAGCCCAGAGGACCCTGTTAGTCACAGCACAGAAGCATGATTGGTAGGGGCTCCCCAGCCACGTGGAACCAGGAAGACCTATGTTTCCTGGACCGAAAGTCAGTGTGTTGGGTGTCAGTGTCTTCTGCAAGGGTTGCAGCCTGAAATGTGAGAGAACCATCCACCTTTTGGAAAAGCACTTTTGAACTGTCTATTGCCAACTGTTTCTTCTTGGGGACCGTTATGAGATATCTGTTTGCCGATTGGAGCTGTCCTTTAATTTGCTGCACCTCTGGATCTGGATGAAACATTAAATTATCTTCCTTCTCCATCAGGTGTAGAGTTTTTAAACTACCAATCATGGGCATTTCAAGTCTTCTGAAAACAGTATGGCAGTATGTGCATGGCCTGTAGCACAGTACAGGCAGCATCTGATAACAGTTTTCATTGTAGAGTGTTTTCAGATGCTTGAATAAATCAGATCTTTAATTGAGAAAAAAAAAATGACAGGGTGTTATACAGGTAGCTTTGCATAGTTTAGGACACACAGTCTTAAGAGGGCCGGTATGCCAGAGCTTATCAATACCTAGGGAACTTTTCTGAATTCCTAACGTACCATCCCTACCTTGAGGATTGATGCCATAGTGAACTGATTGGAGTGGGATATCCTACGAGTTTATTAGATTAGAGCAACATAGAGGATTATTGGTTTAGGATTCCACAGCTAATATGTACTAAAGGTGATTCTAATGATTGTCTAATTATATAATTTTTATTAACATGGAGATATAATAATATGTATAAAATAAAATGTATTTTAAGTATACAGTTTGGTGAATTTCAGAAGTGTATATATCCATTTCTATCACCCCAAAAGATTTCCTTGCTGCCCAGTCCGGTCCCTGTCCCCGCAGGTAATCAGTGATCTCTTTTCCATCATTGTAGATGAGACGTGTCTTTCTTAAAAGTTTCATATAGGTGAAATCATACAATATGTGCTCTCTTGGTCTTACTTCTTTTGCTCAGCAGAATGTTTTTGAGACCCTTGTGGGTTATGTATTGGTTCTGTTTTATTCTGACAAGTATACTTTTATGTGGGTATGCCAATCATGCTTTACCTGTTTATGAACATTTGGGTTGTTTCCAGTTTGGGGCAGTTATAAATGAAACTTCTTTGAACATTTTTGATCATGTGTTGGTGAGAACACATATTTTCATTTCTCTTGGGTAAACACTGAGTGGATTTGCTGAATCATATGCTAAGTGTATATTTAACTTTATATGAAATTGCCAAACTGTTTTCTAAAGTATTTGAGCTATTTTACATTCCCGTGAGCAATGTGTGAAAGTTCATTTGTTCTATATTATTGCCTAAAATTTAGGCATTCTAAGGGTGTAGAGTGATATCTCCTTAATAGTTTTAATTTACATTTCTCTGTTGACTGATGACATTTGCATCTTTTCACATGCTTGTTGGCCATTCATATAAGTCTTTTGTAAGGTAGGACTCCTTTCTTTCTTTGTTTTGCCTTATTTTTATAATGACATCTTTTGAAGGGTAAAAGTTCAAAATTTTTATGAAATCTAGATTATTAATTTTTCTTTTGTGCTTTGTTCTTATATATGAAATCATTGTTTAACCCGCGTTTCCAAAGATTTCCTTCTGGGTCCCATTTTGAGTTAATTTTTTTATATTGTGTAAGGTTAGGGTGCAGGGTTAATTTTTATTTTTTCTCATGACACGAGTAGTCTTCTGGACAAAAAAATGTTGCCTGCCATTTCAGTAAACACAGAATATTGTGACTGTGAAGACATCAGCCTGTGCAGCTGCCCCCTGATGGTGCACCTTGAAGGGAATTCTGAATGGAGGAAAATAGGATATTGGCCCTGGATAGTTAAGATATATATCAAAGGAATCGTTTCATTAAGCCCAGACTCTTGAATCTTGCCAAACATGTAAAAGCATTAAAATTATTACTTTTGAGATGTCAGTTTTTGTGATTAGCAGTCATCTTGTGATGTTCAACTACATGTTGTTATTTTTTCACAGCAAAACCTATGTATCCTGGCTCCTTCCTAACTTCTTCGAAAGACTTACCTGAGAGGCTGTATTCTGGGCTACAGTCTTCAGTAATAAAATGTAATTCTTGGCTTTTAGGTCGTGCATTTTTTCCAGTTGACAGTTTTGTCTGCTGAGATTGGTTTATTGTTTTTTTTCCACCACATTTTCAAAGAGTACCTAGTATATACGGAGATGATTATGTTTCTCAGATAGGTGTTTAAATTTGATATTTGATCTTTTCTCCTCATATCTCATTTTGTTGAGTTGAGCTTTGATTATGATATTCAGTATTCATCTCATACTTTGTTGAACTATGTTGAGTTTAATGACAGTTGAGCAGAAAATACCTATCTTCTTTAAGGTTAGGCACAGTACTTGGGTTAATTTAAGAATTGCGTAAAGATTTGACTGGAGTTAGTTCCTAAAGTATTTTGATATTAGTGATAGACTTTTCATTGTTAGTGTATTTTATTTCTTATTTTGCTTTAGTTACCACTTAACATTTTTATTAGTGTTCTTTACATAAATTTAATGAATTGAGGGGTTTGTATGTAATCGCTTTGCTGGAACATTGTATTACTGGATTTAACAAGTCTTAAATTCTTAAAAATCAGAAATGTATGTGGAAAGTTGTGTGTATGGTTTTGGTAGAAAAGAAACGTGAACATCTTTATTTAATGTCTTTCTATATCCAGAGGATGCCAGCCCCCATCAGATTGCGGGAGCTGATCCGGACCATCCGGACAGCTCGAACCCAAGCCGAAGAACGAGAAATGATCCAGAAAGAGTGTGCTGCAATTCGGTCATCTTTTAGAGAAGAAGACAATACATACCGGTGTCGGAATGTGGCAAAATTACTATATATGCACATGCTGGGCTACCCTGCTCACTTTGGACAGGTAGGCTGGGGTGAGACCACATCTAGCAAAGGGTGCTGTGCTCTGCTTAGTCACTCAGTCCAGCTCTTTGTGACCCCATGGACTGTAGCCTGCCAGGCTCCTCTGACCATGGGGATTCTCCAGGCAAGACTACTGGAGTGGGTTGCCATGCTCTCTTCCAGGCTAACAAGGGTATTCTTATTTTAATGTCAGTAGGTCAGGGACTGTTAGTCTTTCCTGTCAAGGAGGACAGGATATTTTTGATGTCCCAGTAGTCTTATTACTATGGAACTGAGAGAGAAAGCTGCTGACCTGGGAAGGCATGATACTGCCATCAGTTGTCTTTTCCATTGGGAATCTCTAATTATGTGGATTAGAGTATGTTTTGATGGTGGTAGTGAGTTTAAAGATTGACTGGGATTAACTGGTAGATTGTGATTGTTCTGTCACACATCCTGGACTATGATGAGTACACGTTTAAGAAAAGTTTACTAAATGTTTTCTAAATTATTTTCTCAGTGCAGTAATATTATAACACTGCCAACACTGCTGACAGTTGTGTTTAAGTAAAAGAAATTGGATGAATGCGACGTAATGGCATTTAAGGATTTTGTCCTGAACCTCATTCCTTGATAGCTATAGCCACTGTGCAGGTCTGCCTCTTGTTTCACTCCCACACACAAACACACATTTCTTTTTTTTTTAAAAAAAAAACACATATTGCTTGATACAGCCAGTCTGGGCATGATATTCTTGGTGATAAGTACTTTCTTCTTTCTACTTTTATACATGGTAAATAAGGGAGATTGAGTTACAGAGAAGGGTGTAAAGGGTTGTTTTTTGATTCTTAGGAATGCTATTACATTTTATTTCACTTGAAAATTTAATTGTGTGCTAAGTAGTCTTTCTGAGGAAAAGACTGCAAAATTAAAAGAAAGAATATGCAATACTAGGTGCAAAGAGAAAAAATACCACCCATATTTGCATTATTCAATAATAATATTATTAATGTTTTGATATATTTGTCGGGAAAGATGGCCATCAGTTTATTTTCTGTTCAGCTCACTAACTTCAATGGAAGAATATACCCTCATCATTGAGTTAAAACAAAAAAGTAATGGGATTGAATCTTCCCAGGCTGACTTGGGTGACTTTTATGCTCATTTTGGGACAGGAAATGAGATTAGCCTCTCAAGAAATTCATGATTAAGAGTGGGAGAGCATTAATTCCCCAAAGGAGAATTGAGGTATTAATATCCGAGGAAAAGACCAGCTACTAGGCAGTCAAAAGCAACAGCTGTCTCCTATAAATAAACATTATATGCTTTTGCCATATCAGAAATGGCTCTAGGTGGTTATCCATGTAGCATGTGACATAATTAGTATAAAACAGATAGCTATTCATGTATTCTTGTTGGTTGATTTTAAGTAGACACATTAAGTTAGATAGTCAAGTGGAGGAAAGACTCCTAATCCTTCCACTCAGAGAGTGTTGCTGTTAACAACATGAGAACAGTAGATTTATATACTCCTAAGGCTGTTCTTTAAAGACAAACTCTTGAATTTAAAATCATAGGGTAGACTTTGGTGATATTTCATTTTGTATAGGAACTTTATGTATATGTCTAAGATTCATTTCTGTGACATGTTAAAAAATATGTTTTCCATAGGTGGCATTTTTTTAAGAGAAACTACAGAGGTCATATTGAAAGGATTTGGTAGCCATGAGAGAAGGCTGTCATGCCTCAAAATGAGAAAGTTTGAGCTTTAATAAAAGAGCAATAATTGGGAACTTCCCTAGGGGTCCAGCAGTTAAGACTGCATGTGTCCACTGCAGGGAGGTAGGTTTGATCCCTGTTTTGGGGAACTAAGATCTCACATGCCATGTGGTGCAGCCAAGAAAAAAAGTAATAATTGTAGTTGAAATATACCAAATAAGTTTGTATCAATAGTTCATAATAATTAAAAAAATTTGAAAGCATTGTTGGCCGTTTTTGGAAAATATGAGGGAAATGACTCATTGTTTTGAAAACTGGTAAAGAAAAGGAAAGAAACACTTATCCTGCCTTTTCTATCCAGTAGTTCCTTGTAATTATTGCTAAGTTCTTTCTGAACGATCTATTGGTAATCAAATGGTATATGTAGAGAAAGTTGCTCCTTAGAGGAATAGCCCAGCTAATAAATGAAGAAGGGATGGAAGAAGAATTAGAATATTACCATTTTCAACCCCTGATGATCATCAGTGCTGCTGATGTCACAAAAGAGATAAAACCACCAGCAATAATTAAAGGCTCCTGTTAAAAGTTCATATCACCACCTGTGAATTATATTTGCTAAATCAAAACAATAACTGGTAAACGTGAATCTGATCAAGCCTCCTTGTCCATTTAAAAAGAGACATTTACAAGTGTTCATTGCTGTAGTTTCTAACAGGAAAGTATTGGGGACAGTCTATATGTCCACAAAGAGAATAGATAAGTTGTATATTCATAGGTGAAATACCCTATAGCAGTGAACATGCCTGAACTGGAGCTTCTTGTCTGGATGTAGGTAATGTTCAAAAGATGTTGAGTGAAAAGGGCAGGAATACAATATGATACTTGGTGGAAAGTTTAAAGCATTCAAAAACAGTTGTGTTTTCCATGTATAGCTAAGGACATATGACAGGACAGTGATCAACAGCAATTTTGAGTTTTGGTTACTCCTGGGATGAAGAGAGGGAACTTAGACCGAGGCAGACTATTCAGAGGGATTTTATTGAATTCATCATACTAAATTTTTAAAAATAAATGGGGTAAAATGTTAAGATTTGTTGAAGCTCGTTGGTGGGTCAAATTTTTGAGTGAAATATTTCATAATAAATTTTCTCAAGAGAAAAAAAATGGGATACAGTAGGAATGTTAATATGTATTTTCCTCTCAACCAGAGAATGAAAAAACAGGCTCTGGTTCATATAGATTTTATGTTGCCAGTCTATATAGTGGTAAAGCAGTTATAACCTTGTTCTTCAAACACGTGTGTGTGTTTGTAAACTAGAAAGTTATTTCTGAATATTAAAATGAAATAAAAGTAACTTAAAAAGACCTAACCAATCAGTTGCAGATCCATTAATATTTACAATATTTTAATTGCATCTTTTCATCGAGATGAGTGTTCACATCATAAAGCTCAGTGTTAAAAGCAAGTGTCACATGCATTTGACCTTTTGGGAAATTATTCTAAAAGCTGAAAAATGAGTGCAGCTTTTTAAAAAAGGGCAACCAGGTTAAATGTTGATAAAAGGCAGTATTTCTGCTTGGTACAGAAAAATGTGACAAAGCCAGAAACTTGGTAAAATTATCCTTTTAAAAATTGTTTTGAAATTCAAAGAAAATTGGAACATTGAGTCTAGAAAAAGTATGTAGAAAATTAAGTTGTTAAGTTTTCTCTCTATTCTACTCCCTCCAAATCTACTGTATTTGTTGTAAAGGGGGCCAATAATTTCATTCCCTTAAGGCTTGTTGCTAATGACTGTCTGGAGTTTTGGAATGCTTCTGCTGAGAAAATATTCTGAAAAAAATCAAGGATCAGCTGGAGAGAATTAGTAGCTATTTGCCTTGAAGACATGGCATGTAGGACAACTCTTAGGGTGCTGTCTTACTTGATGTGGCTGTTACCTTAGTGATGAGAAACTCGGCCCAGATTGGTGAAACAACTGGCTTGGGTCTCTTAGCTAGAACCAGTCTTAGACTCAGCTCCTGACTCTGATTTCTTTCTCTTCCACTCTGTGTTATGTACAGAGAGAAACTTTTCTCGAATGTTTTCAGTTTCTAGCCTGAATTTGGTGTCCTTCCTACCCTGTTTCCACAGTAGCTTGTGCCTGACTGTCATGGTATATATATCATATTTTCTGATAAATATTCAAGTGCTGGTTTTCTTTATGTGTCCTTCTAACAGCATCACTGAGAATGACTGGCACATTGGTTTGGGCACAGCAGGAAGTTCTTACCAAATTAAAGCAAAACCACCAATGACTCAGAACACTTGGAAAGTAAATATAAAAAAAAATCAGTAGCAAAGAGTTGTCACAGTCAGCCCTTTGGGATGATAGTTGGGGAGACAGGGAGAAGGTTGCTGTGGATAAGCAGGTATATTGAGAGTGTTGTTATGGGAGAAGTTGATAGTAGGTGAGGAATACAAAATAACCCAGCAGAAAAAGCATAGCTTTCGTGGAGTACAGAGATAAGAAAGGAGTGTACTTAACAGGCTCCGACAATAGCATCACAGATATGATAGATAGAATAGCACAGTAATTGCTCATTATGATTTGAAGTTATCTTTAAAAGGCTGATTGCTTCCATTTACTGAGTTATATTTGCATAGGGTTCGAAGGCTTTTTCATGAAATGATTCCAAGACTTAAATGCTTTTTTGAAACATACGTTGTTTAACTTTGGAGGGAGAACAAATTATTTCATGTTTTTTTTCCCCCCTGTTTAATTATAATGTTATTGTATTAACTTTTTTAACCATAAGTTCTCTTTGTCCTGCAGTTTTTTTCTCCCAGCCCAATATTATTCATCTTTGAAATAAACAATGACAGTTCACTGATGCAAAATTTAAAAGATACAAAAGGATATATGATGAAAACTGTGCTTTCCATCCTCTTCCAGTCACTTAGTTTCCCTCCTTACAGGTGACTTGTGGTATTCATTTCTTAACTATATTTCCAGAGATACTTTATACATCTCCAGGCAATCGACATATATATTCTTACCTCTTCCAAAATTATATTGTAACATACTGTTTGCACCATCTACCTACTAATCCATCTTGAAGATTAGTCCATACCAGTATATAAAGAGCTTCCTTGTACATATTTTTTGCCCAGCTTTGTTGACATGTTCATGGTAGTAAATCCAGCATGGTATTCCATTTATGTATGAATCATAATTTATTAAACTGATGTCTTATTAATGGACACTTATTTGCAATCTTACTGTTTAAAGTAATAGTACAGTGGAATAATATCCATTATCTTGCTCACGTGTGAATATAAATGCTTTGTCAGTTCCTAAAAGTGGATTTGTTGAGTCAGAAGGATATGTGTGTTTGTAATGTAGATAGATACAGTCTTTCTTACTACGTCTTGTGCCAGTTTATACTCTCATTACTAATGTCCTTGCACTGTTATAATAACACTTAAAAAAAAGTTTGTTAATAAGTTAAAATGTGATATCTCAGTATGGTTTTGATTTGCATTTCTTTCTCTTTTCTAATAACTTCACTGAATCATATTTTGCATATCGTATAACTCACCCTTTTCAGGTGTACAGATCCATTTTTTTTTTTTCCCAGTAAATTTTCCTAGTTGGTTTTGTATTTGTTTTGTGAGGAGATTGAACTTCATTTTGTACTTAAATTATTCTTTTTAGTTTGAACTGTCACTTCATATTCATTGTTGGTCTTTTTAAAAAGTAAGTATAGAATCCTGTTGTATAGGATTTCATGTCTGGGTTGCAAGTAGTTTTTCTAAGTTTGTCATTTGTTTTTACTTTGTTCACAGAGTTTGGGGTAAAAGCAAAAGCTTTCTTTTATCTTGGTGGTGGACTGTTTATGGTGGATTTAAAGGTAGATATGAGGGTTAGCTATGTTTCAGGTGGAAGTTTTAGGTAGCTACAAATGAGGAGTAGAAGTACTGGGATGAAGTTGAGGTTGTTGTCTAAGGAATAGATACATTTAATTGGTCACTACTTTTCTTCTGTAACTTATGTGTTTGTTGTGTTTTTAGTGAGGGCTGCTCAAAAATGAATGCCTTCTCCTCACTACCTGCATCCCACTGTGTTCTGCTTCAGTCATTTTCTTTTTCAATATTTGAAAACTTTGTAACAGTCTTAATAATGACACGTGGTGCATTATGAGCTCAGTTGCTGGCCACTGCCACGTAAGTGTGAAGTGTGATCAGAGTCAGTCCTTCACCTGAAGATGTATTTCAGAGACCATTTCCAGTATATAATCATATTTTCCCCTCAAATTTGTCACCTTCAAAAAAAAAAAAGCAGCAGCAGCTCATTCTTGAAGCAAAGTCACTGAACCAATGGAGAATATTTAAAAGAAAGAATTTAGTTATTTGTCTCTTTAATTTTACTTTTTCTTTTGGTGTTTAGTTAGTAGTTTTAACAGCTGTCACAAAAAACAGTAAATAGTACTCACTAGTCATTGATGAATTTTGGTCTATCTTAAAACCTGGCTTCCCAGGTGGCTCAGTGGTAGAGAATCCACCTGCCCAGTGCAGGAGCCACAGGAGATTCGGGTTTGATTCCTGTTGCGGGAAGTTCCCCTGCTGGATGAAATGGCAACCCACTCCTGTATTGTTGCCTGGAAAATTCTTTGGACAAAGAAGCCTGGTGGGCTATAGTCTGTAGGGTTGCATGGAGTCGGACACAACTGAGCACGCGATGTGCACGTGCACACACACTCTTAATCTTGGCCTTTAAAAATATGAAGTAATATTAATGCCTAAAAATGTCCTTCTCATTAGTTCATCTTAATAAAAAAAATTGGGGGTGGTTTATTTGTTTAATGCTTGATGTTTGTCAAAAGCGTGATTCAGTAAGGATGATAAACATTTCGGTGATATCTTGATTCTTAGAACATTTTCTTTCACTGTTAAAATATTATTTATAGAATGATTAAGTGAGAAGATTTAAAAGCCTTCAGTTTGAAAAAGAGAAAGATTTTTCTAATAACATTTTAACTTGTGATTTTCTCATTCACCTCAGCAGTTACTTTTCTGCTGACATTTAAGAATGACTGTAATCATCTACTTCAGAAATTATTCTTTGAAATTTAAATTGTGTAGATAGAAAGAAAGGGTTGTTAGATAATCTTTGTTAATCTCAGAGGCATTTCAGTTTTCCTTGGGATCCTGCTTATTCTCTCTTAGAGGCTTCTTTGACTTGTTCATGATGCTATAGTCATCCCACAACCTTTTGGTGTCTTTAATGTAGGCACATTGAGAGAGCAGTTTTTAAATAGCTCAAGACGGATTTATTTGTAAACTCTTTTACTTTCCTCAATTTGACTTTCATACTTACAGGCAGATTCGTGTGGGAAGTAGTCTCATGAGATCTCACATTGCTGTGTACATTGGTCTGCATCTGAGCCGCTTTCCTTGGAATGCATTGATTCTAAATGGGAGCATAGTTTGAAAAACTCCTCTTAAAGAGTTTTAACTTGTGTATACCCTTTGAAAACCACTGCCCTAGAGGGAATGTTTGGCTTCTTCCTTGTTAGTCAAGATGAAATGATAAAGTATATATCAGTGATTATGAAGTTCAAGAAAGTCTAAGTAGAGAGACAAACTAATTACAAGGACTTTTTTTTTTATTGAAGTATTTTTGATTTACAGTATTGTCTGTATTTCCAGTGTACAGTGAAGTGATTGAGTTATACGAATGTGTGTGTGAGTATATGTTTCAAATTTGTTTTCATTATGTTAAGATACTGAATATAGTTCCCTCTGCTATACAGTAAATGATTGTTGCTTATCTATTTTATGTATAGTAGTTTGTATCTGTTAATTGCTCCTAATTTACCCCTCTCTTTCTCTGCCCCTCTGGTAACCATAAGTTTTCTACCTAGATATGTTTCTATTTTGTAAGTAGATTGATTTGTATTACTTTTTAGATTCCACATGTAAGTGATATCATGTACCATTTGCCTTTCACTTCACTTAATATGAAGTCCATCCATCCATGTGGCTGCTAATGGTAATACTTGGTTCGTTAATACTCTCTTATACACACATGCCTGAGTGTGTGTGCACACACACACACACACACCACATGGGCACATGGGTTATTTCTGCATCTTGGCTATTGTAAATAACTTCATGGATTCTTAAGCTCTGAGGGTCGTGTAAAGAATTATGTAAGAGGAAATTGTATAAAATATTTTAGGTTAATTCTATTACTGAGTTTTCCTGTGGCTTTTTGTTGTTGTTTACTTCTGCTTGATTCCTAAAACCTCTCTTCTTCATAGTTAAAGCCTCAAATGTAGCACTTTTCCACATAATGTTAAAGTTAGTTAATTGTCCTTCTTTTTTAATTGTACCTTCCATGATGTTTAGGACTGTTTGACACTTGGGTGCATTTCAGTTACTGAGCTTTTGATATTCAAAATAGGAACCAGACATTAAATACACACGTGTTAGCAGCTCATTTAATGTACCCTAGGAATTAAATTAAGAGTAAGGTTTATTAAACCCTTATGATAACACTCCCGTAATCTGTACGAATATTTAGATCTAACATAAACTTCACAGATTATTCGGATGGCAAGTACGATAGGGCCTTAACTAGATACTCGATTCCAGAGCTTGATTATTATCATTAAGATATTGAAAGATCTTAAGTCTTTGCCTTTTATTTAGGTGGTTTGATGATATAGGTTATACCTATGTACTTTAGTTATCCATTGACTCTGGGTTAAAAACATTGCTCTCCTGATTGTGGTAGCAATTTCTTAATTTCTTCTTCTTCTTTTTTTTTTTTAATTTGCAGTTGGAGTGCCTCAAGCTTATTGCCTCTCAAAAATTCACAGACAAACGCATTGGCTATTTAGGGGCAATGCTGCTGTTAGACGAAAGACAAGATGTCCATCTTCTCATGACCAACTGTATCAAGAAGTAAGTCTTAATTTCTTCTAATAACTGCTTTGTTTTTTTAGGTCTTTTTAATAATATGACATCAAAGGCTTCTGTTTATTGATTTTATATTTGCTGTCTAGAATATAATTGAGTTGCTTTTGGTTCTGGAGCTTATATATAAAGAGGCTAAGGAAAGGATTAAAACTTCTGTAGAAAAAAGTAAAACTGTAGGGGATAATTTAAATGAAAGCATTGTTGTACATCTTGAGTCATAGCAACTATTTAGCATGAATAAGCATTTGGACTTTGATAGCATAGAAAAAGCATTGGTAAATCTGAGCTTTCTTATCATAGAATTTTTTGAATACCATGAATTATGAGGCATTGTATTTATTAAATAATTACCAATATATTCTGAATGAATACCATTTAAAGGTAAAAAAGAGAGGTCTTGCTTGTCAGCAGTCTAATCCCAGATTTCAGTTGCTGACAGTTGTATTTATCCTGTGAGCTTTTGTGCATAAGTCCTTTTTTCTCTAACAGGTGCTTTACTGATTTACTAGTCCAGTTATGCATTTACCTTAGAAACTGAAGAAGCTTGTCATTCTAGAAAAAGTAGAAGACCTGCAAGTAGGGAGTTAACAGTTCTTCTCAGTGTCCCTCTTATAATAAATTTCTGTTAAAAAGCTATGAAAGTTCTGATGGCCTTATTCATTTAAGGTTCTTTTTGGTTTGTTTTGGTTTTGGTATGTCTACCAGTTTATCTCCTTTTTTAGATTTCATTTTTAATTTACCTTATTTCTGCAAGTGACAGAAAGAAGCAGGGGTTTATAGGTGATCAGTTTCTAGACATTGAACTCATATTTTCTGTGGTAAATGTTATAATTTAAAATTTCCCAATGAAAAGTTTTAAAATGAGAGTTATGATTTGTTTGTAAAAATATAGTGTCTCATTTAAATACATTGACTCTGCAGCTTAATTTGGGAAAATTTTGTTCTTTTTGGCCTTGAAATAAATATTAATAATGAAAATACTAAGTTGCTTCAATTTATTCGACAAACATTGATTGCATACCTGTTGTATGCCAGGAGCTATTGTAAGTGCTGAGGATGGAGAATGAAAAAAGTGAGCAGAAATCTTTGATGTCATGGAGGTTACATTCCAGATGTTTAACATGACTTCATACTCTTATTTTGGACAAGCCTCTGAAAGTTTCTTTAATTTTTGTTCTTACATGCTCTATTGCCCTTATTACTCAAGCCTTTAATCACATGCTGATAATTTGGCAGTTCTGCCTAGCATCAAGTTTTGAGCAAATTTAAGAATAGGTTTGTAGCTTAATTAAAATGGAAGAATGAGGCATATAGGCAAAGAAGGAATCTGTGTGTATAATGAGACCCAGCCAAGCCCCAAGTGAATTTAGGAGAGAGCTACTGATAGTTGGGAATTGATCTGATACTTCATTTTAAGTTCAGTCAAAGGACTTTGGATCATTCAGTTTTTTAAAATCTTTTAATGAATCATTTTTTTGTTTATTTGTGAGGTTTCTTGCTTTTTGTTTGTATTATAGGACATCATAGTGTACTTGCAGTTTTTCTGTTTAATGATGGCATCTTTACCTCATTGGTCCAGAAAAACTTTTAACACATTAATGATCTTGGACTTAAATCTTTAAAAATCAGACACATTATTTTAAGAGCTTGCATTATACAGATATTCTTAATCATTGAAAAATGAATGAAGAGTTAACGAAATATTTTTGGGAACTAGGACCATAATTAAGTTAAAGTTTATTAGTAATTTTTATCTTAAATATTCAAATTAGTAGGAAGTAGCAAGCCTGACTGACACTTTCCTTTTGTTTCTTTTCCTTTCTTTGTTCTTCAGGGATTTATTCATTGGTTCATTAAAAATTATTGTTAATGAAACCTTTACAGTGTTGACAGCAATACATTTTGTTATGAAATATAAGCTATTTTCCAGAACAAAAACAGTTCAGAGAGAAGAATGGCATTATTTTGCACTTTTGTAAATATCTTTAATATCTAACCTAATAGAATAGGTTAGATGGTTGTATTTGCTTCTGCATTCATTTTCTTATGATTTGGTTGAAATATATGAAGATCTAGGCTTTCACAGATAATGTTTGGAAAAGGAAGAGGGCTTTAATAACCTTTCAGATAACTATGGATAACCTTCCATGATACCATACCAAACTCCACAAGTGGTAGTTTCATTAGGTTAGTATAGAATCTGAAACCATATCAGTGAAGTTTGTTTTTTTGTTATATTGAAACCCATTCATACAATTTGACTCTTTTGCATAGTTTTTAAACATCATGCTTAAGGCATTTGGAGAAAATTGATTCACTGAGTTTTAAAGTATTAATAGACTGTCAGTTTCATGATGGCAATTCAAATATTCCAAAATTCGAATTTTCACTTTCAAAGCTTAGGTTTATCATTGGCAACAAATATTGTCACTTGTTGCCCTTGAAGTGATAGGCTTATTCGGCTTTTCTTCCAGAAAATGTTTGCCAAATAAACACATCTTAATAATTACAGTTGTTATTTTTCAGGTAAAAATGATGTTCATTTTAAAAACAGCTGGTTCGTAGTTTAGCTTGCAAATGAAACACATACACAAATGCTTTTCTATGAGATTGTCCCTTATTTCATTATGCATCAGAAGTATTTCATGCATACTTTCCATTTTGTCACAGAGAATATTAAAAAATAGGCACTGAAGAGTCAAGGTATGAGGGAGTTCCTTGGTGGCCTAGTGCTTAGGATTCTGGCCTTTCACTGAAGTGACCCAGGTTCAATCCCTGATCAGGGAACTGAGATCCTACAAGTTGCATGGCGTGACTTAAAAGAGAAAAAAGGTCAAGGTATAATTAAGCTAGTCATTTTTACTTCTTTGTCATGAGTGACTGAACAGCAGACAACAACAAAATGGGGAGTATTAAGTGAAACTGCCTCCCTCCCTTCCTTCTTTCACTGTAACTGTGGCAGTGAATTAAGGGACTGGTAATACAGTTTGGTGCCTGATTTGTGCTCATGTGTCTTAGTTTTTCCCATTTGCACTAATAGTGCAATAAAGCTGACAAATAATGAGTTAGTATTGTAAAAGTAGTTTGTATCTCATGGACCCCCTGAAATAGTCCTGGGAACTTCCAGAGATTCTCTGTTCACCATTTGAGAACCACTGAACTAAAGGATTTTAAAATACTCTTTAGGCTGGTAGAAGTAGCATAAGGTATAATTCAACATAGGAATTCAGCTTCTGCATAGTAAGAGTTGATTATAATATATAAATGCATTTACTGTTTAAACTTTTAATGCTTCAACTTTTTTGAAAATACTTCCTGGCTGGTTTAGAAATAATTTTGTGCAGTAATCAGTGCCTGTTAGAAATAGAATTTTTTGTATCTGTAGTACTATATATTGAGCCTCACTGTAACATCTACCTTAGTTTAAGATGGTTTAATTAGCTGTTTTTTTAGTTATTGTTTTTCTTCTTTTGAATAAATAAAAATTAATATCAAGGTTAATACTATACCATAAGATCAAAGATTTTAGAGTGTTTCTGTTGTGATGTTTGTCATCTTAAATGCTCTAGCAGTAGAGATTGTGTTTTCTAAAATTTTTCTTAACATTTTGGTTAATATCTTACTTTTTTGTAGTTAGTAGTAGAGCATATTAAAATCTTAAAAGATAGAGTTGTGCTTCATCTTCTGTCATTGCTAGTAAAGAAAGTTCTTTTGGCATCCCATAGATAGTATGTTGTACAGTTTCTGTTACTCATGGTGTTTGGAAACTCTGGGTTGTAAGCATGTAGAACGAACTGTCAGTTTACTGTCTTGTAATTTGTATTAATAATAAGGTTAGAATAAACACTTTTTTTGCAAAAATTATCCTAACATTTTCCTTACGAGAGAAATCATGAATCATTCAGAGCTTTCTCGTTAGATTGTGAAGCTTCTTCATTGGGAGCACTGGGCAGGGCATATTCATTTCTGCCGCCTTCTTTCTTTTGCAGTGATCTCAATCATAGCACACAATATGTACAAGGGCTAGCACTTTGTACCCTCGGCTGCATGGGATCCTCAGAGATGTGCAGAGATCTTGCAGGAGAGGTAGAAAAACTCCTGAAAACCTCCAACTCTTACTTAAGAAAAAAGGTAACTTTCCATGAAATGGAATGTCTGTGTTTGGATTAGGGAGTATTATGGAGAGAAGGCATATTATTCATTTTTGAAAGCGCAAGTGGTAACATAACTTTCTCTGTGCAGTAAATGTTTTAAATGACTTTATATGAATCAGTTGTTCATAAGTCAAAATCTACTTTTTATACTAATTTTGGAGGTGATTTTTTTATTGCCTATGCCTTTGTATTAGGGCCTTTGAATCTTGGAAGTGCAGTTCCTTGGGACCTAGATAATTATTAGGGAATGATTTAGAACCTCCTTCCTAAAATTGGTAAATCTAAGTGGAATAGTAATGGAAGACAGCGATCTTATTCTCTTATATGCTTTTGTTAGTATAAATATTCTGTTGTTATTTTATTGCGCTTGAATCTTAAAGCCTTCATAAATAAGCGGTATAAAATTTAGGACTCTAGAAGTGAATGACATAAGATCGTCTGATTGTCAATGATTGTGCCTCTGCATTTAATGGTGTGAGACAAAGCTGTTAAAAGGGCCAAGCTGTTTTCCAGGATCATGTGGTGCTAATGATGGCTATAGGCCAAAGCCAGTCCTTTCTCTTAAAGAATGTGTGGGCTGCTCTTGTTCGGAAAGATTACATAAATATTAAATAAAATATCCCGCAGATTAGGAAAAAATTGTTTTCCTCAATTGTAGCATGGAAAGAATTAGTTGAAATCTTTTCTTATTAATGTACCTAAATTATGATATTCAATTCCAACAAGTGGTAGTTATGATTCCTTTGCGGGGGTCGGGGGAGAGTAACTGAAGTCAGTCTTTGAATGTCCCTTTCTTTGCTGTGAACAAGCTAGGGCCATCTTTTCTTTAGTAGAGATTGGCTAACAAAGAGACTTAACTAAGATACTAAGTAACTTTCAAATGATTTTCTTGATTTCAGTAGATGTTGAATGGAGAAAGTATAGGTATTATTAAAAGTAGCAGCAGATTTAAAGCGTCTGCAATATATTTATCTTTCGCCTGCATAGTGTTTTTATACAACCTTTTGGTTTTCTTACTCAGAAAAACGATGATCACAGACGGAGTCTTTTTTTTTTAACTTTGCAAAGCTGCAGATAAATTATATTTAGCACAGTTGGTAAGCTCGTGTTAACAGATGGTCTGGTTGAAAAAAGTTGTTGTCCACTTATTTGGTAATATATGACCAAAGAGACTGGTGAGTTAGAAGTTCTCATTAATGCAGTAGTATAAATTGGACAGCCCTAACCAATTAATAACTAATAAATCTGATAATCAGATCTATACTCCGTTTCTTTTTTCATGTAGGTGAACTGATTGACAAGGTTCTTTTGTTTGTAAGATTGGTTGTCCTGACTTTAATTGAAATAAATCTTCTTTTGTCCTTTTTATGTTTTTTTTTGTAGGCAGCACTTTGTGCTGTTCATGTCATCAGGAAGGTTCCTGAACTTATGGAGATGTTTTTACCAGCAACAAAAAATTTGTTGAATGAAAAGAACCATGGTAATGTGATTTGGATGCACTCATGAAGTACTGAGGGAGAAGGAGAAAGAGAATAGTCTTCAGGCAGTCTTGGCCTCTGTCTCACACAGTGGACTCAGCTTTCTGCTGTGCTTGGACACCTTTTCCAGGAAAGGCCAATGGGTTGAATCTCTCTTCTACTCTCAAATGCTAGTTTTGTAATTAGAGATTGATTCCTTTATAGTAAGCTTGTTTTTCATTTCTAGTCCTTTTACTGTATCAAAAATACTGTATTACGTAATACTCAGTATAATTGCAAAAGATCCAGCCTTGATTTTCATGTGTGAAACCTTTTGACTTCTTGGCTTCTTTCTTTATCTCTTTGCCATTGTAGTGTAAAATTTGTGAAACTCTTTGTAGGTTACTTGTAACAGGAATTTGTAATGGGTACTCAGATATATAAAACTTCGGAGGGATTAGATGGAATGAATGTATGTGGCTGTTCTTTATGGAACATTTTATTCTTGTTTTGAATTTAATGAAACATTCTGAGTGAAGAAAATTCTTCTGTCCTAAATGCTAAGAAAAAAAATGGTAACAGGTATTTAATTTGATCAATGCCTAGAAGATTCAGAATATATTTGTTGAATAAATGAATATCTAGGGCACATATTTAGTGTTAAGTATGTGATTCTTTTCATTCACTCTTGAACAAGCAAATTTACTTTGTCATTCATGACTGTATTTTGTCTGGAAATTTAAAGTCTTAGTAAGATTTTTCTTCTTGAGATATCTTTCAAAAATCAGCTAAGAGCTTACTAAATCTGGAGCAGGTGATATCCAGTTTATGTTGACTGAGCATGTCTTTATGGATATTCTCAAATGGAGAGGCTTGTACATTGAATGTCATTTGTAACCAGTTATTTGGCCACATAACTTTAGAATATTCTGATTTGACTGAGATCATCTGTGTTAAATCAGCAGGTATATATTAATATCTTCTTTGTATTCAGCTCAATGCTTAGATTCCTGGGAGATTAAAAAACAAAAGTAGCAGCTACCTTTTTGGAATTGACCTTCAGAACTGAAAGCCCTGTGCTTATGAAACTGAAGAATACAGCCTCATTTTTAGTTTTCACTGGCTCTTTTCTTTCAGGTGTCCTTCACACTTCTGTAGTCCTCCTCACAGAAATGTGTGAGCGAAGCCCAGACATGCTTGCACATTTCAGAAAGGTAGGTGCCATTCTGTATATCTAAGCCTCTCTTGATTGAAATGATTTTCTTAAAGGGCATGACTTTCTCACTTAGGAATTTTCTTTTGAAAGAAAGGTATGGAACTGAGTAAAGGCCCTAACCAACCCTTCTGTGTGGTAGGAAGCCTGCTTTAGGCGCGTAAGATCTGGCAATAGTACAGTGTTTCCCCTTTCATAATGGAAGTCTTCTCTCCTTGGCAGACACACCGATCTCTCCTGTGCTTTGTCTACTGTTTTCACATTGAAGTTAGGAAATGTAACCTAAGGTCGAATTACAAGCAGGAATTGCGCGCGTGTGTGTGTGTGTGTGTGTGCGTGCGTGCGTGCACGTGTTTTAAGGCAGGTGATTTCTACCCCCCCGCCCAAAGGTGAAAACTGCAAACTGAGATTTGACATTACCTTTACCTAACCTAGAGTCCCCCTCTGTTCATTTTGTGCTGTGGTGACTCCAGTGGTGGATGTCTCTAGCTTTCTGAAGTCCCTCCCTCCCTTTCTTAGAGCATTCTAGAACGGAAATTTTTGTTTTTTCCACTTACTTTCAGAAGGCACTAGTAAGCAGGACTCAGAGAAAGACTATTTTTTGGGTAATTACATGCATTCAGTTCCTTTTACAGGATGCTGACCACTCTATATATTGGGTTTACTTTGTACTTTAGATCTAACGAAGCTCTAATAGGAGCTCTTTGGGGCGGTGGCGGGGCGGGGGGGGGGGCGCTTTTTTTTCCTCCTTAGGTGATCATGTCTTGATTAAAGTATTATAAAAATAGTATGAGGCCCGTATCTGTCCCTAATGCTTGCTTTGTATGTTTTGTTCCTGTTTTCTGTTTGGAATCCTGCTGTATGTTAGAATGAAAAGGTAAGAATTAACCCTCATTTAGTTTCTGCATGCTGGCATTAGGTCCTTAGTAGCTTTTGTGTATCCATCTACAAATGTGACTTAAAAAATATACTAATGCTGAATCTGTGCTTGATACTGTGTTATTTGTCATAGCATTTTTGACTAAATCCTTAGTCCAGATTTTGTCTTGTCACTTAAACTCCTGACTCCACAGTCAGCCTTGGATTTCAGTTGCAGCCTTTCCTGATTTTTAAGCCTCCTCCTCTGCCTTTCCTTTATCTTCACTTGAGAAACTTTGAGCAGTTTCCCAGTGGCATTGGTGATGGCAGTCCAGATCATTTTGGAACCAAAACACCAAACACTGCTTCTTTTTGAAGTAGATACACTTTAGAACCATGTCTGGGTAACCTCATACTTTAAAAAGCTCAGTACGTACTTCTGAACTTTCAGTTCAGACTTAGAGCTTTAATTTCCTCCTGACTTGCCCTCAATCTTGCCTTGAAGTTTTGGAGTGTTAAAAGATTTTTGAGGTAGAGTGGGTGGGCATCAACTGATTTTCATGGCTGCAGCTTTTCCCTTTGTCATTTTATTTTGTTTGTCTTGTCATCAGTTGTAGTAACTTGCTTTTTTGTCTGAAAAATAAAGCGTGGTTCCAAGAATTTGTATGCTGAACACTTAGAGATATTTGTGCTTTTTGTCCCAGGGTGCTCTTATGTGGTGTGAGCTTAGTAGCTGAAGGAAAAAGAACTTTTCCAAGACAGAAACCAGATTTAAAAAAATAATGAAGGATGTGTGTAGTACAAAAAAGCAGACCATTGAGAAGTATGCAAGGCGAACTACTTCTTAGTGCAGAGCTTGGTAACTAGATGGTCCCAGTTTTATTACATTTTAAAGCAGTTTATACAGTTATATTATTCTGACTTCTAATTGAATCTGTCCAGAGTTGACAGATTTAATGAGGATTCTGTTTAGAATTTACAGGCCATTGTAAGCTTAGATTTGTTTGAATCTTGGAGTTGTCCAAATTAGATTTTTGTTTAGGTGACTTACAAAGTGCTTAATTCTGGAGTGATATGGCCAAACCTGTTCACACAGATTATGTTGTCTTATATTCAGCAGTAGACTTAGTGTTGTGTTTTGAATGCATTCCTTGGGCCCAGCTTGGCTTTTGTTTCGGTCTTGATCCCCTTAGAGAGGAATCCAGATTCAATGAGAAAAAGATAATTGAGTTGCAGCAAAGTTGGGGCTGTTCTGATTGCCTCCAAGACAGATAAGATTGAGTTTGCTTTGGACAGTTCTTAATGTTAGGTGATTAGAATTGTTTATATAGCTAAATTGAGTTTGTAGTTGGAGATTGGAAAGGTTCTTATTGTGGCAAACATTTTGAAGTGTGGTTTTAATCTTAAATGATTTATCAATGAATTGCAATGAGTAATAGTATTTAAAGCATTTTTAAGTTCAGCTTGGCAATAAAATTGCCTCTGCTGTGTGTCATCAGTCTGTCTAGTGGACAGAGTTAAAAAAGAAGGGCATTCTGACCATAAGGAATGTATCGTTTCATTAGTAAGATAAGATAGGCAACAAATGTATGATTAGGTCCTGAAATTAAATTTTACCAAAAATTGTGTCCTATGATTTAAGAATAGGACAAAAACAGCATTCGTGGCCTTGCTGCCTTCCTCAGGGGAAGGAGACAGTTTTTCATGCATCTTTTCCACTTGGTAGGTGTTAGAGACTTTTGTATTCCCTGTTGTTTATTGAGAAAGGATATAACTGACAGTATGTTAAGAGGAGAGAGTTTTTTTTTTCTCCATTTGAGATAATTTGTTTTAAAACTAATTTTCATAAAATTACCGGAGTTTTGGATGTGGTAGCATTTTATATCCACATGTATTGGATAGATTAAAAACTGAACATGCTTGTGTAACCTAGGTGTGTCAAGTCCCATAGAAGTCCCCACAGGCATCTGTTTTACTCGTTTCTCATAGGCTTTCTGACCTACTGTTATTTGTAGTATCTTTGCATATATAACTCTGGAGTAAAAATGTCTGATTTGGTTTTAATTCCGATAGCATACATACTCCTTCTTGAGTTCTGGGCCAGAATACTTCTAAGTTATGTCTGTGAAACATCAACAATATACTAGGATATTGTATCAGTAGAATTTGCTTGGACTCAGACTCTTGAATCTTTTTTTTCTAAGCCAAGTTAACCTCTGCCTATTCCTGAGAAATTCTTTGATGTTCACTGTTTTTTGATGCATCTCTCTTCCCTGCAGCTTGTGCCCCAATTAGTTCGTATTTTAAAGAACCTCATCATGTCCGGATATTCACCAGAACATGATGTTTCTGGGATCAGTGACCCCTTTTTACAGGTGAGCTTGAAAGAAAGTTTAGGATAAATGATATATTTTGGAATGAATTTTTCCTTCCTCTTATGTTTGTGTTGGGTAGTTTTGGTAGTTAATTGATTAAGCTAATTACATTAATAAACGGATAGTGATGCAATTCTGTATTAGATTAACAGGATAAAATTATATTTGTAATAGTCAAATCATATACCGCATAGAAACGTGATTTTCCAGTGTGATATAGCTCTGCAGGTAATGGTATCCTGTGACTGTGAAGTGTAGGTTGTCTAACAGCTTCATTAAGACACAGAACCATACCTAACTGCTCTAAAGATCATGTTTAAAATTCTTCTGTTTGAATTTTGACCATTTCTGTTGGGATCTAAGACTTCATTTAAGTTATATGAATTTCATATCAAGCAAAGTTCCTTTGTGCTAGACAGAATTTGTTGATTTTGTCATTTTGCACATTAGGTACGAATTTTGCGGTTATTAAGAATTTTAGGACGAAATGATGATGACTCAAGTGAAGCTATGAATGATATATTAGCACAGGTGAGTAGAACAAAACTTGTGTTTTTGTAAACACTCATTTTAGTATAGCAGGGAGGAGATTGATTGTGATTATATGGAGCAATTTTTATTTGTGTTTTCTCATTGGTGGCTGAAAACAGTCACAAAATGTCTCTTGTTACCTCTGTATGTTTTTTGGAAGCGTTGTTTTGTCACGTAACACCTTCTGTATGTTTTCAGGTTGCCACTAATACGGAGACTAGTAAAAATGTAGGAAATGCTATTCTTTATGAAACGGTTTTGACTATCATGGATATTAAGTCAGAGAGTGGACTGCGAGTAAGTTTTTAATCTTTACTCTAAACATTTTATTTTAAAATAATTGACTTGGACTTTGGAAGTTAACTTTAGGAAAGAATGATGCAGAATGTATGATGTTTTGGTACCTGAACTATCATTCTCTCCACTGAAGGATTAATGTTGATTATAATAGAAATTGGAAGATTTTACGTATGGTTACAAATATAGATGATGTTGAATGAAGGAACCGTTTCAGAATAAGCTTTTGTTTGGAGCCGTGATTTGAGTTGGCCTCATTCACTTCAAACAAGACGACAACATATTTGAGTTAATCCATTTTTCTTAATATTTATTTTTATTAAAAAAATGAACACATAAAGTAAAAAAAATTCAATACAAAATGGTGTCAGTTCAGTTCAGTCGCTCAGACGTGTCTGACTCTTTGTGAGCCCAGGGACTGCAGCACACCAGGCTTTCCTGTCCATCACCAACTCCCGGAACTCATCAAACTCATGTCCATTGAGTTAGCGATGCCATCCAACCATCTCATCCTCTGTCGTCCCCTTCTCCTGTCTTCAGTCTTTCCCAGCATCAGAGTCTTTTCAAATGAGTCAGCTCTTTGCATCAGGTGGTCAAAGTATTGGAGTTTCAGCTTCAGCATTGGTCCTTCCAATGACTATTCAGGACTGATTTCCCTTAGGAATGACTGGTTTGATCTTCTTTCTGTCCAAGGGACTCGCAGGAGTCTTCTCCAACACCACAGTTCAAAAGCATCAATTCTTTGGCACTCAGCTTTCTTTATAGTCCAACTCTCACATCCATATGTGACTACTGGAAAAACCATAGCTTTGACTAGACAGACCTTTGTTGGCAAAGTAATGTCTCTGCATTTTAATATGCTATCTAGGTTGGTCATAGCTCTTCTTCCAAGGAGCAAGCAAGCATCTTTTAATTTCATGGCTGCAGTCACCATCTGTAATGATACTGAAGCCCAGAAAAATAAAGTCTCTCACTGTTTCCATTGTTTTTGCATCTATTTGCCATGAAGTGATGGGACCAGATGCTATGATCTTGGTTTTTTGAATGTTGAGTTTTAAGCCAGCTTTTTCACCCTCCTCTTTCACCTCCATCAAGAGGCTCTTTAGTTCTTCTTCGCTTTCTGCCATAAGGGTGGTATCTGATATTAATGATATTTCTCCCAACAATCTTGATTCCAGCTTGTGCTTCATCCAGCCCAGCATTTCACATGTTATACTCTGCATATAAGTTAAGTAAGCGGCGTGTCAATATACAGCCTCAATGTACTCCTTTCCCAGTTTGTAACCAGTCTGTTCCATGTCCGGTTCTAACTGTTGCTTCCTGACCTGCATACAGATTTCTCAGGAGACAGGTCAGATGGTCTGGTGTTACCATCTCTTGAAGAATTTGCCACAGTTTGTTGTGATACACACAGTCAAAGGCTTTGGTGTAATCAACAACGCGAATGTTTTTCTGGACTTTTCTTGCTTTTTTCTATGATCCAATGGATGTTGGCAATTTGATCTCTGCTTCCTCTGCCTTTTCTAAATCTAGCTTGAACATCTGGAAGTTCACAGTTCACATACTATTGAAGCCTGGATTGAAGAATTTGAGCATTACTTTGCTGGCGTGTGAGATGAGTGCAATTGTGCAGTAGTTTGAACATTCTTTGGCATTGCCTTTCTTTGGAATTGGAATGAAAACGGACCTTTTCCAGTCCTGTGGCCACTGCTGAGTTTTCCTAATTTGCTGGCATATTGAGTGTAGCACTTTCACAGCATCATCTTTTAGGAATTCCATCACCTTCACTAACTTTGTTTGTAGTGATGCTTCCTAAAGCCCACATGACTTCACATTCCAGGATGTCTGGCTCTAAGTGAGTGATCACACCATCGTGGTTATCTGGCTCATGAAGATCTTTTTTGTATAGTTCTTCTGTGTATTCTTGCCACCTCTTCTTAATATCTTCTGCTTCTGTTAGGTCCATACCGTTTCTGTCCTTTATCAAGCCCATCTTTGCATTAGATGTTCCCTTGGTGTCTCTAATTTTCTTAAAGAGATCTCTCGTCTTTCCCATTCTATTGTTTTCCTCCATTTTTTGCATTGATCACTGAGGAAGCCTTTCTTATCTCTCCTTGCTGTTCTTTGGAACTGTTCTTTCAAATGGGTATATCTTTCGTTTTCTCCTTTGCCTTTAGCTTCTCTTTTCTCAGCTATTTATAAGGCCTCCTCAGACAACCATTTTGCCTTTTTGCAATTCTTTTTCTTGGGGATGGTCTTGATCACTGCCTCTTGTTCAGTGTCACGAACCTTCATCCATAGTTCTTCAGGCACTCTGTCTATCAGATCTAATCCCTTGAATCTGTTTGTCACTTCCAGTGTATAATCGTAAGGGATTTGATTTAGGTCATACCTGAATGGTCTGGTGGTTTTCCCTACTTTCTTCAATTTAAGTCTGAATTTGACAATAAGGAGTTCATGATCTGAGCCACAGTCAGCTCCTGGTCTTGGTTTTGCTAACTGTATAGAGCTTCTTCATCTTTGGCTGCAAAGAATATAATCAGTCTGATTTTGGTATTGACCATCTGGGGATGTTGGTGTGTAGAGTCTTCTCTTGTGTTGTTGGAAAAAGGTGCTTGGTATGACCAGTGTGTTCTCTTGGCAAAACTCTGTTCGCCTTTGCCCTGCTTCATTTTGTACTGCAAGGCCAAATTTGCCTGTTACTCCAGGTATTTCTTCATTTCCCTATGATGAAAAGGACATCTTCTTTAGGTGTTAGTTCTAGAAGGTCTTGTAGGTCTTCACAGAACCGTTCTGCTTCTTCAGCATTATTGGTTGGGGCATAGGCTTGGATTACTGTGATATTGAATGGTTTGCCTTGCGAACGAACAGAGATCATTCTGTTGTTTTTGAGATTGCAAAACATATATAGAGAGACCATTCTCATTTTAAAAAAGATTGGTACAATATGCATAACATACCCTCTATCATTTTAACCATTTCTAACTTTGTAGTTCAGTGGCGTTAAGTAAGTACCTTCACACTGCTGTGTAGCCAACACCCACTGTTCATCTTCAGAACTTTTTAGTTTCCCAAACTGAAACTGTGTGCCGTTTAAACAGTAATTCCCCATTATCCCCTGACCCCAACCCCTGGCAACCACCATTCTACTTTCTGTCTCTGTGGATTTACCTATTCAGGACATTTCACCTAAATGGAATCATATAATATGGGGTGTTTGTGTCTGGTTTATTTCACTTAATATAATACTCTCAGGGTACATACCTGTCATAGCATGTGTCATGATTCATTCATTTAAATGGTTGTATAACATTCCATTGTGTGAATGTTCCTTAGTACATTTAGGAAAATTGCTATTAATGAACACTCCTATCATTTGTGATTACAGATAGTGTTGCAGTAGATTTTTGTGCATATGTTCAAGTATATTTGTCAGCTGAATTCCTAGAAGTGAAATTGTTGAAGCAGGGGATATATTTTCATTTTATAGTTTTAATTATTTATTAATTTTTTTGACTGTGTCATGAGGCACGAATTAAACTCGTGTCCCCTACAGTGGGCGCTCGGAGTCCTAACCTAACCATCCAGTGAATACCTTATTTTTATTATTTATAGTTATTGCCAAATTTCCCTCCAGTGAAGTTTTACCAATAGTATTTTCCTGTTAGCAATATAAAAACTTGAAAACATTCTTGCAAGTTTTACTGTTGAAATAGAATATGATTTTAAGAGTTTGCCTTCAGAGGTTTTTTTTGGCTAGCAATCTGTAGAAGTGCTGACTAAACTACCACCTTTAAATAGTTTGCACTCATCAGAGGCCAGGAAGTGATTTTAAACAATATAGGTGTTTGATTTTCTTAAATTCTTAACCTATGCTATTTTTCTGTAGGTCCTAGCCATAAATATCCTGGGTCGTTTCTTATTGAACAATGACAAGAACATCAGGTAAGTAAGCTGAAAAATATCTTGTATTTGGCTATTATAAACTCAGTGTATTCATGAGTGACTTTGCTCAAGAGCACACATGTAGAGTGACATATCTAGAACTTCAACTCAGGATTTTTATTTTTAGTCTCAAGACTGTTTTGATAAGAATTTGAGGATTTGCCTCATGAGTTAACTTTTAGTGCTATTTATGCTTTACCTTTAGGAATCAGCAAACTTTTTCTGTCTGGGAACAGATGGTCTGTATCATAGACTACCTGGGCCTTAGGGTCTCTGGCAACTACTCAGCTCTGCCTCTTGGTGTGAAAGCAGCCACAGACTGTGTAAATGATGAATATGGCTGCATTGCAATAAAAATTGATTTACCAAACTGGACAGCAGAGGGCTGTTCTAGGCTTAGTTTGCTGACCCCTGTCAATTAAGAAGAAAAATAGAATATTTCGGTTGCAAACCTAGAAGATGTTTATAAACTCCAGCTACTTTTAAAAAGTGAATGAATTTATCAGTGTAATTTTTTTATTCTTTCTTATCATGTTATGATTGAAAAAAAAATGTGAAAATAATCATTATGGTACCCTGAATTATCTTCTCTTTTCAGAAGAATTTTTTATACTTGGATGGTAAATTCAAAGTTTTGTAGGGGCAGTTTTGGTTCTGGTGTCAAAAGCAGAGAAAATAAAAATGGTAAAATTGAAATAATTTCTTCTTGTATTTTGAGGCTCAGGCAGCCTGAAAAGACATACTGTATGCTTATTTTGTTGTGCTATTTGAAAGAGTTTAGAAGAATCGAGTCCATCACTTTTAGAAGTTTAAATGGACTTGACCATGAATGCAAATCTAAATCCCAGGCTTCTGGTTGCCACAGCTTTTTATTATAACGTTGTTTATGGCTTTACAGCATTTACATTTTACTAAGTCTGTTGTATCTTTTAAATATTTAACCATGTACAGTTTTCAGTAGTCATTGAACATCATCTTTGTCATTAAGCAGAGAACTATCCTGAATTTCCCATTTTAATTCTGTTCTTCTGCAACTTTGTTTCACCCAGATACGTAGCTTTGACATCTTTGTTAAAGACTGTGCAGACAGATCACAATGCAGTACAGAGGCACAGAAGCACAATTGTGGACTGTCTAAAAGATTTGGATGTCTCCATAAAACGGTAACAGACAATTCAAAATTCTGTGCCCCCCCATCCTCCATCTGATAACTTTGTAATAGAGTTTTGAGAAGGAGAATGTTGACATTTATGTATTCAGTCATTATTTTGACAGAGTAAATCCTTTTTTTGAAAAGGATTGGCAGGGAGAAGTTTAGATCAATGAGAGAGACCAGTAAGGAATACTTAAGTGCACCCTGAAGTTACCCTTGGTTCTTTGTTAAATAAAACAGGTGCAAGTAGGCTGGGCATATGTTTACTCATCAGAGGTACTGTGTTCTGTGTGCTGGAGGATGAAGATATGAAGTGATCCATCGGCTGAGTGTTCTATCACTATGCTGAGACTCGAATGGCTGACAGCACACATTTTCTCGCAGTACTTATGCCCCAAGATACTAGAGGCAGCCTGTTAAAACAGTGCATCTGGGAATGACTTTTAGGCAGCATGTAGGACTTAAAAAAAAAACCAAAACCTTTTATATTGGAGTACAGCTGATTAACACTGTTCTGATAGTTCAGGTGAGCAGCAGAGAGACTCAGCCATATATATGCACGTATCCATTCTCCCCCAAACTTCTCTGCCATCCAGGCTGCCACGTAACATTGATGTGGCATACAGTAGGACCTTGCTGGTTACCATTTTAAAATACAGCAGTGTGTACATGTCAGCCCCAAACTCCCTATCTCTTCCCTCATCATCTTCTCTGCTGGCAACCATAAGTTCATTCTCTTAAGTCTGTTTCTGTTTTGTAAATAAGTTTATTTGTATCATTTCTTTTTAGATTCTGCATATAAGGGATGTCATATGATATTTCTCCTTCTCTAACTTATTTTACTCAGCATAGGACTTTGAAAGGCATATTTTTTTTTCCTTGATCAATTAACCCTACTGGTCCTCCTCTTAGAATAACTGTACGTGTTTGTAAAACCTAGTTATAGTAGGTTTCAGTGAACTTTTGGTTTATTGTTCAAACCAGAAAAAATTTAATTTGAACTGATCTCTGAAACTATTCACTTAACAAACATTTATTGATAATTGAGTTCCTTTTATTTGCAGAGAACAGGTGTTAAGTGCTTGGGCAAACTAAAAATAAGACCTGGTCTCAGTAATAATGACTTTTATATAAAGCTTTGTGAAGGATTTATAAGCACCCTCTCAGTTGGTTCTCAGAGCAAGCCAGTAAGAGAAACTAGGCAATTACTTCTCTCCTCAGTTAACAGATTAAAGTACAGTCCCAAAGGAATCAAATGACTTAACTCTAAAGCTTACTCCTTGAACAAGGCAGACCTCGGAATAGAAATCAGATTTTCTGACTCCTATTGTGTTGTTTCTCTATAGCTCTTGACTGGGCTTTGCATTTCAAAAGTAAAACCTGGGTCTTTTGACAGGTTGTATAGCAATAGCAGCTAAGACTCTGGAGCCAGAAGGCCTCATTTCAGATCCTAGCTTTGCCCTTAATAAATTTGGTCTGGTTACTTAGTCTTTCTCTACTTGGTTGTCTCCATATACAGTGTAGAGACAGGAGCACCCACTTCCAAAGGTTATGTGGGATTAACTGGACTCGCATATGTAAAGCACTTAAACACTGTATAAGAAATTAGGTATTATTGCATTTCTGTAAGGATTGAGTTTTTGTTGCTTGTAGATTAAGATGAAAGTATTTTCAACTCATTAAATTGGTATTTTTGAAAGTAAATTATATGCCTTGGTTTGTCATTATTGACCAAATATGAAAAGATGAGTATAGTAACTAGCATATCCTTATTTCCCTTGGTTGCCAAATTTGATAGGCAGCTATTTGTTATTGTTGTTAAGTCGCTCAGTCATGTCCAACTCTTTGCAAGCCCATGGACTGCAGCACACTGGGCTCCCCTGACCTTCACTATCTCCAGGAGTTTGCTCAAACTCATGTCATGGTGATGCTGTTATAGAAACTCCTGTTTGCTCTCATAGCGCATATCTTTTTTTCCTTTTCATGGTGCTTACTGTCTTTTTTAGTTTTTCTTTCCAGGTTTATTGGTATATAATTGTATGAGTCTAAGATGTACATCCCATTGCTTTGTCACACTTTATTGCAAAATGTAACTCCTGCAGCATATCACATAATTACCATTTCTTTTTTGTGGTGAAAATATTTAAAATCTACTCTCTCAGCAGCTTTCAAGTATATTAATACATATTATTAATAATAGCCATTATGCTGTATATTAAATCTCCAGAACCTATTTATCTTACATGTGGAAGTTCATGTTCTTTGACCAATATCTCCCTATTTTTCCCACCCCACAGTCCTTGGCAACCACCATTCTAGCTGTATTTCTATGTATTCAGCTTTTTTAGCTTCTATATATAAGTGATATCATACAATATTTGTCTTTCTCTAACTTATTTCCCTTAGCCCTCAGGGTTTGTTTTTGTTCTAATCACCTGCATACCTTTCAATGTATGTTACATCATCTTTGGGTTGAAGTGAATGTTAGTAAAAGAGTTTGGTGACTGTATATCACAGTTTTAACTGTTGGTGCAGAGGGATAGTATCTTTGAGTATTAATTTCTTTGCTTCTCATTTTGAGCCTTGTAGGTATTCTAAATTTCAGCTTCATAGAATATACTGTTGAATCCAAACTGTCTTTAGTAGTGTGTATCTTTTGGGAATTTTTGAAGAAAAGCGTTGATGAAAGTTCAAAATAACTTTTGTTAACTTTGGTTATCTCGTGTGCAAAGATTGGGATTACAAGATTACGCAAAGACATCAATACATCTACTGGTGCTTGGTGTTCAGGGACAGCATACCTGGGTCTTTGTTTCATTCCCACTGTAAATATCATAACTTTTTTTTCCTCCCTCCATGGAAGGCGTGCAATGGAATTGAGTTTTGCCCTGGTAAATGGGAATAATATTCGAGGCATGATGAAGGAGTTACTTTATTTTCTGGATTCATGTGAGCCAGAATTTAAAGCAGACTGTGCGTCGGGAATCTTCCTTGCTGCAGAAAAGTAAGATTTAACTTTTACATTCATTGGTAAAAAATGCTTGGAACTTTTTGGAAAGCTTCTTTAAAACATGAGGGAAATGTTGTAAACATGTTTAAATATGTAACGTTTATTTCAGGTTTACCATTAGAAATTGGGTTTCAGAAGGTCATTCTAGTCAGTATTTATGTTAAGCATTATACTAAGACCAAAATAATCCCACTTTTATAAAATCTCCTCTTGTATCTGTTCTTTAACCTCTCTTCTATGATTCCCTTTTAATGAAGAGAATAGAAAAGTTAAAACATTTGAATTGTGGTTCTTTGTAAAACTTCCTGGGATGAAGTGCTCAGGATTTTGATAGTATGGTTATTTCTCCTCTTTCCATTGTGAATTTAAGGGGAGGCAAGTCTTAGACCTGATGTTACCTGGGTCTGGGAACAGTGCTCTTTATTCTTTCGTCTCTGTCCTCTCCTGTCCTGACTTTATGATTTCTTTTCTAAGAAAAAAACTGGAGACAGAGTCCTCAGTTCTCAACTCAGCAAGTCCTATTGTAGTATTTACATCTGAATTTGACCATGTACTGTTTCATCGTCCTTTGAAATGGGAATTGGTGCTAGTTTAGCTGGTAGTTTTGAAGGTGAAATGTGTCCAGATAGAGCCACTTAAACCTGTGAACCTCAAGACTATAGGACAGGAGTTTTGAAAGTCACTGTGTGTGTGTGTGTGTGTGTGTGTGTGTGATTTGAAAGTCGGTGTGTGTCTGTCTGTGTGTGTGTGTGTTGCTTAGTCGTGTCCGACTCTTTGCAACCCCAGTGTGTGTGTGTGTGTGTGTGTGTGTGTGTGTGTGTGTGTGTGTGATTTGAAAGTCGGTGTGTGTCTGTCTGTGTGTGTGTGTGTGTGTTGCTTAGTCGTGTCCGACTCTTTGCAACCCCATATACTGTAGCCCACCAGACCCATCTGTCCATGCGATTCTCAAGGCAAGAACACTGGAGTGGGTTGCCATTTCCTTCTCCAAAAGGAACTATAGAAAGAAAGAAAGTCAAGTCTCTCAGTCGTGTCTGACTCTTTGCAGCCCCACGGACTGTAACCTTCCAGACTCCCCCATCCGTGGAATTTTCCAGGCAAGAGTACTGAAGTGGGTTGCCATTTCCTTCTCCATGAAAGTCACTGAGCAGAACTTAATTTACAGGTTCCAGTTTTTTCACCTGTGCCATTATTTTCTCAGGTATGCACCTTCTAAACGGTGGCATATAGACACGATTATGCGCGTTCTGACAACGGTAAGTAGTTTTTTTAGGCAAGTGTGTACTAAGTGCTGGATGTGTCAGTTAATGAGACAGACAAAGCTCTTATTCTTGTGTAGCTTATGTTCTAGTGGGGGAGATAGGAAATTCATGGGAAAGAAGGACGCTCCTGTCAGGCAGGGGCCAATGCTGTGAAAAATACTAGAGCAGCATGAGAAACTATAGTGATGTCAGAGGAGAATGGGATATGGGGCAGTGGGCCAGGTTCTTGGGTAGAACAGTCAGGGCAGGTCACTGAGAGGAGGTAACATTTGAGTAGAGAACTTGGTAAAGTGGTAAGCTGTGCAAAGATTTGGGGGAAGAGTGTACAAACCAGAGGGAACAGTTGGTGTTGCAAAGCCCGAGGGTAAGTAACAAGTTTGGCATGTTTGGAGAGCATCAAGAAGGCCCATGCAGCCAGTAGACTGAGAGAGGCAGAGAATGGTTTGAGGCAGGGGCTAGATTCTATAAGGCCTCACAGGAGTTAGGATTTTATTTTGAATATGACGGGAAATCATTGGGAAGCTTTGTTTAGTTTTGTTTTGGCTGTATTGTGTAGCATGCTAGATCTTAGTTCCCAGACCAGGGATCGAATCCATGCTCTCTGCAGTGGATTCGCAGAGTCTTAACCACTGGGCCTCCAGGAAAGTCAAAACCTTTCTTTAAGAAAGTGCTCCAACTTTTAATTTTTCCAATCAGTTTATATTCTCTTATTATACGATTATATGCCTTTTCTTTTTTAGCGTGTTGATGTGCTAGGTTACATTAATTGATTTTTAAAAAATAATTTATTTAATTGAAGTTTAGTTGGCTTGCATTAATTGAATTTTTAATGTTGAATCAGCCTTCCATATCTGGAATAAAAACCACATGGTTGTGGTGTATAGTTTTAATACATTACTAGATTTGATTTGCTAAAATTTTAAGGATATTTGCACCTGTGTTCATGAGATACTGGTCTATAGTTTTCTGCTCCTGATGTTTTATTTGACCCTTGTATTATTTAGTAGTGTGTTGTTTAATCTCTGAATATTTGGGGGACTTTTCAGCTATCTTTTATTGCTTATTTCTAGTTTAATTTTGTATGATTTCTGTTCTTTTAAATTTAAGACATTTTTAATGGCCCAGAATGTGATCTGTCTTGATGAATGCTCCATGTGAGCTTGAGAAGAATGTTTATGCTATTGTTGAATGACATAGTCTGTAAATGTCGATTAGATCATGTTGAAGCTTTCTCTTAAAAACATTCTGCTTTTCCCATTAGGGAAGAATATACATGTCTAAGTCACACCACTAATTACCTGGTTTTTAGTGTTTTACCTTTCCTTTCTGCCAGTTTCCCCAAACTTCTCCCTCCATTTTTGTGTTTCTAACAGGAGTGGGTATCCTACCCATCTGGGATTTTTTTCTTTGTCTTTTTCTGTTTCCTCTTCAAAGTACACGTGTGTAGGCCAGGTCTTGTTCCTGTAAATCAGATCCACTCTTCTATCCAATAATGGGAGATTGACCAAGGTGGGCAGAGCTTTCACAGTTTGTATGTCCTGTGCAGCTTGGTTATCATAATGCTCTTGTGAGGCCAAAATTTAATTTCCTCATAGGTTAAATAGCTTTACTTTGTCTCCGTGGTGGTAAATCTCAGATTCCATTTGTCAACAGGACAATAAAGAGATCGTTGTTTGTTTTTTTTTGAAGTATGGATAATGAAATACAAAACACTTCCCATTTCTGGGGCTATGTATTGGTTCTATATTTGTAAACTCTAGTTTGTGAAGGACTGTTATGTTTTCAAGAGATTCTGATTTTTAGAAAGTTACTGTTTATTTTGGTTTTATTTGTTAAGCCTTTTTGAACTGTTCATACACAGCCCTTTCTCCATATCCTGGAGTAGTGTGACTACCATAGCTGGCTTGTATGCTTTTATTTATTTATTTTTAAATCTCAGTTTTATTTATTTATTTACCTTTACAATATTGTATTGGTTTTGCCATACGTTGACATGAATCTGCCACGGGTATACATGTGTTCCCCATCCTGAACCTACCTCCCTCCCCATCCCATCCCTCTGGGTCATCCCAGTGCACCAGCCCTGAGCACCCTGTATCATACATCGAACCTGGACTGGTGATCCGTTTCACATGTGATATATACATGTTTCATTGCCATTCTCCCAAACCATCCCACCCTCGTCCTCTCCCACAGAGTCCAAAGACTGTTCTCTACATCTGTGTCTCTTTCGCTGTTTCGCATACAGGGTTATTGTTACCAGTTATCGTTACATCTTTCTAAATTCCATATATATGCATTAGTATACTGTATTGGTGTTTTTTTTTCTGGCCTACTTCACTCTGTATAATAGGCTCCAGTTTCATCCACCTCATTAGAACTGATTCAACTGTATTCTTTTTAATGGCTGAGTAATATTCCATTGTGTGTGTGTACCACAGCTTTCTTATCCATTCTTCTGCTGATGGACATCTAGGTTGCTTCCATGTCCTGGCTATTATAAACAGTGCTGCAATCAATATTGGGGTACATGTGTCTCTTTCAGTTCTGGTTTCCTTGGTGTGCATGCACAGCAGTGGGATTGCTGCATCATAAGGCAGTTCTATTTCCAGTTTTTTAAGGAATTTCCACACTGTTCTCCATAGTGGCTGTACTAGTTTGCATTCCCACCAACAGTGTAAGAGGGTTCCCCTTTCTTCAGCATTTATTGCTTGTAGACTTTTGGATAGCAGCCATTCTGACTGGCATGAAATGGTACCTCATTGTGGCTTTGATTTGCTTTTCTCTGATAATGAGTGATGTTGAGCATCTTTTCATATGTTTGTTAGCCATCTGCATGTCTTCTCTGGAGAAATGTCTATTTAGTTCTTTGGCCCACTTTTTGATTGGGTCATTTATTTTTCTGGAATTGAGCTTCAGGAGTTGCTTGTATATTCTTGAGATTAATTCTTTGTCTGTTGCTTTGTTTGCTGTTATTTTCTCCCATTCTGAAGGCTGTCTTTTCACCTTGCCTATAGTTTCCTTTGTTGTGCAGAAGCTTTTAATTTTAATTAGGTCCCATTTGTTTATTTTTGCTTTTATTTCCGTTACTCTGGGAGGTGGGTCATAGAGGATCCTGCTGTGGTTTATGTCAGAGAGTGTTTTGCTTTTGTTTTCCTCTAGGAGTTTATGGTTTCTGGTCTTGCATTTAGATCTTTAATCCATTTTGAGTTTATTTTTGTGTATGGTGTTAGAAAGTGTTCTAGTTTCATTCTTTTACAAGTGGTTGACCAGTTTTCCCAGCACCACTTGTTAAAGAGATTGTCTTTTCTCCATTGTATATTCTTGCCTCCTTTGTCAAAGGTAAGGTGTCCATAGGTGCGTGGATTTATCCCTGGGCTTTCTATTTTGTTCCATTGATCTATATTCCTGTCTTTGTGCCAGTACCATACTGTCTTGATGACTGTGGCTTTGTAGTAGAGCCTGAAGTCAGGCATGTTGACTCCTCCAGTTCCATTCTTCTTTCTCAAGATTGCTTTGGCTCTTTGAGGCTTTTTGTATTGCCATACAAATTGTGAAATTATTTGTTCTAGCTCTGTGAAAAATACCGTTGGTAGCTTTGTAGGGATTGCATTGAATCTATAGATTGCTTTGGGTAGTATACTCATTTTCACTGTATTGATTCTTCCAATCCATGAACATGGTATATTTCTCCATCTATTAGTGTCCTCTTTGATTTCTTTCATCAGTGTTTTATAGTTTTCTTTATATAGATCTTTTGTTTCTTTAGATACATTCGTAAGTATTTTATTCTTTTCATTGCAGTGGTGAATGGAATTGTTTCCTTAATTTCTCTGTTTTCTCATTGTTAGTGTATTGGAATGCAAAGGATTTCTGTGTGTTGATTTTATATTCTGCATCTTTACTATGTTCATTGATTAGCTCTAGTAATTTTCTGATGGAGTCGTTAGGGTTTTCTATGTAGAGGATCATGTCATCTGCAAACAATGAGAGTTTTACTTCTTCTTTTCCAATCTGGATTCCTTCTATTTCTTTTTCTGCTCTGATTGCTGTGGCCAAAACTTCCAAAACTACGTTGAATAGTAGTGGTGAAAGTAGGCACCCTTGTCTTGTTCCTGACTTTAGGGGAAATGCTTTCAGTTTTCACCGTTGAGGGTAATGTTTGCTGTGGGTTTGTCATATGTAGCTTTTATTAAGTTGAGGTATGTTCCTTCTATTCCTGCTTTCTGGAGGGTTTTTTATCATAAATGGATGTTGAATTTTGTCAAAGGCTTTCTCTGCATCTATTGAGATAATCATATGGCTTTTATTTTTCAATTTGTTAATGTGGTATGTTACATTGATTGATTTGAGGATATTGAAGAATCCTTGCATCCCTTGGATATAAAGCCCACTTGGTCATGATGTATGATTTTTTAAATATGTTGTTGGATTCTGATTGCTAGAGTTTTGTTAAGGATTTTTTCATCTATGTTCATCAGTGATATTGGCCTGTAGTTATCTTTTTTGTGGCATCTTTGTTTGGTTTTGGTATTAGGGTGATGGTGGCCTCATAGAATGAGTTTGGAAGTTTATCTTCCTCTGCAATTTTCTGGAAGAGTTTGAGTAGGATAGGTGTTAACTCTTCTCTAAATTTTTGGTAGAATTCAGCTGTGAAGCCATCTGGTCCTAGGCTTTTGTTTGTTGGGAGATTTCTGATTACAGTTTCAATTTCTGTGGTTGTGATGGGTCTGTTAAGATTTTCTGTTTCTTCCTGGTTCAGTTTTGGAAAGTTGTACTTTTCTAAGAATTTGTCCGTTTCTTCCACGTTGTCCATTTTATTGGCATATAGTTGCTGATAGTAGTCTCTTATGATCCTTTGTATTTCTGTGTTGTCTGTTGTGATCTCTCCATTTTCATTTCTAATTTTATTGATTTGATTATTCTCCCTTTGTTTCTTGATGAGTCTGGCTACTGGTTTGTCAATTTTATTTATCCTCTCAAAGAACCAGCTTTTGGCTTTGTTGATTTTTGCTATGGTCTCTTGTTTCTTTTGCATTTATTTCTGCCCTAATTTTTAAGATTTCTTTCCTACTACTAACCCTGGATTTCTTCATTTCTTCCTTTTCTAGTTGCTTTAGGTGTAAAGTTAGGTTATTTATTTGACTTTTTTCTTGTTTCTTGAGGTAAGTCTGTATTTCTATGAACCTTCCCCTTAGCACTGCTTTTACAGTGTCCCATAGGTTTTGGGTTGTTGTGTTTTCATTTTCATTCGTTTCTATGCATATTTTTTTTAAAATTTCTTTGGGATTTGTTGGTCACTCAGCAGCATGTTGTTCAGCCTCCATAGGTTGGAATTTTTAATAGTTTTCTCCTGTAATTGAGATCTAATCTTACTGCATTGTGGTCAGAAAAGATGCTTGGAATGATTTCAATTTTTTGAATTTATCAGTGCTAGATTTATGGCCCAGGATGTGATCTGTCCTGGAGAAGATTCCATGTGCACTTGAGAAAAAGGTGAAATTCATTTTTGGAGGGTGAAATGTCCTATAGATATCAATTAGGTCTAACCGTAAAAATGGTCTATTGTATCATTTAAAGTTTGTGTTTCCTTGTTAATTTTCTATTTAGTTGATCTATCCATCGGTGTGAATGGGTATTAAAGTCTCCCAGTATTATTGTGTTATTGTTAATTTCCCCATTCATACTTGTTAACATTTGTCTTACATATCGTGGTGCTCCTATGTTGGGTGCATATATATTTATAATTGTTATATCTTCTTCTTGGATCGATCCTTTGATCATTATGTAGTGTCCATTTTGTCTCTTTTCACAGCCTTTGCTTTAAAGTCTGTTTTATCTGATATTAGTATTACTACTCCTGCTTTCTTTTGGTTTCTGTTTGCATGGAATATCTTTTTCCAGCCCTTCACTTTCAGTCTGTATGTGTCCCTTGTTTCAAGGTGGGTCTCTTGTAGACAATAGATATAGGGGTCTTGTTTTTGTATCCATTCAGCCAGTCTTTGTCTTTTGGTTGGGGCATTCAACCCATTTACATTTAAGGTAATTATTGATAAGTATGATCCCGTTGCCATTCACTTTATTGTTTTGGGTTGAGTTTATACACCTTTTCTGTGTTTCCTATCTAGAGAAGATCCTTTAGCATTTGTTGGAGGTGGTGGTGCTGAATTCTCTTGGCTTTTGCTTGTCTGTAAAGCTTTTGATTTCTCCTTCATATTTGAATGAGATCCTTGCTGGGTACAGTAATCTGGGCTGTAGGTTATTTTCTTTCATCACTTTAAGTATGTCTTGCCATTCCCTCCTGGCCTGAAGAGTTTCTGTTGAAAGATCAGCTGTTATCCTTATGGGAATCCCCTTGTGTGTTATTTGTTGTTTTTCCCTTGCTGGTTTTAATATTTGTTCTTTGTGTTTGATCTTTGTTAATTTGATGAATATGTGTCTTGGAGTGTTTTGCCTTAGGTTTATCCTGTTTGGGACTCCCTGGGTTTTTTGGACTTGCATGATTATTTTCTTCCCCATTTCAGGGAAGTTTTCAACTGTTATCTCCTCAAGTATTTTCTCATGGTCTTTCTTTTTGTCTTCTTCTCCTGGGACTCCTATGATTAGAATGTTGGGGTGTTTAACATTGTTCTGGAGGTCTCTGAGGTTGTCCTCATTTCTTTTAATTCTTTTTTCTTTTTTCTTCTCTGTTTCATTTATTTCTACATTCTATCTTCTACGTCACTTATCCTATCTTCTGCCTCCGTTATTCTACTGTTGGTTCCCTCCAGAGTGTTTTTGATCTCGTTTATTGCATTATTCATTATATATTGACTCTTCTTTATTTCTCCTTAGGTCCTTTTTAAACCTTTCTTGCATCTTCTTTATCCTTGTCTCCAGGCTATTTATCTGTAACTCCGATTTGTTTTCAAGGTTTTGGATCATTTTCACTATCATTATTTGGAATTCTTTATCAGGTAGATTCCCTATCTCTTCCTCTTTGGTTTGGTTTGGTGGACATTTATCCTGTTCCTTTACCTGCTGGGTATTTGTCTGCCAGTTCATCTTGTTTATATTGCTGTGTTTGGGGTGGCCTTTCTGTATTCTGGAAGTTTGTGGTTCCTGTTTATTGTGGAGGTTCCTCACTATGGGTGAGGTTGGATGGGTGGCTTGTCAAGGTTTCCTGGTTAGGGAAGCTTGTGTCTGTGTTCTGGTGGGTGGAGCTGGATTTCTTCTCTCTGCAGTGCAGTGAAGTGTCCAGTAATGAGTTTTGAGATGTCGATGGGTTTGGTGTGACTTCGGGCAGGCTGTATATTGAAGCTCAGGGCTATGTTCCTGTGTTGCTGGAGAATTTGCATGGTATGTCTTGCTTTGGAACTTGTTGGCCCTTGGGTGGTGCTTGGGTGATGGAGTGTAGGTATGGAGGTGTTTGATGAGCTCCTATCGAGCTCATTGATAGGATGAGCTGGATAGGATGTTCCCTGGATTCAGGAGTTCTCAGGTGTTCTCAGGATTTGGACTTAAACCTCCTGCCTCTGGTTTTTAGTCTTATTTTTACAGTAAGCTCAAGACTTCTTCATCTATACAGCACCAATGATAAAACATCTAGGTTAAAGATGAAAACTTTCTCCACAGTGAGGGACACCCAGAGAGGTACACAGTTACATGGAGAAGAAAAGAGGAAGGAGGGAGCTAGAGGTGACCAGGAGGATAAGAGGGGGAATCAAAAGGGGAGAGAGCCATCTAGCTAGTAATCACTTCCTATGTGCTCTCCACAGTCTGGACCGCTCAGAGATGTTCACAGAGTTACACAGAGAAGAGAAGAGGGAGGAAGGAGACAGAGGTGGCCAGGAGGATAAAGGGGTGAATCAAAAGGAGAGAGACAGATCCAGCCAGTAATCAGTTCCCTAAGTGTTCTTCACAGTCCCGAACACACAAATAGATTCACAGAGTTGGGTAGAGAAGAAAAGGAGGAGGGGGGAGATAGAGGCAACTTGGTGGAGATAAAGGAGAGTCCAAAGGGGGAGAGAGCAGTCAAGCCAGTAATCTCACTCCCAAGTAAAAATGGGTACTGAAGATTGGGTTCTTAAAGGTACAAGGTTGATAACAAATACCAAAAAACAAAGATTAAAAATACAGAGTAGAGGTTAGATTCTCAAAAATACAATATTAAGAAAAAAGTCACAAAAATTATATACATACATGAATTTTGCTTTCAAAATAGGGTCTTTTTTTTGCAAGGTAATAGTAGGTTATAAAAATGAAAATTAAAGGAGTAATAGGGGACTTAGACATGAAAAAAATTTTGTTTTAATTTAAAAAATGATAAGAGTAAAAATATATCTAGGACTTTCTCTGGAGCTGTTGCAGACAGTGTGGGGTCAGTTCATTTTCAGATAGTTCCTTGTTCCAGCTTGTACTTCTCAAGGTCTATAGGCCCCTTCCTATGTAGTCGGTGCTAACTACAGGGTTTTAATCTATTGCACCTGTCACTTCCAAAGCGGTTCCCTCTGTTTATTTTAGCTTCTTCTGTTTGCTGGTCTCTTCAGTGTCTAATTTCCACCCCGACACAAGGAGGGCGGTGGTGGTCACTTTTTTTAGTCTCACTTGTTCAGTCGTGTTGTGGGGAGGGAGGAACACTGCAAACAAATATCACTGGCGTGTGCTCACAGTAATTCAGCCACACTGGGTTTGTCCCTGCTCACGGCGTGTTGCTTTCCCAGTCTACCCTGTTCAGGCTCTAGGTTGCTCTGCCGGGAACTGTCTGATGCTGGCCCTGGGTTGTATGCACTGCCCAGGTCTAAGCCACTCAGGTTCAGGTTTTCGGGCACTCCTCAAAGACACAGACTTGGTTGGGCCTGTGTTTTGTGCCCGTCCCAAGTCCAAGCAGCTCAGGTGACCAGGTGCTTGGCGACCACGTTGCCCCCAGTTGAAGGCTGCGACTTATTGCCTCCCCTGTTCCAGCTGCTTGGTTTTCTGGGTGTACAACGGGCGTGCCTTCTCAGGTGTGCCGTGTGTCTCTTCTGGGGAGCTGATCTCTCGCTGTGACCCTCCTGGTGGATGTCGACCGTCCAGAATCTCAAGAAGTCTTGGTTAGCAAGGAAGTCTGCTTGCAGTTTGGTATAGGATGCCTCTCTGGGGCCGTGCTTGCTCCCTTCCAGCTCTGGCTTCCCTCGCCTGCCTGTCTCCTGAGGGGGATGGGCCGGTTCTCAGCCTGCTAGCTCTGCTCAGTCCTTTGTTTTGTGAGTGGTCCTGGCGGTGTCTTAGGTTAGGGATTTTCTCGGGATAGCTATCCCACAGTCTGGGTTGCTTTCTCAAGCTAGTTCCCTCAGATTGCCTCAGGGCATTCAGGCCTGGTCCTTACCCTAAGCAATACAGCCTGCTCCTCCCTGCCCCTTCTCCCCCCCCGCCCCCCCTGCCGCTTGCTAGTGGGGGATGCGAGCATCTGGGCTGCTGCTCTGTTGGGAGTTGCTGTTAGGCACATAATCTGTGGGTTTTAATTATTTATTTATTTTTCCTCCAGGTTATTTTGCCCTCTGAGATTCCAAGGCCCGCCACAGACCCGCCAGAGAGAGTATTTCCCGGTGTTTAGAAACCTGTCTCTTTTTTAAGACTCCCTTCCTGGGATAGATCTCCGTCCCTACCTCTTTTGTGTCTCTTTTTATCTTTTATATTTTGTCCTACCTCCTTTCGAAGACAATGGGCTGCCTTTCTGGGTGCCTGATGTCCTCTGCCAGCATTCAGAAGTTGTTTTGTGGAGTTTGCTTGGTGTTAAAAATGTTCTTTCGATGAATTTGTGGGAGAGAAAGTGGTCTCCCCGTCCTATTCTTCTGCCGTCTTAGGACTGCCTCACTTGTACGCTTTTGACACCTGTGTTGAGGAGTTGTGGGGAGGAAGAGGTTGTTGTAATTAAGTTCCCAGTGAATGTATTTCTTACATTTTTGCGTTAGTAAACATTCTGAGTAGAAAGGGCCTTTCTTGAAATTCTAAGCCTTTATATTTTAATTTTACTTTGGACAAAGAGAAGATTTTATCTTTTTATAAAACCTTAGAACTTAGAATATTCATTTAAATAAGACTTTGAAATTTGAGCTGCTTCTGAACATGAGAATTGGAAACAACTTTATCTTGGAGGGTGTTTTGTAGTCGTCTCCTCTGAGCAACAACAGCACTAGCTGACTTTTCTTAACATTACTGTGTGTTTCTTGGGGTAACTGTCTACATTTCCTTTTAGGCAGGAAGCTATGTTCGTGATGATGCAGTTCCCAACTTGATCCAGTTAATAACCAATAGCGTGGAGATGCATGCCTATACTGTCCAGCGCTTGTACAAAGCAGTTCTTGGTGATTATTCTCAGGTAAGTACTTTTACTTTACGGGGGAAATTGCCATTGTTTTTCTGATATGTTCTTAGTACCGTCACTCTAGAGGTGCCTCAGTTGTGACCTTTATGGTTGGATGATCTATATGATTTGTATTAATCCTTTAAAGGATAAAAATCTTTTTCAAACTGTGACTCTCTTTTGACAGCAACCTTTGGTGCAAGTGGCTGCGTGGTGTATAGGTGAATATGGAGATCTTCTTGTATCTGGCCAATGTGAAGAGGAAGAGCCTATTCAGGTACCCTTTGTCACTCTTGGTTAAGAAAAGGGAAGACAGTGTTTTTGTTTTAAGAGTAGTGTTTAATGCTTTGAAGTCGATTCCTTGAAAACCTTTTAAAGACGCAATGGCGGAATCATAGATTCATTGGAAAGCTTGCTCAGTTTTCAGTTGGAACCTACTGGGCCATTGTGAGATTTGAAACTCACCTTTAGGTCCCTCTCCCCACCCCATCATAGTGACTTACATTGTTTCTCTTACCTTCTGGCTGAGGAGAAGTGAGAGTGTCATGTTTCCATTTTTTTCTCCCCAGGTAACAGAGGATGAAGTGTTGGATATTTTAGAAAGTGTCCTAATATCTAATATGTCCACCTCTGTGACACGAGGTTATGCCCTCACTGCCATTATGAAGCTTTCTACTCGATTCACCTGTACTGTAAAGTGAGTATGGAGAAAAAGGGTGAATGCGTTTTATAATTTTTAAAAACTTTTATTTTGGGAAACTTGAAGCAAAGGCTAAAGTAGAATAGTAAAATCAACTGCCTATACCTTTTACTCCTCAGTAACAGTCATCACTTCATGGTTAATCCTTATTAGATCTATACTTTGCTCCCTGTCATCCCTTCATCCCACCACTGCTTAATTTGAAGGTAAAAACTAATGTTTTTAAAATCAGGTATCTGATGTCTGTTTATTTTTTTAAAGTACTGAAGTTATTTTCCCATGTAAAGGTTCTGGTTTATTATAATTTGAGATATCTGAATCGGAAGAAAATCATTTTGGTGTTTAAATCTTTAAATTTTGCTTTTTTTAAAAAAACACTGTTTTGAATAGAACTCAATTCTTGGGTCAGTTTCCCAGTCAAGCATATTTAATATAAACTTAGTTCTCTCAGATGTTTTGCTTTTGTTTTTAATGTAAAGCCTCATGAAGAATGATATTTTTTACTGTTTAAATTGTGAAGTATAAGAATTTGGTATTAGGCAGTGACACTTTGCTTATAAAAGTCTGATGCTATGACCTTTTTGTTGATAAAAGCTTACTACTGTAAAGTTATTAAAGAAGGGAATGAATACTATAAATTTGTTACTTTGTAGCAAATTAATAATTGGTACTTTTGTTTCTCAAATTTTAGGGTATGAGATATTAAGATGAACATTTCAAAATTTTAACCAGAAACCTCTGTTTTAAACACTGTTCTTTCTGCTTGTTTATGAATTTTCTTTTGGATGTTTGAATTTGTTTGTCATTTTATCCCAAAGCCGAATTAAGAAAGTGGTTTCCATCTATGGAAGCAGCATTGATGTGGAACTCCAGCAGAGGGCAGTAGAATATAATGCACTTTTTAAGAAATACGACCATATGAGGTAAGTGTAAGAAACCGAACAATGCATGTGCCTCTTAGCATCCCAAACACTTTCTCATGATAACCCGTAAAGGAGTTTCACCCCTCATGCTTTATTGGCGGGACATCACAACCCCGTTCAGTTCTTGCGGCTTGGCTACTTGTGTTTTGTTCATCTTCTGTTCTGCCTAGCCTCTAAAGAAATAAGTGAACCGTGTTCTTTTAGTCCCCTTTTCCCCTTTCTCTTGGTAAGGAAAGTTTTCTTCATTTCCATTTTATTTGGTGAAGAAGTGAGGGTTGTTTTATCTCAGGAGAATCTCATTGAGATATCATTACTATTACCATTGTGAACTGCTAATATGTACTTGTTTATCTTTCTTTCATTCCAATTTCTCTGTCACTTATAATTCTCAGGCTCTTGGGATTTAGATGGACAGTTTGTCCATTCAAGGTTTCCTGCCTGCCCTTAATCCAGTCAGGAATGTAGGTCACGTATTCTTGTAATCCAGCTTCTATTTTAGTATATGTGTTGGGATGTGGGAAGGGGAGAGGTCTCTCCACATTTGGCTGGAGTATAGTTAACAGTGATTGTTTTGGGTAGGGAATCTAGGTTAACTGCCTAGAATTTAACCACTTCAGATTCTTCCAGGTCTGCCCTGCTTGAGAGAATGCCTGTCATGGAGAAAGTGACCACAAATGGCCCTACTGAGATTGTACAGACAAACGGAGAGACAGACCCAACTCCTCTAGAGACAAAGCCACCGCCCTCGGGGCCACAGCCCACCAGCCAGGTAGCTTCTCCCTTGCTTATCCTCATGATCTTCTGGTTCCTTAGACCCTATCTCTTAGGTGATTCCCTTCAGTGTTCCTGGGTTGATTGATAATTCTGTTCCCTGTTTTTAAGTATTGAAGGGGCTTTGTGTTAGATAACAGATTAGACAGTGACAATGAATAAGATATTGTTTTCTTGTTTAGGCCAATGATTTATTGGATTTGTTGGGAGGAAATGACATAACACCTGTTATTCCAACTGCACCTACAAGCAAACCAGCTTCTGCTGGTGGAGAGCTTCTTGATTTGCTGGGAGACATCAACCTTACAGGTGAGGCCAGACTGGAGTTAATTTCATGCTTGGCCAGGGATAAGGGCCTTAGGGAAAAACTACACTGAATGTAGACTTTCTGTCTAGCACATGAGACAGTTGAAGAATGGAGAGGGTAAGTGACAAAAAACAAGAATCTTCACAACTTCTGGCCTATGTTGCCATACTAATACTCTAGAGGTAATTCATAGAGATTCCTCAAAGTCTAATTTTTAATTTTTGGAGAGTAAATTACTCACAGTGTTTTAAGACAGAAAGAACAGTCTCAGGCTAGAAAAGAAGCACATCCCAAGAAATACAATACTTTTTCTAGGTTTCTTTCTACTCACGGTTAGTTTCCAAGAGCTGTGGCCTTCTGTGGAGAGTGGAAAGATGTTAACGTGTTTTCCTCTTTCCTTCTCGCCCTTTCTTTCTCCTTCGTGTTAAAGCAATGGAAGGATAAAATTATCCAGGGTTATAATATTCAAACATAACTTTTCATTTGGGGATAACTTATCTTTATTGACATGTAGTAGAAATTTATAATTAGTGTGTCTGCAGATACTGTAAACACAAGAGGTCAAGAGAATATCACTGTAGCATATAATTTCTATCTTAAGTGACTTCTCTAAAAGTGAAATGGAGAGTTATAGCATACATGACTTTGAGTGGAAAACGGCCATAGGTTAAGGATGTTGGATGCTTATCTAGACAGGCTATCACAGACTTAAAGGTTTTTTCCTAACATAACTGCCTCCCAGAACTTATGGTTTATATTTATGTCTTAACAAAATTTCAAAATATTGCTTGTCATTGCTTAGGGCCATTCACAGTCAGTTTCAAATCCTGGGATGCCAAAGCTGTCCTGAATATATGGAAAAACAGGAACAACCCCATTTGAAACATAGTGTATGGGGACCTTCCTGGCAGTCCAGTGGTTAGGACTCTTGTGCTCTCACTGCCATGTGCCCAGGTTCAGTCCCTGGTCAGGGAACTAGGATCTCACAGGCTGGGTGGTGAGGCCAAATGAAAAACCAGAACACAGTGTATAGATGATATGCTTTACTTATTAACATATTAGCATTTACATGTTAGTGTATAATCTTCACAATTATAATTTTCAATGGTTGTCTAATATTTGCTAAGTTTAACCATTATTTATTCAATTCCTTACTATTGGGCATTTTGCTTGTTTCCAGATTTTTCTTAACTGATGCCTCAGTAAATATTGTTATTACATAAATTTGCCCAAATTTATTTTGGGTTTACATTCTTAGGCTCAGTTAAGTTAGGCTTACTCTTTCTGAATCTGTTTAAAATAAAAATGATTCTTATCATCATAGGGTATTTGTGAGGAATAGTGACAGTGCATGGATGACACATAGTAGGCACTTGGTAAATGTTACTTACCTTTTCCTCAATGTCTATGAATTTCACTGTTAGTCATAAATAAAAAAGCCCTAACAGTGATTGACCCTCTTGTCTTATTTTTATTTTTTCAATCTAGGGAATGTTTTATATTTGTCCATATTTGTATTATATGTGAATTTCCATTTTGCACATTCCTTTTGTCTCCTTTAACTCATTTATTCTGGAGCCTTAATGTTTTGTTTTTGTTCTGACTTTCTTTTTTTTCTAGTGTTAACAAGAAAAAGCAAAATAATGAAGTCTAGCTTTTTTTTCCTTATTCATAATGTATTTTACTTTTTTAATTTATTTTTTAATTAGAGGAACATTGCTTTACAGTGTTGTGTTGGTTTCTGCCATGCAACAGCATGCATCAGCCATAATTATACATACATCCCCTTCCTCTTGTGCTTCCCTCCCCTCACCCTATCCCACTGCTCTAGGTCATCACAGAGCACAAAGCTGGGCTCCCTGTATTACACAGCAGCTTCCCACCAGCCATGTATTTTACACGTGATAATGCGCATATGTTGAGGCTACTTTCTTCATCTGTCCCACCCTCTCCTTCCCATACTGTGTGCCCAAGTCCATTCTCTATATCTTCATCTCCATTCCTTCCCCGCAAGTGGGTTCATCAGTACCATTTTTCTAGATTCCATATATATGCGTTAATGTAGGATATTTGTTTTTCTGACTTATTTCACTCTGTATAACATAATGTGTTTTAAATGCAATTCCCCATTTTCTCTACAATTTTAAGTAAAGTTTTGAATTCTAGATTCTTTAAGCCATCATCACAGTCAAATCCTCATGCACCATCATTTAAATGAGTATAAATTAGAAAATAAATTTAGTATGTGCTTTTAGAAAAACTTGAGCTCTGAGTTTCTGTTGTTTTTCAGAACTACCTATTGTACCATTATAGGAGGAAAAAAAGCTACAATTTGAAGGACTAGGGACCCATATGTTGCCTCTGTGTCTTGGGTAGCCTATGATTTTCCATGGAAAGATGTTTCTAAAATTGTTTTGAAAATGGAAATTGTGGGAAAATTACTAGATTAGTTTTATAGAAACTAGGATAGCTATCTGAATATTGTTTATATTCTTCATTGGTAATCTGATTGCACATCCTGTGGTGTCTTCATTTGTTTTAGGTCCTTGTGCTTTGCTTAGTCATATGTATTTCTCCCTTACTTGCTAATTTTTACTATATGATTTTTTTTTTCCTAGTGTACCTGGCTATTTTTTTTTAAGCTAATTCAACCTTTATTTTATTTTGTGATTTTTAAAATGGTGTAATTTCAGCTAATTTCAAAAGTAGTTTGAAACCAACTTAAGCGTAAAATGCATTCTGTTTCTTTTGGTGAATTTTCTTACGCTTCTTAGAATCTTGATTTCTGTCAGTTCATGGTCATGTTCTATCATTTGCCCTCCATAACTTGTTCTTATTTGGAAGGATCAAATAAAAACAATAGACTGATGATTTTGTTTCCCCACTTCACACCACCTTTCCCAGGATGTGTGTGTGTGTTAACATAATACTCTGCAATATTTAATATATGTAAAATTCAATAAATAAGTCTTGTCTTGATCTTCTTAGCTTGTAAAATAAAATGTTGCTAAGATTGTTGACATTCCCTGTGTACTACCTCCTTTTCTCATTCCCTCTTGATCCCAGAGGTAACTACTGTCTATCCTAAAATAGTGTTAGCTTTGGTGTTTACCATTCGTGTGTATTTTTGGAATGTTACAGTGTGTAGTATTATTTTGGCTTTTTAGAACTGGTGTCCAATCGAATGTGTACTTTTATACCTTGCTCTTTTGCTATACATTGAATTTGTGAATAATCTATGTTAAGTGTATTTCTAATGGATTCACATTTTTATTGCTGTATGTGTATAGTATTTTGGGCTTTGATGGTAGCTTGGCAGTAAAGAATCTGTCTCTCGGTGTAGGAGATATGGTGATACAGGTTCGATCAGTGGGTTGGGAGGATCCCCTGGTGAAGGAAATGGCAACACACTCCAGTATTCTTGCCTGGGAAATCCCATGGACAGAGCAGCCTGGTGGGCTACAGTCCATGGGGTTGCAAAGAGTTGGACATGACTTAATGACTAAAAAACAACAGACAATGAATAGTATTTTATTTTGTCAGTGTACCACAATTTATTTACCCGTTATTTTGATAGTGAACATTTTGATTATTTCTAGAATTTCATTGTTAGAAGTAATCTTGCTGTGCACACTTTTTGTATATGTCTCCCTGTGTAAATATGCAAGAATTAAAGCATTCCTAAAAAAGGCAGTGGGTCTCAGTTGGGGGAGATTTTGCCCACCAGGGATTGGCAATGTCTGAAGATACTTTTGGGTGTCAGACTGAGAGGATGCCAGTGGTGCTGAATCCTACAGCGCAAAAGACAGCCCCTCACAGCAAAGTTTTATCCAGCCTGAAATTTTGTTAGTTTTGCAGTTGAGGACCTTTAGTTTAAGGGTATACTTGTATTCAGCTTTGATGTTGTTTAGTTGCCAAGCTGTGTCTCACTCTTTGGCGACCCCATGGACTGTAGCCCTGCTAGGCTGCTCTGTTCATAGTATTTCTCAGGCAAGAAGACCGAAGTGAATTGTCATTTCCTTCTCCAGGGCATCTCCCTGACCCAGGGATCCAACCCACATTCCCTGTGTTGCAGGAGGATTCTTTACCACTGATCCACCAGGAAAGCCTGTATTCAACTCTGCTACTGCCAAATTGTTCTCCAGTTCACAACCCTGTGGCAGAGATTAGAATTCCCCATTGCTCCATAGTCTTAACCAGTATCTGGTGTTATCAGACACTGAAGTATTCACCATGCTGGGGGGATGTGAAGTAGCACCTCATCGTGGTTTTAAATTCCATTTCCCTCATTACTTGTAAACTTGAGCATCTCTTTTCATAATATTTCCTTTTCATTCATGTTTCTTCTGTGAATTGCTTGTACGTATCTCTTTTTTCTTTTTTGCTTGTACATTTGTCTTACTACTTTAAATTGGGTTATCTTTATTGACTTGTAGAAGATATTTATAGTTTTGGATACTCATCCATTTGTTATTTTGTAGCATACACTTTCTTCTGCCTTTGGTGCATTTTTTGGTGGTATTTTTTAGTGAACAGAAGTTACTCATTTTAAAGTATTTGAAATTTTTAATTCTTTATGGTTCATGCTTTTTGCAGATTGTTTAAGGCTTCCTTCCCTTAATTTGAGATCGTGGTAATTTTCTTATGTGTTCTCTTGGTGGGATTTGTCAGCTAAGATTGACTTAACTGTGGGATGTGCCATTTAGGTGCTCCAGCTGCTGCTCCTGCCCCTGCCTCAGTCCCACAGATATCCCAGCCCCCCTTCTTGTTGGATGGGCTTTCATCACAGCCTCTCTTCAATGACATTGCTACAGGTACCGTTACTGGTGTTATCATCATTAGACCTATGAGAAGTAGTTGTTGAAGAAAGGAGGTAGTGATTTGGCAAGCCTTAGGCTGACTGCAACTTGACTGATCTTCCTGTGCTCTCCCAGGCATCCCCTCCATCACAGCGTACAGTAAGAATGGCTTGAAGATTGAATTCACCTTTGAACGGTCAAATACCAACCCTAGTGTCACAGTGATCACGATACAGGCCTCCAACAGCACAGAGCTGGACATGACGGACTTTGTTTTCCAGGCTGCAGTACCAAAGGTACTATAATTGTCTTCTTGGCCTTTATCCTTGAATTAAAAATTGCTGATTATTTTTTTATGTGTTTGGTAAGGGATATATTTTAGTGCCTAGAGATTAAATTTGCAGATTCAACTCAAACTATCAGTAATGTAACTGTTACGGTCCATTGGAGCGTGTCATTTTTAATGAATACTTTTGCTTAGTCATAAATATTCTTACAGTTAGTATTATAAAGGAAGTACAGTCTAAAAGTAGTTAGTAAGAGAGTAGAATTCTACAAGGTGGTTCATTAATGCTCAAGAGTATTGAGGATAGATTGGAGTTTGGTAATACAGTCGTGAAGACCTAAGAAACACAAATTCTAACATGAAATTCAAGTTCAATCAAGATGAGAGACTTCATGTATTGTCTTCTAGTCACTGGATCAGAATTTAAAGTTTTTGTCTCCTTCATTAACATATAGCTAACTATTGATGCAATGACTGCTTGTTTTTGTAAATTGAAGTTTTGTTTATACCAGTTCTTAGTTTAAGGAGTGTTTATGTTCATCATTGAATTATAAAAATTTTGAAAAAGGAGAATTCAGAATGAGGAGTGGGCAAGATTTATCTGTGAACAATGAGATAGTAAGTATTTTAGGCTGTATGCTGTCAAAGTGCCATTACTGCGATAATACATAAAGTCGCATGGCTCTGTTCCAGTAAAACACTTGCAAAAACAGGTGTGGGCTCATTCTTGGCCCATGGGCCATATTTTACCAACCCCTGAGATAGATTAGGCTAATCGAATCTTTTCAGTGACTTGTGAGGTATGACATTCAGATAACACAATTTTGGAAATTGAAGACTTTTATTTGTGGTTATTGCTGCCTATGCATCTGTCTTTACTTTCATTTTTAGGAGTTAGAAAAATGTAGATGTTTTAGAAGCAGTAGAGTTAGTGGTTTCAATACTAGTTGTATGACATTAAGCAGGTTACTTAATCTTTATGCCTCAGTTTCTTTATTTGCAAAGGGGGCCTGTCATCATGATATCTACTTCATAGGGTTTCTTTGAGGAATAAATGAGTTTTATATGCCAGGTACTGTCTTGTTTTAAGCACTTTTCATGTGTTTGTTAGCTTCTACAAATTCGAGTTTTATACTTATTACTTGAGGCTGCCGCTTTAACACATACCACCTCTGCTTAAAGCATGGACTTATTCTTGGTGCTGTACTATACAATGCCTATTTGCGTATTATGATGTATCTGGAACATCAAAACATTGTATTTCATAGATTCTACTAATGCTGATTTTGCTTTTTGTTACTTCTGAAATTGAGGTACATTAAAAAAATTTTTTTAAATTGGAAGTATAATTGCTTTACAATGTTGTTTTAGTTTCTGCTGTATAACAACGTGAATTGGCTATAGGTATACATATATCCCCTCTGTCTTGAGGTTCCCTCTCACCCTCCCCGCACTCCACCCATCTAGGTCATCACGGAGCACCAAGCGGAGCTCCCTGTGTGATCAGCAGCTTGCCACTCGCTGTCTGTTTTATGTATGGTAGTGTATATATGTCAGTGCTACTCTCTCAGTTCGTCCCACCCTCTTCTTGCCTCCCTGTGTCCACAGATTTGTTCTCTACATTGGTGTCTCCATTCCTGCCCTACATATAGTTTTTATCCGTATGGAGTATATTTTGAAATTGATGCTCTTGTCATAGTTTCATTGGCAGACTTTCTCTCAGTGGTGTATAAAATGATGGTGTGGATTACAGCTGATGGCATCTAACATTAATTAATTAAATGTAAACAAATAAATGATATTTTAGTTTACGTAATTTATCTTGACAGTAGACTTATAAGTCCCAGGGCAGGTGTACCATGGACCTTCCGACCTTCTTTCTTTCCTCCCTCCCACCATTTCTTTCCCCTTTGCCCTTCTTGCTTTTCTCTCCTTCCATTCCCTTCTTACTCTCCCCCTCTTCTTTTTTGTTCTCTTTCTCTCTCTCATTCTCCTCTCCAATATTTTAGGAGACTAAACTTTAGGAAATTAAAAAAAAGAATCCTAGTCTATAAAATAGCAACATATGTATATATGTTGACATATATACTTTACTGTACTATGACTTACCTATCTTGCTCATAGCACTTTTATCTCTCTTCCCTGAAAACACACAAACAAATCTACCAACACTCAACAAATTACGGTGTTTGCTTTTTCAGGTCTTTCACTGTCTAGGCTAGTTCTGCACCGTAATTTTTCTGCTAGTACTTGTGGTGTTTCATTGTGGAGACCCTGAGGTGTTTCACATCCGTGTGAACAAGCTGCCTCTTTTCAGCCTTTCCTGCACCTCCGTCATGTAGGAGTGACCCTTGACACATTCCAGATTATATAGGCTTTAGAAAACAAAGTTCAAGTCCCTGACCTCAACTGTCCAAATACACAAAAGCATGAAGGCTTGTTGTTGGTGACTAGGGTACTGGTTTACTATTTTTAGAATCCTTTTCATTTCTCTGTAGTTTTTTTTTAGCCACAGGCACCCAGGTTTTTTGTTTTTTCACCTGCATAGTTGATCAGTTACTATTCAGTGAGGCTACTAGAACAAGATTTGTTTACCTTTTGAAAAGTGCTCGGCTAAAGTTGCTTCTACCAGAAAGGAGAAGGTGGCTCGTTGCTAGAAACAATAGTGTTTTATAAATATCATGAAGCGATAGTCTGCATGCTGAGAATTGCGGGTTATCTGGAAAACAAATAGAATTTAGTGTTAGGTATATCAGTTAATTGAACCATCATCTGGGTGTCTGACTTGACTTGTTGACATCTCTGACATAGTATTAAGTGTATTTTCTGAAGAGTGCCCTTTGTCTCCCCTCCACCCCACCAGACATTCCAGCTGCAGCTTCTGTCTCCTAGCAGCAGCATCGTCCCAGCATTTAACACGGGGACCATCACACAGGTCATTAAAGTTCTGAACCCACAGAAGGTGAGTACCACATTCAAAGACAGTATCTGAGCAAGACATAGCATTTTCCTAAAATAAAATTTACTTTGTTTCTCTTAAGTTTTTTTTTTTTTTTTCCCACTCATAGCAGAAAAGATATCTATTAAAATGTCTGGCCTTACCTCCTTGTTCTTTTGTAGACAATAAATGAAGCCCAGACACATGAAATGGTTTAATGGCATCTTATTAAAATATACATTTAAATATTTCTCTATTTAGAGGCTTAAAGATCTAGTCTTTTGCATGGGGAGGGTGGAAAGCTTACACATTTTAGTCTATATTAGTTGTTGTCTGAGGTTGAGAGCATCGAACCAGATATTCACATTTACTACAGTAATTATTAAGTATGCATATCAGAAGTGGAGACATTTTCAATGAAGCAACCAAATGAAAAATAACTTCAAACACCTGAAAGTAAGCAATATTTTTATTACATCTTCTCAAAGAAGTGTATTGGCTCCACTTAATATTGATCAGTTGACTCGTTTTCAGCAGTTTTTGAAAATGGTTCAGAGGATTTCTAGAGACTTCTGAGAGATCTCTAATAGTGTCTCATAAATACCAGTATGATTTCCTGCTCTTAAAACACCTTGGTTCTCCTCTGCTATCCACTGTATTTTGATGGTCTGCCCAAAGCACAAGTACAAATTCTCTTGATGATCTGATACAAAGAGTAAACATTTTCTTAGTGTATTAATGTTTGAAATCTGCCTTATAAAGTAAACAGCACGTATAATTGAGTTCTCTTAAAATATAACTGTTATCCTAGGTTAACTCTTCTTTTTTTCTTTTATGCCTTGAGAACAAAACAAGTTGATATGCACATTTACTGTCAGTTTTACAGACAAAACATCCAGGATATCTGAATGTAGACTATAATAGATGAGTATGTTTACCTCATTTTTCTAGAAAATTGGATACAAGGGTCAAATCCTTGTGAAAAGTACTCAGCAGATGTTACTGTGAAAATGCTCCCGAGTGGTTTGTCCTGTACTGTGGCTCTAGGGTTGAAGCCAGTGCTGCATTCTGGAGGTCGTTTTCTCTACTCGACTGCGTGACGTTGGCCAGTAGCTACAGTACTAGTCGTTTGTTGTTGTTGTTGTTTGCCTGTGTGTCATTTTAAGAGACAGTTCTGCTTCACAATTATTTGTGTTTTCTGTGATCAAAAGTCCATTTGTAGGACTTCCTTGGTGGTCCAGTGGTTAAGACTCCATGCTTCTACTGCAAAGAATGCGGGTTTGATCCCTAGTCAGGGAACTAAGATCCCACATGCTACCCATTGTGGCCAAAACAAAAGAAAAAGTCTATTTGTAGACTGTACAGATTCTGGAGTTTTTATTTCAGTGTGTCATTTTTTTTTCCTTTTTTCCTCTCTTCAGCAACAGCTGCGAATGCGGATCAAGCTCACATATAATCACAAGGGCTCAGCGATGCAAGATCTAGCAGAGGTGAACAACTTTCCCCCTCAGTCCTGGCAATGAGGGTCCAGCACCATTCTCATTCTTATCCCACTCAATCAAAGGAACTCTGGGAAGGAGGTTGTGATCGCTGGCAAGTCCCCCCCAACTGTACCATGGGCATGAGGAACTGAAGAGAACTGTTGAGGAGGATTTTTCCTAAAGTTATTGCTGACCTTGAAGCATTGTTAAAGACTAATCTCCTCTCCTCCACTGTTGAGGCCGGCTGCTTCTGGAGACTACTTTGCACTCTTCCTCCTCTCCTCCTGTTTCCGCACTTCTCCACCCCTCCTACATTTACAGCCAGAATCAACATTCCCTGGGCCCCCGAGGAAATAAGCAGCTGGTCTGGAGGAGAGGACTGGAATCCATGACAAGAAAACACTCACTCTGTCTCTGCAGCAAAGAGTTGCCCCTTCTTTCTACCGTGTTTCTCTGTGGACTGGGCGAGGTGGGGTACTTACTCCTCACTAGCAGGGTTACCATCTTCAGGCGCTTCTTACATCTGGCATTCAGAATGGAAATGTAACAGTGGACATGAGGGAGCCATGCCTTTTTCTACTGGTTCCCCCAATGTTTGAAAGAGGCATTAGGCTCCTGGTACCCTTTTCTGTGCATTGCTGTATATACACAGACACACACATGTATATGTATGTTTGTTACCAAGGACTGGTGAGACCTTGAGAGGTTATTTGTGAACACTGGACAGATGCAGTTGAGAAGAGCTTGTGTTGAGATTTGGCATGAAGGTTATGGTGCTCTATTTGTAATAGAAACTTCCAAGGCTCTTCCAGCTCCCCTTTGTCTCCATTCTTTGAGCTGTAGTCATGAATTCTCTCCATGATTTTCGAAACTGATTCCCCTTAAAGTACAAAGTGGACAACTTCTAAAAGATACATTAATAGTTACTAATGCCCCTGTTTCCACCACAAATTTTAAAGTTTCTCCTAAACCCATAACTTGCCTGATGAACTATGGTAAATGGGTGGAAAGAGGAGTTTGCCACTTCTAAAGTACAAACTCTTCAACAAAAGCACCTTTGCCCATATGAAGAGTGAGTATCTGACTCACCCTAGAGCGTATTGGAGTCATATTCTCCATTACTCCAAACCTCCCTTTTTTTTTCCTGAGCCTGGCTTGGACCTTGGCATTCCGTTTGAATTCCTTCTTCTAACTGGAACATTTGTGTTGTATCTGTAACACTGGCACTGAAATAAAGACCACACGGTTAAAGAAATCTTTCCTATATTGTACTTTATGGTGTTGGAATGAAGCCTTGAAGCTTCCTTGTCCCCTTTGTCAGAGGAAGTCTCAGGGACACTGTAGGGTAGGACTATCGTTTCCTGAGTCTGAGAAGTTGGTCTTTCTCTTGAGAGGCCAGTCTCATGAATATCTACATCAAAGCCTTGAGATCTGGAGCTTTTTAAACTAGTGAGAATGCCTAGTGCTTTTCAAAAGGCCCCTCGTGGTGTCCAGTCAGCACTGAGGTGCGGGCATGAGGTAAGGTGGCTCTCCTGTGGCGCTCGTTGAATGCACCATGTGCCTTCAGGCGCACAGGCACTACGTCTGATGTGCTAAAGAGGAGGAAAGGCCAGGCCCACCTTGCTCTTAAAACATGTTCAAATGTTACTGTATTGAGTACAGTATAAGGACTACTTCGGCTTTGATCTTAGAACTGGGTACAGATAGCCATTGTTTCCTTTCCATTTCACCAAGCCTTTACTGAAAATCTTCAGTGTCTTGTCAAATCTAGCTCTGTATCAGATGCTAGACTATTCCTAACATTTGACAAGCAGGAGTTGAACTAAAGGCTCCAATGGGGGAACTTCCTGGTCTTATTTTAGTATATAAGAGCAAGATTTGCTAACACTTACTCTACCGGGTAAATGGTTGGCTGAGTCAAGAACAAAATATTATCTTGTGCATAGTTTTCAGTAAAGTAAGTGTGGACTAGTGTACGTTTCAGACAACTGCTCTGCCTGTAAGATGAGAAGTAACCTTTAGAGGTTTCTTTGCAGACAGATTTCATTGGATGGGTATTTAACGCTGTGAAACGTGATAGGATTAACATAATATTGGTGGATTTCTTGAATAGAATTTGTCTAACATTCCTTTTTGTGGTTGAGGCTTTATTTTCTCTCTCACGTCTATAGTTAACCAGCTCAAGTTTCTTTAGTTGAACCAAACTGAATCTCAGAAGTCTGCTGAAGATCATGCTATGAGACAGCGCTGCCTGATGGGGCTGGAAAAGGGGCTACTCTCAGAACAAAGTCTCCTTGGGTGAATGTAGTTTTGAGGTAGAGTTATGTGATCATCCATGGCTTCATCCAGACAGAGTAAAAATCGGCCTTAACACAAAGGGTGCTGTGTAGAATATGTAATGATTCCAGAGAGTGAACCTAAGCACCATATTGAAGGACTAGCAGCCAGATGACTTGCCTTGGACACTGATGGTTGTAAAGACTGTTTCAAATGATAGGATCTTGGAAAGCTTCAGCGTGCCTTAGTTTCTAGGATCAGAATTCGTTCTCCTGTCCCTTGGCCTCAATGCTAAAGGAGAGGTGTCTTACTTTCTATCAATACTTGCACATTTTAGTTCTTTTCTTTCCCTAGTATAACCATCCAAGGGGGAGCAAATTTGGATAGATTTACAACTTCAGAGCCATTGTGAGGAAAGAGTGATTTCCATGGCTGCTCTAATAACTCTAGGGTGATAAGCCGTTGAGCCTACAAGCACTTACTTGGATAATTTCACAAGCACTTTTACCTCATTTTTTCTTCCTCTTCCAGAGTAGTTTTTATTCTCTACATCCTCCCTGCCCTCACAGGAATCCTAAGGGATAATTCGTCTAAGTAATCTAAAAAAATTGTAGGAAGGGTGCTCTACCCAAGAAACTTCTCCCCCAATGCTCCGGTGCTTTACCTTGAGGTGATTTGGACAGCCATGGAACGCTTCATGCTGTGTATAGTGATCATCTGTTCATTTTAAGGTCTTTCTCATTTAAAGAAACATTCCTCAGCAAAACATTTGGGAGAGGATTCTCCCCTCTTGCTAGGTTAAAGAGTGGTTCGTACCCCTTGTTTGTCACATTGATATAAGAAAACTGTCAGCACTAATGCTTTGAGTGTTTCCATCTATCATATAACATGCTTTCTGTGTTTGTTCTTATAAGAGGTTGGAAATGAGGGGACACTGTTTTTGAGGCTCAACTTTATTATCTTCTGCATTGGAAAATACTGGGCTATGAGAACTAAGGGAAGGAAAGTCTGAATGCGTAAATTTTTTTCTAGTGAATGTATCTTATCCCCACTGTCCTAAACAGAGAGGGAGCTAGAAAGCAAAAAGTGGATATTCATGTACTCTGTGGTTGGTGGAGAGGTGGTACATGTCTGTGCACTTGGGTTTGGGAATGGGGAGGATCACCGAAGGGACTAGCTTAGAAAGTCCTGAAGTTGAAAACACTTTGACCATCTCTCGCTCAGGAGGGTGGGGCTGCTTGTAGAACTGGAAGTGCATAACTTCTTTCAAGCAATAGCAGAGAGTGGGTCCCATCTACAGGGTTCCAGGACCTGAAACATTCAAACAGAAAAAAAAGCTGAAGCAGCTTGCAGAATTGCTTCACAAACTTCCATGAGGCTGATTCTGGCTTCCAGATGGAGCATTGGAGGTTTTTTCGTTGTTTTGTTTTTGGAACCTACTGTTGCGCTTTGTGTATTTTTGTTTGTGTTTTCTCTTTGGGGGCCTCATGGGAAAGAGCTTCTGAACTCTTTCCTCTGTGAACTTCCAGTGTGTCCCTGTATAGTCCCTTTTCTTTCATAATGTTGTAAGTTACATTTTCATTAAGCCCCATCACATCTTCTTTACTGTAAAAATATTAAAAGGCTGTTTCCAAGTGGGATGGCTAATGAAGTTCTAATTATTGCAGACATATTTTTGAGATGTAAAAAAAATTTAAAATTAAATGATAAGTCTTTGAGGCGAGTGAGGAATAAAATGGATGTAAACATTTACATGGGATGCATTAGAATTCTGCTGTGTGTATTGTCTTTTGGTTGAAACAAATTATGAACAGTGACTAATAATAAAAAGTCAATACTCAATGATTTAAATTTTGCTTCCTCACTTCTTCCAAGTGGGTTGGAGAAGCCCTGGATGGGTTCTTATTCCAGAGCTTTGAGCTAAACCCACTAACCAGTTCATGTTCCTTTTCCACAGAAAACTTAGCAAGAGAGAAATTTAAACAAATTAAAAAAAAAAATTGTTCAGTTGCTCAGTTGTGTCTGACTCTGTGACCCCGAATTCTCCAGGCCAGAATACTGGAGTAGGTGGCCCTTCCCTTCTCCAAGAGATCTTCCCAACCCAGGTCTCCCGCATTGCAGGCAGATTCTTTACCAGCTGAGCCACAAGAGAAGTGCCCCCCTCCCAAAAAAAAAAAAAAAAATTCTGTAGTTAACAGAAAAAGTATAGTTGGAAATTTTAACTAGTGACTGTTTTCATGCTGATCTTCTCCACATGGGTGAATTCTCAAAGTAAAAATACTGAATCATGTCTAGATGAAGTATGTATTTGAGGGTGGTCATGGACTTTTAGCTATAAGCTTCTGTTTGTGGTTTTTTATCTGTGACTAGGAAGAGGAAGCCTTGACCAGCCAAAATGAATTCTGTTTCCTGATCTATTTTATACAAACTCTCCCATAGAAGTGAGAGTGGTTGAAAGTTGGGAGCTTATACATGATCCCTGACCTTGATTGAGATAGGGGCAGAGTATGATAGTCCCTTAATTGAAAAGTAGAAGGAAGTACGCCTTAGCAATTAATCTGGTTTATGCAGAAGTGCCCCTTGGTGCTGTTTGATAAGTGACATTTCTATAATCTTTCCTTGTGTGTGGCTTAGTTAAAATTCATATTTGTTTCTAATATTAAATTTACTTGACATTTTCATCTTTGTGTAATGAGATGAAAATATAAGAGTTACATTAGAAACTGTTAGGCAGTAATAGACTCCAGACATTTTCCTAACAATACAATGAAGAGTAGCAGATTTGAACTTCCATCCAGAAGGACCAAATTAATTTTTATCACTTTTAAGTATTTTTCATGCTATTTCCTGCTCTAGTTCAATTGTCTCCAGATTCAAAAAATATAGAAATGTTTAAAGGAAAAAACAGTCCTATAAACCTGGAGGCCAGGTTAAGTCCACCTTGTTTATTCAAAACTAAAAGAAGGAATATCTACATCTGCTCAGCCTATGGTAGAAATAACAAAGCATTGAGGCCTAAAGATGACTTGTGATCACTGAAGGAGTGGGAACTAGCTATAAAGAAGCACATGTAGAAAGCTCTTAAGACTCCTTTACCAAAATCTGGTAGACATGAACTCTCCTTTCCCAGACTTCTCTTTCCATTTTGTAGTGAGGATTAGGAAGAGCACCTACAATAAACTGTGTGTGTGTGTCCCTCCCCAACCCCTTTCAGGTGGAGGGAGGTATGCATAGCTGCTTATAGGAAGAATACAGAAAGGAGGTAGTCTAATGACTTCTCTGTCTCTTGGCTTGATTCAAACAGTGATTTTTATAATGATGAACCTGCAGTGAGGGCAGATGGATTTTTGCACAAAAATTCCCAGAGGAATTTATTTTTAGGGTTAGTCTCAGCTGTTTACCATTTCCAGAAACTGTAGTTACATAACCCTTGGCATACATAATACACACTGCCTTGAACTGGGGGGAGAACATGGATATGTGACCCTTGAAACAGTATAAAATGTTAATGGCAATACATGATTTGAAAGGAAAACTCAGAATCAACTGGTTGTCACCACTCAACTGAATTGGATCTTAACAATGGAGACTTTTAAAGAGCTGTATCATAAGTTACCCCTACAACACCTGGGCTCGTAGCTTTTTGTTGTTCTACTTTTGAAAGTACTACTGTTGCTGCTGAAGAAGTAGTAAATACTAACTCAGCATATGCTGGTATTCTGAATTGATGCCCACTACTCCATTAATCATAACAGCAAACCCATCATCTAACTGCTGCTGTTTCCCAGCACAACTTCTAATGTTGGTGGTCCTGGAGAGAACTTCTGCTCATGAAATGTGGAAAAGGTAACGTGTAATACCTCAAGAAATGGGCTTTTAGAAACACTCTGAGCTGCATTCATTCTTTCTGCCTCTTTGCCCTTGGTCAAGTCCACTTCTGTCCCCATATTGGTGCCTATCCCTTATATATGAGTGTCCTTGCTGGAGCAAGTTACTCAGTAAGCACTGAAATGGGAATCCCAACAACTCTGAGTAGCTTTCTTGAAGGTAATTTCAGGATAGAAGGAAAACTCAGAGGCAGACAACATAAGAGCTTTTTTTCATCTTATGCCAGACTGACAGAGACATTATTTTAAATTCACTAAAATGAAACAAATGAAGATAACTGGAGATTGGAATTTTGGTGTATATATAAAGTAACTCAAGTGAAGGGAGAAAGTAGTGACCAAACTTCCACAGAAGAAATAATTTGTATAGAGTCAGAATCTTTGAGTCAAATTTTGTCTTAGAATTTAAAATGTCTATAAATGGACCAATCTAGAAGAGAGGGGAACAGTTTGCAGTGTTAGACCTCAAACTCTCTTGTACTAAACCTGTAATTAAAATATTCTTAACATACAGTTGGTCTGGACTAGGTAATCTGAAGGAGTGGATAATTGGTGATACCATTTATACCAATTATTCAAAGTGTAAGAAATTTTTTTTTTTTCTGCTTCATTCCTTAGTTGCTTGACGATTTAGACCTGTGTAGGAGGGGAAGACCTAAAAATTCAGAGGTCTAGAGGGTTTCCTAGGAAAATAAAGAGCAGAATTAAGAATAGGACTCTGAGGAATTGAGTGTATCTTCAATTTGAAAATTCAGAATAATAGTGACTGCTGTGAATCACTACTATGTGTCAAGTACTTTGTATGCATTTGCAAAATCTTCAGACTTAACTCCTAGACAGACTATTTTCTGTTTCACAGCTAAGAACCAAAGGCTTAGATCAAATAAATTGCACAAGGGTATAGAGAGAATAAGGGGTTGGTAGAGCTGAAATTTGGAATCAGGCTCTCTGATTTGGCTCACTGGCCGGCCACAAAACTATCACTGCAGGAATTAAAATAAACAATTTCTGAATTAGAATTGCAAATAACAAAATAGCTTAGAGACCAGACCACATTACTGCTTGAAGCAGAGAACAATATTCAGAAAATTCTACTACATGAAGAGAAAGGGAATTCAAATGTGGCTGGGAGGTGAGATGACATTTTGTACAGAAGGTGGGGTCGAATTTTCTGAAGAAGGCTGTGACCATCTACAACAAAGAAGAGAAAGGGCCTTGCTAAGGTGGGTATTCTCAGTTCGTTCAATGGCTTTGCACCCGTGAGGGTGACGGGCCAGTTTTGGAGTAGAGAGGAAACGTCTGGGAGAGATAAGTTACAAAAGCCACCTTCTGCAGAAGACAGCATCCTCCCGGCTCTGTTGACAGGTGCAAACCTCCCTTGTCCCTTGTCCAGCCCCTACTTAGGAGTCGCGGAGAGCAGAAAATAACTCTCCCTGCGCCTCAGTCCTCCAAACCGAAGGCTGACTGACCGATGCGATGGCGGCGGTGACAGTAAAGGCCCAGCCCTGCGGCGGCGCCGGGCTCCGCCCGTGAAGTCCCCGGCCGACTGCCGGCGGCTTGCGTCCCTTAGCGCTCGGGACGCACCGGACCCGCAGCTACGCAGGCCAGGGACGGGCGGGGCTAGGGGCGGGGCCAGAGGGCTGCGGGGGGCGGGGCTGTTGGGTGTTCGCGCGCGCGCGCGCGCGCGCGCCGCCGAGGCTCCGCGCGGCGTCGCGCCGGCCGGGCGTCCCTGTGCAGACGCCGCTAGCTGCCGATGGGGGAGGTGGAGCCGGGACCCGCGGGCCCGCTCGAGCCCCCTGAGCCGCCTGAAGCGCCCGCGAGCCGTCGGCCGTGCGGGATTCGGGTCCTGAAGGTGAGGTGCTCGGGCGGGCTGGAGAGGGAGAGAGAGCAGGGAGAGGCCGCCCCTGCCCCGCGCGGTGGCTGAGGTAGCAGGCGACCCCCGCCTCGCGTCGGTCGGTCAGCCTCGCGGCTCGGTCGCCCCCAAGCCCGGCTGGAGGGGCCGCTGCACCCGCTGAGGCCTCTGGGCCGGGCCCCCGCCGAGGCCGCGGCCGCCTCCGTCCCCACCGCTGCCCATCCCTGGCCGCGCGCCACCCGCCTCACAGGCCCACGCCTTGGGTCTGGCGTCCACCCGGCCGCCGCCGCCCACTCGGCTCCTTCAGGACCTGGGGGCCCGCCTCTGCTTCCTCCGGCTGCGCTCGCGGCCCCGGGCTGGCGTCTCCTGGCCCGAGAGCGGAGCTGGAAGTACGCAGGGCTCTCTCCCCGGACACCTGAAGACATCACCGCAGCGGGAGGATGGCGGCGGTGATTGGCCGGGCGCTGAGGTGGTCGGGGCTGCGCCGGCTGGCGCGGCCACCTCTGCCCTCGGAGCTTCCCACTGAAGTTAAGACCCGCTCCCCGCACCCGAGCGCCGGCCTGGGAGCACGACCTGTCCCGCCTGCGGAGAGAATCCCCGGAGGAGCTTAATCTCGGGGAAGCGCTGGGCGTGTTGCAGGAGGGAGGAGGGGTTGGACAAAAAGGGGGCATTCCTCCTGGCGGGAGCGGGGCTGACAATCCAGGGAGACGGTGATGGGGGAGCAGTTATGCAACAGGCAGCTAACGGGGCTTTTTGGCAGGAATTGGAATTAGGGGGAGTAGGAGGAAATGAAGGCAGATGCCGGCAAGGGGTGTGGGGGGAATGGAGCCTGCAAGGTGATGAGAAGTTAAAATGCACAAGGAATGTAGGGTGGGGTGGGGACAGTGAAGGTGGTTAGAAGGAGAGATAGTGGAAGATTCACTGGAGGGAGTTTTAGCCTTCGAAATATCTAGTTGGAGAGAAATTTTTCCGTAGGTCAAATACGTAAACTAGGTGTCCTGGAGAAGGAATGGAATTCCTTCTAAAGTTCTGGAAGAGGAATTAGCAGTATTTAAAACTTGCCAGAGAAAAGGAAGAGAGCAAAGAAAATTTAGATTTGGCGTGTTTCGAAAATACTTTGCAAAACAATGAAAATACATCATGTTGAAAAATTTATTAAGTAATGGTCTTTGGGATTGAGAGTGCGCACCATGTACTTGCTACTAAGGTTATTCGTAGGACATCACAAAGATGGCAACACTGAAAAAAATAGTAGATTTGAAACATCTGGTGAATCCACGAAACCACATAAATTAGAACTCTGTAAAATAAAAAAAATTTTCTGCCAATCTTAATACAGGAACTTGAAATAACTTTTCATAGTTAACTTCCGCTTCCACATAGACTTTTTACATATTTATTGTAAACTATTTAATCATGTTTTAAATTTAATTACTCAGAGGCTTTGGGATATTTAACTGTAAGGTCACAAAAATAGAAATTGTGAATGAACTTTAAAAAATTCTGCCGGCCTGGCTTATCAGGAAAGGGCAAGTCTGAGAGATAGGTAATGCCCTCTGGCCTTGAAGGTAAACAGCCTTTGCTATTTTTACAGCAACTATTTTTCCATGGGGAATGAGATGTGGGAGGGAAGGAATTGAGAAATAAGGATCTTTATTGAAGATTCCCAGCGTCCTACAGTTCCAGGAAAAGATCCAACCTACTACTGGGGTTCCAAACTGGAGGCCATTAGAAAGATTCCAGAAATTAATACTTAGTCTAGTGCTGATCTGGTGGTATGGGAGGCTAACAGTGTCTTAAGACCTTTGCATTCTTGCCAATAAACGGGATTGACTGAAGAATAGGTGCTGTGTGTTTTTTTACAAACAAAAGTTGACTTCAGTAGCTGAGCGGTTGAACTTTGTGCCAGGTGAAAGGGGAAAGGAATACATAAGTAGAAGACTTTCAGAATCTGTTGTCTCCTAATACTCTTCTCCAAAAACCCTGTGAAAAAGACTTATCATTCTTTTTTGTAACTCTTCTATTGCTGTTCAGTCACTAAGTCGTGTCCAACTCTTTGCGACCCCATGGACTATAGCGCACTAGGCTCCTCTGTCCTTCACTGTCTTTTGGAATTTGCTCAAATTCATGTCCATTGAGTCAGTGATGCCATCTAATGATCTCCTCTGCTGCCCCCTTCTCTAATACTTAATATCAAATAATGAGCATCAATTATAGCTAAGCTGGTGTAACTTAGTCAGGTGAGATCTAGGGCTTCCCAGGTGGCTCAGCGGTAAAGATTCTCCCTGCGATACAGGATGTAGGAGACATCAGTTCAGTCCCTGGGCCAGGAAGATGCCCTGGAGGAGGGCACAGCAACCCATTCTGGTATTCTTGCCAGGAAAATCCTATGGACAGAGGAGCCTGGCACACTATGATCCATGGGGTCACAAAGAGTAGGACGCAACTGAAGTGACTAAGCACGCACACACCACTGTATGGAGTATTGGAAAATTTGATTCAGAATTTGGATTCAGAATCTTATTTAGCAAATTGCTATTTAGAATATAGTCCTTCATAACTGTAGTTGGAATATAAGTATGATATTTTTAATATTCTTTAAGATTATCAGGAGTATACTTGAAGCAAAAATTTCCAGATGTTTGCTATAGTTTAGCTTTTTTTTTTTACTCAGTTTAGTCGCTCAGTCATGTCCAACTCTTTTACTTTTTTTTTTTTACTGAGTCTGTATAATAAATGAAGTTATAGTTCATCAAGTCAGTGACTGCTCTGAGACCTGTTTTTTCAATAGTAGTTTCAAGTTTTTATCGAATTGATGTGCACATGTGGTTTTTAAAATCAATCACTAACAAAAAGATTTTAATGAACTGAAATATTCTTCCTCTCTTTATCTCTTCCATCCATTTCAAGATATTCCTTAGCATGTGTATTCCGAGATGAGCCCATATCATTCTGAACTTTTGAATGTGGGAACACATATCCTGCTTTAGGATATTTCACAGTCTAGAACTCACTGAGTATGGAGAGTTACTTCAGTAGACCTTGTTCTACCATGCATGGTGTGAAGTCGCTCAGTCGTGTCCGACTCTTTGCAACCCCATGGACTGTAGCCTACCAGGCTCCTCCCTCCATGGGATTCTCCAGGCAAGAGTACTAGAGTGGGTTGCCATTTCCTTCTCCAGGGGATCTTCCCGACCCAGGGATCGAACCCCAGTTTCCCGCATTCCAGGCAGATGCTATAACCTCTGAGCCACCAGGGAAGCCCCCAACTCTACCATGCATATCTAGAGTTAATTGTGTGTGAGCGTTTAATAGTTTTATCACCTTTGAACTAGTCAGGGCTAGCCCTCAATGTTGTCTTCATTTTTTAGAGGGTGGAAAGTGTAAAACTGAAGTAAGTACTTAGTTCATCGCTTCCTCTGAAGATTTCTACTATCTAGAAATATCTTTAAATCTTAAATGTGCTCTTAATACACTTGTTTGATGGGAGGATGATTATGGTTGTGTTCCCTTTTAGAGAAGCTTGTCAGTAGTTCTTATATAAGAAGAGTAAGTGAGGAAATAAAGTATTTTCAATCTAGCAATTCCAGTGGAATAGTGATTCAAAAAGCTACAGGCATCTTAAAGGAGAGAACTGACCTTCCCAACACTTCCTTGATGGTTTAGGTCATGGAGAAGGAAATGAAGTGAAGTGAAGTCACTCATTCGTGTCCGACTCTTTGCAACCCCATGGACTGTAGCCTACCAGGCTCCTTGGTCCGTGGGATTTTCCAGGCAAGAGTACTGGAGTGGGGTGCCATTTCCTTCTCCAGGAGATCTTCCTGACCCAGGGATCAAACCCGGATCTCCTGCACTATAGGCAGACGCTTTACCGTCGGTAATTCAGCAGTGACTAATGATAGCTAAGGGCTTCCCTGATGGCTCAGTGGTAAAGAATCTGCCTGGAGTCCAAGAGACTCAGGTTCAGTCCCTGGGTTGGGAAGATTCCCTGGAGGAGAAGATGGTAATCTATTCCAGTATTCTTGCCTGGGAAATCCCCTGGACGGAGGAGCCTGGTGGGCTACAGTCCATGGGGTTGCAAAATAATCGGACATGACTTAGCGACTAAACAATAATTATAGCTAACCGGTTCATCTAGATTTTTCCCAGAAGGCTATGCCTTGGTATCTAGACCTTTGAATGCCCATTGAACAGGTTTAAGAGAATATCTACTGAAGTTCTAACTCAGCCGTTTATTTTCATAGGGTAGAATACGTCATATAAAAGGAGATACATTCTTTGACCAACAACACATGTGTTTCAAAAGCGTAACTTTCTTAAAGAATTTATGTATAGTCTTTTAAAGGAAATAGATATTCACATTAAAAAATGACTGTTAAACATTCTCACCAAAGAAGAATCATGGTGAATTAATGTAATACCTCCTGGGGTCTGCCTTGACTTTTCTAAGATTGAGAAGGTTAGTGGGATATTGTTTGACCTTAAGTTTTTTTAGGGATTCTTTCTGATGGATTTGTGGAGCAGTGTCCATGGCCCTCACGATAGCAGTGAGTGAACTTTCTCTCCACTGAAAATGCGGGGTTTCTTTGCATAAATGTAGCTGTACCATATGGAACACTGTTTTCAGAGGATCAGTTGATCTTTCCCAAAGAATAAAAATAAATACTTAAAATCAGTTGGTTAATTATGCACTGGTTAAGATTATTTAGTCATGCAGATATGATGGTCCCTTGTTTATAAGTGCTTGAAAGCCCTTTGTTAATTCTAATATGTTCAGCTTTGAGAAAATGCTCTTGATGAGAATAAAGAGACCTAGTTCCCACTTGTAGCAGGGCTTTACTCTATTTATCTAAAGTTAGTGTCAGTAATAATCCTCATGGTTTTGGTTTAGCCATACTGCAACCCCTGAGATCTATAAAATGATCAATTTAACTATTATCCTAAATTTAAACAGTGAAGCCACTCTCATTTCTTATTTTTCTTTCTCTCCACATGGGGAATACGTTCTTTTTCTTCCCCTTTCTTTATCATCTTCAGAGATTGAATTTTAGGTGCTGCTGCTGCACCTTCAGTCGTGTCTGACTCTGTATGACCCCATAGACGGCAGCCCACTAGGCTCCCCCGTCCCTGGGATTCTCCAGGCAAGAACGCTGGAGTGGGTTGTCATTTCCTACTCCAATGCATGAAAGTGAAAAGTGAAAGTGAAGCCGCTCATTCGTGTCCGACTCCTAGCAACCCCATGGACTGCAGCTTACCAGGCTCCTCCGTCCATGGGATTTTCCAGGCAAGAGTACTGGAGTGGGTTGCCATTGCTGTCTCCGTTAAGTGCTACAGTTATCTTCAAATATTTAATCTCAGTAAGTACAAGAATAATATCAGCTTTATTATAGATATTTCTGTTTTCCAATGAGGAATATTAGCAAAAGTATTTGCTTTGTGGCTGATAGAAAGGAAAGATTATAAGGTTTCCTATTAAAAAATGGAGATTTTTTTCCCCCCAAGTTTATTCAGCTTCTTGCCAGAGCTAGTCAGGCTTCAGTAGGGACCAGGGATAAATTTCTGTGATATCAGCTGAGTTGTGCATGCATCTCTGTGCCACCTAGGCTCTAAGGCACTATAATAGTTTCTCAGTGTAAAACAGGAGAAAATACCAAATAATTAAAAACATATGGTGATTTACATAGTAGTGGAAGTATGTTTAAGGTGAAAAAGTTCTGCTGAGGAGAGAGTAATTAATTCTTTTTCAAGATAGGAGAAAATGGGAATGGGAGACATGGAAAACTCCATAGAGAGGGTGACATTTGAGTAATTTTGAGGAATAACTACTGAGGTGGACAAGATGGAGGAGGACTTTTCAGATAAGTCATGGAATTGTGAAATAGTTGGTGTTTTGGGGGAGTTGGATATGACTGAAACAGTGAAAAGCAGTGGGGAGTGGACCAGGAGAGGTGCGTCAGAGTAACTATTTGTGGAAATTGGTTTTTTTATTAAAGGGAATAGAAATGGCCCATTATAAAAATAGAGCAGGTCAATATTGATCTTTAGAGACGAAATGGCAACCCACTCCAGTGTTCTTGCCTGGAGAATCCCAGGGACGGGGGAGCCTGGTGGGCTGACGTCTATGGAGTCGCACTGAGTCGGACACGACTTAAGTGACTTAGCAGCAGGAGCAGCATGTTGCTGCAGCAGTTGTTTTTGCTTTGAGGTGATGTGATTTTACAATGTATATGCATACCTAAGTTTTCAAATGCAGCAGGAATTTTTTTTTTTTTAAACATGAGAATGGAAAGAATATTTGTGCAGCAATGTGTTGATTCTGTACTTGCTTGTTTGGGATATAAGGCAGAGGATGAGGACCCTCTGCCTCAGATGTATATCTCCATCTGAAGTTTTCAGATGGAGATATAAAAAAATGTTTATTGCAGCATTGTTTTTCACTGTTTCCTACAATGAAAAATTAGAAACAATCTAAATGCCTTTAGCAGGAGAAGGGATAAATTTTGGTGTGTCATGCAGTGGAATGGTATTCAAAAGAAAGAGCTGGGTGTAATATCATAGATATATTTCTAAACCAGTGTTGAGTCAAGGGGAAAAAAAATGACAGGGTGAAACATATGTATGTCAGGTTTTAGATACAGTTTTAAATTATGTAAAACAATATTAGATAGAGTTTATAGATGTATACATATAGAGCAAATGTAAAAAAATGCATGGGATGATAAACAGTATAGTGGAGTGTTTGTTTCTGGGGAGGGAGAAGAGAAATGAGGTTTTAGGTAGTGGGTGGCTTTAGCTATATATGTAAGGTTGTATCATATATATGTTCTTTAGAATAATGATCTGAACTAAATCTGGCAAAATATAAAAGTTTGTGAAAGTTAGGTAGTGTGCATACTACTGTTGTTCTTGACATTTTTCTGAAAACATAAAAAAAGTGTCAGAAGATGATGGGCAGAGACATGAACAGCTGCCAGGAAAGAGAATGAAATTTTCTAGTTGTTGGGATGGGCGTGGCAGGTGCAGAAGGCTCCATGAGAGGAAGTGGTACCCAGCCAAGTATTGGTGAATAAGGAGTGGAAAGGTGGGGTAAGGACCAAATATGTCTAACTCAGTCGGACAGTTGGACTAACGATCTCTTTTTCTTGACTTTTTTTTTAGAGAAATATGAAGCGCAATGGGAGCAGAAATTGTTTGAATAGGAGAAGTAGGTTTGGTTCTCGGGAGAGAGACTGGCTGAGAGAAGATGTGAAGAGAGGCTGTGTTTACCTGTATGGAGCAGACACGACCACTGCCACTACAACCACCACTTCCTCTGCTGTCTCCTCCTCCTCTGACTTACATCTTGTCCTTTGCACAGTAGAGACACCAGCATCAGAAATTTGTGCTGGAGAGGGAAGGGAAAGTCTTTATTTGCAGCTTCATGGAGACCTGGTCAGGTGAGGTCAGAGTTTTACCATTAATTCTACTGCAGTATAAGTCATATGTGTTTCTGCTTGGAAGTGGGCTTTAGGATTTTATTTGTGCTGGAGCTGATGATGGTTATAGTCACAAGGCTTGAAAATAGACTTGTCCTTAGAATGCTGACATTAGAATCCTTGAATTTAAAAAGTATTAGAGGAGGAAAATTTGATAGTTACTTCATTTGGGTTACATCATGGGTTGAATATCTAAATTAACAATAAATAATTTTTTAAGTTTTATTTTCTTTTTAAAAAATTGTTTATTTTTATTACTTTTGACTGTGCTGGGTCCTCATCGCTGTGCACAGGCTTGCGCTAGTTACGGCGAGCCAGGGCCGCTCTAGTTGCAGTGCGTGGGCTTCTCATTGCATTGGCTTTTCTTGTCGTGAATCATGGGCTTTAAGGCACGTGGGCTCAGTAGTTGTGGTGCATGGGCTTAGCTGCTCCACAGGATGTGGGATCTTCCCAGAAGGGACAGAACCTGTGTTGCCTATGTTGCAAGACAGATTCTTACACTGAACCACCAGGGAAGTCCCTGAAGTTTTATTTTTTTAAATGATACAGGTAAATAGAATGAAATAAAAAGGTATAAAAGGAAATAGAGAATGACAAGTACCTATGCTCATGCATGAGTAGGTGTCACTATTTGTATATGAATTTTTAAAACTGATGGTGCTATATGCAGTGCCTTGTCCACTCACTATCTTAGATACCTTTCCATATTAATATTTTATAATTTTCATTTATTTAATGGCTACATAGTGTTCCATTCTACAAGTCTACCATAAATTTAGCCAGTCTCCCTTTAGTGGGCCTGTAGGTTGTTAGCAGTTTTTTTTACTACAAGCACTGCTGCAGTGAATATCCTTGTACCTGTGATATTTCTCCCACTTGGAAGTCATCGTAGGAATGGAATTGCTGTCTCAAAGAATATGTGCATTTTTTATTTTGATAGATATTGTCAAATTCCTCTTCATAGAAGTTATACTTTGATGAATAATGTAAAAGTATACCTATTTCACCCTTACTTTCTCCAGAACACGTTAGTGTTAAATTTACATGTTTTGACTTCCTCACGCATGAGCACATACTAGATTGTGAATAGAAATGATTGTCAACAGTTTTTAGAGAACTGTAAATTCAGCATTCCAAGGACAAATCTTTTTTCAAGCCTGAAAACTTAGATGTTTGGAAATCTGATAGGAATTTTGTTATTTTAATTTTCATTTATGTGATACAGTGAGGTTGAGCGTATTTTCATAAGCTTAAAAGCCATTTGTGTTTTCCTTAAAATCTCTTAAAAATGCGAAGAAACAAAGTAGTCTCGAAGTAGTCTTATACTGTGCATGTGAACTCTGATTCAGCTTTTAAAAAAATAAAACTCTATTAGCAGCTCTTTGAGTTATACCTCAGATAAGAGCTCCTTAAGTGCCTTTCTCACTTCCCCCTTTTCAGTAATAAGTAAATGTCTCCAAACAGAATTTCAAAACTGTGGATTCAATACTGTTGAAAGTGAGAAAGGAGGCTCCCGCTTCCACCTAAAAATGTGGTAATAATAGTAACATTTAGCTGAGCTAAAAATTGATACCATTTTAAAAGTCTAAACTGAGGTTTATTATGTGTTCCTTTTAGGATTGGACTAATTCCTGAAAAAGTAGATTAGCACTTGAATGTTTTCCTTGTTCACCAGTTAACTACATTTCCTAAATCCATTTGTAAAATGAAAGGATCAGACTGGGTGATCCTTAGGCTTTTCTAAATCTTAACACTGATTCCGATCTAATTTTATCAGGTGGAAAGCCTTGACCTACATTATAGCTGGTAGTGACTGATGGAGTTCAAGTATTTAAACCTTAGACTTACTCATCTTTATACCAATGTGAATGTATACAGAGATATTAGAAAAGTGGAAAAAAGCTCACTAGAATTGGTTTGCTACTACTAAGTGTATTGTTAGTTAAGAGTCCAAATGCAATACAATTTACTTTTGTGAACCTAAACCCTCCTTAAAATGGAGAGTGTAGCTTTGATAATTTTGTAATGAAATAGCTCTTTGGAAACAAAACAATGAATTGATTACAAAATAATGAAAACACTATTGAACTGTGGTTTGAAGATATGAATATATTTTTTCCTTTTTCTAAAATTAAAAAATTTTTTTTAATGTTTTATACAATTTTTAAAGGTTGCACTCCATTTACAGTTATTACAAAATATTGGCGGTATTCCCTGTGCTATACAGTACATCCTTATAGCATGTCTTATACGCAGTAAACTGTACCTCCTACTCTTCCACCCCTGCCAAACCTCCCCTGACCCCCTCACAGGTAACCACTAGTTTGTTCTCTGTGTCTGTTGGGTCTGCTTCTTTTTTGTTACACATTTACTAGTTTCATTGTGTTTTTTTAGATTCCATGTATAAGTGGTATCATACAGTATTTGAGATATGAATATATTTACTTTGCTGGAGTAGGAGATAAAGAAGTCTCAGTTAGCCAAAGAAACAAATATGATGATGATAGATTTTAGCTAACATTAAGTGCTTTCTTTTGCTAGTTAGCAGGCTTACTGCTTTATGCATTTTTTTCTCCTTAACTCTTCACAGTAACTGTAAGAGAGGTAGGATTATTCCTTCTCAGTGAGGAAAACTGAGGCTTTTTGAGAGATCCGGTAGTATGTTCAAGGTCAGGCAATATCTCTTCTTTAATTATTGGAGTGTAGTTTACGATCACTGTAGAGATTTTGGAAAAAATGAAAAAATGTACAAAGAAATAATAATTTCCAGTACTTAGACTTTTAGTAGATTATCTCATTTAATCCTCATGACACTTTTATGAGGTAAATATTCTCCCCATTTTATAGATGAGGGAAATGAGTCTTAAAAGGGTTAATCGTTTCATCTAGAATCACTCAGCTGGTGAGACCTGGAATTTGAACTCTAGATTCTGACACTAGCTTCCATATATTGCCTTCCCCTTCCCCCAACACCCTGACATTTTTTTCCAGCTCTTTTTCAAAATTAGTAGGTATGTCTAATTTTTAAAAATTACGTAATTGGACTCATACCATTTATTTGTTCAATTTGATTTACTGCTTACCTCAACTAATTTCCTTGTGTCATTAAAAATCCCTTAGATACCAGTTTTAATAGCTACAGAGTACTCTATTTTATGCATATGTTGTAACTTATTTAAAACTTGAGAACTAATATGCAGTAATGGCTTAGAGCTTGGGTTCTGGATTGAGAGCTTGTGGGTTCAAATCCTGGCTCAGACTGTTAACTGTGCAAATGACCTAATGCTTTGTCTTCAATTTACTAATCTATACAACGGAGGATGATAATATTTATATTATAGAGTTATCCAAGGGTTAAATAAAGTATACATGTTATGAAGATTAAACGAGTTTATACTTGTAAGGCTTCTTAAACTCTAATGTCCACCTGGGGAGTTTGTTCAAAGACAGATTCTGATTCAGTGGCTCTGGGGTCTGTGTTAAGCTCCTACGTAATGTGCTACATTTTGAGTCTCAAGGAAGTAAAGTACTTAAAATGATTCCTGGTCCTAGTTAGTGTTAACCTCTTTGGGTTGCTTCAAGTCATTCAACACTCAGAAATAGTGTGATAACTAAACTTTGCCCATGAGTTTTTTTTTTTCTCCCCATTTATCTTAAATTGTTGATTTCTGTGGGCTGGGTCCTAGAAATGGGATTATTGGCACTAAAATTACCCCATTATTTTTCCTAAATCATCCATGATTTTCTTCTTTCCTTACTCTTTTTTAGTTATGGACTTGTCACTTGAATTTAACTGAGGGGTTATGAATTTATAGAATTTTAGCACTCGAAGGAACCTGAGAGAGATACCTACTAGGAAAATGAACCCGACCTAACAGCCCTGCCACCTTCTGCCCTTTCCATCTGGGAATATGTGTGGGGGCCTCGCTTTTGTCGTCACAACTACAGGAGAGAATTACCAGCATTTAGGGAACAAGGGCCAGAGAACCTTAATATCCTCAATGTGTGGGAAAGTCTTGTACAGCAAAAATTGTCCTGCCTAAAAGGCTAGCAACTTCCCCATGGGAGTCACAGAAACCATTTTCCTTCGGTTTATAGATGTGAAACCGAGGACTGGAGAGGTGAGGTCCACAGCGCATTCCTGCAGCTGCGTGGTGCTAGAGCTATAGCTGGAACACAGGTGTCCTGTCTCCCAGTCCAGTGTTCTTTACATAATGTTTGGTCTGTCTGTTTTATTGGACTGTTTAAGTGATAAATGACTCACTAGTGAAGCTTAGTGTAATCATTGCCTTCTCTTTGAAAAGTTGTAACAACATTACCTTAACAAAACCAAATGCCCTTTGGCTCATGGTCATATATTTACTTTTATTTTTAGTCATCAAAATGACTAAGATTTCGGTGCTGATACACTATTTTTTAAGATAAGTTAATAATTGATAAGATATGTCTAGCAGAAAGTTATGCCCTTGCGATTTGGAATCCTGAGTTGTAATTCCTTTACTATCACTGACTTGCTAGGTGACCTCTTACAAGTATCTGAAGTTTCGTTTACCATATTTTAACATTTAAAAGGGGAGTGGAAAGTCCTGTTTCACAATACATACTGAGCTGATTAACTCTGAGGTAGGAAAAAGATTATTTTTGTTTTGTTTCATATTTCTGTACTATTTTAAACTATAAAAGAATGTGTTATACGTTAAGTAATTTGTCTTTTATGAAAACTTTTGCTTTTACATTTTAGTTTTTCACTTCTGAAATCAGTGTGTGTTTTACATTTGTTGGTAGGTCATAGTCTAATTGGCAGTGTTTTTTTTCTTAATGGTTATTGCAATGCTGTCTGGTTTACTGCGATACAGTTCTGACAATAACCACCCAGACTTTGCACAGACTTCCTTCACAAGTTAAAGGACATTACACCTGCAACTATCACAACGTTATTGCACCCCTTCAGGTTCAGTAATTCACTAGAATGTCTCACCAAACTCAAGGAAGCAGTATTTAAGATTACTATTTAAGTATAGGTGTTAGTCACTCAGTCATGTCTGATTCTTTGTAACTCCAAGGACTGTGGCCCACCAGATTCCTCTGTCTGTGGAATTCTCCAGGCAAGAATACTGGAGTGGGTAGCCATTCCCTTCTCCAGGGGATCTTCCCGAACGGGGAATTGATTCTCTATTGGCTGAGCCAAATGAATACACACATAGGGAGCATCCGTATTACCCTCCCAGCACATGTGTTCATCCATCAGGAAGCTTCAGTACAGAGTTTTTGTTGAGTTATAGGGTAGGATTGATTGATTTAATCCTTGATCTTGTGCTTGAACTCAAATTTAAATCTCCAGCCCTCTCCTCCCCCAAGATCGGGCTCATGTCAAGCCCCAAGCCTCTCTTCAGGAGGTTGGTCTTTCTGTGACCAGCTCCCATCCTGTGTCAGCTCATCTCTTAGCATAAACTGAGAGGTGATCCAAGGCGCTTGTGAATAACTAAGACACTTCCATTACTCAGGAAATTTCAAGAATCTAAAATCCCTCTCACAGAAACCAAGGACTACAAAGACTAGCAGGATTCTTATACAACAGTGATGCATAAAATAGTGTATCTTTGAAATGAGGATGTATCAGACTAATGACGTACAGTAATTTTAAAACATAACTTTTTACATTCCTGGTACAAGTTAACATAGGAAGTACTTTGAGCTCTCTTCTGCATAAATTATTTTAACTACATTTAAAAATAATATTGTTTGCCTAAAGGCGAGGCTTTGTAAGGAAATTGACGTAGGTTCAAACCCTGATGCCAAATGTACTAATTATGCGACTCTCTCTTGTAGTTATTTCCTAGTTTTGTAAAATGTGAGACACTTCTAGCATAGTGTCTGCTGCTGCTGTTGCTGCTAAGTCGCTTCAGTCGTGTCCGACTCTGTGCGACCCCGTAGACAGCAGCCCACCAGGCTCCCCCATCCCCGGGATTCTCTAGGCAAGAACAGTGGAGTGGGTTGCCTTCTCCAGTGTATGAAAGTGAAAAGTGAAAGTGAAGTTGCTCAGTCATGTCCGACCCTCAGCGACCCCGTGGACTGCAGCCTTCCAGGCTCCTCCGTCCATGGGATTTTCCAAGCAAGAGTACTGGAGTGGAGTACCATTGACTTCTCCGAGCATAGTGTCAGATATGGAGTAAACATTTATCAAAGTATCCTTGTTTTCTGTATCATTATATGTACTGTTGGTCTTAAAAGTTTGCAGATTTTACCTTATTGGCTAGAGATTGAGTTTTAACCTGACTTTGATGTATAAAATGCTGCTCTGTGCTGTGTTAGGGTCTTGGATACAGTGTGTTGGGTTGCAAGAAGTTACTCCTACTATTAACTAGAGTTCTTGTGGGGTGATTGTTGTTGTTTAGTTACTGAAGACCTACTCTTTGGGGCCCCATGGATTGTATAGCACACCAGGTTCCTGTCTTCCACTATATCCTGGAGTTTGCTCGGTTTCGTGTTCCTTGATGTGGAGTGATCCCTGAAATGAAACTTACTCTTCTCTTACCTGTAACTTAACTGTGGGCACTGTTCAGAATAACTGTTGGCTAAGAGCTACATGGACTACAGTCCATAGGGTTGCAAAGAGTTGGACATGATTGAAGTGACTTAGCATGCAAGAGCTACAAACACTGTTGATAGCATTACTGTATTGGTTGGCTGGTTTGGAGAAAAATAACTAGATGCACATATATTCATATTTACAAGGACTATTGTAGCTTCTGGAAGCCCGAGAAGCACACTATTAACAATAGTCTTATTGTCTCTTCTTAAAGCCTTAACGGAAGTATTTCAAATAATGAATGGAACCTTTCTTTGCTAACATATTCTGTCTTACACCTGTTTTGCAATAGAGTGTATTTCCTTTGATTTATGAGAGATTTAACACATAGCTAATTAGCAGCCTGTTAAACTTTTGGAACTTTGGAACACAGAATTGATCCATAAGCATATGATAGAATTTTCCCTCCCCCATACTCTCTACTCCCTTAAGCAGATGAGTTTAATGAGTAAATGGAATTAGTCCCTTGTTTTACTTGTTTTTGCAGTTCTTGAAATATTTCTTGTTTGCTCATTTATGCTAAATTGATGAGAGCAGATGTGGAGTTTCTCTTAGTTTTTTTCCCTCTCTCCCAGGGAAAATACTTTCTTTTGGTGGAACTAGTTAAAGAGGGTTTCCAAAATCTACAGAGCCTTTTTAGATCAGGAAATGTGATGATGCAAAATATGTTAGGATGTTTACAATTGTCTTGGTTTTCCAGAGAGAAATAAGAAAAATTGAGCTGATAAGATAGAGCTTGAGTTAAAATTTCTTGGTCTTAATATGTGATCATTATAGTATATATGGTCCTATATATATATATATATATACACACACACCATATATGTGGAATTATAGTTAAATACATTGAACTCTGTATCCAAAAATTATAGCAGTGTTTAGGTAGAATTTGTACTATATTAGGAAGGTGTCTTAGATACATCGTGGACCCCTGAGTTGTAAAAGACCCTAAAGATCATCTGGCCTGACTTGATTCCTAGAGCAGACGCTTCTAAATTGTCTGTGACAGGTGGCTCTCTCTGAGCTATTTTGGTGGACAGTCTGTTTCATTATTGGGCATCTCTAATTATTAAGGTTCTGCCTCATTTTTAATCCAAGTCTACCTGTGCAACTTCTTACTGGTCATAGTGCTTTTCTTTGGATCAATCTAGACTAAATCTAATAACCATTCTTGACATGGAAAGATGGAGCTGTTTATGCCCCTGGTCACCCTGTCTTCAGCTTAATCCTTCAGCCAGTCTTCCTGTTACATGACTAATTGACCCCTCCAGGATAATTTATTACAAGTCTCTCTTAAAATGTATCCTTCTTTGGAGGATTCTACCATTGTATGAGGAAGGTACCCAATATTGTCACAGCCCTTTGTGGACTTTTCTTTTATTTGATTAGAGATTCATTGTAACTGATGTTTTTATTTTGAAAAATATATTTTCCATTTCTGTTAAATTCAGTATTTGCTGATCTTTGTAGGCTTTTCGTTCTTTGGTCATTCCCCATGTAGTAGTTCTGAGTTTACAGAAGCTGGAAGTCAGAACTGAGCCAGGAGGGTCAGGAGGGGCCATATCGTGGCTTTTATTTTTGTCTTTTTTTTTTTTGTATGCATCAATATGATTTCCATTTCTACATTATAATTTTTTTTACAGTTGCTTATATTTCACTTTATAGTATTCTCATTTCATGTTTTTAAAAAGTAAATCTTATTGCCAACTAGTATTTTCTAGTTCTTGAACCACAAAACACAAATCCTTCATGTCTTTATGCCTTGATGGAAGGTGTATCATGTTTCTTGCGATTAATACAAGTCTTAAGTTTTCTAAACAGAATCCTTTTAAAGAGTGATGTTCTTCAAGATATTTTAAACACATAGGCTTTCCTATACTTGTTTTTTGATTGTTGTTTCAGTTGGGGGAGACATTCTATTTTTATTCTCATTAAAATTTTTTTCCATTCCTAAGAATTTTTTGAATAATAGTCAGTATGTTATCAAATACTACTACATGTGAAATAATTTGCTAAGCCCTTTATGTACTGTATGATATCTTCTTATAAGCAAATAAATAAATACTTATAGTAACAACCCTGTGAGTTAGGCACTGTTGTCATTCCCATTATGCTAGTGAGGAATAAGTCAGGGAGGTTAAATAGTTTGTCTAAGGACACACATGAGCTGATAAGTGGCAGAAGTAAGACTCAGACCCAGGCAGTCTGACTTTTGGAGTTCATGCTCTCAGCTGCTGTATTTGTTATAACTGTTTGCTTTTTCCTAAAATAATTGTAAAAAGTTCGTGTGATTTTAAAATATGCAGTATCCCCAGAAGCCACAAATGATTACTGATATTCTGGCTTTTCCTTGCTTTCAGTCATAACCATGTAACAGAATGATTTCTGGGTAATTACTGGGCAGTTCATTCCTGACTTTTTTTGGAAAAATCCATCTTTGAAGCCAGAGGTCAGCAACCCAAAGTCTCCATTTTTAATTGTGTTCCAGCTTATGTGAAATCAGTTATGGCCGAGTATAATCTTTTACATCTCATAGTTTTGATGCCTTTAAGTTTGAACCAGAGATTCTCAAAGAACCTTCTGGGGGTCTCTGAGATTCTTTAAAGAAGTTCATGAGGTCAAAACTATTTCATAATAATAATGGGGTATTAATTTTCTTTTTAATTCTCAGTCTCATAAGCATACAATGGAGATTTCTAGAGACTACATATCTTAGAGCTTATCTGCTTTCTGTTATCCAGTTATTAAAGACATTTACAAAGTGCTGACCAGTATAAGTCTTATCACTACATTTGTCCTATTTTGAAAATACAGTTTTCAGAAAATATTTGTTAACATGTAATGGGTTTATTGTTACTTAAAAATGAATAAATATTTAGAAATTCTTAATTTTAGTTTCTCAGTAAATAAGTAGATAAATGTCAATAGGTATATGCCATGTGACTATCAATAGATAAACCCCATGTAAACAAAAGCTCTTTGGGGGCTTCAAAGACTATAGAGGGATCCTGAGACCAGAAACTTTGAGCACCACTAGTTGTATCATAAGATATTAAAGAAAATTGATATAGAAGTAAAAATCTAGAGCATATTAAAAGACTTTAAAAATCAAATAAAGTGTGTTTATAACTTACCGAATATTTTCCTTCTGAATTGTGTAAGCAGGAGATTGGAACCTACCGAACGGCCTCTTCAGATTGTTTATGATTACTTATCCAGACTGGGGTTTGACGATCCTGCACGAATACAAGAGGAGGCAGCAAATCCTGACCTCGGCTGTATGCTCCGATTTTATGGTGGTAAGAATTTTTCAGTGGCTTTGTGAATATATTAACTATTTTAAAAAACAACATTTTGTTTTGTATTAAGGTATAGCCAGTTAACAATGTTGTGATAGTTTCAGATGAGCAGCAAAGGCACTCAATCATATACATGTATCCATCCTTCCCCCAATCTCTCCTCCCATCCAGGCGGCTACATAACATTGAGCAGAGTTTGCTGTGCTTTATAGAAGGTCTTTGTTGTTTATCCATTTTAAATATAGCATTAACTATTTTTAATTGATTATTTGTACCTGTAACTTCAGCCTTTTAAAAATATTTTATTCAAAGCTGCCTTTACTTAGGCGGTCAGAAAACAACAGCAAAAGTCTTCTCTTTTTATTTTTGCTCTTTTTGTTTTAGTGTTTTGCTGACTTCTGAATTATTATGTACCTTTGCCAGCATCTCGATTAAATCAGAGCTTTAGTTTCAGATTTTCAAATTCCTTATAAGGGTCATGAACTTCTGGATAGTTCGAGAATGTTAAGTAGTAGGTGATTATTATATATGACTTAACATTTGATGGACTCATCAGATGTGTATATTGTTGAATTTAGTAAGCTTTATTTTTTTTTAGGGTTGTTTTTCCTTTCAGTGTATGAGTCTTGCACCTCCTTGGTTAAATTTATCCTAAGTACTTTATTCTTTTTTAAAAAATTTTTATTTATTTTTTTATTTTTGGTTGCATTGGGTCTTTCGTTGCTGTGTGCAGGCTTTCTCTAGTTGCAGAGAGCAGGGGCTAGTTTCTAGTTATGGTGCGTGGGTTTCCATTGCAGTGGTTCTCTTGTTGTGGAGTACAGGCTCTAGGTACGCAGGCTTCAGTAGTTGTGGCTCACAGGCTCTAGAGCGCAGGCTCAGTAGCTGTGATACATGGGCTTAGTTGCCCCACAGCATGTGGAATTGCCCTGGACCAGGGCTTGAACCTGTGTCACCTCTATTGGCAGGCGGATTCTTAAACTCTAGACCGCCAGGGAAGCCGTGAGATAGTACTCTTAATATTGGCTGAAGCTGTAGAGGCTTGAGTGGGGCTGGAAGATTCACTTCTAACGTGGCTCACTCATGTGGCTGTTGGTAAAGGCCCCAGTTTCTCACCAGCTTTTGGCAGGAGATCTCAGTTCCTCGCTATGTGGACCCCCTCTCGAGCTGCGTAAATATCTTCATGTTGTGGCAGCTAACTGCCCCCAGCGATGAGACACACACACGCACATGAGCGTGTGCATACATGTATATGCAAACACACCGACTTCAGGTTTTTATGACCTAGTTTCATAAGTCACCATTGTTTTTACCACTTTCTGTTCATTAGAATTGTGTCACCAAAAACAGCACACACTGCTGAGTGGGGAATTAGGCCTCACCTTTTGAAGAAAGGAGTATTAAAGAATTTGAAGTATTTTTTGAAGCAGATATTAATAGCTTATCAATCAGCTTTCAGTATTTCATGTATAGAGCCTTTGGTGAGTTACCTTAGGTTAGAATATAGTCTTAATAAGGCGAGGGTCAGAGGGGCCCAAGTTCAGGCCAGTTGGTTTTGCTGTGTTTGCCGAATATAAAAGTTGCTCAGTACTTCAAGGGCCATTGTGCAGATGCCAGTTACCAGTCTTGCTGGTGTGGGTGCTGGGGGAAAATGTGTAGAGTGACTCAGTGCAGATTCATGATATAAAAGCCTGAAATAACATGTGTGACTAAAGATGAGTGGGTATTATGATTGATCACAGAGATTAAGAGAGTCAGTTAATCAACTCCTTATGTATGAGGAAGTAGAGTCTGGGAGGTGTGATTTGCTGGGACTGAATAGTTCAGGTAGCATAGCACCCAGCCTGAGCGTTTCTTTATATCCCATATTCTCTCACAGGTTGTCTGAGACACTTCCATCCAAGAGGCATAAACACATACAAAAGAAACTAGATACAAAAGAATCACATATTATGTTTCCATTCATTTAAAATTTGAAAACAAGCAAAACTCAACCATATTGTTTAGAGACATGTGACAGGACCACTGTTTGTCCATCAGATCTGCTTTTTCCTTCTTCCATAACAAGACTGGGCTTAACTGCTCGGCTAGACCTCATTCTCAATCTTTTATGCAGTTAGATGTGCGCCTGTGACAAAATTTTCATCAGTGGTATGGAATGAAATTGTTGTGTGCCACTTTTACACCTGGTTCCTAAATCTTCCCATGCAGACTTCTTGTTCTTTTCCTCTCCTGTAGGCTAGGGAGGCAGTCATCTGAGCAACATTGAAGTCATGTGTTGAAATAGCAAAGCCACTTTCAGCTGGAGTTTCTCAACAGAGTTGACTCCTGGCAACCTATATTGCCCGCCCTAGCAGAGAATTAGATTTCTGTTGAATTATGTACATTCTTTTTGTTACAGTAGTTAAAACCACTATAACTAATACATAAGTAGCAAAAATACAAAGAAAACAAGGAAATGATTATTCTAAAAGTCAAGAGAATGGCTGACGTCTAGGGTTGAGGGAGGAAGTGATTCCTACAAGTAGTGTTTTTGAGTCAGTACAAGTATATACCAATAGTGGCTATCTATTAAGCAATGACATTAGTGTGATAATTATGATATACTAATCAATTTGGTATATACCTGTTGAGAATTTTCTAACTTTTATTCCTATCTAATGTTATTTGTAGAAATATATATATATATATATATATTAATGTAAATCCTATCATTTGGTATTGATCTTCATGCTTTTTTTCTCCCAGTAGCATTTTGGAGGTCTTTTTAAAACTCTTTTATATGCCTTTCTTTACGTTGCATACTGTTGAATGTCACGTATGTATTATAGTTTATATAACAGTTTCCCTAGTGATGTGCTGTTTTACACAGCATTATGGTAAAATTGCATTTTTGTACACCTGTTCTTCAGAGTATATCTTTAAACATGAAATTATTGGGACTTTAAATATTAGCATTTAAAGTTTTTACAAATCTGATGGATTAAATGATGGTCTCATTGTTTTAATTTCCTTGATTACTAGAATGGTGGAATATTGTTTCATAGTTATATTAGATCTTAATTTCTTCTTTGAATTAGCCTTTATATATTTCTGTTTATCTTTTTTCTTATTATCTGAAAGACTTGTGTATATATTCTGAATATAAATCCTCTGGATACTGTATTTGTGACATATTTTTCTTCCAGCTTGTAACTTGTTTTGTAGTTTTATTTATTGTTTTTTATGGTGCAGAAGACTTACTTAATCATATTTATGAATATTTTCCTTTAATACATTTACATTCCTTTCCTGTCCTAGGTCATAAACATCCTCTATATTTTCTTGAAGTATTATTATAGTTTTAAAATATGATATGAGGTAGGAATCTAACTGTATTTTTTTTTCTCTACTGATAGCCAGTTGTCCCAATAATACTTATAGCTCATCCTTTTCCTACTGATCTGATGCATCACCTTTATTAAGTTCCTATACAGGCAGAGGTTTATTTTTGGACTCTATCCTATTATATTGATCTCTTTGTCTAATGCTAATACCAACACTATTTTTTATTAATATACCTACATGATAGATTGCAATAGACGATGGGGAAGTTCCCCTTTACTCTTCTTCTAGAAAATCAGGAAGGTCTCTAGAAACAGAGAAATCTTTCTGAAGAAGTAGTTTTTGAGTTGGTTCCTTAAAAATGGGCACAATTTCAGTAATCACAAAGGAAAAGGAGGACAGAGGAAGGGTATTAGGAATTTCAATGCATATTCTGTGAATCAGATAATTTGAGTCCAGATTGTTCTGGGCCTTGAGTGCAATATCAGAAATTTGCCCTTCATTTGGCAGATGGTGGAAGAAGTGATGGGATCCAAGTGGGGCTGAGAAGGATGATTCTGCCACCAGAATGGATAACAATTCAGGCTTGAATTAGGGATCTGAACTAGAGAATGGAAGGAATCATTCATATAGAGACTTTTTGAAGGAATAGTAAGTGTTGGTGGTTGATTTAAAAAAAGATGTTGAGGAAGAGATCCTAAGAGGCAAAACTGACTTGAGGTTTTGAGCCTGGGCGGCTTTGGGAGAATGACAGGACTTGACTTGTGAGAAGAATCTGGTTTCAGGCAAGTGTAACTGTAAGCAGTGGTAGACATCCAGTTGAAGATGTCTGGCAGGTAGTCGGATATGTGGAACCAGGAGCTTTGGAAATACAGATCTGGGAGTCAGGTACATGGGAGTGTTAAATCTGTGGAAGCTGTTAAAGATTGAAAGTAATACTTAAAATATAAGAAAAGAAGGAGGCTTAAGGCAGGACTTTCATTATATTAATAATGACTATCTTTTATTATATACCCTCACTATGTGCTGAGCACATACTAAGGTACTGAGCACTCTGTGTACTATTTTTCATTTCATCCTTACAAGCATTCAGGTAGATATTATTACTCCAGAGAGGTCTTAACTGATTCTAAATCTCATCTTCTTAACCTCTAAGGTACTCTTAGTATTTAGTTGATAGAGAAACCGTTTAGAGGAATAAAAAGGATCCATAAAATGTGAGACCTGGGCAGGACTAGGGATCATCTAGTCCAGCTCCTCGGTCTTTAACTTGGGAAATTAAGGCCTAAAAATATATTAATAAAATTTGTTCAGGGTCACGAAACCACAAGGTGGGATTGCTTCACCAACCACTGCTTCCAAGTTTGAAATTTGTTTTGAAGTTTCCTGTTTTACTCTTGCAGTGTAAGTAAATGTTTCATTTTAACCCCCAATAATACCAGCCAGTGTTTATTTATTTGTTGGTTTAACTTTTTATTTTGAACTAGCTTTAGATTTTCAGAGCAGTTGGAAAGATAGCACAGAGCGCTCCTGCACAGCCTTCATGCAGTTGCTCAAGCAGTTGTTCCCATATAAACAGTGCTTCATTTTCCTCTGGCTTTAAAGATTTTTCCTTTGTCTTTAATTTTCAGCAATTTGATTATGAACTGTCTGGGCTTGATTTTCTTTGTGTTCAGCCTGTTTAGGGTTTTCCATCGTTTCAGATGTTGTGTCCAGGTTTTATAGGTGAATTCAGTGGGAGAGACAGGGCAGACCGAGTGTGCTTTCTCTAACTCAGAACCAGAACCTTAATGGTATCTTTTGATTAAAAGAAGTATTTCATTTTGATGGAGTCCAATTTAGCAGTCCTTCCCTTTATTATTTTCTAGATGCTATATTGCTTTACCTTTCAGTTTATATTCACAAGGTCTGTGTAACTTCGCTTTTTATTGTCTGTTTTGAGTATCATCATGATCTCATGGGCTTATGTATGTTTGTTTCAATTCATTGCAGCCATTTTTCTTTCTGATGCTTAATTTGTCTCATCTCAGCTCCTGGGAGCTCTTTCAGGTTGCCTTCTGTGTCCTTCCAACATGACCCCAGTAGGGCTACACAGTTGGCTCAGTGGTAAAGAATCTGCCTGTCAATGCAGGAGCCACAGGAGATGCAGGCTCAATACCTGGATCAGGAAGATCCCCCGGAGGAGGAAATGGCAACCCATTCCAGTATTCCTGCTGGGAAAATCCCATGGACAGAGGAGCCTGAGGGGATATAGGCCATGGGATCCAAAGAGTCAGACACAACTGAGTGACTGAGCCTAGCCCAGCACAGTCTTTGGTAACATTCTAGATTTTTCCATTAAGTTCTTACACAAAAAGATGTCCTAAGCTGATCTTTTCATCATGATTCACACCAGGAATAGGTGATTTTTCTAAGGACTCCTGGTTCATGTTAATGAAACATAATGTTTAGAGATTATACTATGGGCATTGTTAGAGAACTCTCCTTGATTTTTTAGAAACTTTTTTTCTTAAATTATAAAATAATCCATGTTCTTTATGAAAATGAAAGTGTTAGTTGCTCAGACTATAGCCCACCAGGCTTCTCTGTCCATGGGATTCTCCAGGCAGACATACTGGAGTGGGTTGCCAGGCCCTTCTCCAGGGGATTTTCCTGACCCAGGGATCAAACCTGTGTCTCTTACATCTCCTGCATTGGCAGGTGGGTTCTTTACCACTAGTGCCACCTGGGAAGCTCCTGTTTTCTATTTTCTTTATAGAATATTTCAAAGTATACCATAATTTTCCACTTAGAATCTTGACTTTTGAGATTGTAAGTCTGTTTTTAACTAGAACTATTAGTCATTCCAAACATTTATTAGAACTTCCTCATTCTGTTTTTTACTACTTTCAGATCAGAGACTTAGCAAACCCTCCAAAAATAATAATAAGACAGCATATTATTTTGTGTATAAATAACTTATTCCCCCCAAAATTGAATATTCCTTTCTGAGAGTAGCTACAGATAGCTACTATAGAAGCACAAATGAGAAGAAAAGAGCCTTAAAAAGATAAACTTATAGAGTTTCTTAAAATATGATTTGTGGGCCATCTGCATTTAAATTACTTGAGATACTTGTTAAAAACGTATTTTCCTTTGTTCCATCCCAGATCCTCTGAATTAAACTCTCTGTGGGTAGGTCTTGGCGTTTTGCATTGTAAACTAATTCTCTGATAATTCTTGGGCACACAGAAATTGGAGAATCCCTGATCTAAAGGAATTCTACAGTTGAGACTGAGAGGGAACTGGAGAAAACTTGAGTGCTTTTGTAGCTTTGATAGAAACAATAGGGAGGGTGGAATTGAAGAGTGAGAAGGAAGAAGAACCAAACTCCCCAAGGAACATGAAATTTAGAATATAGATGAAAGGATTAGCCTAGACTAGAAGGAGAAATGGTGGTGTTAACATACAAAGTTTAAAGCTTTGAAGTAAGCCAGACCATTTCCTCATTTTTTATACAGGAAACACACAGTCAAAAGGGTACCATGATGCCCAGGGTTTAATTAATTATGTAATAGTATTGAGTACAACCCAGTTTTTTCACTTCCCAGTCTGTTGCTGTTCGCTCAGCCTCATACTGTTGCTGCTTCTGTTCGCTTCTGTATAGAGTTACTGTCTATTTCCAGTAGTACTTTAACCAAGAACATTTCTTCTGTCATAATGCTCTGTTTTGTTCACTATTATCTGTCATATAAAGTTTTATAACGGGTGGAAAAAGATAGAGATGCTCTTGCATGTCTGTATCAGCTTCTGCTACCATAATTGGGATAGTTGATTGAAATATCAGTCAAAAGCTTTTCCTCACAAAGAGCAGGAAGATGGAGGATTGTGTACAGAACTAGTCATTAATTTCTTCCTTCTGCAGTAGGCTAAGCACAGCAATAGTGGCTGTCTCTTATTCCATACTTCTTTTGTATCTAAAACCATGCTTACTACTTTACATTCATTATCTTACTTTTTTATAAGGATCTTCCAAAGGTAGGTAATATTAAGATCTGAACTGTATAAATGGGGAATGTCAAGGTCAGTGAGATTATGTAGTTCAAGGAATCAAAGTAAGTAGCAGAACTTAAGTTTGAATATCTGACTCCCAAGTCCATGATCTTAACTACTCTGTCATACTGCCTTTCTTTGTGTACATGGGAGCTATGACTGGAAGAAGGATTGACGGTAGCATCCGAAATTCATAGTGCTCCCATTATATAACTTCAGGGCTGGAGAACATTTTAAGACTGAGAGCTTATTTTGTAATACTTAATGGTGGCTTCTGATGTACTCTTTTCTTTTCAGAAAAACCATGCCAGATGGATCATCTGGATCGAATCCTTCTGTCTGGCATCTATAATGTACGCAAGGGAAAGACCCAGCTGCATAAGTGGGCTGAACGCCTGGTTGTTCTCTGTGGCACCTGCCTCATCGTGTCCTCAGTGAAGGATTGTCAGACCGGGAAAATGCACATATTGCCTCTGGTTGGGGGAAAGGTAAGACCCACAAACAGAAATTACTCTTTCTTTGATCATCTTAATTTAAAAAAAAATCACATATGCTTTTCAGAGTTTTTTCCACATCTTTTCAAAGAAGCCATTCTGAACATTATTATAGATTACATCACAAAGTTTTTGCATTCTTAAGTTTAAATGAAACTGACTCAGGCTAATTTACACATAAAACAAGTTTTTTACATCACAAACCCCCTCGGAGGTCCAAATACTATGTTGTTGATCAGTTACTAAGTCATGTCCAACCATTTGTGACCCCATGGACTGCGTCATGCCAGGTTCCTCTGTCCTCCACCATCTCTTATAGTTTGCTCAAATTCATGTTCATGGAGACTATCCATGCCCCAGATTCTGCTGCAGAACCCGTCTGTTGAAGAAACCCCTGCTTCCACTGCTAGGCACTAAATACTGTCAGTAGTACCACCAAGAGTAGCTGCCACTAGCAGCTGCCTTTGGAAACTAGAAGTAGTGGCTACTTTTGGAAACTAGGCTGCCTTTGGAAACTTAGCATCCTCCACCAAAACAGATTCTTTCCTATTTCTCCTTTTCCCCCGTTAGACTGAAATTCAGAGTCTGGAGTGCTCATAAGCTCCTATCAAGCAGCCACAGAGACCTGCATTTTTTGCATCTGTACAAGAGAATTCCCCATGATAGGAAAAGCAGTTCAAAGTCATCAGAGTGATAGATGACTGGAAACAGATAATGCTACTGTTTATTGGAAGTTATAGGAGAGAAAAGATAACCTGCAAAGAATTGACAGGCTGACAACAGCTTTCTTTTCATCAACACTATGTACAGAAGAGTATTTGCAAAATTACTGAGAGAAAATAAATTGTATTTTGTATTTTATATTTTATATCCAGTTGAATTACTTTATAAGAATCAAGGCAAAATGGAACATTTTCAGACATTTAAAAACTCCAGTGGCTAGGACTCGGTGCTTTCACTGGGTTCAATCCCTGGTCAGGGAACTAAGGTCCTGCAAGCTATGCTGCACAGCTGAAGGGGGAAAAAAAACCCAATATAAAACAAATGAGCTGGCATATATCCTCACCAAAAGAACTACTAAAGATGTATGTCTAAAAAACAACACCCCTCCAAATAAAACAAACAGGGAAAAAAAGAAGAAAACAACAAAGGAATGAAGGAAAGTAAATTCAAAGGAAGGTATAAGAATAGATGATGAATGGAAACACTGATAAATTATATAAGATATAAGAATAGATGATGAATGCAAATACTGATAAAATATGGTAGTAAATTTGATACTGATTATAAAAAGATTTAAATTTTTTTCTATCTTAAATATAAATTTCAACAACTAAAGCTCAAACTCCTGAACAGCATTCAGGATGTGATGATGTGTTCAATGAGGAACTTGTGATGCAATCTTTGGATAAAAGGAAAGAAAGAAAGTGAAAGTGAACTCGCTCAGTCCTGTCGACTCTTTGCGACCCCCATGGACTGTAGCCTATCAGGCTTCTCCGTCCATGGGATTTTCCAGGCTAGAGTACCAGAGTGAGTTGCAATTCCCTTCTCCAGGGGATCTTCCCAACCCAGGGATCAAATCTGGGTCTCCTGCATTGCAGGCAGACGCTTTACCCTCTGAGCCACCACCAAAGTTAAAAATTTTAAGGATGACTACTAAAAGTAGAGTGGGAAAAGAGAGTATAAGCTGTGTAATGCTAAAAGAAGGCAGGAAAAGGGTTGAGAAAAAGGAGCAAAATAATTAGCATGGTAAGTTATTATAGTGACATAGAAATAAACCCAAATATTTTCTACTAATTACTGTTTATAGGAGACACACCTAAAACTTAGAAGGTTGAATGTGAAATGATAGAAAAATCACACTAATCAAATAGCAACCAAAAGAAAATTGGTATGGTTATATTAACATCATACAAAGCACATGAAAGTTTGTATGCAACATAGGACTTGTGTCAAAACTACATAAAGAACATATACAACTTGGTAATAGACAAATAACCTATTTTGGCAAAGTTGGGAAGCAATTGGGAACACAGTCACTTTGGAAAACAGGGTTTTTTTTGTTTCTTACAGTTAAAAATCTGCTTTTCAGATGACTGAGCATTTCTCTTAGATACTGAGAAATGAACACAAATATTTCCAAAAAGTATAAGTGAATGTTCATAGCAACTTTGGTTATAATTGACCCAAACTGGAAGCAACCCAAATGTTCACTGAGTGGTGAATTGATAAAACACATTTGCTGTATTCACTGTGCCACTGAGCAGTGAGAAGACATGAGCTGCTGATACACACAGGAAAAAGAGCGAGTCTCAAAACATTAAGTGGAAAAAGCCAGAGGTAAAAGTCTATTTATTGTATGATTCCATTTATATGAAATTAAAAAAAAACTGTCGTCATAGAAAAGAGACCAGTGGTTGTGCCAGGATATGGAAGAAGGGGATTGGCTGCAAAACAGCCATGAGGGACGTTTTGCGGGTGATGGGGTTGTCCGACTATGTATCTCATCAAATTGTTCACTTAGAGTTTATGAATTTAAAAAAAAAAATCACAAATTTTATATAAATTATACCTCAGTAAAACTTGCCTCCTGCGAAAGACAATGTGCAAAAGCATTAATAGGGATAAGGAGGCTCACTGAAAACTGATGAGAGGAACGTTTTATGTGTATTACCATGTAGTCTCAACATACATATTGCAAAACTTAACAAAATTACTCAGAAGTTGACAAATTAACTTCTAGTGGGAGATTTACAAGCCTTTCTCAGAGTTTGGCATTATATGACTATTTTTCTGTGTCAAACATCCCATAAAAAATATTTAGAAGAAAAGGTTATTCTAAAGCAATCAGTAATGCCTGTTCTTCATTTCAACAAAGTCCTTTATTTTGACACAAACTCACTGAATTGTGGTGATTTATTACTAATAAAAATGGCCTAGTTGTAAGCATCACAATTGAATGTTATGAATATTATTTAATTTTATTGGATCTTCTTAATATGATTCTTATTTGTTTAAAAGTATTTTGTGTTTCTGCCATTTGGTTCAGTCTTTACTTGGCACCAGAAGTCTAATGATTTATAACTTGGAAGTTTCCAGCTGACTCACCAAGATTCAGTAGCTATGACATATAGAAGTGAGATGTCAGACAAAGATATAAGTGGTTCCATAGCTATAAAAAGACTTCATCTTCATCAATGGTATATAGGCTGGGTTGTTGAAGAAAGCTGTTGTTGTGCTATGAATCCTTACCATCACCCCAAGTGGGACTGGAGGAAGTTCTGACTCTTTCCTCAAGCCCAGTGAAAGAGGTTTCAAAAGAACCCATGGAATCCTGGTTCAGGTTCCCTGCAGTAAGGGGGACATAGTGCACTGGTGTCCTGCCTTCTGACCAGGAAGTCTTGAGGATGAGATAGGCTGCTTTAGTGATTGATAGAGCACAGAGCCTAACTCATGTGTTGGGATCCTTGTGTATTCCTTGGGTTTGTTAGTATGTGACCCAGTTGGGTTGAGAGGAAACACAAGCCATTGGTTGGTTGGGTGGGTGGATTCTCATGTCTGGTGGGGCCACCTGGAGGGGCCTGCAGACTTCATTGGAGGACAAGCTGTCAGGGGACCACCAGGTTCCTTCACGTCTGAGGAGGGAGTGGTCACCTATTGGAATAGTGTGCATTAGCCTGGTCAAGGAATCTGTAGGTGAGAAGCCGCTAATGGTTGAATTAGGGGGCTGGTATCCAAAGAACCTTCAAAAGGACCTATTGAGGAAGATCATCCCCTTTAAAATCTAGTAGGTCTGGAGATCATGAAGTCAGGTTATGACTCTGCTAGTTTAGTAATAACCTTTGGGTTTGCATGTTCCCTGTTTTTCATTCTGCCCCATGTTTGTGCTGGACGAGGTCAGAAATGGCTTCTAGCCCATCACCTTGAACATAAGAGATGGGGTGAGTCCAAAGAGGAGGCCAGCGTACCCCTTGCAGGCAGGCAGACAGCTGTCTCCGGTGTACTGCAGTGGTGGTGAAAAGGTATGGAGCAGTATTACCTTTGAAGTGGAAACTTTGCCTCTTCCTTGTGGGCCTATAGACTCTCCTGTTGTGAAACTCCCCTGCAGTGGAAGCACAGAATCCTAACCACTTCACCACCAGAGAATTCCCCCTTTGGTTTTTTCTAAACAGCTTTATTGAGATGAAATTCATATACTGTACAGTTTACCCATTTAAAGTATGCAACTCTGGCTTTTAGTAAATTCACAGAGTTGGGCAACCGTCACCATAATTGATTTTAGAATAATTCCATGACCCTTCGAAAAGAAACCCTGCACTACTTAGCCTTCATCTCCCCATTCCTTCTCTAGCCCCAGGCATCCATTAATCTACTTTCTGTCTCTATAGATTTGCTCATTCTGGACATTTCACATGAATGGAATCATACAATGTATGGTTCTTTGTAACTGGCTTCTTTCACTTAGTGTAATGTTTTCAAGGTTCATGTGGTAGTGTGTATCAGTGTTTTATTCTTATTTATGGCTGAATAGTATTACATGGTGTACTACATTTTGTTTATACATTTACCTGTTGATGAACATTGAGGCTGTTTCTACTTTTTCCTATTATGAATAACGCTGCTGTAATTCACAGAAAATTTTTGTATGGATGCATTTTTTCTTGGGTATATACCTAGGAATGGAATTGCTGGGTTACATGGTTGCTGCTACTGCTGCTAAGTCACTTCAGTTGTGTCTGACTCTGTGTGACCCCATAGACGGCAGCCCACCAGGCTCCCCGTCCCTGGGATTCTCTAGGCAAGAATACTGGAGTGGGTTGCCATTTCCTTCTCCAGTGCAGGAAAGTGAAAAGTGAAAGTGAAGTCGCTCAGTTGTGTCCAACCCTCAGCGACCCCGTGGACTGCGGCCTTCCAGGCTCCTCTGTCCATGGGATTTTCCAGGCAGGAGTACTGGAGAGGGGTGCCATTGCCTTCTCCGGGGTTACATGGTTACTATATGTTTCACCTTTTGAGGAACTCCCCAACTATTTTTCAAAGTGACTGTACCATATTACATTCCCAGATTCAGTTTCCCTGCATCCTGCTAATGCTTGTTACCCACCACTTGTTACCTGTGTTTTTTATTTTAACCATCCTAGCGGATGTGAGGTGGTACCTTGTGGTTTTGATTAGCATTTGTCTAATAAATAATGACATAGAGGGCTTCCCAGGTGGTGCAGTGGTAAAGAATCTGTCTCCCAATGCAGGAGACACAAAAGAGGCAGGTTCGATCCCTGGGTTGGGAAGATGCCCTAGCGTAGGAAATGGCAACCCATTCCAGTATTCTTGCCTAGAAAATTCCAAGGACAGAGGAGCCTGGCAAGCTACAGTTCACAGGGTCACAAAGAGTCAGACACGACTGAGCACACACTCAGTGATGTAGAACATTGTATTATGTGCTTATCAGTCATTCCTCTGATTTCTTTGGAGAAATATCTTTTCAGATCTTTTGCCTAGTTAAAAAACTTGAGTTGTTTATCTTTGTTATTGTCCTGTGGTTTTTTGGATTGGAATTGTTCTGTTTAATTGGTTCTGGTTTTCTCCCTGCTTTTTCAGGTAGAAGAAGTGAAGCGACGTCAGTACTCCCTCGCATTCAGCTCAGCTGGAGCCCAAGCGCAGACCTATCTTGTCAGCTTTGAAACTTTGGCTGAGTACCAGAGGTGGCAGCGGCAAGCTTCCAAGGTGAAAAGCTGTCAGACGTCCTCATGGGGAGATGAGAGCAGAGAAACCAACAGAAAGATATTTTGAAACTGAACTTATTCCCAGGAGATCGAATTATAATTCTTATGTACATCACTCCAGGCTTTTCTGAATACATAGTGAATGAAATGGAATTCTCCCAGGTCCTTAACTTATTATTTATATTGGCACAGTGCAGACCGCTTTCAAAAGTGTTTTCAGGTACCAACTCTGTGAGGAAAGTAGGGGCTTGAATGAGTAGAGACACAATGAGGTTCAAATGACTCTCCCCCCACCATGGTGGTCTGTATAGATGGAGCTGTCCCCTAAAGATGAAGTGCTCTAAAATTATATTTCATTTTCCAAATTCTCTTGCTTCTTAGCCATCTTTTCAGGATTTAAACGTATTTTTCTTCATGGGGCTAGGTAGTTGCATTAAAGATTGTTTTAGTATAGTGACATGCCACCAAAACATGAATGACTTTTGTAGTGATATTTTGGTTTTTTTTTTAGATCCATTTTCACAGCCCATGTTTTATTAGTATACTATTGTGGCAATATAAATCTTTTTCAGTGTTATTTCTGTATTTGTGGTAGTAATAAAATCTGCTATGAATAAAACTAGTTTCAATTTTAAACAGCTTCTCTATTCTTCTGCCCTTATGAAGAGAAATTAATATTTTTTGAGCATCTTTTGCATGCTAAGCAGCAGTGCTGCATACTTGGTTTTTTAATTTTCCTCATGACAGATGAAGAAGCTGTGCAATTTAGGAACTGAGCTTATGTAGCTGCAAAAGGCCATATTAAAAGATCTTTTAATATCACATTCCCTCCTTAAGTTTTGAACAGTTACTTGGAATCATCTTAACTTTACTTCCTGCATGAGCTGTTACTAACTTTCCATCTTTATGATTTTTTTTTTTTAACTTGTAGACACTTTATAGCTTATACCTTTCTGTTTCTCAAGCATCATATGGTTTTGGGGAAAAAGTAAAAATTCACTGCTTCTTATAAATGAATACTCAGATCTTGTGACCTTTCTTGTCTTCCCCATCTTTTTAATTGGTTCCTTGTTGTGTCAGTGCTGTTCCATCCTCTGCTGGGTGGGAGACATTCAGCACTGGCTCAGATGGCTCTTCTCTGTGACCTCATCCAGGTGGTGTCCCAGCGCATCAGTACCGTCGACCTCTCGTGTCACAGCCTTGAGGAGGTTCCTGAGCATCTCTTCTACAGTCAAGATATCACCTACCTCAACTTGCGACACAACTTCATGCAATTAGAAAGACCAGGGGGCCTTGACACTTTCTACAAGTATGTGGGGCACAGGTTTCCAGACCAACTTACTAAAATCTAATTGTAAATCAATATCTGTAGATAAGCATGTTTACCCATTGTGTACATATTTGAAAATTTCCCCTCCCTTTTGAAGAAGTAAGAATTTTTGTTCAGTTTTCCCACTCTCCCTTTCCCCTCTGTTTAAGATATGATAGATGTAAAGTTTCTGACATGGAGGCAGCATCGAGCTGCCCTTGATCTGGATAATCTTTTTCTATAAGTCATTGACAGTGGAGCATGATCTGCAGCTAGGGTAAATAGAGAGATTCCATATTTGGGAAGTTTTTAAATCAAAAGTTTCAGACTTAAATAACGTAAAGGAAATAGGCCAAATTTCAAGAATTCCACTCCCAGGTTAGGGCTTTTATCTTTCCTTTGCACCTGCTGCTGCCAACTCACAAGCCTTTTGTCAGTGATGAAACCTCTCTCTCCTAATAAAGGAACCATTTCAGTCCTAAGTGACAATGACCCATATATTTTTCCATGTCCTTTGTTAGAATATATTCCCCATTCCCACCCTCCACCAACTTCACCTCCTTCCTTTCTTTAAAATGGGTAGAAGTGAATAAATACATGGTGTAAGTAATTGGGCTTCTTGTGGGGAGGGGAGAAATTGAAAGTTACAGTGTTCAAACTACATGGTAATCAAAAAGCTAAATGCACATTGAAATGATGTATTTTACATACTTCGTAACTAGTATTTCATAATTTTCAAAAAGTGGATGATTTTTACCTTATCTGATATGTTTTGTAAAGTTTTCAAACATAAGCCTCTATGTAGTAATGAGGTAATTATTTTAATAATATTGATGTTTAAAAATTAAAACAAGCTATAATTTTAAGGAAGTGGACTTCTAGTATTTCCTTCTGAATTTCTATGAAAATAGGGTTAATCTTGTTTGAGGGCTGGCTTAGGAAATTAGAAGTCAAGGTGCCAAATCAAAGGAACAATCAGTACTCAAAGTCAGGATATTTGGAAGACAAAACTTGAAATTTTCAAAGAGAAGTGTTAGAGAGGGGTACCATGGATTCACATCTAGAAGTAGATGATATGGTTCATCATTGTGGAGATCATCACCTTAGCCTTACCATCTTGCACTAGTATAATAATGAAGTATAATACTCTTAAGTAGAATTACAGGAGTGACTCTTTAGGGTCCAATTTATGATGATACTATCTCTCAGTGAGACATTATGTAGATACTTCTACAAAAATTTGAAGTGTTAAAAATTACTATTTTCTGTTGAGTATCATCACATTACAGTAAAACTGCATATCACCTATGTATTTTTAAACTAACTGGCTCAGTCATTTACAAAAAGAGAAATTGCTTGTAATGAGATTTGATCCACAGCTTTGTTAGCTAGTCCTGTGTCCATGAATTGATTAATTGTAAGGCTTTTGTGTATTCCATGTAGAGATTTAATAAAGGAAATTATTTGAAGCATATTAATAATGGTATTGATTCAACTTGATAGAAAATAATTGTACCACTGTGAGTTTTTCAAGAGTTTGCCTTTCTGAGGAGAAGAGAGAACAACTCCCATCTCACCAGACCTGGTTTCCTTGATAGCTCAGACTGGGCGTTAGTCATCCTGGTGTCTGTGCCACACACACTGTTTCACATATACTGAATGTTCAGTAAATATACGCAGAACAAATTCTTTGATGGACATTTACAACATCACTTTTTCATTCAGTAGTATAATGTGCCTTTGCTTTTTAGATTTTCTCAGCTGAAGGGCCTGAACTTGTCCCATAATAAGCTTGGGTCATTTCCTGTATTGTTATGTGAAATTCCTACCCTGACTGAGCTCAACCTTTCCTGTAATGGATTCCACGACCTGCCGAGTCAGATTGGCAGTCTGCTGAAGTAAGTACCTGATTTTTACTGGGTTTGTCTTTTCCTTTGTTTGCAGTGTAAGGAACTTGTCTGGTATTTGGAATGAAGCTAGTTCCATCAGCTCTTGCAGTGAAATAGATCATGTAATTATGAGAATTCTAGTCAGCAGCAGTTACTTGCCTACAAAAGAGACTATTCCCTCAGTTTAACCACAGAGACTCTGACTACCCTTGATGTTAAAGGGACCATCTGTATTTGAGTCATCTTAGTAAATCTCTATAGATAGACTGAGGGCATCTAATCATATTGGACTCATAATAAATTAGTGACAAGTAAAAATCCATAATTCTAGTTTTATCCATTCCAATTAAAACATTTCATCAGGGAGTTTTGTGTTGTTTTCTTCTTGCAGTCTTCAGACTCTCTGTCTTGATGGCAACTTCCTGACTACTTTACCTGAAGAACTGGGAAATCTACAACAGCTGTCCTCCTTGGGAATTTCCTTCAACAACTTTAGTCAAATTCCCGAGGTTTATGAGAAACTCACTATGTTAGATAAAGTGTTTATGGCCGGAAACCGAGTGGAAGTGCTAAACCTGGGAGTGCTGAACCGGATGAGCCATATCAAACATGTGGATTTGAGGTGAGGTTATTCTTTTTCATTTTTGATTGCACTGAGTCTTCACTGCTGCCTGTGGGCTTTCTCTAGTTGCGGCAAGCAGAGGCTCCTCTTGTTGCAGAGTGCAAGCTTTAGGCACATGGGCTTCAATAGTTGCAGCATGCGGGCTCAGTAGTTGTGGCTCATGGGCCCTAGAGCACCAGCTTAGTAGTTGTGGTGCCCGGGCTTGGTTGCTCTGTGTCATGTGTCCCAGAACAGGAATCGAACTTGTGCCCTCTGCATTGGCAGGTGGATGCTTATCCACTGCATCACCAGGGAAGTCTGTTTTGGTCATTGTTCACTGTGCTTTCTTTTTGCCAGACCTCTGATGTTCCTTTACATTTTCTTTTTAAAAATAAAGACTCTTGAAACCATTAGGATTTTAGAACAATGTATGTTTTTAAAGCTGTAGTAAAGCTTCATTTTTCACTTAATGGTAGAGAGATTTATGGATGAGGTAGGTGTACCATATGGTAGAGATGAAGGTTGTTCTGACTTACCCTCCTAGCAACGTTTTATGAGAATTCCCATTTCCTTTCATCCTTACCAATGTTGGATTTTAGCAGTCTTTTTCCTTGTTAGTGTAGTAGGTAAAAAATAGTATTTCATCATTTTAATCAGCATTTATTACGAATTAGGATGAGTGTCTTTTTGTATGCTTATTGGTGGTTTGTATTTTTCCATAATAAACTTGACCATTTTTCTGTTGAATCCTTGGGTTTCTTCTTGATATCTGTGGTATTAGAATTGAAATGTTACCAGTTTTACTAGTAATATTTTTTAATGAGAGTTTTATTCCTTTTTAAAATTATTTATTTATTTGTAATCTTTTCCTAAACGAAAGTAGTAAAACACACATACTGAATGTTCTGTTATTTACACTAAGCCATTGATGTCCCTCATAAAGGCGTAGTAACAAAAATTTATTGAAGAATGGGAAAATGAGAATAAGCCTGCATGCATTAAATCATATACCTCTATAGAAGAAGCCAAAGAAGTCGTTTTCTTTTACTTGCCCTTGAACTATTCCATATAGATAACAGACTGTTTTCCTCTCCCTTAATTAATGTAATGGGAATCTTGGCACTGGACAGTAGGCAAAGCAGTGAGAGGCAGCGTAGCTGTTTGTTCTTGCTCTCATGTGATACTTATGTGACCGTCCTGCTAGTCCCAGCCCCAAAGGTTATGCTCATCTTCTCATTTCTTTGTTGTATTCCTTCATCCCTGCCTAACCTTACTAGGTATTTGGATGCAGGTTTTAGACTAACTGTTTGTGGACATGGTCCCCTTTTCTTTCTCTTTAATTTGTACATGTATTTGCCAATCTGCACAGTCTCTAACTTAGTTTGTAGACAAAGAACCCAAGGTACAACTATCTGTGGTTATTTACCTAGTACCTTGCACAATGAGGCAAGGAGTAAAATTCTTAAGTTGTTTAGGAAAGAGACAAGAGAAACATACTTCTCCTGTTTTTTTCTTTTGGTAAGCACATTTAGTGGAATTTATTTCTAATGATTTTCTTATTTCTGAATATTAAGGATGAACCGTCTAAAAACCATGATTATTGAGAATCTGGAGGGAAATAAATACATCACCCACATGGATTTGCGGGACAATCAGCTGACTGACTTAGATCTTAGCTCCTTTTGCAACTTGGAGCAGCTGCATTGTGAGCGGAACCAGCTGAGGGAGCTGACGCTCAGTGGCTTCTCGCTTCGAACTCTCTACGCGAATTCGAACAGTGAGTTCTCTACCCAACCTCCTGTGTTTCCTCTTGTAGCTCTTGTCTGAGCTATACAAGAACAGTGGCATCTGAGGTGTTCCTCAGCCACTCTGCCAAGTGGAGTTTGAGGTTCATAGAGACCTAGCTTTAAGTTTGCAGTCAGCACTTCAGTGGTTGAGATATGCATAAAAAGGCATTGCAGGATTATTTGAGCTTCACTAAATGAACGTTATAATAATCAGAGGCATTTTGCAAAATGCTAGGATGTTAGGGTGGGCAAGCATATTCAAAAGAGAATTTCAGTAATAGTCTTGCAGCATGGGTTGGCCAGCTGCAGCCCAGGGGCTAAATATGGCCTACATCTCATTTTGTGTGGCCCTTGAGGGATGGGTTTTTATAATTTTTAAAGGTTGGGTTTTTAAAAAAATCAGAGGAAAAATAATTTTGACATGGGTAAGTTATATGAAATTCAAATTTAATTGAATAAAGTTTGATGGGAACACACCCATGTTCGTTTGCATATTAACCACTCTCCTGCTACAGTGGCAAAATGATTGAGTAGTTTTGAGAGAGACCACATGGCCTGCAAAGGCCAAAATGTTACTAAATGCTTAGCCCTTTACAGAAGATTACCAGTCTCTAGTCTAAAACCTTGTGCTGCCTTAATTCCAGAATGAGAAGCCCTTCACTTCAATAGTGATTTATTTGCCCCAGGGCTATTTTTCAATGTAAAAGGCCTCATATTTGTTGAGGCCATTCTGTTTATAGAGAATTCTTTACTGAGGAAGTTATACAGTTGACTCTTGGAAAACATGGTTTGAAATGCACAGGTCTGCTTTTTGTTTGTTTTGTTTGGCCATGCCATGGGGCTTGGGGGAATCTTAGTTCCCTGATCTGGGATTGAACTGGGGCCATGACAGTGAAAATGCTGAATTCTAATCACTGGACCACCAAGAAGTTCCCTGTACAGGTGTACTTAAACATGGAGTTTTTTCAGTAGTAAATATGGTTGGTCCTTGAATAATGCAGGGTTTAGGGGCACATCAAACAAACCCTTTAGACAAAAATCTGAGTGTAACTTTACAATCAGTCCTCTGTTTTCATGATTGTGTAGTATTGTAGTATTTACATATATGTATATATATATGTACATACATATGTATGTGTGTGTGGGATATATATATATATATATAAAACTATATAAAGTTTTGTATGAATTTTCAACTGCTCAGAGGGTCAGTGCCTGTAACCCCCACATTGTTCAAGGGTCAGTTGTAACTGCTTTTCTGTGTTTAAAGAAGAAAAGATATTCAATTTCACTAAGTGTCAAAGAAATGCAAATTTAGGTAATACCTTTCTATCACAGAACAGAGCAAAAGAATTGTTTTGTTCACAGAATCCTTAAATTCTACAACCTAGAAGAATTCACACCAACACTTGAGGTTTTGACACCTCAAGAGTAAAGAACTAAGCTTTCAGCTTCACAGATGGATTTAGCCAAATAGCCAATTAACAGAGGGAAAGGCCCTCCCTGGTCATCAGGGATGTCTTTTATTGAATTTATTACAGTATTGCTTCTGTTTTATATTTTGATTTTTTGGCCAAAAGGCATGTGTGATCTTCGCTTCCCAATCGCAGATCAAACCTGTGTCCCCTGCATTGGAAGGCAAAGTCTTTGGACTGCCAGGGAAGTCCCTACTTACTGGTTTTTATCTTCAGTTCATCTCAGTAGATGACACAAATTTTTATCGATTTTCCCCCGTGTTTCCTCTGAGTTACATTCTTCTTTGGAGAATGTCACTAACACCAATCTGTTCTCTGATTAGGATTGACAACAGTGAATGTCTATCCAGTACCCAGTCTGCTCACATCTCTAGAACTCTCCCGGTGAGTGTGTCTCATTAGAGTGGTGGTGGTTTGATTCCTATACTTAAGAGATGTCTGTGGGCACTCTGGCAGTTTTGAGATATAGGAAATCCCAATATGTTGAAATATTTGGATAACCTAGAGAAGGGCAAAAGGCTGGCTGAAGGAGTACATTTAATGGCCATACTATCTAGTTAAAGTACTGAAGCTGAAGCTCCAGTACTTTGGCCACGTGATGCAAAGAACTGACTTGTTGGAAAAGACCCTGAAGCTGGAAAAGATTGAAGGCAGGAAGAGAACGAGATGACAGAGGATGAGATGGTTGGATGACATCACCGACTCTATGAATATCAGTTTGAGCAAGCTCTGGTAGTTGGTGATAGACAGTGAAGCCTGGCATGCTGCAGTCCATGGGGTCGCAAAGAGTCAGACATGACTGAGCGACTGAACTGAACTGATCTAATTAAAGCAAAGGTGCCTCTGAATTACTCAGTTACAGTTTGTAGATTTAGAATGAGTTGCAAAAAAAAACTATTTCCCTTCCATGGGCATTGATTTTTCCAATTGGAATCAGATAATACTTGGTTTTGAGTGACTTAAAATGTTATTCTCTTACTCTTGTGAGCCATGTCAATCTGATTTGCAGAATGATGTTAATTATATTCAAGATTTTATTTCTTCTGTCAGTGGTCAAGAATAAACATAAATGAGGTTTGCTTTCTTTCCTTCATTCATTTTTAACACTGTGTTAGGCATTCAGGAGTCAGTGGCTGAGTTTTACAGTCTAGTTTTACAGTCTAGCTTGTCTTGACAATTGGACAAGCAATGAGAGGGCAGCATCATAAGTGCTGTGGGTATAGAGTGGTAGCAGCATGTGGAATGGACAGTGGATGGAGTCCTATATGGTCAGAGTTGCCACAGAGTTTAAATGAGACAATAAATGCAACCTGTGTAGCCTAGTACCTTGCATAAAATAGTCTCTCAAGAAATATTAGCCATGATAGCCAGGATTCCTTTTGTTGTTGTGACTTTATCATCATTATTATTAAGCTGTTGTTCTAGATTCCCTTCCATCCATTTCATTCTGTCATCTTCCTGTCAGCAAAACCTCTCCATGGTTCAAGATGAAGATTTACCTTCCGCACTGAATTTGATCATTACTGAGGAAAATCATGTGGACCCACCCTAAATTCGGTTTCCAGCCAGCCTCATCTGGAGTTTCTTCTCTTGTCAGTTCTTTCCAGGGTCCTGAATCTGTTCCAAATTGCTTGGCTTCTTTTGACCCCTCCCCTTCTTATGTCCTCTGCTCTGGAGCTCAGCTTCCCACTTGACTGAGAAAATAGAGGTCATCATGGGTGATCTCCCTTAGCTTCCTACCCCCTTGCTAAAATTCACATAGATCCATATGCATTCTCAGCTTTCCTTTATTCCAAGCCAGCCCAGCCATCTGTGCCTGTGACCGCATCCACTCCCACTGCCCTGAACCTTGCTCTGTTAGTCACCCCTCCTTCTCTCCTTTCATATGTGTTCAGTGTCTTTCTTGGTCTCTATGCACATTTATATCTCCTGTCTTAACAAATAAACATTCCCATTATCTTGCACCCCTTCTAGCTACTATTCTGTTCCTTCATCTTGCTCATCCCTTTTTTGTCCACATTTCTCAAGAATTATCTATTTTTTGGCACATTTTCCTGTTCCCAGTTGTTCACCCCACGACAGCTGGTCTTAGACCTCCTCTTGTGGAACTTTTCTATATTGACATTGTTCACCTTGCTATCTTTTATTCAGACATGCTGTTTCCTTGGCTGGCTGATACAGTCTGATTTTTTTTATGCCCCTCTGACCATTTCTCCTTTCTCTTCTTACTTAGCCAGCCCTTTAAAGGTAACTTGTCTCAGGGTCTGTCCTTGGCTACTGCACTTCTCATTTGACACAATCTCATTTACCCCCAGGCTCTCACTACCCTTCAGTGTCCGCATCACCCAGAGCACCAGTCCATACTCTCTTCTTTTAGCCTCAGACCTGTGTGTCCAATTTCATAATAGATGTTTCCTCCTGCATGTCTCCAAATACCTCAGATATGTGCAAAATGAGATTTATTATCCACCCCTCCACCAGCACTTTAACTGGTTTGTCTAGTTTTCTGTTTCAGCTTTTGGTGTTACCATGAGATGATCAGCTCAAGATGGACACCGCTGAAATTCATGATTCTCCTCATTTGGAGCTTCTCAGTCCTTCCTCTGGATAGGATCTCCTCTCTGATGTCACTTTTGGGTCTTCTCTCTGCTCAACTCACATGTTTACTCCATTTCTAAGTCATTTTAATTTTTGCCTCCTAAGTGTTTCTAGCTCCTTTCTCTTCCCTTCCAGGTGTATCAGTACTCATTGAGGCCCTTATCATCTCCTTTCAGGATAAAATTGTCTCACAGTTTCCTGATTACGCTTCCTTTTAATAATACAACCACCTCAGCCAGACCTCTCTTGTATTCAGAGTGAGCTCTTTAAAGTGCAGAACTGACATTGTCTCCTCGAAGCTCACAAACGCTTCAGTGGTCCCCCTGCACCTGCAGGATAAGGTCGCAGCCTCCGAGACATGGTTAGGTCTTTCCAGCCTTGTTTCTTCTCACTCTGCTCCATATTTGCCGCTCCAGCATCACCACACTACTTCTTATTCTTTTCTTGCCTCTGTGCTCTAGCGCGTGTTGTCAGCCTCTTGCTTGACATGCCTGCCACACCTCAGGGCATTGTGCAACATTCTACCGCAGATGTCATATTTCTTAGGGGGCTTGCCTTGAAGGGCTTCCTTCACTGAGTAGTCAGAGCAGCTTCTGCATTTCTCTTGCAGCATTTACTTCACTCTGCCTCATCATACTGATCCATCCATCAGTAGAGACTTTTAGTCTTAGGGAAACTAAGTAACATCTGAAAATAAAATTCCTGTGACTGAGGATCTGCCCAGTGCTCTACTGAAGATTTGAATTCACATTCTGAATGATCTGGCACTTTCCCCTGACGTGTTACCTTTTGTTCTTGCTTCTTCACTTTTATTCCTTTGGTTCTTTTCCCCCAGAATTCACTTCTCTTCTCCCCCAGTCATCATCACCTGGGGATAGCCTCCTCAGCTTTGAAGATACGTGTACGGTGCCTCATCTTCCTTTAAGACTTCCTCCCCTCTCTCTCCTGTCCCATCCTGCCACGTGTGTGCTTTTAGTGCTAAAGGTCTTCATATTTTCATGAGCCCCAACACAGTTGATCCAGTATCACACATGTGTGTGCTTCTTTCTCTCTCTCCACCTTTCTGTGAGCAACATTCATGGAGCATCTACTGTATTCCAGGCAGCACACCAGGGGTGCCCTGGGCACTGTGCTTCTGCCCTCTGGGAGCACAGGGGTGGATGTGTTACAGACTGGTGAAACGGTGTGAGTTCCTTCTCATTCAAAATGATACCCTTTAATTGTTTATTTTCTGCAGAAACCTGCTAGAGTGTGTCCCTGACTGGGCCTGTGAAGCAAAGAAGATAGAAATATTAGATGTGAGCTATAATCTCCTGACAGAGGTTCCCATGAGGTATTCATGTGTTAATATATATATTATGTATGCATTTAATTAAATAATTTTCCTATATTTGGGTTGCCTGTCAAGGATGCTTTGATTCATCTCTTCAGTAAACATTGAGCATCTGTTGAGTGCAGGGCAGCATGAGTGCTGTAAGGAGTACAGTAACACATCAGGCCTAGTCTTGGCCAGCAAGGAACTTAGTAAGCAGACAGTAAGGGTGACCTGTGCAGAGATGACTGGGATACAATGTACAAGAGCTGCTGGCAGAGGTCAGTGACTTGTTAGTGATAGTAGAACATTTGTACTGAGTGATTTGGTATGAGCTGGGCAATGTTCTAAGAGCTTTACTTCCATTATCTTATTTAATCCTGTGTTAACCTTATTTTATAGGTGCTGTTACTTCATCTTAACAAATAGGGAAACTAAAGCTTAGAGTGGTTAGATAGTTTGTCCAATGTTACACTTAACTAGGAAGTGATAAGAGCTGGCATTTAAATGTAGTCATTCTTACTCTAAAGCCTCACTTTTGGCCACTGTGCTGTATAAATAACATGCCTTAGAAATTCAGAACTTTGAATAATTAGGGGATGCTGTGTGGAGAATACCTGTTTGAATTGACCTTTATAAGATGGTGGGGTTTCTATCTGTGGAGGGGAAAAATACAAACATTGGGGGATGAGGGGTGGTACCAAGATGTGTAATGTGAGGTCACTACCTAGAAGAATCTTTAAAAGTATACAGGAGGCTTTGTACATAGTAGATATGAACATGGCATTAGAGTCAGCCTTTAATCCTGACTGTACCATTTACTATGTGTGATGTGAGATCTTTGGCAAACCAAAGTCACTTAACCCTTCTAACCTAATTGTTAAATGGTCCGGCACATTTTAAGAACTGAATAAGTCGTAGTTTTTGTTACAATAAATTTTTAAATTATTATCATTGATTATATTCATGTTAATAAATTCACTGAATTTTTGGTCCCGTCTAGACTTGAAGTCTAAATTGATTAATGGCACAAATTGCTTTTTTTGTTTGGGGCTTTTTGTGTTTGGGGCTGTGTGCTTTCATTAGTTCATCTTTCCCCAGAATGACCTGAATGACTTCCTGGTGGGTGGTGGGTAAACATACGGTCATGGCTGCTTTCTGCTCAGGCACCTGTCGGTGATGACTGTCTAGAAGAACACGTTTCTGTACATTTACTGATTGTAGTTAAATAGCCAAGGGCAGACTCAGGAAGAGAGATTTAAGCCTGTTTTTTCTGTTGTTGGTGGTGGTGTTTCTTTGTGCTCTGTTCCCTTAGAATCCTTAGTAGCCTGAGTCTTAGGAAACTAATGCTGGGACACAATCATGTGCAGAGCCTTCCCACGCTGGTGGAGCACATCCCTCTGGAGGTGTTGGATGTCCAGCATAACCTGCTCACCAGGCTGCCAGATACTCTCTTCTCTAAGGCCTTAAAGTAAGTGCTGTAGATTTTATTGAGAAGAGCAGGACAATGGGATAAGCAAACTACCTGGACTTGTCATCGGAGTGACCTTTGAAACTATCTTTACAGAGTGTTTACTTCATAGTCTGGCTACGGGTGGACTTATTTGCAGTTTGTATGAAATAAAATATGACACTGTCTTAGGAGGCAGGAAGCTTCAACTCAAAAGGTGAAATAACCATCAAATACTTGGGAAGTTATTATGTTGTAAACAGGTTTCAAGAGCTTGGGAAGGTTCAGGCTTTCATCTCAGAAAAGGAATACATTTATGATCTTCAAAGAGAGGCTGCAATGTTCTGATACAGCTTCTTTGGGCACTTTTCAGCTTTTGCCTTAGGAGAAAAGGACATACCACTAAAGTTAATTTAGTTTTTGCTTCTAGCGTTGCCAAGCTATCATTAAGTTACACTCTTTATCTGCAGGCCTTTTTTACTCCCTGCTTTGAAAACTGTGAATTTAAATGCAACATTGTTCCAAAAGTATTACTTGCTTTCTCATTCTAAATTAACAAATAGATAGTAAATCTTCCTATTTTAATACCCATAATCAGGTTTATTTAACACGTATGTCACCATTCAATGAAAACTGGTTTTTAATTATAGTCTTCTGCAATATGGAGAAAGCAATATTGTCTTCAATTTAGACAGGGAGAACGCAGAGAGAAGCAGCAGTAATTAACATAAGGCTGCAGGATGCATACAAAAAGCATTTAGCCCACAAGCGTCTGGCTTATTCTTTGTTTGGCAGTTTGTTGTTGTTAAGTCGCTCAGTTGTGTCCAACTCTGCGACCCCGTGGACTGCAGCATGCCAGGCTTTTGGCAGCTTATACATCTCTTAATGTATGATATATTTGGTTGGATTTTCCTAAAGATCTTGGGAAATTCTAAAAAATGCATGAAGGAAATTTTCTCTTTGAAAAATTTATGTGGAGTCTTAGTGCAGTAATATTTGTTAATTAGCAAGTGTTTGTTAGTACTGCATTACAGTGCCTTTCATTCTGATGAAGTCTGAATAAAATTTTTCGACAGGCTTAGAATCTGCAGTAAGGAAGTTACCTAGAGGTTGTAGAGGTTGTAGCAAACTGTCAATAGTATTTACTAGTATCTGCACAGAGAATTTGGGACATACAAAGATATAGACACACAGTACCCTCAATAACTTAAAAGCTAACTGGAGATACAGATCGCACAGTTTGAGGATGACTTAAGAACCGAGTTTAATAATATATTAACTGCCTTTTATTGAACGTGTTCTATATGTACCAAACTCTGTGCTAGGCAGATTTTTAAAATCATACCATGTTTTACTTACTAGATAGGTGAAGGTTAAAGTGAATTATGATATTCAGTGTTGACAAAAGTATGAGCCAACGCATTGTTTGTATCCTTCTTGTGGGAGTATAGTTTGTTATAGCCTTTCTGGAGCTGATTTTGGCAATATATGTATAAAAATCTTAAAGATATGTGTAGCCTTTGACCCCACAGCTTCTGCTCCTGGGAATGTAGCCTAAAGAAATAATTGGGTATGGGCTCAAAGATATTCATTACAATGTTTATAATAACAAACAATTGGAAATAGCCGATATGCCCATAATTAGGGGATTATAGAAGGAGTGGCTAAGTAAATGATTCTATTAAAATGAGACAAAAATTTTTCCAAAGGGTGACTTCACAGTTCACATACTTGTGAATGTGATACTCAGCAGCATCCTTTCAGCAGACATACAGACAGAAAAATATGAAGCTGGGTTAGAATCAAGCCAGTGCAGAAGCCCAGGAACTTAACTGGCATGAGTTGAGTAAAAGGAACTTTCATTGGATAAAGTTAAGCAGAGAAAACACCCTGGAGGAAATTATTTTGTCATCAGTTTGGGACCATGGAAAGGCATTGTTGCATACTAAGATGGCATGATGGTTTCCACATCAGAAGGCAGCAGATAGCCATAAAGGAAATGATGGTTTGCATGTGTCTGTCAGTCTCAGATACTTGAATGCATCTGCAAATAGTCTGGAGTCTCTGCCATCTGCCTGTGCTGGGGAGGAGAGTCTGAGTGCGCTACAGCTGCTCTACCTGACCAACAACCTCCTGACAGATCAGTGTGTGCCCGTCCTGGTGGGGCATCCGCACTTGCGCATCCTGCATCTTGCAAACAACCAGCTACAGACATTTCCTGCAAGGTAAACAGATCTATACTCTGATCGTTTCAGACATGTAACGTGGTTCCACATTTGTCAGACTATGTCACAGCTCTTTTACTGGGTGCTCTTGCTTTATGTTGACCGACTTACCGATCCCTTACTTGAATGAGAAAGTCTGTTTGTACCCTTTTGTAAGTATCATTAACCACAGAGGTTGTGGTTAAAATGTGTTTAATTCTTAGTATATAGGTTGAATGTCTGCTGTATGTCAAGACCTGTGTACATACTAGGGAGACAGTGATAATTAAGTTGCAGTCTCTGTCCTTAAGGAACTTGAATTTAAATTAGGGAAATAGAAAAGTATTATAATATTGGCAGTTGCAGTGCAGTGTAATAATGCAGGATGTTAAAGATATGTGTAGGTAGCTGCATTGCAGAGATGAATAGTATTTAGCCAGGCTATATTTATAAGACATGAGACATTTGGTGTTGTCAAAGTTTTAAACAGCATTAGTGGAGAAATAAGTATCTTCCAAAATACCTTTGATTAAAAAATTTTTTTAGAAAATTTGACACCAGAAAAATCCATGAAGGTAGTTATTAAAAATCATATTTTCAAAACCTACACACATAGGAAAATGACATTTGATATAATTTGAGTGAAATTATATATATATCATAAAATTATATTTGATACCATTTGAATGAAAATTATTTTTTTCTAGTTTTGTTTTACAAATTTTCTTAGAAATGTGTTAAACACGGAAAACAGAGATTGTAATTTTTGTGATTGTTTATAAAATATTTGGCACTTATAGAAGACAAGTGCAATAAAGTTGATTGCTTCCTTGAAAGAACTTGAGCAATAGCTTTTAAAGTGAATGCAGAATCTCAATTTCAAGATGTGATAGATCTCTTGAAATCCTAGCAGATTAGTTCATTTGGCCTCAAATATGTTCAGATAAAGTGAAAATGACATACCACTGATAAGTTATATGAGTTTATGAAGCTCTTGGGAAATACCAGATGTAATACTCTTGAAACTTATGAAGTCCTCCTAATTTGATGACATCGTTGGACTAGTTCAGTTCAGTTCAGTCACTCAGTCGTGTCCGACTCTTTGCGACCCCATGAATTGCAGCACGCCAGGCCTCCCTGTCCATCACCAACTCCCGGAATTTGCTCAAACTCACGTCCATCGAGTCAGTGATGCCATCCAGCCATCTCATCCTCTGTCGTCCCCTTCTCCTCCTGCCCCCAATCCCTCCCTCCCAGGATCAGAGTCTTTTCCAATGAGTCAGCTCTTCACATGAGGTGGCCAAAGTACTGGAGTTTCAGCTTTAGCATCATTCCTTCCAAAGAACACCCGGGACTGATCTCCTTTAGAATGGACTGGTTGGATTTCCTTGTAGTCCAAGGGACTCTCAAGAGTCTTCTCCAACACCACAGTTCAAAAGCATCAACTTTCCTCACAGTCCAACTGTCACATCCATACATGACTACTAGAAAAACCATAGCCTTGACTAGATGGACCTTTGTTGGCAAAGAAATGTCTCTGCTTTTGAATATGCTATCTAGGTGGATCATAACTTTCCTTCCAATGAGTAAGCGTCTTTTAATTTCATGGCTGCAGTCACCATCTGCAGTGATTTTGGAGCCCCCTAAAATAAAGTCTGACACTGTTTCCACTGTTTCCCCATCTATGTCCCATGAGGTGATGGGACCCGATGCCATCATGATCTTAGTTTTCTGAATGTTGGACTAGAGTAATCTGAATACAGATAATAAAACTAAATGGAATTCAGGAGCAGAATTTTAAGGAAAATATGTGTTCTAACCTCAATCGTAAGTCTGCTGTCATCTCCTGAACAACGTTATAATTGCATGGGCACAGTCCAAGGCTTCTGTTTCCTTTGGATTGTGTTCAGAATCCAGCACAGTTCTGGGTGCTCAGTAAGACTGATTGAGATATAGATGCTGTGTCTCTGTGTAAGAGAAAAGCATGAGGTTTGGACATGGGAACACCTTAAATATATATGATGAAGTTTTTTAAAAAGTTATAAAACAGTACATGTAATAAGAAGCATCATGTTTTAATTTAAAAAAAAAAAAGGGTTTCATGCATTAAAAAGGACAAGAATACTCACCACCAAATTGTCATCGGAGATTAAATCTAGTCATGGGGTTAAAAGTTTTTTTTTATGTTCAGCTTTATTTTTCAATATTTTTCAGTGAGTATTCCTATTGTAATAAGAAAGCAATTTTAATTCACGAAACTCAATTATTACACATTTTTTAGTATTCTAGCAATGGAAATTATCTGTGATATATGAAAAGGGCAGAGTTAATGCAAAATCTGCATATGAAAAATTTGACAGGAAATTCAGCAAAATGAAAATAACTTTTTCAGATTGGTGGTGGTACTCTGGATATATTTTTTTATTTTCTGAACTTTCTGTTGTGGGCTTCCCTAGTAGACCAGTGGTAAAGAATCCATCTGCAATGCAGGAGACGTGGGTTCGATCCCTGGATCAGGAAGATCCCCTGGAGAAGGAATACCCACTCTAGTGAATCTTGCCTCTGAAATCCCATGGACAGAGGAACCTGGGAGACTGCAGTCCATGCGGTCACTAAGAGTCAGACACGACTTAGCAAGTAAACAGCAATAACAAACTTTCTGTTAGAGCAGTTTATTATCTTTACAGTTTTAAAAAATCTAGATAAAGATGTTAGGCCCTCTGAAGCGATTCTGCTTACTGCATAGAAAGCTTGGCTTACTCCAGTGGGACAGTGTGAATGGCCTGCATCACAGCCCATGGTACAGGGTTGTATTTATGCTCGGCACTTGGTAAAGTTTATGGAAGCTGGATTATGTTATGAATAACTGGAAATTAAAACTGAAAGGAATGTTAGTGATAATTTAGTACAACTTTTTATTTTATAGCTGAGGATATTGATGTCCAGTGACTAACTTATCCAGTATTTTGCTACTAGTTAGTGGCAAAGCAGTACCGTAATTAGTCTAGTTAACCCTGGGAAGACGTTCCTGCCCCGAAGATCCAGCAGCTGCAGTAGAACCATGGGACACTCCAGCTCTCAAAGTGCACTGAGAGGGAGGCAGATGAGGCTGCATTTGAGGCTGAGGCTCGGCGGGAACATTTGTTCACCGTGGTGGCTGTTCATTATGGCCAGTTACCAGGCCACAGGCTGGTCCCCTCTGTACTCTGGCTGCTGTAGAACTTGCTTGGCAGCTGCTTGTTTAGGTGCAGTATGGTATTTTGGTGTTTCTTTTTCAGCAAACTAAATAAATTGGAGCAGTTGGAAGAACTCAACCTAAGTGGTAACAAGCTTAAAACCATCCCCACGACCATTGCGAACTGCAAAAGGCTGCACACTCTGGTGGCCCACTCCAACCACATCAGTATTTTTCCGGAAATACTGCAGTTGCCTCAGATCCAGGTACTTCTGGGTGCTGTGTCCTGGGGTGATGGCTGGAGTGTGACTCCTAAGAAAGCGGCAGTTTGGGATCACAGTATATTTAATTGACTCTTGGAAAGAAATGAAATTCCCTTTGAGGATATAGTAGGAGTTTGAACGTTAGGGAGTTAAGAATTAACTTAATCTCTCCCTTTTCCTTTCAGTTTGTAGACCTAAGTTGCAATGACTTGACCGAAATCCTGATTCCAGAGGCTCTGCCTGCTACTTTACAAGACCTGGACCTGACTGGAAATACAAATCTGGTTCTGGAACACAAGACACTGGACACATTTAGGTAGGAAGACTTCTGATGTTGAATCCACGTGTGCTCTTACTCCCACCAGCCTTGTGTGGTTCTTCATAATGACTGTGCAGACCTCAGTTTATTAAAGCTGTAGGATGACTTAGGTCATAAAGCCCCTTGGTTCTCTTCTTTGATCCAGTTTATGTTGGGTGTTCTGTCCAGCAGTCAAGCTCAGCATCATGGTTGCTGCTCAGCCGCACCCCAGTACCTTTACAGGGGGCTGCATCCCACAGGCTTGCAAACCCTATACTTGCCCACGACCAAAGAAAGAACCCAGAGGAGGCAACAGAGACATCATGGTTTAAAGGGTAGGGGGTTCTTACTTGTTTGAACCAAGGTACTAGAGCAACACTCCACCATGTGCAGCATATGGCGTGCAGGACATGGTAGTATCTACTGCAGAGAGGGAGGTCACGGTTACCTGGGAAACAGCAGAGGAGCACGCCCCCTCACCCCTGCCTTTGATAAACTGTCATAGTAGAGATAGATAGTTCACATCTAAAGATCAGAACAGTCACTAGCTAGGGCTAGGTGAAGTGGTGGGAGGTCAGAGGTGGGGTGGGGAGTTATGTATGAGTTTATGATTAGGCTCTCTGATTAAGAGGGAAGGTCAGTCAGGTGAGTAGGGTGTGAGTGAGACAGGAATTGGTCAAGCAGGGGAGGTACAGAGAGCAAGAGAACAGCTATCTTGAGTGGTCTGATCGTATAGCAGGCATAGGTAATTTAGGTGGCACAGATTATATTGTGTTACATCTAAGACAGTGCAGAATCACTGTACCGAGACTTCACTGTATCAAAATACTTCAACTAAGTAGACAATTGGTTGAAACTAGAAATCTTTGTTGTGCTTAGTTTTTCAGTGAAATGAATGGCATCAGTTATTACAAAATTGGCCCGTATGTCTTCCTCCTACCCCTTTTCTTTCTTTCTCTTCCTTCTTGGTCTGTGGGTCTCTCTGGAAATGAGTCTTGGTATGTCAACAGATTATTTTGTAAAAACAAATTATTGTTGGGATAGCTTTTGTAAAGTAGAGATGCATGTAAGGTTTAAACCTCCCTTCCTCCACTTCCCACAGCCATATCACCACCCTGAAAATTGATCAGAAACCTTTGCCAACTACTGATTCTACAGTTACATCAACCTTTTGGAGCCACGGACTGGCTGAGATGGCAGGGCAGAGAAATAAGTGAGTATCATGGCCATGAAGACTGAGAAAATTGTCCTGACATCTGGAAACAGATCTAATGCTGAAAGCTAGGCCATCTTGTTCTCCTGGTTTGACATAAACAAATCACAGAATGTCAACATCAGATAAGATTCCTCTGAGACTGTGATCCGGTAAGACACAACAAGATGAATGTGCACAGAACACTCACACCCCACCTCGTAACTAAGATGGGTGACTGCTCCTTTCTTTATCAATCACAGCTTTGTTCCCATGCTAACCTTCTTTCCCTGTAGTTAAGGTTTGTTGAGATTATCAACCATAGAATAGCCCTGCTTTCTTTTTTTTTTTTTAACTTTATTAAACATTTTTTTCTCTTATTCAGTTCAGTTCAGTTGCTCAGTCGTGTCTGACTCTTTGTGACCCCATGAATTGCAGCACGCCAGACCTCCCTGTCCGTCACCAACTCGCGGAGTTCGCTCAAACTCATGTCCCTTGAGTCAGTGATACCATCCAGCCATCTCATCCTCTGTCATCCCCTTCTCCTCCTGCCCCCAATCCCTCCCAGCATCAGAGTCTTTTCCAATGAGTCAGCTCTTCGCATGAGGTGGCCAAAGTACTGGAGTTTCAGCTTTAGCATCAGTCCTTCCCAAGAACACCCAAGACTGATCTCCTTTAGAATGGACTGGTTGGATCTCCTTGCATTCTAAGGGGCTCTCAAGAGTCTTCTCCAACACCACAGTTCAAAAGCATCAATTCTTTGGCACTCAGCTTTCCTCACAGTCCGACTGTCACATCCATACATGACTACTGGAAAAACGATAGCCTTGACTATATGAACCTTTGTTGGCTAAGAAATGTCTCTGCTTTTGAATATGCTATCTAGGTTGGTCATAACTTTTCTTCCAAGGAGTAAGCGTCTTTTAATTTCATGGCTTCAATCACCATCTGCAGTGATTTTGGAGCCCCCTAAAATAAAGTCTGACGCTGTTTCCACTGTTTGCCCATCTATTTCCCATGAAGTGATGGGACCAGATGCCATGATCTTTGTTTTCTGAATGTTGAGCTTTAAGCCAACTTTTTCACTCTCCTCTTTCACTTTCATCAAGAGGCTTTTGAGTTCCTCCTCACTTTCTGCCATAAGGGTGGTGTCATCTGCATATCTGAGGTTATTGATATCTCTCCTGGCAACCTTGATTCCAGCTTGTGCTTCTTCCAACCCAGTGTTTCTCATGATGTACTCTGCATAGAAGTTAAATAAGCAGGGTGACAATATACAGCCTTGAGGTACTCCTTTTCCTATTTGGAACCAGTCTGTTGTTCCATGTGCAGTTCTAACTGTTGCTTCCTGACCTGCATATAGGTTTCTCAAGAGGCAGGTCAGGTGCTCTGGTATTCCCATCTCTCCAAGAATTTTCCAGTTTATTGTGATTCACACAGTCAAAGGCTTTGGCATAGTCAATACAGCAGAGATAGATGTTTTTCTGGAACTCTCTTGCTTTTTCGATGATCCAGCGAATTTTGGCAATTTGATCTCTGGTTCCTCTGCCTTTTCTAAAACCAGCTTGAACATCTGGAAGTTCACGGTTCACGTATTGCTGAAGCCTGGCTTGGAGAATTTTGAGCATTACTTTACTGGCGTGTGAGATGAGTGCAATTGTGTGGTAGTTTGAGCATTCTTTTGCATTGGCTTTCTTTGGGATTGGAATGAAAACTGACCTTTTCCAGTCCTGTGGCCACTGCTGAGTTTTCCAAACTTGCTGGCATATTGAGTGCAGCACTTTCACACCATCATCTCTCAGGATTTGAAATTTCTGTTATTAATATGTATATTTTAAAATTTTTGGCTGCACCGTGAGGCAGGTCCCCGACTGAGGATCAAACCTGTACTCCCTGCCTTAGAAGGCAGATTCTTAACCACTGGACCAACAGAGAAGTCCCAGAATAGCCCTGCTTTCTGACAGCACCCAATCTAGTATCACCCCCCACTCTGTTAGAGTTTCCCCAAAGTGATCCAGCCAAACCCAAATACTATACTAGGTTTTTTTCCAAATCCTGTACTAGGTTTTTTCCAATACCCACTAATATACTCTTGAGTCCCATGGTGTGCTTTCTCTCATTGTTATATGATAAACCCAACTTGTTGAGCTACAGGTGTGTTGTACACTTTGGGGAAGTCTTTGACTGAAGGGTGTCGATAATAGGCCTTTATCACTACTGAGAAAAAACATCTTTCTAGCCTTCTGTAACACTGCAAAGGTAATATGTACTGCTCCTGAATGTGGCTGAATTCCTCCATTTCTTATGACATCAACTCTTTAAGATGTTGCCTACTTATCCTCTATGTAACCCTTTTTTCATGTATAGATGGGGATTTACCACTATTCTTCTCCACTCTCAATCAGGGCTGCACCACATGGCATACAAGATCTTAGTTTTCTGATCAGGGATCAAACCTGTGTTCCCTGTGTTAGAAGTGAGTCCTAACCACAGGACTGCTAGGGAATTCCCTTCCTTTTTTAAAGAAGCTCCCTGGAGAAGAATGCTTTGCCACTGACTTTCTCTGTCTTTCTTCTGTTTCTGTGATAGGTTATGTGTGTCTGCTCTAGCTGTGGATAACTTTGCAGAGGGGGTGGGAGCTGTGTATGGCATGTTTGACGGTGACCGGAACGAGGAGCTCCCTCGCCTTCTCCAGTGTACCATGGCTGATGTGCTTTTGGAAGAGGTGCAGCAGTCAACAAATGACACAGTTTTCATGGCTAATACCTTCTTGGTATCTCACAGGTAAGCAGGTGGGTTGGTCTGGGTCTCAATTATAAGTACAGGAGCAAGGTGAGATCTTGATTCGTGTCTCATGACCGTTCTGTCCATCAGCATGGAACATGGGGACTGTGGCTCTTTAAAGAGCCTGTGGGAGCTGTTTGTTTTCTCAAGGCTGCTGAGAATCTGGAAAGCCCAGACAGCATGTGTTATGTGCATTTGAGGGAAGGAAGGTGGTTAAGCCTCTATAAGATTCTCCTAAGGGTCAGTGACCTACAGAGGTTAAGCACTCATCAGATTCTTGTTTTTAAAATACTTATTATTGAGGATTTACCAACTAATCTCCTCGCTGATGCTTAAGCCCCTTAAAGGCAAACACCCTATAAACCAAACTGTTGAAAACTCTTTGCGGCTGATAGAGCATCTTGCCCAGCAGGTGGGCTGCTTAAAGCATACGTACAACTGAGAGAGTGACCCTTTGCATACTCAGTGTTCAGATGCAACAGCCTGGAGCCCGAGCTGGTTTCACCTGTCATTATAACACAAAGATGTTGGGAAAGAAGTCTATTTTTCAGTAATAGAATTGAGCCTAGGGACTTGGCAAAATAAAGCATTTGGGAAAGGAAACTCAATTTATGAGGCACTTCCCAAGAGCTGGGCACAGTTCCAAGCATTTTTCATACTGTATCTTTAATTTTCTAAATAAGCCGAGGAGGTGAGTATTTTAATCGGAAAAATGTCTTGGAGCATTAACTTGCTGAATATCTATAGCCCATAAATGGGAGAGCTGGAATCTGAAACCAGATCTTTCTGATAGCATCTGTTCTGTGCTTAGCATTGTGTACCAAGTGCTGGGGGTTGGGGATAGACAACATGTGCATGGGAGAAATAGAAGGAAAACTATGGGCCTTCTTTTGGGGAACTTACAACCCAAGTAAGTGGTTCAGAGTGTTGTTCTAGGACCAGAAGCCTCAGCATCACCAGAAACTTGCTGGAAGGTAGATTACTGGGCCAGCCCTTTCCCCACTGAATCAGAAACTTAACAAGCACTTCAGGTGATTCTGATTTGCTTCAGTTGGAAGCCACTGAGTTAGGTTATTGCTGATTATGATCAATCAGAAGCAGCAGAGAAAGTTACCTCTTTATTGTCTTCTTTGCCCCCACCCTTTAGGTAAAATTTTTTAGCTAAGAGTAGAAGGCAATGCTCTCTTCACCATCATCACTCATATCAAGATGGATGAGGGTGAGGTGGGTTCATGGTCAACAGAAAAACGAGGAAGTCTTGGATATGAAGGACTGCTGCTTTCTTCTAAAACTAGCTGTGTTTTCATTTTCTTTTCTTTCTAAACAGGAAATTAGGAATGGCTGGCCAGAAACTAGGCTCTTCAGCTCTCCTTTGTTACATCCGTCCTGACATTGCCGATCCAGTGAATAGCTTTAGCTTGACTGTGGCTAATGTTGGCACATGCCAAGCAGTCCTGTGTCGAGGTGGGAGGCCAGTGCCACTCTCTAAAGTCTTCAGCCTGGAACAGGATCCAGAGGAGGCTCAGAGGGTGAAGGACCAAAAAGCCATCATAACAGAGGTGAATCTTACTCTCCACCACTCACTTCTGCTCCTCGAATCCAATGAATGCTATTCTACATAGAACAATGAAAGTCCATTTTCTTCCTATCAAGCCTTGTAAATTGTACTCAATCCAGATAATAGTAACAGAAGAAAATCTAATGAGCAGCTAATGACTAGCAGAAAGAAAGAGCAAAGTAATTAAAAATGAAAAATCCTAAATTGTGGTCTTTAGACTTATACCTAACATGTAAAATAAATGTAAATGTTCTCCTTGGTTAATTTTCATCTGATTTCTCATTCCAAAACACAAGAAGAAAAAGTTTTATAGTTTGACATCCCTGTTCTGAAGTGCAAAGTTTCACAGTAGTTTTCCTGTTTATGGCTGAATATATTCTGGTTTGTTTTTTTTTAATAAAGAAGCATCAATATTTCTAGTATTTCATAACTCTTCTCCTTTTTCAGAAGTTAGCATAGGACTTTTGCTTTCAAAGAGACTTTAGCAATTACATGTGAACATTGTTTACTGCAAAGCAAAGCAGAATTTTGTTCAGATCTTGTGCCCATATTTAATTGTTTATTTCTTGACTGTTGAGTTCTTTGTGTATTTTGGATACAAGTCCTTATCAGAAATGTTTTGCAAATATTTTCTCAGTCTGTGGCATGTCTTTCATTCTTTTAGTAGTATCTTTTGCAGAGCAGAAGTTTTTAGTTTAATGAAGTCCTACTTACCAGTTTTCTTCCTCATGGGTCATGCTTTTGGTGTTGTATTTAAAAACTCATTGCCCAACCCAAAGTCACCTAGATTTTCTTCTGTGTTCTCTTCTAGAAGTTTTGTCTTTTACATTTAGATCTGTAATTTATTTTGAATTAATTTTTTTTTAGTAAGTGTAGCTTGCTCCATGTCCAGATTTTTTTTTTTTTTTTTTGGACATGTAAATGTCCAGTTGTCCCAGCAGCAAATTGCCTTAGCTCCTTGTCAAAGATCAGTGGACTCTTATTTGTGTGGGTCCACTTCTGGGCTGTCCTGTCAGAATTTTACAATAAGGACTGTCTAAAAGATTCCATCCAAGGAAGCACAAAACCAAAAAATTATCCTTCTAATGTGGTTCATGCTATCTGTGAAGATTCTGGAACTATGATCTTAGGAGGGTGTTTTAGTCAGAACAAATGAAAGATAAAAGAAAACTTTTTATTTGATTATTGATTAGTCTATTACATAATTTAATTAATGCTGTTAAGATTTTTCTTAGGGAATCCTAGACAAGTAGGAAACATTTTTATAATTATAGACATGTACTGTTTGTTTGTTACCTGCTTAAGCATTGTACTTTCATTGTTTTGTTTAACCTTCACAATAACCCCCATGAAAGAAGTGCTTTTATTTTTATTTCACAGATGAGGAAAATAAAATTATAAATTTTGAGTTTGTGACAAGTTCTGATAAATAAGAGTGCCAGGATTTTCACCCAAAGAATGACTGCAGCTATGAAATTAATATATTGAGGGCTTAGGTGGTTTTGTTTGGTTTTCTATTAAGAAATCAGTATGAAGCATCTGGCAGATGAACATGCCCAGCTTGCAACCAGGGTTATTCCTTTTCCTCTGAGTCTAGAATTATATCATTCTTAATATGACCCTTAGAGAGTAGGTAAATTATGCCATGGATTCAGACTTTCCTTTTCTAGGCCAAATGACTTCAGGGATTATTCAGTGCTTTAGCTATAAAGATTCTCTTACCCAGTTAATATCTTCAGTCCCAACTCTGCCTTTGTTATTTATTTGGCTGTGCTGGGTCTTAGTTGCAGCATATGGGATCCAGTTGCCTGACCAGGGATCGAATCTGGGTCCCCTGGACTGGTAGTGTGGAGTCTTAACCACTGAGCCACCAGAAAAATCCCCCAACTCTGCTTTTAAATGAGAAGTCATTTTTAGTGACCCATCTGGGTTTTGGCCCCTCCCAGAATACGAGTGATGGAGAATTAATGATAGTTTTGCTTATTATTTTCCTAACAGATGTGTGTCTCTATTTAAGAACATGCTGAGGCCTATACTTAATGTTAGAGCGAATATCTTTTGAGATGGAGGTGCCTTTTAACCACTTAGTTTTTATTGGTTTTAACTCAGTCCTCTCAACTATTAGTGGTATAATACCCATTTGATATTCTGTCCTTTTGGAATTCTATACATTTATTTTTTGTAAATCCACTTAAAATTACACAGACTCTAGGAGAAAACCATATAACATGTCATCTCTATTCTATTCTAGAGCCCTAAGTGTTGTGATCTGGAAAGATATAAAATTGTATGTCACTGTTGCTTGTTTCTCAAAGTTTGCATTCTGCTTATCTCTAGGACAACAAAGTGAATGGGGTGACCTGCTGTACCCGGCTGCTGGGCTGTACATACCTCTACCCTTGGATCCTTCCCAAGCCCCACATATCTTCCACTCCACTCACCATTCAGGATGAACTGCTAATTCTGGGAAACAAAGCATTGTGGGAACACTTGTCATATACAGAAGCAGTCAACGCAGTACGCCATGTGCAAGACCCATTAGCAGCTGCCAAGAAGCTGTGCACATTAGCCCAGAGCTATGGTTGTCAGGACAATGTGGGGGCGATGGTGGTTTATTTGAACATTGGTGAGGAAGGCTGTACTTGTGAAATGAATGGGCTCACGCTCCCAGGTCCTATGGGTTTTGCTTCAACTGCCATCATCAAGGACCCGCCCAAGCCGACCACTCCTTCCTCCAGTAGTGGTATTGCCTCTGAGTTCAGTAGCGAGATGTCCACTTCAGAGGTGAGCAGCGAGGTGGGGTCTACTGCTTCTGATGAACATAACACTGTTGGCCTGGATGCTGGCTTGCTTCCGAGGCCAGAGAGGCGATGCAGCCTCCACCCGGCACCTACTTCGGGGGTGTTCCAACGCCAGCCCTCTTGTGCGACTTTCTCGAGTAACCAGTCTGACAATGGCCTGGACAGTGATGATGATCAGCCGGTAGAAGGGGTCATGACAAACGGCAGCAAGGTGGAAGTAGAAGTAGATATCCACTGCTGTCGGGGGAGGGATCTTGAGAACTCGCCTACCCTTCCAGAGAATTCTCCTGCCCCGTGCCCCGAGGACCGTGCTAGAGGATCATTATTTGGGATCCGAAGACAGAACAGTGTGAACAGTGGCATCCTCCTGCCAGTGAGCAAAGACCGGACGGAGTTACAGAAGTCTCCCTCCACTTCCTGTCTCTATGGAAAGAAGCTCTCCAATGGCTCTATCGTACCCCTGGAAGACAGCCTGAACCTCATCGAGGTGGCCACTGAAGCACCCAAGAAGAAAACCGGCTATTTTGCTGCCCCCACTCAGCTGGAGCCAGAGGACCAGTTTGTCATACCTCGTGACCTAGAAGAAGAAGTGAAGGAACAAATGAAACACCACCAGGAAAGCAGGCACGAGCCTGAGCCCAGTGAAGAGGATCGGACCGAGCTCCCGGAGGAGTTTGACACGGCTCTGTAGCCCTCCCCCAGGGGCCATGGCATCGCGCGAGGCTGCGTGGTGTAGGGTAGGGGACCCTGCCAGGGGCGTTCTGCCTCTGTATCTCTAAACCACAGATGAGAGGGGGCTGGATCTCAGAGGTGGAAATGGTGAGAGCTGTCAGGGTCTTCCTCTGGATAAGCTAGTCAACACCATCAGTGTTAAGTTTCACATTTAACCTGCATAGGGATCCCCAGGGTTCCTGGGGAGCAGGCAGGCATCACTCTGTATCAGTCCTACCACCTGCCATTAACCCTTTCTCTCCTAGGATAATTTTGAGAATTTGCCTGCCTGGGCAGGAAAGGGACTATTTCTGTGGAGGAATAACTGAAGTTTGGTTCCTTTTATTGATTGCTGCTGATGGATCTCTGTGACAGAGAAATCACCTTCTATCTCAACCTGATGGGATGTGATGTGACTAGTCACATGGCTTTTCCTTCTTCTCTACGAGAATACAGCCTATTGAAGTGATGTTTATTGGAAATGTAGAACCAATCAAACAGATAATTTATGTTTGTGATGTAATGAGAGCACTTTCCACTGACTGTGAACTTTTTATTTTCAAATCTGCACTCGAGCCAATCTTCTTAGAGGCAGCCTGGATCCTTTGTCCGTAGGCAGGATGATCATCGGGAGTTGGGGCCAGCTGTGAGGGTACGAGAAAGGGCCCTGGGAAATGGACTGTTGGGTGTCAGACTGTGAAAGTTCCTGAGAAACAGGGGAGTAGGATCTTCTTTGGGGGATGAAGATGGGGAAGGGGTGAAGAACAAGACTACTTCCCCCAAATCACAAAAAGAGAATAACTGACAAATGCGACACCTGCTAGGAATCTCCCAGAAGATCACAAGAGAGGCATTTGGAGATTGGCTTCTTTGCATAACATGAGGTGGAGCTGGCAGTCAGCCTTCTAGTACGCAGGGCCCAAGGCTGATGCTGCTTCTCACATCCAAGTAACCTTGAGTTACAGCAGATGACTCTGAATAGCCTGAGGCTGAATGAGAACAGATGGATGGATGGAGCTTCCAGTTAGACAAGTTCCTTCTCTCATTCTCGAGCCTAGAGATGGTTTTCTAAAACAATAGGAGTGAGTTAAGTTTCAACTTTTAATGGTTAACAGAGTCTTCTGAAAATGCTTATCCACCTCACATGGCTTGACAGTACTGGGCTCAATTTCTGAAAAACTTGATTGAGAAAATCCTAAGCTTACAGAAAACCTGGTTTACTGATTTTTTTTTTTTTTTGCACATTCCATGTAAGCCTAGCAAAATGCAGTTCCTTCCATATTTCTGTTCCATTTCCTTTTCCTACAAAGTTTTGACATTGCTTAATTTTACCCAGTGGGGAATGTGCTTTGAATTTTTAGAATACTTTGACAATTAAAAAGAAAATAGAGTAGAATCATTTTAAATCTGTTTCATGAGAAATGAAATGTTAAAGATAGCGTTGCTCTATACATACATATGTTGGGGGTTTTAAGTTTTGCTGAAGCAGTAGTAGAAAACCAGATGACCTCTCCACAGATAGGTATCCTCATCTTCTCAGAGGCCTGTACCCATGTGTATGTGTCAGTGGGGTACACACTCTTGGAAGATTCCATACCAATGAGTGTCTGGTGTTCAGCCTCTCTAAGATATGAATTTGAGTCCCGAAATTGTCAGGAACACTTTTTTCTGTGTCAAACTACTTGTTAGCTACTGAAAAATTGTAGAACTCAGGTCTTGATTTGAAGTGGGGAACATAATATGGTTCATACAAAGTTCAGGTGCTGTAAGAAAGATGGGAACAATAGTGTGTTGCCGCCTTATTTTTTTATGGGAAAATGGGGAGAAATGAAGGAAAAATGAAGGGAAAACCCAAGATGATAGTGATGAAAATTATTTTGGGACGATACCACTTTAATAGTATAGGCTTTTTAAAATTGTCCTTTGTCTGTGAACTGTTTCTTGTCTCTTTGTTTCCCACCCTATGCTAATTGGAACCACTACAAAGCCCAGTTATGCAACTACTTAACTGAAAGTAAATGTATTTATTTGGTAATCAGAAGAACCTTCAAATTCCCAGTGTTCTTTTATGTTTATGTCCCAGGTTTATGTTCAGGAAACATTAGGTTGTATGAAAATCTTTTAATATAGGCTGTACCAAAACTGATTGCTTTTTTTGTAAGTTCCTTTGATTCACTTCCCTCTATAATTGCTATTTGTTAAAACAGAGGATGAAAAGGCCATAGCCCATCACCAAAAATACACAGAACCCTCTTGACCTATGAAGTCATTTACACTTACTGTGTGAGCTGATTAGGTTGTCAGGTGGTGAAAGCCAGTAACCTGTCTCCAGGTGAATGTAATCTGCTTCCCAGGACTTTACCCAGAGGACGCGTTCCCCAGGTGGGCAGAGGCCTGTTGATCTCTAGCCCAGAGGTCCCGGCCTCTGCACGATTCTCAGGTCCCTGTGTATACCTCCCATTTAATGGAGCTGTTTAAAGAGAGTTTCTGAAAGAACATCACTCCTGCTTATGGGAGCAGTCCAGGAGTCCCATGGAAGAAAGGAAACTATACACGTCTTGGCAGCCATGGTATTTTTATTCTTATCCAGAGGGATTGGAAATGTATTTGAAAATTTGAATGCTAGTATGTCATAAAGCTACCGTGATACCATAGAGTCATTGAATTATTACTCCTCATTCAAGTGAGGGCTTTCTTATACTACTGTAGAGTGTATGTGCAATAAGTTGATGAATTCATTTTCCTGATGTATAGAAGAACCAACACGAGCAGCTTGGTAATCATTGGGTGCTATTTTAATTGTTTGTAGCGAGTGCTATTTTCTAGGAGATGGAGCCAGTTAGGTTAGGCTGATCTGCTGAATATCAGATGATGCCCTTCTTTCCATGTCAGCTCTCAGCAAAAGCAGGTACTTGGAAGCCACAGGCTCCCCTCCTCTGTCTACTCAATAATCACTAATGAAGAGACCTCCACAGGGAGCACTTGGCTGTTGTCGATAAACACACCAATTATTAAATAGTCTCCAAGCCATTCAGTGATGTCTGCAGCATCACTCTAGAACTGTCTTGTGTCACTTTTTTACTTCCCTCTGGGCGGGGCCTCTCAGACTTCCCGGTTCATGGAGGCAAGTTAATCTTTCTCTCCAGTTAGTGACTTTTGCCCCATAGTTGGGTAAGCACTTTCTAGACTGAGAAAAGCAGCTACAGTAAATCCTGCTGTTTCCCTCATTTGGTGATCATTCAGTCACACATAAGCTCCTTGTATTCTAAATTTCATGCACTTCTCCCAGACGCTATAGAGTTTTCTCTCACTGTTGCCAGTGGAGGTCATCCAGACAGTGAGTTCATATCTTATGGTTTTGTGCAATCATTGTCGTATTGTAGTCCTAAGACTCATTATAGTGTATTTTTGATATTTTTGAAATGTGTTAAATTTTTTAATTCAATAATATGAGCCAGAGCATGTTGCAGCAAATCTATTGTTTGTAAAAAAAATAAAAATAACAATAACAATAATAAATAAAATAAAATGGAATATCTTTTTCATGGCTTTGTTTTAAAATGGAATACCTGTTATTTTATAAGTACTTTATTTTAGCATGAAACTGTAATTTTCTCTAACTTGTATGTAGAATTAGTTTCTTAACCAAAAGCACCTTTAGGATTTTTCTGCTTTTTCTTGCTTTAGGGGAAGATAAGTGAAATCACATTCCATGACAAATATGAAGCTATGAGTTAAGGCAAGAATAAATATTTTTGATCACCTTTTAAGCTGAAATAGCAATAAAGTTTTTTACATTAAGAAATATTATATTCTGACTTGGTTTATATGTTCAAAGAAATCCCAAAGACAAGAAGCATGGTCCTTATTTCCATGCAGGTTATTAGCTGATGAAAGGGAACTCAACTTGTGAATAATCTACAGCTCCTCTTAAACCACAGAGCTACCAACGATACAGTGGAACTAAGTGGATAATCTGGCCATCATGTCTGTCCTTATGGCTTTGGTGTTAGACTTTAAGGCAGTGAGTTTTGGCTCACAATACCTCTGATCTAGGTAAGCCTCTAAATCATTCCCCTTCCTTCTCCCTATTGGTTGTCTCCCATAATTTCTGGATGTCCAAGCAAGATTAGCTACCTCTCACTCCAAATAAAGGCCCAGTTGAAATAATTTTGCAGGTTTCCTCCTCATTTAACAGAATTTATGACACTTCCAATGTGCTGGGCCCAATGCCGCCACCTGCTTTCATACCTCAGTTCCATGACACACAAACCCACCTATTCCAGGGTGGCATAAGTACTTCATGTGACAATTTCCCTGGTACATCAAACACCACAAGAACACTGGAACATGTTTTAGTGTGTGATCCACGGGGTCTGAGTTTTGCCTCTGCTACTTAAAAAAGATTTAACTTTAGGCAAGTTCATCTCCCCAGGCACAGCTTTTTTCTTGATGTTAAATGGAAATAAGAGTCATCAGCTGAGTTAAAATGAGATGATGCCAACAAATACTTCCTTAGCTCAGCACTGGACCTGGCACTGAGCAGTCGTGACAATGAAATGTCAACCATTGGGTGAGCCACTTAAGCCTTCCTGAGCCTTCGCCTCATCTGTGAAATGTAAGAAACCATGACCGACTGACCTGATAAGTGGTAAGGCAAGTTTGGCTAAGGCGTTTTGAATGTGATGGAGTGTTACTGTAGTGTAGTGATGAGAGGAACTAAGTTGGAACAGTGCTGTATAGCTGGGCCTGGGCACCATATGGGGGTCACAGAGGTGGAAGTCCTCATTTTCCCAAGCCCCTGACCCAGACATGGCAAACATCTCAGGACATACTTCAGGGAATAAATCCTACGTGAGAATAGTGTGTGTTCGGAAGTTTTGGTGGTGTTGGGGGGTGCTTGGGGTAGGCAACGGGTTGTTTGATTTTTGCTGCTGTTAAACCTGTCTTACCACTCAGTGAAAACTGCCAGGACTCCAGCCACTGCCTTGGGCTAAGGTGGTGGAGCGGAAGCTTCGTTCTGTGGCATAGGTGTTTGTATTTTAAGGTCACAGTGTGGACTTCTAGTTGATTGTTTTCCTCCAAGCTTTACTTTTTGTAAAAGTATAATCTAGATTTTTTTTTTTTCCCCATTTGTGTACGAGGTTTAGTTTTGATCCTTCGCCTGGGGTAGGTTTTATAAGAATTAAGAGTAGGATGGATTTAACAGGTGAGAGGAAAGACGGTATATTCCAGGGAGAAGAGCAAGCAAACATGCAGGAGTAAAAATGTCCAACCCATGTCAGAGGAGATGATGTTGACAGTTGTTTTCATAGTTATTTTGGCATATGTTGAAACAGGCTTATGTTGGCCGATTTCTTACTAACTGTATAGACAGTCTGAGATTTGTCAAATTTTCTGTTTTTAGAAATGTACTAAAAATTCAATTTGAATTATTTAATCTCATGACAATAAGTTATGAAAAAATATGGCAACTAGAAAAAAAACTAATAAGAACATGTCTAGTTGCATCCCACATGAACTGAATATCCGAGACTAGTTGTAAAGTATAAGAAGAGCTATAAAACTTTAGATTAAAATTATCAAAAGAACTTTATTTTTGAGATTCTATGTTAACGAACTGTTACATTATGGAAACAATTCAGGATCATGAAGAATTTATAATTAACCTTTGAAAGCCTAATCTGTAGGGCACTGGAAGGGATGCAGAAATAAAGACGCCTCCAATATTCCTGTATATTTCAGGAAAATCATCTGCTTTATTTTTGCATTCAGCTGAATAACATGTTATAAGTTTATGAGTTATTTCTCATTGTTTGGAGGCCTCATATTTCAGGAAATGATAAAATCTTCCAGGAAAGTAAATTCCAATCAAATAACTTTAGAAAGAAACTAACCTGCAAAGGTGGCAAAAACCATCTTCTCTGATTCCTAACACAGGAATCCTGAGGAGGACCATGCGTGCTAAAAGCACTTGCCTTCAGGTATCAGGGATCCAGCCCCCCATCTCTAATAGAGGAAGGCTTCTTGGGGTCATGGCACACTATCTTATCTAGTGGGCAGGAGAGTTTTCTTCTAGGGAGAGAGTCAGAATGGAATTACTTGTTTGAAATCTAACCACACAAAGGCTTTAAAATCACTCCCCTGGGATCATATACAGGGGGGAAATGACATGTTTTTCTTAATGACTTTAATTCAGACAGGCAAGATACTTCTACTGCCTGCTACTGCCTGACGTGTTATTTTCATCTTTCAGAATTCCTCTGGCTAATATTTAAGCTATTATTATTACCTTACCATTTGGCAAGAGAGCCAAACCATAAGCATATATGCAGACTTCCTAATGTTGCTCTTTGTAGTAAAGGTGGAGGTATTTTTTGCACACTCTCAGCCAATAAAGACACGGATAGAAAAATGGGATGATCATCTAGCTTTGTATTGGTTCCAGAGGGAGCATTTATGAAATCAAGTATGTGAAAACCACATACATGTAAAGTGCAATTTTAATGGACCCATCTTTTTGAGAGAAACAAGGTGGGTTGACTTTAGGTTCCAGTGGATCTCAGAGTACTCCAGACCACACGTATTCTGGTGCATCATTGTAATTTCTCTGCTGTTCCTGGCTGTCCTTGTACTGCTTCTGTTCTCGGTAGCTCCGCAGGGCCAGCACCACGCTGGCGCCATACATCACCACCAGAAGACAAGCAAAGGTGGCAGCTGCTCCATCGGTGCCTGCCAACTGGCAGTTCATCCAGGTGAGACCCTTGCGGGCATAGACCCTCTCTCTTGTTCTGCAAGTGTCTGTGGCATTGATCTGCAAGGCTGTGTGGAGGTAAATGCCGATGCCCACGCAGTAGCCCACTGCCGCCAGGAGGCTGAAGATGGCCTCCAGGAGGAGCCACTTCCCTGGCAGTTTGTGTAGACTTTTGGCTCCTTGGAGTAAAACACCCAAGGTGAGGACACCGAGCCCCAGAGAAACAGCCACGCCGCCGTATATCAGGGGTGCCCGGAGGATTGTGTACTGCTGGTCCAGCTGCCGAACCTGCTCCAGCTCGGTGCCCTCAAATGGCGAGTAATAGTTGTTCCCAAAGCCGCCGCCGCTGGCAAAGCTGGCACTGAATCCGGCCAGGACAAAGTAGGAGGCCACGATACACATGAGAACCATCCCATTCAGTATCACCTCCACTATCTGTATCACACCTAGGAGGAGAGAGATGGGGGATTTAACACTGATCACTCACCCAGGAAAGCTCCCTAGGTCAGACAAGAGAAATAACATCGGTGAGCTGATTGTGAGGACACAGATTCAACATTAACATCCTTGGTTTTGGGGGTTTTTTTGGTTCATCTTGGTGGGGCTTTCTTTTCGGCTACACCATGTGGCATGTGGAACTTTCCTAACTAGAGATCACATCCATGCCTCCTACAGTGGAAGCACAGAGTCTTAACCGCTGGACCTCCAGGGAAGTCCCTGTTTTTTATTTTGTTTTAGCACTAGTGTTTGAAAAATCAAAATGCCATTGTGGAAAAAGTTTGTGACTTTGCAACCTGTACCCCTGAGCATTCATCCTAAAGAAATGAAAACCTAGGTCTACACAAAAACATGTACATGGATGTCAGAGCAAACCCAAATGCCCTCCAATGGGTGAACGGTTACACAAGCTGGTACAGCCCTCCCAAGGGGAAACTCTACTCAGCGGTGAAAAGGAATGAGCAGTTGATACTTGGAACAGCTCGGATGGATCTCAAGGGATTCATAATGAGTGGAAAAAAGAAAAAGCCAGACTCCAAAGGTTACAAACTGTATGATTCCATTTACATAACAGTCTCAAAATGAGAACAGATTGATGGTTGTCGGAGGATGGGGATGAGTGGCGGTGGGGAAGGGGTGGAGGGGTGGGACTGTGAGTGGGGGAGCCAGAGAGATGCCTGATGATGGGGTAGTTCTGCAACTGACTGTGGTGCTCACACGAATCTGCACGTGTGATGAAACCTCAGAGACCTACACTCATACAGATTCGAGCGCATATAAAACTGGTCAATCCTAAACAAAAGCTCTGAAGATTGGCAGTGTCCTGGTTGTGATACTGTATTATAGTCACCACTGGGGTAAACTGAGTTCATGCCACGCAGTGCAGTACTGTGCTGTATTAGCGGTGTTCCATGAATGTATAATTATTTCAAATTGTAAGGTTTTAAAATAATAGAAGTGACGTAAAAGGTTGTAAACTGAAAAAAATTCACCCATGTCACTGTCCACCCTGTTCTCTACCAGCAACCACTTTCAGTGTTTTCTAATACAACTTTCCAGTGTTCCTTTATGCAAATAAAAATATTTGAGTCTGAATTTCACCCCTCCCTTTCCCTGCTAGTGTCATTGGGAGCACACCACACACACTGCTCTGCATCGTGCTTTTTTCATTGACTCATTCCTACAGATGTTTTCAGATCAGCCAACAGGGTCCCCGTGCCCTGTGACGTGCCCTCCAACCCCACCTGTGGGTGGACCAGTCTACTCAACCAGGATCCTATTGCTGGATACCTAGCCTGTTTACCTGGGGGGTTCTTACAAGTTTAAGGAACCCACAAACGCCATGAGGCAGGAGACACCAGCAGGTGAATGGAGATAAACGTCATCTTGTCCAGAGTCACCCTTCACCCTTCATTTCTCCCTGAAGGGGACCTCAGCCTCTCGTGAGGCATATTCCTGGGAGGTCTCCTGTGGTTCCCTCAGGTGTCAGGGATGAAAACAAAGAGGAAAGCATAAGAACTTAGAGTGGGAGTGCAGGCTCACTTCCCTGCTCTTTGCTGCCTTGTGACTGTGCCCAAGTCATTGGCTCTAAGCCTCAGATACTTCATCTGACAAATAAATGAAGGTAATGCCTTCTTTCGTCTGTCTTATCCCACAGGGCTGGGGTGAAGCCCAGATGAAAGCAAGTATGTGAAAATACCTGGAAAATCATACAATGTTATGCAAGTGGATGGTGATGCTACCTAGTAACATTTATAAAATGAAAGAGGATTAGTAAGAGATTTTAGGAAATGGGACAAGTTTATGAAAAGCATGAATTCCAGAAATCAGAAAAACCCTCTAATACACAAAGGGGTACCACAGTGTTTATAAACTGAGCAGCTAAAGACCAGTGTGTCTAAAGTACTTAAGGCAACAGCTACTGGGCTTGCTGATTCCATCTCCTGCTGGGCCCACACAAATTCCAAGGAGGTCCACCGGACAGAAGTAGCAATAATTAAGGACTCTGAGAGTTGAGAAGCTACATTCCTCTAACTTAAGTCTGAAAATAACATCAGACCAGAACTGCATACTCCTACCCCAGGCACCATAAACTACTGGCTACTCTCTCCCTACAGCGAAGTGACCCAGAGATCATTCTAATTCATGGGGAGTAGCTATCTCCCCTAACCATACCTTTCTCTGCCTTGGTTTTCCTTCTGCATGCAATTAATCTCTCACCCTCTGAAGGGAAGCAGGAATTCTGTGCTAATATAAGACGTGCGCAGCCTGAACCTCTCCTAGGACAGATTCTGCCAAAACAGCAGAGTCAAATACACAGAGCACATATCTGCCAGCCTGGCATGGAATATATCTAGATCTTGTCAGCCACTCCATTGACTACAACAAGCAAGAGGAATAGCGGTCTGTTGCCAGGTCCAATGATGAAGAAATATGGCCACTGGGTATTACTCAGAGCACTGGCCTACCTGGCTTTGCTGAAAACAATGAACAGGTTCAAGTATTTCCAAGCATGCGGTTAGTGCAGAAAGATTCACAGACATCAGGAGAAAAGAAAAGAGTGGCCTACTAGGAGCCTGGTGGGCTACAGTCCATGGAGTAGCCATGAATTGGACAGGATTTAGTAATTAAACCACAACCACCACTAGAGCTAGCAGTTAGGGATAAGCTGTAGAGGGAAATGAAAACTGAAACAAATAGATTTTTGTTGTAAAATAGCATCTTTTTTGGGTGAGGCTGCTTTTGTGGCTAATCGAATTAAAACTCTTCTCCAAAAGCAAATACTGTTAATACTTTCTTATATATTCTTCAAGAAGCTTTCTAATCATACAAGCAAATTTATGTATTTCCTTTTGTAAACCCAAATGGAACTCATCTTTTATATGTGCCACGTAAGGAAATAATATTATAAATGTAAAGAGAACCATCACCTCCAAATCAAAATTTTTTCTTTGGATTTTTATTGGTGTCACATAAAGCAAAGAACATATTCACTTGTACCAAGAATATATTATAATGGGCCATAAGTCCTAATTTAACATGCAGTAAGAACTCATGAAGTTGTCTGGCCAAAAGTAGCATTCTTCTGCTGGGAAAGATTTTACATTCTTTGATTCTGGATGGATCCTGAATTCTGGTTGTCAAGTCGAATCTTGTACAATGGTACATTTACAAGAGGTACAAAAAACGTATTGAGCTTTCAAGGCCATTGTAAGAGGGTTTGTTAGAAAACCTCTTTTGCAACCCTGTGAAATAATCTGATTCCTCTTTCCGCAGCCCACGTCTCCTCCAACTTAAGTCTCACAGAAGTGGTCTCCCCAGCATCCCCACTCGCCCTCACCCAGAGCATTAAGGAAGTGAAGAACCTAGAGTTCAGTAAGGAAAAAATTTGAGGCTAATCTGCTTGAGACAGCTGTGTTTAGATGACTTAAGGCTGAAATGTTTTTTCATGTCTATGTGGCTTTTCATGCTCACTGAGGATAAGGTTCTTCAAGTACCCTTGGTTATCTCCCTTTATTCAATCAAGAGTGCATTTTGCCACAGCACATGCCTTTTCCTTGTGGCTCCTGGGCTCTGGTTTTGGTGTGTTTTTATTGTTTTATTTTCATCTTTGTTTTTAAAAGTCATTTTGGTCAGTCCCTCACCAACAGAGAGCTCCAGAACCAGGGTTTATTACATCAGGCGGTGCTGTTCCAAGTACCCTGGAATTTGGCCCAGCAAACCAAAGCTGGACTGTTTACCTCCTGAGGGCTGGCAAGTTCTACAACAAAGCATTCCACGAAAGACGGCAGTTCAGAGTAACTTCCATCACTCAAGTTTGACGGAATGTTTTAAAAAGCCTAAAACTCCAACATTTCTGCAGGCTTCTCCTTCAGCTTCCTGACCTTTTGGTAACCCCTGATGGCCAGCGCGGCTCCCACTGCAAAGACCCCAATGCCCAGGGCTGCAAAGATTCCAGCACCAATGTCTCCCCCATGGAAACTGCAGCTGAAGCCACTGTATCCTTTGCTCTGGTACAGTGCCTCCCTCTCTTTGCACAAGGGAGAGGCGTAGGCAGCTGAGAGGTTGTGGAAATAGAAGTACAAGGCCGGGATGTATGCCCCGGCAATAAGCATGTGCAGCACACCTTCAATCACCAGCAACAGGGGGCAGTGCCACGGCACCCGCAGAATGCCCAGGGTGAGGAGGAGGCAGCAGAAGGCCATGAAGGCTCCGCTGCAGGCCATCGCCACAGTGACCGTAGGCAGCTTTAGCTGGTAGAACTGAATGTCCAACTGCTGTGCTTTCTCCCCATCGGCACCACTGAAACCACTGTAAGCCCCTCCATACTGGTAGTAGTAAACTCCCCCCAGGCTGGTGATGCCTGTGTAGCCCCCCGTGGAATTGTAAGACACAGAGCTGCAGGCCAGGATCAGCAAGTTCAGGAGAACTTCCAGCATTTGGCAGCAGGCTGCAAAAGAAGGGCGTGTTACCATTTTGAGAGATGCTGTTTTACACTTGAAGACTTCCACCTCAAGGCTTATCTTCCCAGTGACAGCTCATGCCACAGCCAGCTCTTCTGCCCCTTGGAAGGCCTGGGCAGCCAAAGCTGCAGGATTAGCACTAGATGGTAGCAGGGAACCATGGAATCCAGAAATTATGTCAGAGATACAGGACTGAAAAAGGTAACTCTAAAAACAGCAAAGCAGCTGGTCCAGGTGGCTGAAGGACAATAAGGGGAGAAGTCAGGCCAGGGAGCAGGAAGAAAGGTGTTGTTTATGGAAGGCAAGAAGATTCTCTGTCATAGCCCTGCCCTGCAACAAAGGCTGAAAAAATAGTTACGTCCTCTTTAGCTGTTTTGTGGCCATCTTCAATTTGCTTCCCTTGTGGCTCAGCTGGTGAAGAATCCACCTGCAATGCAGGAGACCTGGGTTCGATCCCTAGGTTGGGAAGATCCCCTGAAAAAGGCAAAGGCTACCCACTCCAGGATTCTGGCCTGGAGAATTCCATGGACTGTATAGTCCATGGGGTTGCAAAGAGTCAGACACAACTGAGCGACTTTCTTTCAGTTTGGAAGAGGAAACTTCTCCAAGTTTGAAAAAGATTATAACATAGTGCTTAAAAATTACAATAAAGTCAGAAAAGAGCATGGAGGTTATCCATCAAAATATTAATCGTGGTTCACAAGTACCAGAGATAGGAAAGATTAAGTTAATTAACTACTGAATTAAATATAATTAAACAGTAAAACATAACTTACTGTTCTTAGACTTTAACTCAAGAAGTAGTGGCTCAGATGGTAAAGAATCTGCCTGCAATGCAGGAGACCTGGGTTTGATCCCTGAGTTGGGAAGATCCCCTGGAGGAGGGCATGGCAACCCACTCCAGTATTCTTGCCTGGAGAGTCCCACGGACAGAGGAGCCTGGCGGGCTACAGTCCATGGCATCGCAAAGAGTCGGGCATGACTGAGCCACCAGCACTTTCACTTTCAAGAGCAAATCTGTGATACTTTCCCAGAGCTGGATTTTTTCAGGATCCTTGGCTGGACAATCAAAGAACTCCAGCTTTTCTACCAAAGCTGGCTGCTTTCCTTAAAGTCAGTTTATTGTGATATACCTTATACACAACAAAATGACCCGCATTAAGCACACAGCTTGATAGAGTCTGACAAATGTGTATGCCATGTAATCATGATCAAGATATAGACTGTTTTCATCCTCCCAGAAAGTTCCCTAAAACCCTTTGGGGTCAACCCCTCGCCCTCCTCCTCAGGCCACCACTGATCTGCTCTCTGCTATTCGAAACTAGGTTTGTCTTTCTCGAATTTCATGCAAATGGAATCATACAGTTATGTGCTCTTTTGTGTATGGCTTCTTTTTCTCTTCATAATACAAAGCTGGGAATTGTATGTGCTGGCATGGTTCTATGGGTCAGCTGACAGAAGGATCAGGCTGTTGCATCTCCCTGGCTTTTACAGAACCAGATTTGGGGCCTGGGTCCAGTTGGTCTAGGGTTTCCCTGGTGGCTCAGTGGTAAAGAATCTGCCTGCCAATGCAGGAGACATGAGTTCAATCCCTGGAAGTTGGGAAGATCTCCCGGAGAAGGATGTGGCAACGCACTCCAATATTCTTGCCTGGAAAATCCCATGGACAGAGGAGCCTGCTGGTCTATAGTCCATGGGGTCCCAAAGAGTCAGCTAAACAGCAAACACCAGGTGGTCTAAGCAGGACGGTATGTTACATTTGCACATTCGCTAATTGAAACCAAGCACTCTCAAGTATTATGTTTACACTCTGCTATCCCCCTTCCAAAATGCAAACAGCATTACTGTTTTATTTAATTATAAAAGTAACACACAAGGATGGTAAAAAAAAAAGAAAGAAAGAATATCTAGATGAAACAGAAACATATAAAAATGATCTAAAGTCCAATCAATAAAATTGGAGAAGCCACTGTTACCATTTTTTTTTCTTTTGGACTTTTCTGCCACATGTGCATAATTTTTGCTGTTTATTTGTTTTTAAGTAAGAATAGGGTTCTCTTCTCTCTACTATTCTATAACCCATTTTTTCACTTAATATAGTATGAACAGTTTTTTTGCCATAGCAAATATAAATATACTTATATCATTAAAGGATTATAGGATGCCACGATGAATTTAAATAATTTCAATGAAAAGGATATTTAGGCTTTTTGCAGTGTTTTGCTATATGGGAGCAGATATATGCTATGTATTTCCTAATAGAGTTTGGAGAGGACAGAGCCTCCACAAACTCCTTATTCCTGTTGTAGCTTTAAATAGAACCAGAAAACAATCACCAGGGATGGGGGAGATGTCTGGTAATACGTTTTTAAAAATAAAAGCCCAGAGCCTCTCTAGGCCTTACTTGCCCCTTAAAGGATCTAGCTCACTGAGTCAGCACCTCTCTCTTAAGAAGCAGTTATGCATTCAGGTCATTCATTCCTCTGATTCTGGCTGAATATTTCAGATCTGTTAATGAGTTAACACTCTTAGAGTCAGCCCTGGTTTGAAATATTGACATAGGCTCAGTCCCATAAGCACTGGGTAAGGATTTTGAGAATGTAAGGGTACTGGGGTACTGAGAATGCAAGTTGAGGAGCAAAATCTCCACAATTGTCCCCCTGAACCTTTTCAGCATGGTCACAAGTCAATTCCATGGGCAGTAAGAAGCCATCTCAGAACTAAACCTCTAGGCTCTGAATGACAGACACCACCACTGACTATAGAGATTATAACATTTGGAGAGAGAAATTAAATTTTAAAGGATGGTTTGCAAGTAAGGCTGCAAGCTGAATGCAAACATTACCTTTAAAAAAAACCACACACACTTTCCTTGTTATACTGGCCTAATTTTCCTCTTATGATATTTTCCATTATGATTTGAGCAACAGAGGTCTAAAGGAAGAGGAAAAGGACAAAAAGGGAAAGGAGAAGCTGCCCCAAATGCAAATTGGAGGGAGCCAGGAGGAGAGCAGGCAATGTATCTCCTTCCCAGGGAACCTGTAACTCCTCACCATCCCTCCAAATAATAAACCTATACACACACAGGATCCTAGTGATCTGATATGCACATGTAATATTTGTACTTGCTTATTATCTGATCTTTATCCTCAGCCTTTAAAGATTTTGGTAGCTGAGGAGTCTTGCCCCAAACTGTGAATTCAGGGCTTATCTACTTTTGTCAGTGTTCCACTGAACTTCCTAAGAGTGACTCAACCCAAACTGCAGGGTCTCCCTAAGAAGTCAGAGCCACAGCTGCCTCCCCTCTTTGCCCGTTTGCTGGAGGAGGAGGACGTGATTTCACTGATAAGGAAAAGAAGTCACAGAAGATCTAAGAAGGCTAAAATTCTTCAGGTGACCTTTATCCAGGTGTGCCTTTCCTGCTGAGACAAGTTCCTGGTGTTCAATGACTGCTGCTCTCAAAACAATACAACGTTGTGTATACATACGGGTCTCTGTGTGTCCAGAGATCTTTATAAGCTTTCATTTGTTAGCTTCTGACTGCTGAGCCATCCTTTCACTATCTTGACTCAGAAACCCAACCTCTAGGCCCAAAGCCAAATAACCAGAAGCAATCAAAGTTAAATCAGGGGCCTCAAGCTCGGCCCTCTCCTCTCTCTTGGTAAATCAATCACCAAAGAAGAATACCTCTAGAGAGAAACCTGTTAAACAGCCTCTGGCTTGTTCCTACTATTTATATCATCATGAAAAGAATGTCAGTCACATAAATCATATCAGGCCTTAGCGTTAGGCTCTAAGTTTCAATTCCAGCTCTTCCACTTCATAGCTGTGTGACTTTGTACAACTTACTGTACTTCTCTGAGCCTCAGGAGTTGTTGAGAGAATTAAAAGCAATGGGGTGTGCCAACATATGTAAACTAGAATGAGGATTCTTGTACCTGGATTACCCAGAACTCTTCAATAAGAGTTCTACGTAATCCTATAACAATGTATCTCACTGTAATCATTCTAAGGGTCACTTTCAGGTGTAAGTTTCATGATTTCTCCCCCTTAGGCTGAGAAGTTTTCCCCTCTTAGTCATAGGCAGCTGAGGTAAATTTCTCACCAAATCATGTGAGCCATAAGGACTCACCCTGACAAACCTGATTTTCTTCATTGTTGGCAAGGCCAAGCCTGGTGCTATGATGCAAACTCTGGAAAACTACATTTGGAGCTGACACATGATATTATTTAAAATCACAGTTCTTCAAACTGTGGATTCTAAGAAGTATTTTTTTTTAATATTTAATTTTATTTTACCTTTATTTATTTGGCTGTGCCAGGTCTTAGTTGAGGCACGCAGGATCTTCAGTCTTTGTTGCAGCATGCAAACCCTTAGTTGCAGCATATGAGATCTAGTTCCCTGCCCAGGGTTCAAACCCAGGTCCCTTGTACTGGGAGTGGAAGTCTTAGCCAGTGGACCACCAGGGAAGTCCCTTAAGTGTGGTTTTTTGTTTATTAATAACACAAAACAGGATAGAAGTTGGTTCATGATGTGTGTGTATTTCTTACTGTGGGTTTCAGTCAACAACATTTAAAAGCCATGATGGCATGTTTGGGCATCAGATCGCCTGTCCTGTGGCATGAGCTCAACCTGTCTGCCATCTCCAGGTCATCTTCCCTCTCTAGTTCTGACCACCTTGCCCGATGAGCCCCACTCTGACAGCTGGCAGCTCAGAGCTGGCTCTGCCTGGAGGTCCATCTGCAGCCTGAACATTGCAGGCATGACTGTCTCATCACCCCTAGGCATGTCCGAGAAGAAACATGGGAAACCCGGTCACCTGTTTTTTGTTTTTTTAGAAAATGTGATCCTCATGCGGGTATGAAAAGAAAAATGCTAGGAAACCAAAAGGGAGGTCTGCTTGAAATTTTGCCCCACCACCTTGGACCCCTTCCAGGACCACCACCAAAGGTAAGTAAATGGTCTGCCTTCAAAATGGCTCACCTCTCCCGGTGCACAGGTATCTGCACTTGTGGCATTCCAGGAGCCCTTCAGCCTCTGACTGGTAATATACCACTTCCTGTAGTCCAGGCCGGGGGTTCGAGAGTGGGTATCTCCCTGAAGTGGGTTCACTATAACCAAACACATACATGGCCATTAGGAGGCTTCAAATTCAATAGCTGTTCAGTATTAGAACTCTGGACACCTCATGCTGGGCCCAGAAGTTAAAGAATGCACAGCACAGAAAATCTGCCACAGTTTTCATACTCCAGAGAATTTTCTGGCTTAGTGGCTCCAAAGGGTGTTCAAACATTTGGCCCAATTCTGCTAAGTACATCACTTATCCCAGTAATTCTGAGCCCTACCTCTCATGCTGGCTCGTTGGCCTGCTGGGGAAGCGGGGAGGGTGGCTATTGAACAGGTAGCTGGGAACCACTTGGGGGAGCTTTTCAGTTCATTGAGGACGGGCTCTCTTCAAAACTAGTTTGCATTCACAAGACTGATGTCCAGGCTGGCATTCTCTTCCTTCCCTTGTTACTTTGGAAAGAGGTGAATCAGCAATAATTCTCTAGGCTCTGGTGGTACAGAAAACTTTGGACATCATAGCTCTCCCTCTTCTTCTGACAGCCCTGGCATATTCTATTCTGCTCCTTCTCCTCATCCCCTACTCCCAACCTTCCCCATCACTTTATCCAGCACATCCTGGACTTTTGTCCAAGATTCTGTGGTGAATGGTAGGGGCTGCATTCTACTACCTGGGCTCCAGGGATTCTTACAGAACACAGATCTCATCATGTACCTTTTGGGTTCGAAATCCATAAAGTCCAAACTTTAAGCACAGTGCAGGAGGGCCCTTGTTCATCACTCTCCACTCACAATCTCACTTTTACAGACCCAGCCATAGTGAACTGCCCCTCTCCCTGCCCCAAAAGATGATCTGCATTCTCATGCTTTTAGGTCATCACGTCACCGTGAGAAACAGCCTGGAGCTCCTTCTCCAGAACTCAGCTTTGAGTCTGTCTCTTCCGGCAAACATTCCAGAGTCCAGTCAGGGCCCCAGCTCAGATCTCTCTGAATCGGTTTCCCGTGGAGCAGCAAATTGGCCTGTTTACTTGTCAGTGTCCTATGGACATCCTGAATAGACCTCTGTAGTCCCTGGCCCCGCCTCCCATCCATTAAATACATGCTTGTTATGTGGAGGAGAGTCATACAAATGGCTTTTGATTTTAAACCAACAACTAACTGTGAACAAAAGAAGCTAAAGTATTCCCTTCACTAGCTTTGAGGCTAGTAGGGGTAGTGGTGGTTATGGTGGTCAGGGAGCCCAGGACACCATTTTAAAAGGAAATTTTAAAAAGAAGTTGGGGCTTCTCCTAGGTCTGCTGCTGCTAAGTCACTTCAGTCGTGTCCGACTCTGTGCGACCCCATAGACGGCAGCCCACCAGGCTCCCCTGTCCCTGGGATTCGCCAGGCAAGAACACTGGAGTGGGTTGCCATTTCCTTCTCCAATGCATGAAAGTGAAAAATGAAAGTGAAGTCGCCCAGTCATGTCCAACTCTTAGCGACCCCATGGACTGCAGCCCACCAGGCTCCCCTGTCCCTGGGATTCTCCAGGCAAGAACATTGGAGTGGGTTGCCATTTCCTTCTCCAATGCATGAAAGTGAAAAATGAAAGTGAAGTCGCTCAGTCGTGTCTGACTCTTAGTGACCCCATGGACTGCAGCCCACCAGGCTCCTCCGTCCGTGGGATTTTCCAGGCAAGAGTACTGGAGTGGGCTGCCATTGCCTTCTCCGTCTTCTAGGTCAGGCAGTTGCAGCGCAGTTTGGCTTTAGGTAGGGAAACAATGACCAGTGCCTGTGACTGTAACTGGGCACATCCTTTGTTACACCTTGGCTAGTTAGTTCTAGATAATTTAACATAAACTCAGGATAGTAGCTTTCCCGCTCTGTGGACACAACTGGGAGAGAGACTGGGCTAAAGCCTCCAAGTCCCATAGCAGACAGGAGCCTGGAGTCCTCCTAGGGATGAGGGCAAAAACCAGTAGGTCATCATCACTCTAGTACCTGCCTGTCTCCTGGCATCTAATCTGGGCATTCAGTAATATTTGTGGAGTTAGACAGAATGTGCAATGGGAAAAGGACCACTTCCCTAGAGAAAGAGTGGGGCCTGGGAATACTGCCTCTCCTTCCTTCCTTCCATCCTAACCCTCTCTCCCAGCTCACCAAGTCTTCTAAAACATCATGATGCTGTCACTCCACAGGCCTTGTGGGAACTCTGTTCTAAAGATAGGGATGGCAAAATTTGTTCATTCAGGGGGGTGAGGTCTGAGACAATCATAGGATTTGAATGAAGCTGCCCAGAAGGACCTCATTGACAAAGATGGGGGAGATCTCTGCCCTTTCGTGCAGTTTTAGGTTCATACAGTTCTTTGGCTAAAAGTCTAGTTTCTCCCAGCTGTCTGGTTTTGAAATGCATATAGCCCTGGAAAGGGTTACACATTAAGGTATTAACTTTTCACTGGGCTGACTTTATTAGGCCTGGACCTCCAGGGAACGGGGAGGGCTGGTTTTGGAAAACAGGACAAGGGTCTGAAGCCTCAAGGGGGCAGTCCTGTGACCACATGGGTGTGTCTGGTGGGGGGTGGGGTGGTGTCAGGGAGGAGCCTGACACAATCTCCTTCCTACTCCTTACCCTTCAGGTCCTGCAGTCCTTTCTTGAACCCCGGCCCTTCCACTTTCCACGGGGAGTGGGGCGGGGGAGTGGAGAGGGGTAGCGGGTCTCTGTTGTTAACCGGGTTCGGGTCAAGCAGTGTGTGTGCGGGGGAGGGGAGAGGGTGTGGTGGTGGGCCTCGTCTTCCTTCCCTCCTTAGGTCACCTCTAAAAGCTCAAAAGGGAAGAATGGCACTTTCTCTAAACCCGCTTCCTAGGACAAGTAGTTGGGACGGCAGGCGGGCCTCAGACCCAGGCTTCCTCAGGGCCGAGATTCAGGGCCCCGCCGCCCCACCTCACCTTTCTGGTCCTCGGCGTCCGAGGCCCTCCTTCCGCAGGGGCGGCGGCTCCGGGGTTTCCCACGTCGCGGGCCAGGGGGGCGGGGCCGCGTCCCAGGTCGGCCGCCGGGGTCCGTCTCGCGTCCGACTCTGGCGGGAGTTTTCCCAAACTCTTTGTTCGCCGCCGCGATGGTCCCCGGCCCTGGGCCTGTCCTGGCGAGGTTCCCGGTTCCTCTCCCTGTCCCGGTCCCCGTCCCTCCGCCCGCCTCCGTTTCTTTCCCTGTGCCGGTCCCCGGCTCTGTCCCGCTGTCTCTCGGGGTGGCGGTCTCGTTCCGGGCGGGGATGCCGGTCTGGGTCCCGCTCTCTCGGCCGGGCCCGGGACTCGCGAGTCCCCGACGTCTGTTCCATGGCCCGGTTGCGCGTCCCCGCCCCGGAGCGACCCGAGGGCCACAATCCACAAGTTTCGACGGCAGGTGGCCAAGCTTGGGGGCGGGGCGCTCACCTGCGCGCACGCGCACTAATCCCGCTGCGGCCCGGGAGAGCATTCACCTGAGGCCCCGCGCCGGCAGGGGGAGCAGGTGAGCGCGGCCACGGCTCTGGGCGCTTGAGCCTGGATTGGGTGCGAGCCTAGAGCGTCGTGCAGCTTCACACACTGAGGACGCGACTACTCCCCGCCCGCCGTGCATCTTCAGCCCTGAGGTATCTGGACCGTGACCCCTGAAGATGGCGGCCGGGGGACTGTGCCCTCACCTTAGCACCTTGGGTTTGCTTTTCCAGAGTGTTCCCATCTGCTTTCTCCCTCAGCCACTCAGCCAGCCAGCCAGCGGTTGTCCTCTTCCTTCCTCTCCTGCTGTCCTTACAACTGTATTTTAGGGGTCTTGAGGCCAATTCATCCATTTATAAGATTCCAGTACTCTTGCCTGGAAAATCCCATGGACAGAGGAGCCTGGTGGGCTGCAGTCCATGGGGTCGCGAAGAGTCGGACACTGCTGAGCGACTTCACTTTCACTTTTCACTTTCACGCGTTGGAGAAGGAAATGGCAACCCACTCCAATGTTCTTGCCTGGAGAATCCCAGGGACGGCGGAGCCTGGTGGGCTGCTGTCTACGGGGTCGCAGAGTCGGACAGGACTGAAATGACTTAGCAGCAGCAGCAGCAGAACTTATAAAGCTTTTTTTTTTTTTTAATTGATGACCCACACAGAATTGACAGCTTTTTTTTGTCAAATCAGGATACTTTGAAACATAAATTGCTGTCTGTTAATGAATTATTTCAACAAACGTGTGAGCATCTAGCTTAGTGGGCTTGAGAGATCCAGCGGTGATCTCTCCTCCTACCGCACTTCCACTCTACTGTGTAAGGAGAAGGAGAACAGGCAATCAAAAGACGAGACAAACTTTGACGGAGCAAGTTTGTTTATATGGATCTGGGAAGGGGACACTTGAGTTCTGGAAGAGAGGGAGGCAGCCTTGGGAACAGCTGAGAGAACGTTCCAGAAAGAGAAAAAGCCTGCGTTATGCAGAGGGCTGGACAAGAAGGTCACTGTGAGCCTAGTGAGGTGGGGATGAGATGAGGCTGAGAAATGGAGCAGGAGCTGGTATAGGACTTCATGAAGAGTCATTTTCAAAGAGCAGCTGGGAAACTTTGACATGTTTTGAGCCAGGAGAGTGACTTCTGATTTGCTCTGACTTACCTGTTCTCTGGTGGCTCAGAGGATAAAGCATCTGCCTGTAATGTAGGAGACCCAGGTTCAATCCCTGGGTTAGGAAGATCCCCTGGAGAAGGAAATGGCAACCCACTCCAGTATTCTTGCCTGGAGAATCCCATGGACAGAGGAGCCTAGTGGGCTACAGTCCAGGGGGTCGCAAAGAGTCGAACACGACTGAGCGACTTCACTTTCACTTCACCTGTTTAAAAAAAAAAAAGAGAATAGATCACTTGGGCTTCTGTGAGGAAGATGGACACCGTGGGCCCAAGAACAGTGTCAAGAGATGAGTTAGGAAGCTACATTCCAGGTAAGGAGTGATGGTGGCTGAGTTGGTGGTGACAAGTAGACAGATGTAGGTTGCAGTTTGGAGGAAGAACTTAAAAGATGAGTGGATGGAGGAATCATTTACTGAGATGGGAAGACTGGAGAGAAACAGGTTTGAAGAAAATTGGAGGGTTCCATTTTGGACATGTTGAAACCACAGGACTCCACTCAGGACTTAATGAAGCTCAGATTCTTTATGTCTCAAGTCAGAGGGAATTCAGCGAGCGAGAGGCAAAGTGATAGGTAAGAAGTAGATTTATTAATATAGAATGCTTATGAAGGATACAGGTGAGCAGGCAAGAGGGCGCTGCTTCAGGAAATAAGTGGGCTACATTTTTATAATCAAAGGAAAAGTAGGGAAGAAGAGAAGACTACCTTCTTCCTCTTCCTTTGTAAAGATGTTGCAGGAAAATAGGACACTAGAGAAGACTCTACACATGGACATCACCAGATGGTTAACACCGAAATCAGATTGATTATATTCTTTGCAGCCAAAGATGGAGAAGCTCTATACAGTCAACACAAACAAGACCAGGAGCTGACTGTGGCTCAGATCATGAACTCCTTATTGCCAAATTCAGACTTAAATTGAAGAAAGTAGGGAAAACCGCTAGACCGTTCAGGTATGACCTAAATCAAATCCCTTATGATTATACAGTGGAAGTGAGAAATAGATTTAAGGGCCTAGATCTGATAGATGGAGTGCCTGATGAACTATGGAATGAGGTTCGTGACATCGTACAGGAGACAGGGATCAAGACCATCCCCATGGAAAAGAAATGCAAAAAGGCAAAAATGGCTGTCTGGGGAGGCCTTACAAATAGCTGTGAAAAGAAGAGAGGCGAAAAGCAAAGGAGAAAAGGAAAGATATAAGCATCTGAATGCAGAGTTCCAAAGAATAGGAAGAAGAGATAAGAAAGCCTTCTTCAGCAATCAATGCAAAGAAATAGAGGAAAAGAACAGAATGGGAAAGACTAGAGATCTCTTCAAGAAAATTAGAGATAGCAAGGGAACATTTCATGCAAAGATGGGCTTGATAAAGGACAGAATTGGTCTGGACCTAACAGAAGCAGAAGATATTAAGAAGAGGTGGCAAGAATACACAGAAGAACTGTACAAAAAAGATCTTCACAACCCAGATAATCATGATGATGTGATCACTAATCTAGAGCCAGACATCTTGGAATGTGAAGTCAAGTGGGCCTTAGAAAGCATCACTACGAACAAAGCTAGTGGGGTGATGGAATTCCAATTGAGCTATTTCAAATCCTGAACGATGATGCTGTGAAAGTGCTGCACTCAATATGCCAGCAAGTTTGGAAAACTCAGCAGTGGCCACAGGACTGGAAAAGGTCAGTTTTCATTCCAATTCCAAAGAAAGGCAATGCCAAAGAATGCTCAAACTACCGCACAATTGCACTCATCTCACATGCTAGTAAAGTAATGCTCAAAATTCTCCAAGCCAGAGCAGCAATACATGAACCGTGAACTCCCTGATGTTCAAGCTGGTTTTAGAAAAGGCAGAGGAACCAGAGATCAAATTGCCAACATCCGCTGGATCATCGAAAAAGCAACAGAGTTCCAGAAAAACATCTATTTCTGCTTTATTGACTATTCGAAAGCCTTTGACTGTGTGGATCACAATAAACTGTGGAAAATTCTGAAAGAGATGGGAATACCATACCACCTAACCTGCCTCTTGAGAAATCTGTATGCCAGTCAGGAAGCAACAGTTAGAAGTGGACATGGAACAACAGACTGGTTCCAAATAGGAAAAGGAGTACGTCAAGGCTGTATATTGTCACCCTGCTTATTTAACTTCTATGCAGAGTACATCATGAGAAACGCTGGACTGGAAGAAACAAAGTGGAATCAAGATTGCCGGGAGAAATATCAATAAACTCAGATATGCAGATGACACCACCCTTATGGCAGAAAGTGAAGAGGAGCTAAAAAGCCTCTTGAAAGTGAAAGAGCAGAGTGAAAAAGTTGGCTTAAAGCTCAACATTCAGAAAACAAAGATCATGGCATCTGGTCCCATCACTTCATGGGAAATAGATGCAGAATCAGTAGAAACAGTGTCAGACTTTATTTTTGTGGGCTTCAAAATCACTGCAGATGGTGACTGTAGCCATGAAATTAAAAGACGCTTGCTCCTTGGAAGAAAAGTTATGACCAACCTAGATAGCATATTCAAAAGCAGAGACATTACTTTGCCGACTAAGGTCCATCTAGTCAAGGCTATGGTTTTTCCTGTGGTCATGTATGGATGTGAGAGGTGGACTGTGAAGAAGGCTGAGCACCGAAGAATTGATGCATTTCAACTGTGGTGTTGGAGAAGACTCTTGAGAGTCCCTTGGACTGCAAGGAGATCCAACCAGTCCATTCTGAAGGAGATCAACCCTGGGATTTCTTTGGAAGGAATGATGCTAAAGCTGAAGCTCCAGTACTTTGGCCACCTCATGCGAAGAGTTGACTCATTGGAAAAGACTCTGATGCTGGGAGGGATTGGGGGCAGGAGGAGAAGGGGGCGACAGAGGATGAGATGCCTGGATGGCATCACGGACTCGATGGACGTGAGTCTGAGTGAACTCCGGGAGTTGGTGATGGACAGGGAGGCCTGGTGTGCTGTGATTCATGGGGTCGCAAAGAGTCGGACACGACTGAGCAACTGAACTGAACTGAACTGAGAGGATGATCAGGTCCCAGGTGAGTTCCTGGGATGGACCACCAAATAGTGGTCCTTGGCTTTGCACAGGAAAGACCTCAATTCAAGAGCAAGCCATAGTAAAATGAAAGCAGGTAACTGAGAGAAATACACATGCCATAGGCAGAATGCCCCTCAACTGAGAAGGAGAGAACAGCCCCCAAATATGGGGTGGTTAGTTTTTATGGGCAATTCATAGGCTAATAGCGTAATTTCATAGGCTTAGGAGCAGGAGGATTGTTCAAACTATTTGGGGGGAAGAGGTGGGGATTTCCAGGAATTGGGCCACTGCCCACTTTTTTGCCTTTTATGAACTGTCGTGGTGCATGTGTGTGTGTCATTTAGGGTAAGCAACAGTTAGAACTGGACATGGAACAACAGACTGGTTCCAAATAGGAAAAGGAGTACCTCAAGGCTGTATATTGTCACCCTGCTTATTTAACTTCTATGCAGAGTACATCATGAGAAACGCTGGACTGGAAGAAACACGAGCTGGAATCAAGATTGCCGGGAGAAATATCAATAACCTCAGATATGCAGATGACACCACCCTTATGGCAGAAAGCAAAGAGGAACTAAAAAGCCTCTTGATGAAAGTGAAAGAGGAGAGTGAAAAAGTTGGCTTAAAGCTCAACATTCAGAAAACAAAGATCATGGTATCCGGTCCCATCACTTCATGGGGAATAGATGGGGAAACAGTGGAAACAGTGTCAGACTTTATTTTTTGGGACTCCAAAATCACTGCAGATGATGACTGCAGCCATGAAATTAAAAGACGCTTACTCCTTGGAAGGAAAGCTATGATCAACCTAGATAGCATATTCAAAAGCAGAGACATTACTTTGCCGACTAAGGTCTGTCTAGTCAAGCCTATGGTTTTTCCAGTAGTCATGTATGGATGTGAGAGTTGGACTGTGAAGAAGGCTGAGCGCCGAAGAATTGATGCTTTTGAACTGTGGTGTTGGAGAAGACTCTTGAGAGTCCCTTGGACTGCAAGGAGATCCAACCAGTCCATTCTGAAGGAGATCAGCCCTGGGATTTCTTTGGAAGGACTGATGCTAAAGCTGAAGCTCCAGTACTTTGGCCACCTCATGCGAAGAGTTGACTCATTGGAAAAGACTCTGATGCTGGGAGGGATTGGGGGCAGGAGGAGAAGGGGAGAACAGAGGATGAGATGGCTGGATGGCATCACGGACTCGATGGACGTGAGTCTGAGTGAACTCCGTGAGATGGTGATGGACAGGGAGGCCTGGCGTGCTGCGATTCATGGGGTCGCAAAGAGTCAGACACGAGTGAGCAACTGAACTGAACTGAACTGAATGTAATACAGTAAGCATATAAAGAGATTCAAGGTCTATAGGAAAGAGAATCTTCTGCCTTCTTGGGCCTGGTAGGTTCTAACTAGTTTTTGTTGTATCCTCAACAGCTATGGCATTCATTCTTTTAAAGGTTGTGCCTTGACTCTTTCCCTCCTGTCTTAGTGTTAAATTTGAGATGGTATGCTTCATCCACGTGCTCAGGTGCAATGGAACAGATGAAAGAGTCTGGAGTTGGGTGGTGCGGAGGAGTAAAAGGACTCCTCTAAGGAGAGAGGGAGTTAGAATAGAGAAGGGCTTGGGCAGAGCTGCAGGAAAACTAACATTTAGACTTAAAAAGCAAGAAGATTAAGAAGTGAGGAGTGAGGTAGAAAATCCAGGAGGGTGGGGTCACCAGGCCTATCTGCATAGACATCATCCCCCATGCCACAGATGGGCTCTTATGAACTCCACCAGCCTTGCTTCCCAGAGTGGAGAAGATGGGCCAAATCCTAGGACCATCTACAAATATTTATGTGAACAAACTCTGTTCTGAGCCTGGGACTGCTATGGCTATAGAAGAGTTTTGTGAACAAGCAGACACAGGATGGTTTGTGAAATGTCATGGTCCTTTCTCTTTCAAACCTTCCCTCTGGAAACTTCTTTTGGAGTAAACAGACCCCCATACCAGCTTATCCTTTGTTTCATTTGTTTTTGTTTTATTTCATATCTTTACCTTAATAAGCTATTTTGCCACATTTGTTCTACAATTTTATATATAGCTATAAAATCTTTTTTATGAAACATATAAGTTGCAGACACATGAGTGTCCCCACTAAATACTTGCTTATACTCAACTTGAGTTTATTGGTCATTTCCTTATAATTAACTTCTAGTTTAACATTTTGGCAGGAATATTAAAATAAGTGATGCTATATTGTTCTTGCTATGTTCTATCAGGAGACACAAGATGTCAGTTTGTCCCACGATTGGTGATGTTAAATTTGATCACTCAGATAAGGTAGTATCCATCAGATTCTTCATTTTAAAGGAAGCACCCTTCCATTTGTATTTAATAGCTTTAAGACTTTATGTTCCTTCTTAACCTTTCTTGCCTGAATGAATTATTACAATGGTGGTTGCAAACTTTTGTTTTTTAATTCTATCAATCCTTCTATATTTATTGATTTATTGGCATTTTCCAATAATGCAGAACTTTCCCTTCCACCTACTGTGATCAACCTGCAGAAGTAGTTTCTATACCCCACCCCAAATTTAGTTCTCATGTCAAGGCTGATGATGCCGAAAATGCACCAGCTGGGTATATTTGTTGCTTACATAATGAGGCTTTCTGTTGCAAGCAGAACAGATTCCTAAGTAGATTTGAGAATGACTTGAGAAAGCAGGAAGGAGTGACTGGCCTTGGGGTTTTATTGTGATTAGGGAATAGATCTGGGGTGAAGATTCTTCTGTGTTCACATCAAGAACCTGCCTGATGTGAACTTCTGCCAGGGTCAAGGACTTACCTAAGCTTTCTTATCAGCTTTCTCAGATGTGGGGCAGAAGGGGCAGGGGACTGGTGGGACTTGAAAAATGTCAGTAGTCAGAGTCAAAATGGTGTTAGACTATTAATAGACTTATTTTTTCCTTGACAATGTGTCATAATGTATTAATTTTTTGAAACTTAACATTGCCCAAATTTGGCTAGTGGGAATCCTTTCACACTATTTCCAGTGTGCTTTTGACATCAGGAGAAATGTGCTGATGTGCTCATAAGTCTATGGTTTCATCTTGTGCCTCTTTGACTGATTTGCCTCTTTCCTGAAGCACTCACTTTTCTTTCTCTTTTTTTTTTTCACTTCTCTTTCTTTCTCTCTCTCTCTCTCTTTTTTTTTTTTTTTTTTGAGCTCACTTCTCTTGATGTTCCCTCATTTGGAGAATGTTCACTCCTGAGCCCCACATCCCCATAGGAATGTTCTGTTAAGGTCCACAGAATATCCTGTGTTCCTTCGAGGCTTGTCAGAGTTAGATCATAAGATGGGCTGGATGGGCCAGTGACCCAATGTAACAGTATCTTAAACATGATAGAAAGTTATTTTTCTCTTGGAAAACTCTGAGCCTATTTGGTGGCTCTGCTCTGTGAAGTTCTTGCAAGTCTAGGCTCCTTCTATGTTGTTCTGTCACCCTTCCAGATGCTGCCCTCTTCTACAAGCTCCAAAATGTCAACCAGGGACATTTCAGCCCACAGGAAGGAAATAAAATTAGGGATTAGCAAGGGCTCTTCTCATTTCTTTAAGAGTGAGACCCAGAAGTTGGAGACATCATTTTCTGTTCACATCTTGTTGGCCAAAAGATAATCACATGACTGTAGGTAACTGCAAAGGAAGCTGGAAAGTGTAGCTATGTATCCACCTGAAAACTGGGGCATAAGACCATGAGAGTGAGGGAAGAATGGAAAACAGGAATTTGGTTGGTCTCAAAATTTGAAATTATACATTTGTTTATGCTGTCTATTCCTCTCTCTAGTCTGTCAGCTGCCTGGGACAATGCCTTTGCCATTATGCATGGCACACAGTTGGTGCTCAATAAGTAATTGTTAAATATTTATTTACTTATTTGGCTGCACCGGGTGGCACACGAACTCTTTAGTTTCGGCATGTGGGATCTAATTTCCTGACCAAGGATCAAACCTGGGCCTCCTGCATTGGGAACTCAGAGCTTTAGCCACTGGACCACAAGGGAAATCCCAGAAATTGTTGAGTAAATAATATTAGTTTTTAGATGAATTTGTCTACTCAGGAAGATGACAGGGACCTTATATTTTCCATGGCATCTTGAATAAGGTGTAAGGTGGCATAAAGTGCATTAAAAGTAGAACAATCCTAATGTATATAATTTTTCTTAAATCCATCAACAACACAGGTAAGGAAGCAATAAGTAAATAAGTAAGGTATTTGAGAGTTAAAAATATGATGCTCATTATTTAATTTAAAATTTATGTCCTTTTATTTTAGTTTTTGTAGAAGACTTGGAACCAATGCCCTGACCTCACTTTTGCCTTAAAAATGTAACATACTTTGCTCACTCCATTATTATTTCAGGAATGCTTGATTAGACATTATGCATATGGTAGAAGGTTTAAACCCTTTGAGTTTTCACCTAAAGCAAAGACCACAGTAGCAGATGGCTGAAGTGTAGGGAGAAGGAAAATACTTGCCATTGGGGGTATTAGAGATGATATTCCAAAAGAGGTAAAATCACAAGTCTTATTAAAATGACCACATGCTAAAGATTTTATTTAACTCAATAATCACTGAGGGGATCAGCCAATGTTACAGCAGTTTCAGGAGAAAATCTGAAGAACAGATTCATTATAGATCAGGAAGAAGGAAATCAATGTACAAAGGAGGAAAAACTGATTTCTTACAGAGAGAGAGAGGAAAATCAATTGAACCTCCACCAGACAGGATAGAATTTGTATGTCTACAGACAAGAAATTTCTTTTCATCACTATCAGTTACCCGCAATACACAGAGTTCTAAAAAATAGCTTAGTTTTCTAGTGAAGCACAAATGGAAAGGCATTGCCTTTGCTTGGACTGGAAAAGTGGAATGCTGAAGGGTCTTAGAGATCTGGGGGTTTGGGAAAATGTAGAATATGGAGAAATAGTAAAACATCAGTGGTTCTAAGGCTTGAGATGGAGGCTGGTGTCAGTAATTTTCAGTTGTTCCACGGGGCAACCTACTGGCAAACCAATCTGTTAATACAAATTAGCATTCAATTCTCCATCCTAAAAAAGTTTAGGGTAAGAATAACCCAAATAGTTACCTAATTTTTTTCTTAAAAAATAAACATTTGTGTTGGTTTTCGGTAAATTCTGTGGTGTTTGGTGGCAGAGAGTTTGCTTGCTCAGTTCTAACTCAGAGAGGTTTCATTCGGCTCCTCATCAGGGAGATGGCCTTTATGTGTGTGGATCAGGAGACATCTGTGTATATTCTCGGTGTGATCTTATGGCTCCCTCTCCCTCTTGGAAAAGATCCTGCGCTTGTTAGAACCCAGGCTCAAGCTCAGGCGGCAGAGGGGACTTAGGAACTGGTTAAGCCTGCAGTGAGGGCAGATGTGGCCAGCAGGGGGCAGCAGAGGCCCAGGCTAGGGCTGCCCACATTTACTATACACCCTCTCCTGGGCCCTGGTGGCTAAGACGGTAAAGCGTCTATCTATAATGTGGGAGACCTGGGTTCGATCCCTGGATCGGAAAGATTCCCTGGAGAAGGAAATGGCAACCCACTCCAGTACTCTTGCTAGAAAATCCCATGGACAGAGGAGCCTGGTGCAGGCTCCTCTGTCCATGGGGTCACAAAGAGTTGGACACAACTGAGCGACTTCACTTTTCCTTCTTTCTCTCCTGGGCCTGGATGACTGTACTCTCATCACAGGTGGATGGAAAGGATGCAGTTCAGTTTAGTCCAGTACTTCCTGAACTTTGTGTATTACATAAGTGACCTCTGGAGGTTACTTAGTCTCTCTGTGTCTGAGTGTCCTCTTATGCGCAACAGGGATAATGATACCGTTTCATAGGATTAAATAAAGCAAATATGTGTACAGCAACTTGACTCCAGTAGCTGGCATATATTAACACTATAAAAATATTGGCTGTTATTACTGTCATTGTTATTATTTATAAGTCACTGTGGACTCCTAAGTGAGCAAGACAGTTACAGAGCTCACAGCTTAATGAGAGAGGAAGCGAGGTAAACATTGTGCGTTTATTTATTTGTTTATTTTGGGCTGTGCCAGTCCACATGCAGGATCCTTGTTCACTGACCAGAGATGGAATCCATGCCCTGGGAGCACGGAATCCTAACCACTGGACTATTAGGGAAGCCTCCACGTTGTGTTTGACTACGAAAGAAGAGATGTGTATGAGGTGTGTTGAGGGAGTGTGAGGCAGAAGTAACACAAAAACAGCTTTCCAGAGGGAGTGCCTGAAGAATAAATAAGATCGAGGGGCTTGGGGGAGCCAAGGCAGGGGACAGCCTTCCAAAGAGGGCACGAAATGGAAAGCAGGCAGATCTGGGGAGCTTGAATTTTAAATCCTTCCATTTGGACCAAACCATTAGGAGTGAGAGAGGAAGCAAAGGACAAAGAGACAGAAGAGACAGGCAGGAGCCAGACTGAGAGAAGCCTTGAAAGTCAGCCACAGGTTCTTGAATTTAACCGCTATGGGTCTGTGGTTACTGAGCAAGTGCACAAAACCCCTCCTGCACTGAAGGGAAAGAAATTAGAACTTCTACTTAATTTGTAAATGCTATTTCTTTGGGAATTTTTCTTCTATACTTAATTCATTATATATAAATATAAGCAATATATTTTTACAGTGGTGGTTGTTGTTTAAGTTGCTAAGTCATGTCCAACTATTTTGTGACCCTGTGGACTATAGCCTGCCAGGCTCCTCTGTCCAGGTGATAATACTGGAGTGGGTTGCCACTTCCTTCACCAGGGGATCTTCCTGACCCAGGTATTGAACCTGTGTCTCCTGCATTGGCAGGCAGATTTACTACTACTGAAACACCAGGGTAGGCTACATGGATATAATTTACAGTGGTAAGTGGATATAATTTATAAATAAATATTTGTGTATTGGCATGCATGCTAGGTTTGTGACCACAAGTCGTGCAGAACCCACAGATGGCTTTTTATGAGGAAGTATCTAGTTAAATTTGCTATAGAAATAACCTTTTAGGAAGTTTGGGAAGGAGAGCTGGTTCAAGCCAGGGCATTGTGGATGGAAAGGAAGTTGATTTAGGCAATAAGGGGATTCCCTGGTAGCTCAGCTGGTAAACAATTGCCTGCAGTGCAGGAGAACCCAGTTCGATTCCTGGGTCAGGAAGATCCCCTGGAGAAGGGATAGGCTACCCACTCCAGTTTTCTTGGGCTTCCCTGGTGGCTCAGATGGTAAAGAATCTGTCTGCAATGTGGGAGACCTGGGTTTGATCCCTGGCTCGGGAAGATCCCCTGGAGAAGGGAACGACTAACCCCTCCAGTATTCTTGCCTGGAGAATTCCATGGACAGAGGAGCCTGGTGGGCTGCAGTCTATGGGGTCACAAAGAGTGGGACATGACTGAGCAACTAACAGTGTTGGAATAAAGTATATAGTAAATGAGAAAGAGCAACGAATCAGTAAGTGCCAAGTGACCAAGAGCATGGTCACTCAATGAAAGATGAATACTCAAAAGAGTGTCAGGTGCTCAATGAATGTCAGATATTGGTAGCTATAAATATTTTTTATTACAGAAAGCTAAGTGAATTCAAGATTGGAAAGTGGTAGTTGTATTTGGACAGTGTTAGTGAGTTTGGCTGGGCTTCCCTGGTGGCTCAGTGGTAAAGAGTATGTCTATGCAGGAGACGCAAGTTCGATCCCTGGGTCAGGAAGAACCTGTGAGGAAGAAAATGGTAACCCACTCCAGTATTCTTGCCTGGAGAATCACTTGGACAGAGGAGCCTGGCAGGCTGCAGTCCATGGGGTCACAACGAGTCGTACATGACTTAGTGACTAAACAACGACCATGAGTTTGGCTAGATCATGAGAGGGTTGCTAAGGAGGAACCAGATTGCATTCTCAGGTGAGAAGAGTAGGAGACAGCACCACAGCCAGAAGGAAGGGAAGCTATCTTCTAGAAAGGAGAGACTTAATCATACCTATGGACTGAAGAGAAAGGGGATCAATAAAGGCATGAAAAACAGAAACGATGTCTCTTGTATAGAACTTCAGGGCCTGTTCTAGAAGCACCTCTCCACTTCCCCCCCTCACCAGAGAAATTCCTTGTCGAAAATACTCATCTTAAAAAATTTTTTTTTTTTTAGTTTTAAAAGTATGCATTTATTCGCTGGTGCTGGGTCTTAGCTGCAGCACATGCAATCTTCAGTCTTCATTGGCTTGCAGGATCTTTAATTGCAACACGTAGGATCTAGTTGCCTGACCAGGGATTGAACCTGGGGCTCCTGCATTGGGAGCATGGAGTCTTAGCCAGTGGGCCACCAGGGCAGTCCCTTAAATGTTTTCTTTTGGTTTTTGTTTGTTTTCAGTGACACAGAATAAAAGTTATCAGTGTGCTTGGACCATCAGGGAAGTCCTGAGAATCAATAGCTTTGGGCAGGCCTGTTAAACAATGTTCCATGTGATGTTGAAGACATACAATTATTTTTTCTTTACTTCCAAGTGTTAAATCATTTTTCTATACCTCATCCACAAATATCCATGTCTCTAGAGGAAAGAAGAGTTGTCAAGGGCAAGCCTGGTCCTTTTGAACCTTGGGGGACTCCTCTTGATGTAAGCTGTCCACTTGCATAATTAAGATTTATCTCTCCCATACTATCCACCATTTTCTAAGGTTGCAAAGGCTGTAATTCCAGGCACGTTAGAGTTTGAGCCCCAAATGTGGGCCCACCCAGATAATTGAGACTAGTTTCCTTATTTTAAGATCCTTAATTGAATCTGCAAAGTCACTTTTGCCATGTATTGCTGACATATTCACAGGATCCAGGGAGTAGGATGTAGACATTTTTGGGGAGGGACATTATTCTGTTTACCACACTATGGGTCAGAAATTCAGTAATGACTGGGCTGGATGGCTCATGGGTCCCCCATGAGGTTGTAGCTGAGTCTATAGTTAGCCAGGTTTTAATCCATCTGTTCCAAAGGTTGATTACTCACAGGGTGGCAAGTTGATGCTGCTGTGGCCAGGAGGCATCAATTCATCCCTAAGTGAGGCTCTCCACCAGACTGCTTGGGTGTCACCATGACATGGCAGCTGACTTCTCCCAGAGCTAGAGATCCAAGAGACAAAGGTGGAAGCTGCAGTGCCTTTTTTGACCTTTCCCTTGGAAGTCATACAGTATTCTGTTGGTCACACAAGTCAGCGCTTATTGAATGTAGAAGGACCACACCAAAGCTTGGCTACCAGCAGGCAAGCATCACTGGGGCCATCTTGGAGACTGGCTATCCTAATGGTTTTCATCACTCATCTTTTGGTGTATATGTAAGAATCTTCCCAGATTGTGAAGACTTTTTTCACAGCAGTCTCTGATTTTAGGAAATCAGAGAGGCATGTGCTTTTGTTAATTGTAAAGGTAATGTTACATAAAAATAACCTGGCTCCTGACTATAAATTGCTTTTACTTTTTGTGTATTTTATTAAGGCTTTGCCTGCAAAAATATTTTTTACATGTTTAAGTATTGTTGGCATCCTAACATACATGAAATTTTGCAGTATGGTGACAAGTATATGGTCTCTGGACCTGGATGGCCTGGGTTCAAATCCTGATTCCAGCATTTATTACTCATGTGACCTTAAGAAAATAACTTAACATTTTTATACCTCAATTTTCTTATGCACAAAATGAGGATAATGATACCTCATAGAGATGTCTTGAGGACTGAATGAATTAGCATATCTAAAGCATTTATAACACTGATATAGGGAAAGAACTGAATGAGAGTTTGCTATTGTTATTATTTCCCTTAGCATTGTGCCATGAAACGCTATTATGAGTTAAGTTGTATCTCCCCTCAAAAAGAAAAAAAGGGGAATTCCCTGGTGGTCCAGTGGTTGAGACTTCGTACTTTCACTGCCAAGGGCATGAGTTCAATTCCTGGTTGGGAGCTAATGTCCTGTAAGCTATGCGCAGTAGGGCCTATATGTCTTAACCCCTAGTACCTCAGACTGTGATCTTATTTGGAGATAGGGACTTTACAAAAATAATCAATTTAAAATGTGATCGTTAGGGTGTGACCTGATCTAAGATGACTGTTGTCCTTATAAAAAAAAAGGGGAAATTTGGACACAGAGATAGATGTGTATAGAGGAACAACAATGTGAAGAGACAGGGAGAAGATGACCAGTGAGAGAGGCCCAGAACAGACTGTTCTATGTATTTTGGTTGTTGAATCCACTCAATCTATGGTACAGTTGGCCCTTGGTATCAGCAGGGTTCTGCATCCTCAGATTTAACCAACCACAAATCAAAAATATTGGGAAAAAAATTCCAGGAAGTTCCAAAACACAAAACCTGAATTTGCCACATGCTGACACTATTTACCCTGCATTTGCATGGTATTTACAGCTCTTTACATAGCATTTACATTGTGTTAGGTATTATCAGTAATTAGAGATGATTTACAGTTTACAGGAGGATGCATCTAGGTTATATGCAAATACTATACCATTTTATGTAAGAGACTTGAGCATCTTTGGATTTTGGTGTCCGTGGGGGTCTTGGTACCCCTTGGGTACTGAGGGACAACTGTACTTTCAGTTTGTATCATCATAGTTCACTTAGTTGTCCTCCAATTGTCGGTATTTAGGATGTTTTCAATGCTTCAGTATTAGAGCTGAGGCAGAAATAAATTACTTCTTTGGGATAAATTCTCTGAAGAGGAATTCCTGGGGTTCAAGAAGATGGATCTTTTGTGTCCAGTTGTGTCTTGCCATTTTCTTTTCTCAAAGAGACATTCTTGTAACGTGGCCGTGGCAGGCCAAAGTCCTGTGTAATTGTTTTTCTCTATTGCAGGCTTCTCCCTTCATGCTCTTGTCATGCCCTCTGAGCATCACTGGACATAGTTTCCTTTTTAGCATTCAGTGAGGAAGTCCACCAGGCACTAGCAAAACCTAGCCATTCACTAAACCGTAGGATGTCAGTAATGTGTACACTAATCAAAAACAGGTTCTTCCAACCTTTTCATCTCATTAAACATTCAGTATGTTGCCTCCAAAAGTGACTCAGAAAGAAACCACTTCCTTGCCAGGAAATGGCACCTGCATCAGCTGACCTGTGTTTGAGGCTTTCTGTGCGCTGACGTCCTGTCATCAGCCCCATCTTGGTCAGTAGTATCGGGTGCACGTGATTCATAATGTAACAGGGATGGTGGCTGAGTGCAAAGGGCAGCCTTGGGCCAGGGAGGCTGGAACTCCGACTTGGCTCCAAGAGCCAGCTTCAGGTAAAATGTATACACAGAGGAAGCACACTGATTACTACCTTCAGACCTCTGCACACAGCATCCTTTCCTTCTTTGGGGCACATGTTCCCTCCAACAGGTGGCAGTCTCTTCTGCCACATCACCCCCACCCCAGAATCTTCCCAAAGTAAGCTTTCGCACAGAGGGTGAATGACCTCTGCCTGATAATATCACCTCTCTTCCGCATGGAAAGGGCTTCCCTCATAGCTTAGTTGGTAAAGAATCCGCCTGCAATGCAGGAGACCCCGGTTCGAGTCCTGTGTTGGGAAGATCCCCTGGAGAAGGAATAGGCTACCCACTCCAGTATTCTTGGGCTTCTCTTGTGGCTCAGCTGGTAAAGAATTCACCCACAATGCAGGAGACCTGGGTTTGATCCCTGGGTTGGGAAGATGGGAAGATCCTATGGAGAAGGGAAAGGCTACCCACTCCAGTATCCTAGGCTGGAGAATTCCATGGACTATACAGTTGCAAAGAGTTGGACACAACTGAGCTACTTTCACTCACTTCACTTCCGCATGGAATCTTCATAGAAGTTGTTGTTTTTACGTTATGCCGGTACCTGGCATGGAGTTAAGTGCTCAACAAACATTTGTTGAATAGACCAAGAAACATCTTCATCTTTAAAATCAATAATTATTATTGATATCATTATCATTGTTCATTAGTAATATCATTATTATTTTAAATATTAGTGGATTATTATTAAATTATTAGTATTGTTAAATCTGGTTCTTTGAAAAGATAAATTGATATAACAGAAAGTACCAGGCCCAGATGGATTCAGTGGTGAATTCTACCAAACATTTATTGAAGAAAATTGTATTGAGTCTCTCTAGTTGTTTTCAGAGGATGGAAGCAGAGGGAGTACTTCCTCACACATTCTATGAGGCCAACATTACTCTAATACCAAACTCTGATAAAAAGATTACAGGAAAACTACAGACAAATCTCTTTCATGGGCACACATGTAAGAATCCTCAACAAAATATTAGCAAATCAAAAGAATTATGTGCCATGACCAGGAGGGAATTTTCTCAGGTATGCAAGGCTGGTTCAACACTTGGAAAATCAAATAATATAATCCATCACATCAGTGTAATTCATCAGACAAGTCCCTGGTGGCTCAGATGTTAAAGAATCTGTCTGTAATGTAGGAGACACAGATTTGTTCCCTGGGTCAGGAAGGTCTACTGGAGAAGGGAATGGCAACCCACTCCAGTATTCATGCCTGGAGAATTCCATGGACAGAGGAGCTTGGTGGGTTACAGTCCATGGGATTGCAAAGAGTCAGACACAATTGAGCTACTAACAGTTTCACTTCCTCACATCAGTAAGCTAAAGAAGAAAAACCACATGATCATATCTTAGATGCAGAAAAAGCATTTGAGAAACTCAAATACCCATTTATGATAAAAACTCTCAGTAAACTAGGAATAGAGGAGAATTTCCTGAATTTAGAGCATATCTATAAAAAAATTATAGCTCACATTATACTTATGGTGAGACGCTAGAAGCATTCCCACTCCGAAGTCCCCTCTCACCACTACATTTCTGTAATCCTACAGGTTAGAACCAAGGCGAGTATTTCCCCCCTCACTACTGCTTTTTAATATCATACTGAAAATTCTAGCTAATGCAGTAAGACAAAGAAAAGAAATAAAGGGAATACATATTGGGAAGGAAGAAATTAAACTACCTTTGTTCACAGATGACATGATTATTTATGTAGAAAATATGAAACAAAAGGACTCCTGGAATTAATAAGCAATCAAGGCAGTAGTTATGGTAAAGGTTACAGGATACAAGGTTAATTTACAAAAAATCAACTGTTTCCTATATGCAAGTAGTGAATAAATGGAATTTGAAATTTAAGCATAATACAGTTTATATTAGTACTGCAAAAAAAAATGAAAAGACACAAATCTAACAAAGTATGTACAAGATTTATATGAAGAAAATACAAAATTCTGATGAAAAATATCCAAGGAGAACTAAATAAATGGAGGGATATTCCATATTCATGGGAAGGAAGAGTCATTACTGTCACTTCCTCCCAAATTGATCTAGTAGATTCAGTGCAATCCCAGTAAGTCATTTTGTAGATATTGACAATTACCTGAAATTTACCTGGAGGGGTAAGACCAAGATTAGCCAGTGCAATATTGAAAGAGAACAAACTTAAGGAATGACACTACCTGACTTCATGACTTAGTATAAATCAACAGCAGTCAGACAGTGTGACACTGGTGACAGAATAGACAAATAGATCAATGGGACAGAATAGAGAGCTCAAAAATAACCCATGTAAATAGCGGCAACCGATCTTTGACAAAGAAGCAAAGGCAATACCATGGGACAAAGATAGTCTTTTCAGCAAATGGTGCTGAAACAACTGGACCTACACACAGAGACAAAAATGAACCTAGACACAGAACTTACACTCTCAACAAAAATTAACTCAAAACAGGTCACAGACCTAAATGCAAAATTCAAAACTTTATAGTTTTATACTCCTAGTAGATACCAGGAGAAAACCTAGATATCTTTGGGTGTAGTGATAACTTTTTATCATCAGAGACATGATCCATGAAGGAAATAATTGATAGTTGGACTTCGTTAGAATTAAAAATCATTGCTCTGCGAAATAAGAAGAGAGTGAGAAGACAAACCATAGGCTGAGATAAAGTATTTGCAAAAAATGCATATGTTAAAGTATTGTTATCCAAAACATATGAAGAATTCTTAAAACTCAACAATAAGGAAATGAACAACCAGATTAAAAAATGGGCCAAAGACCTTAACAGGTTATCTTATGAAAGAAGATATACAGATGGCAAATAAGCACAAGAAAAGATACCCATATCATATGTCATCAGGAAAATGGAAATTCAAAGTGAAGTAGACCCAAGCCATCCCTACTATAATGACCAAAATCCAGAACACTGAACACCAACTACTGATGAGGATGAGGAATAACAGAAACCTCATACATTGCTGGAGAGAATGCAAATGGTAAGCCATTAGAAAGATCTTCTTGGCAGTTTCTTATGAAACTAAACTTACTTTTTCATACGATCACTCATCATCACTCATCTTCTTCAGTATTTGCTCAAAGGGGCTGAAAACTTAGGTCCCACCAAAGTCTGAGGGCATCGCTGGTAACTCAGTGGTGAAGAATCTGCCTCCCAATGCAGGAGCCATAAGAAATGGGTTCGACCTCGGCTTGGAAAGATCCCCTGGAGAAGAAAACGGCAACCTACTCCAGTATTCTTGCCTAGGACAAGAATCCCATGGACAGAGGAGCCTGGCGGGCTACAGTCCATGGGGTTGTAAAGAGTCAGACGTGGCTTAGTGCCCAAACAACAACAACAAAGCAAAACCTGCACAGAGATTTTAATTACAATTGTTTATAGCAATTTTGGGGCTTCCCTGGTGGCTCAGCTGGTAAAGAATTCGCCTGCAATGCAGGAGACCTGGGTTCAATCCCTGGGTTGGGAAGATTCCCTGGAGAAGAGAACGACTACCCACTCCAGTATTCTGGCCTGGAGAATTTCATGGACTGTATAATCCATGGGGTCCTCAAGAGCTGGATGTGACTGAGTGACTTTCACTTTCACATAGCAATTTTATTAGTAATTCTGAAACCAGGAAGCAACCAAGATGTTCTTCACTAGGTGAATGGATAAATAAATTGGGGAATATATCCAGACAATGGCACTGTAGTCAGCACTAAAAAGAAATGAGCCATCAAGCCATGAAAAGACAGACAGGAAACATAAATGCCTATTTTTAAGTGAAAGAAGCTAACCTGAAAAGGCTGCTTTCTGTATGATTCAAACTATATGGCATTCTGGAAAAGGCAAACCTATGGAGGCAGTCAAAAGATCAGTGGTTGCCAGGGGTTAGGTGGAGAGGGATGAATAGGTGGAGCACAATTTTCCGGTCAGTGGAACTTCTTTTTATAATACTATAATGGTGGATACATGTCATTATATGTTTGTCCAAACCCATAGCATGTACAACAACAAAAGTGAACCACAGTGTAAACTACGGACTTTGGATGATGATGATGTGTCCATGTAGGTTTATTCTTGGTAAAAGAAAAAACTGTGTCACTCTGGTGAGTGATGTTGATAATGAAGGAAGCTATGCATATGTAGGGGCAGAGGATATATGAAAAATCTCCATACCTTATGGTCTATTTTGCTGTGAATCTAGAACATCTCTAAAAAAACATAGCCTATTAGAAATATACCGGGGCACTTCCCTGGCAGTCCAGTGGTTAAGACTTTGTGCTTCCATTGCCAGGGGCAGGGGTTCGATACCTGGTCAAGGAACTAAGATCCCTCATGGTATGCAGTGTGGCCAAAAGTTTTAAAAAGTTATATTAAAATATGAGGAGTGATTTTTGTGTGATAAAAATAGTTGGGTTTCTTGTTCATCAGGTCCTTTTTCTCTACAAGTTTCCTTTATAATGTATATATTATATCTTTTTTTCTCAACATCAAGTTTAGAACTTTGCTTTTATATCTCCTTTGATATTTAGATTGAGTTGCCATGAAGTGATGTATTTCTGGGCTGGAAGAAGCACAAGCTGGAATCAAGATTGCCGGGAGAAATATCAATAACCTCAGATATACAGATGACACCACCCTTATGGCAGAAAGTGAAGAGGAACTAAAAAGCCTCTTGATGAAAGTGAAAGAGGAGAGTGAAAACGTTGGCTTGAAGCTCAACATTCAGAAATGTAAGATCATGGCATCTGGTCCCATCACTTATGGGAAATAGATGGGGAAACAGTGTCAGGCTTTATTTTTGGGGGCTCCAAAATCACTGCAGATGATGATTGCAGCCATGAAATTAAAAGACGCTTACTCCTTGGAAGAAAAGTTATGACCAACCTAGATAGCATATTCAAAAGCAGAGACATTACTTTGCCAACAAAGGTCCGTCTAGTCAAGGCTATGGTTTTTCCAGTGGTTATATATGGATGTGAGAGTTGGACTGTGAAGAAAGCTTAGTGCAAAGAATTGATGCTTTTGAATTGTGGTGTTGGAGAAGACTCATGAGAGTCCCTTGGACTGCAAGGAGATCCAACCAGTCCATTCTAAAGGAGATCAGTCCTGGGTGTTCATTGGAGGGACTGATGCTAAAGCTGAAACTCCAATACTTTGGCCACCTCATGCGAAGAGTTAACTCATTGGAAAAGACCCTGATGCTGGGAGGGACTGGGGGCAGGAGGAGAAGGGGACGACAGAGGATGAGATGGCTGGATGGCATCACCGACTCGATGGACACGAGTTTGGGTGAACTCCGGGAGATGGTGATGTACAGGGAGGCCTGGCATGCTGTGATTCATGGGGTCACAAACAGTCGGACACAACTGAGCGACTGAACTGAACTGATGTATTTTGGGAGATACATGCATTCATTCTGATTGAGCACATCCTATGAGCTCAGTGTTGAAGATGTAGAGGTAAATATGGTTCCTACTTTCATGAGTTTACAATTCAGTGAAGGAGGCAATGGAAAACAAAGAAACAATCACACCATAAATATAATATCACACTTGCAATTAGTGCCAAGAAGTAAACTGGTGGGAGCAGACATAGGGCATGTGAGGAAAGATTTCCCCAAGGAAGTGATGTTTGCAGTATAGTCTGTGGGGTAAGAGTGAGCCTTAGCTAGATGAAGAAGGACTGGGGAGTTCAAGGTGGATGAAAATGCATGTGCAAAAGCCCTAAGATAGAAATGAGATAGGGATAATCCCAGAATGATGGGACGATCCGTGGGTCTAGGAAAAAGAAGCCATACCATGGGCAGTTAGAGAACTCAGGTCTTCTGAGAGAGTGCTAGGGACTTTTTATCTTGAGAGCAGTGGGAAGTCAGTCAAAGATTTTAAGCTAGGGTGAAGGAGATAAGTGTGACGTGATCAGAAAATACCTTTGGACAATATGAGTGGTTACAACATGGAGAACAGTTAGAATGAGAGATTTCCAAAGAGATGATTACAAATAGTTCACTTAAGAGGTGATGGTGGCTGGGACTAGGAGGAGGTAGTGGAGATAAAGAGAAGGAAATGGATTCCAGAGATCTATGACAAATAAATTTGCTAGAACTGAGTGGTTGATTGTATTTGAGAGTGAGGGGGGTAGGACTTTGGAATGGCAGAGCAAGGAACATGACAAATCCTCTCCCCTCAAAGCAATAACAAAACTGAATAAAATGATCAAAAAAACCACTTAGGGATTCTGGAAGTTGAGCAGAGGTGTACAACAAATTGAGAAGTGTTTATTCAGGAAACACTACTCAGCATCAGGTTATGAGCAGTGAGAGTTTATAACTTCTTGTCTTGGACAGCTCCCACCCTGGGACCCAGTTCTTCTGGCTGGTAATTCCACCAGAGTTGTTGTTCAGTCACCCAGCCATGTCTGACTCTTCAAGACCCCATGGACTACAGCTGGGCTAAGCTATAAAATAGCACCCTCATTGCCAGAGGGGACCAATTGGATTTGGAGCAGGACAGAAAGGGAACCCAATGCCCAAGGGTTTGTTAGAAAAAACAGCAACCATCTTCTCTTTCTCTGTTAGTCCCTCGGTTGTGTCTGACCCTTTGTGACTCTATAGCCCTTCAGGCTCCTCATGGGATATCCCAGGCAAGAATATTGGAGTGGGTTGCCATGCCCTCCTCCAGGGCATCTTCCCAAACCAGGGATCAAAACTGGGTCTCCTGCATTGCAAGTAGATTCTTTACTCTCTGAGCCACCAGGGAAAGATCTTAGTGGCAAACAGATAAAGAAGGCAAATGCCATAGCTACCCTGAGGGTTTCGGCAAGCAACAGGGCAGTAGATTGGCCAGAAAGTTGATAGTGAAATTAAGAACTGAGACAGACATAGTAGGTCTTGATGAGCTCCCACAGACCTCTGGTGATCCAGAAGGCCATGTACCGGAACAGCTATCCAGTTGTTTCTGGATTAGTACTGAGTGTTAAGTTATCCTGATCAAGGGACAACTCCTAGGAAGCCAGACTTTTAAAGTAATGGAAAAAAGAACAAACCATCCATAGATATCTGGGGCTGCATTTTGTAGGGTAAACAGACTCTACAGAATTAGTCCAGTCAAGTCACTATAAACAACCAAAAGAACAGCAATAGCAACAACCCGTGAGGGGAAAAATCAGAGTTTAGAGTTGCTACAACATATCATATGAAGTGTCCAGCAGCTGCTGCCATCTGGCCTGACTACTAGGGACGTGTGAACTCTGTTATGTCTGAGAGGACATAGAGGAGGCAGATGTGAATGCCAGATGATTGGAAGAAGCTGGAGAAATAGCTTGAGCATCATCACAGGTCCCTAAGCTTTTGGGAGCTTCCATTCTAAGGTATCATGTTTCCAAAATTCACATGACATATATGTCAACATATCAAATAACTTAAAGTAAGTTTTATATACTTTGAAATTTTCATTGCTGTTTCATTTTTCCACGTGTGGTTTAGCCATGACTTTTAAGAAGTTTGAGAGTTATTGTGCCACTTACTTAGCATGCAGATCAGATCCACTCATGGTAAAGATAAAGGTGACTGGCAAATTCTTGAAGGGCTTTTTTCTGGTCATATATTAGTGGTTAAGATAGATCTGTGAGGGACTTCCTGGTGGTCCAGTGGCTACGATTCTGCGCTGCCAATGCAAGGGGTCCGGGTTTGATCCCTGGTCATGGAACTAGATCCTGCGTACTGCAACTAAAGGATCTTGTGTGCCACCACTAAAATACAGTACAGTCAAATACATATTTTTAAAAATTAAAAAAAATATAAATCTGTGAGTCAGACTACCTAAGTTTGAATCCCAGATGCACTACCTGATAAATTTGGGAACTTGAGCAAGACATTTAATCTTTCTGGGCCAGTTTCCTTCAAAGAAATGAAAAACTTTCCTTCATGAAAATGAGCATAATATTAAAAGTGACCTCATGGGATTGTTGTAAGAAGTATACAGATTAATGTGCAAAACACCTAGAATTGGTATTACATGTAAGAAGTTCTGTATAAGTATTAGCTGTTGTATTTATTTTCTCTGTGTCGTTTCACACCGGAACCTTCCCATAGTTTGTATAGCAGGGAAAGGACAAGTTTGAATTTTTTTTTAAAGAAGGGGAGGGCTTCCCTGGGGGCTCGGTAGTAAAGAATCCACCTGCCAACACAGGAAATGTGAGTTCAATCCCTGATCTGGAAGATCCCACATGCTGTGAAGCCACTAAGCCTGTGGCCTACAACTATTGAGCCTGTGCTCTAGAGCCCAGGACCTGCAACTACTGAGCCCACTACTTAAGCCCTTGGGCCCTAAAGAAGCCACTGCAATGAGACGCCTGCACACCACAACTAGAGAGTAGCCCCCACTTCTCCCCAAGTAGAGAAAGCCCGCGCAGCAATGAAGACCCAGCAGCCAAAAACAAATAAGTAAGTAATTTTTTAAAAAAAGAGGGAAAAATCATGGTAGACACGACTTGAAGATGCATGGAAAAGGACAGTTGGAGTTGGAATATTACCATTGTGCTGGGATGTTCTTCTAGTTCTGCCTACATCAGATACAAATTGTGGCTGCCAGTTTCAGACTGTCACTCCATGATGAAAAACCAAAATATACAAACTTGTCCAAATTGTCGTTTTTATTAATGAGTATGTATATTTGGTCCGATTTATTTGGTGCTTGTCACCCACATTTTTTATGAGTTTTAAAACATCAAAATGTTTGAATGTGTTCATATCTTACTTCCCCTTGGAAATGAACATTCACCTCTTGATTAAACTGGGTTGTTTAAGTACTCCCTTGCTCATGGAACTATCTAGAACTGTATTTTTAAAAAGTTAAACAAATATGGCCCCTGCCTTCAGAAATGCACAAACATGAAAAGAAACAGGGATATATACCCTTTCCTAGAGTCCACACTTTAGCAAAAGAACAGGCCAGGAACACGTTGATCAAATATTTACAAGACACATAACCATTACAGTTAATAATTTTCATGTTAGGGCACACTGACATCTAAGTGAGAACTTAGTGGCAGTTAAAAATCAATAGAACAGTAAAAATCAGGAACTTCTATAAGCAATTTTACTGGTTACTTTGATAGATTGATCATATATAAAATTTGAGAAAACACTACTGTATATATGTATGTGTACCTAAAACTGTAACTTTATTTTTTTAAATTTATTTTAAAGAAAGGAGACAGTGGTTCCTGGGAGACCCCAGAACAGCTAACATTCACATGCTTTGTAGTTATGGATTATTCCTTTGATGTCAGGCAATATTGATCACTAACTCCACAAGCCCAGGGTCCCTGTGGGTGGGAAACTTTGCAGGATCAGTCTTCAGTCACTCTTTTTTAGTTCTTTCCTCACTCCCTGTGTCCCTCGGCAGCCTCTAATTATCCCATCTCATTTACTAGTTCTGCCTCGACTACCTGATGCTCATTTGAGGGGTCGAGGGCAGGAGAAGAGTTGTCTTCTGTGGCACATGCAATAAGGTGCAACACTGGAGTCACTGAGTCTGATGTTTCTCAATATTTGCTCTGTGTCAGAGACAGGCAGCCAGAGCTGATCTCTTGTTCCAAGGCAGCGAAAACTGTTTTGTAAAGAGAGGGGGAGTCCATCCAGCCTCAGGTCTGGAGGCTAGGAGGTTTGCCTGGCAGTGAGTCTAGCCTTTGCTCTCACTTGGCAAACTGACCCCTCCCTCAAGCTTCCACTCAAGGTTTCATAAAGTCCTCTCCTTTCCTCTGGGCTCATCCTGAAGCTCCTTACAGACCTCCATGGTGACAATCATTGGTTTCCCAGCCTGTGTCTTACCTGTCTATCCCCATTACATACCACAGGACTAGTCACATCAAGGGCATTCAACAAATGTCAATAGGACAAAAGTCAACCAAAGTAGGTTTTTTCACTTGATAATCATTGGCCAGAAAATGCAATGGCCTAATTAACCAGAGAGTAAGGGGGTCACTTTGGTCACAGAAGTTCATGATGTTTATTACTTTACTGGCAAATTCCATGGATGGAGGAGCCTGGTAGGCTAGTCCATGGGATCGCAAAGGGTCGGACACGACTGAGCAACTTCACTGGTGGTGGACAGGGAAGCCTGGCGTGCTGAAGTCCATGGGGTCACAAAGAGTCAGACACAACTGAACTGAACTGAACTAACTACCACTTGTGTGTGTGTGCTTAGTTGCTCAGTCATGTCCAAGTCTTTTCGACCCTATGGACTGTAGACTGCCAGGTTCCCCTGACCATGGGGATACTCCAGGTGAGAATACTGGAGTGGATTGCCTGGCAAAAGGGCTGATACTGTATAAGTACTCAATTGATATTTGTTGATGAGTAAAATTATTTTAAATTCTCAGTACATTGTTAAACAAGATACTCATACTCTTTTTTTTGTTTTTCTTTCAGCTGCTTAATTTTATTTATTTATTTATTATTATATGATTATATTTGGCTGTACCATGTGGCACGTCATATTTTAGTTCCCTGACTAGGGGTCAAACTTGAGTCCCCTGCAGTGGAAATGTGGAGGCCTAGACAGTGGAATGCCAGGAAATTTCCCAGTTGCTTAATTTTATGTTCTGGTTAGCTTAGGTATTGAAAATATTACTCTCTGGGTTATTGCTGCATGCACATGTGCTAAGTTGCTTCAGTCATGTCCGACTGTTTGCAACCCTTTGAACTATAGCCCACCAGGCATCTAAACAATGAACAGAGTTAATACAAGCAAAGAGCTTTGAATGGTGCCTGACACAAGTGGTCCATTTTAGCTGGCATTATGTTATTAAATTGTTCATTCAACAAATATTTTCTGAGTGACTATTATGTGCTATAGCTCAGTTGGTAAAGAATCCACCTGCATTGCAAGAGACCCCAGTTTGATTCCTGGGTTGGGAAGATCTACTGGAGAGGGATAGGCTGGTGGTGGTTTAGTCACCAAGTCATATCTGACTCTTGTGACCTCATGGACTGTAGCCTGCCAGGCTTTTCTGCCCATGGGATTCTCTAGGCGAGAATACTGGAGTGAGTTGCCATTTCCTTCTCCAGGGGATCTTCCCAACCCAGGAATAGAACCCGGGTCTCCTGCATCGCAGGCAGATTCTTTACCAACTGAGCTATGAGGGAACCTCATAGCTACGGGATAGGCCACCTACTCTAGTATTCTTGGGTTTCCATGATGACTTAGCTGGTAAAGAATCTGCTTGCAATGCAGGAGACCTGGGTTTGATCCTTGGGTTGGGAAGATCCCCTGGAGAAGGGAAAGGTTACCCACTCCAGTATTCTGGCCTGGAGAATTCCATGGACAGTCCATGGGGTTGCAAAGAGTTGGATATGACTGAGTGACTTTCACTTTCACTTTCTTTTCATTTTGTGCTAGGAACCAGGGATACATTGGGGAACAAAGAAATCAACATTCCAATGAGGCAAAAGGACAATAAATAGAACATGTAAATTTCATATATTTCATAGATTTTAGGACACACGTTTTCATGCCTTAATATCTTAGAACTTGGGATGCACCTTGTAACTGATGGCATTTTGTGCTTGTAATTGCTGGCATTTTTTCTTTCATACATGAAATGGTGATACATGTTTCATGCAATGGCATGTTAAATTTGACGTTATATGAGAGCATGTCAGGCTTCCTTGGTCTCTCAGTGGTAAAGAGTCCATCTGTGATGCTGGAACAGCAGGAGATGCAGGTTCAATCCCTTGGTCGGGAAGATCTCCTGGAAAAGGGAATAGCAACCCACTCTAGTATTCTTGCCTGGAGATCCCCATGGACAGAGGATCTTGGTGGGTTACAGTCCATAGGGTCGCAAAGAGTTGGACGTGACCTAAGCGACTTAGCACGCACACACGCATGACAGCATGTTAGATATAATCAATGATATAGAAAAAATAAGGCAGGATGAGGGTAGGGAACTTGGGAAGCTTTGCAAGTTAAATATGGCATATACTCTTGTGTCTTTTTATATTCACATATTTTAGAAGTCAAAACCACAATTATTAAGTCAAATAATAGTTTAAAAACATTGTTTGTGCCAAATGCAATGTAGTATCCTGAATGGGACCCTAGAACAGAAATAGGACTTTGGTGGAAAAAGAGTGAAATCCAAATGAAGTTTGCAAGTATAATTAAGGGCTGAATCAATGATAATTTCTTAATTTTGATGATTATACTGTGGTTATATGTAATAACATTAGCAGGAACTCGGTAAGGGTATATGAAAAATCTGTATCTTCTTTACAACTTTTTTGTATATTTACTTTTACCGTCAAATAAAAACTTTAACAAAAAATGTTATTAGTGAACTTGAAGCCACTCTGTTTACCAATAAATAACCTATTTGTTTGGATGCAGTTTCTTTGTAAGATATTTTACCCAGTAGGCACATTCATGCATGCAAACAGTTCTGGATTACAAGGCTGAAAGGTAGAAAAGGCAAGAGTTTCAGGAACCAGAAGTAATAACCGCTAACAATTAGCAAATATTTACACGGTTCCAGCATTGGTTAAAGTCCTTTATACATGTTAATTGACCAGATCTCACTGCAACCCTATGATGTTGGTACTATCATTATTCCCATTTTTACCAGTGAAGAAACTGAAGCACAGGGATTAAGTAATTTGCTCACTTTAGGAAATGATGAAACTGTGGTCCAAACCTAGCTAGGGCAGTGGTCCTCACCTAGCTAGGGCAGTGGTCCTCAGGTGGGGATCAGCTTCACCTGTTCAAGGACCCAGAGAGCCAGGATGGCCAAGCTTGGAGAAGTTGAGGGGTGGGGCGTGTATGGTAGGATGTAGTGTTTTGTCCACGAAGGACACTTCTGCTTCCTAAAAGAACAAACCACCCTTCAGGTGATGTCATCCCATCTGTTTCTGCAAAATTACTGTCAGCGACATCCTTCTCAGCACAGGTGTTTTGGTTTGGGTTGGTTTTAGCTTTTTTTTTTTTGAGGTAACCTGTTATTATTCTTTCTTTAAAAAAAAATTAAGGTGTACTTTACAAACAGGAAAATTCACTTTTTTTTTTTTTTTTTAAAGATTTTAGTAGTCAAGAGCTTTTTTTTGAAGATTTTTTAATATAGTGAAGGGGAAACAACTGGAAAATCTCAAACAAACCTATGAATTATGATGATGATTATTATTATTTTTAATATGGAATGCTTCACAAATTTGTGTGTCATTCTTGTGCAGGGGCCATGCTAATCTTTGTATTGTTTCAGTTTTAGTATATGTGCTGCCGAAGTGAGTTCTGGGTTACTTTTTTTAAATTGGAGTAGAAAATTCACTGTTTTGTGTGTGTGTGTGTGTGTGTGTGTACAGTTCTGCAGTCAAATGTATGCAGTCATATAGCCAGCATCACAAAAAACATATGGACAGTGTCCTTCAAAACTACTACCAGCAGCCATCCCTTCCCCCACTTCAGCCCCTGGGAAACCACTGAGCTGTTTTCTCTCCTTGTAATTCAACCTTTGCCAGAATATCCTACAAATGAAATCATACTATCACTTTTTCAGTCTGGCTTCTTTAACTTATCCTAATGCATTTGAGATTCATTCCTGGTGATGGGTGTATTGGCAGTTCATACCTTTTTATTGCTCTGTAGTTTCTCTTTATTTGGATGTACTAATATTTGCTTACTAATTCATTAGCTTAAGGACATTTATGCTGTTTCCCATTTTAGACAGTTACAAGTATACTATAAACATTCACATCCAGAGTTTTGTGTGAAATAACTTAAGAAAAATCTTTTCCTGTAATACAGTAAGATGACTTTATTGTTGTATGGTTAAGTATGTGGAACTTCATGAAAAAACATTGTTTTCCAATCCAGAGTACTCATCTTAAAAAAAGAACATCAGTTTTCTTCATATGTATGCTCAAGAAGTTTCTGTTAGTATCACAATAATAAATGTAGTAGGGTTAATGGAGCATTAAATATTATCTTGAAGGAGCATTGAGATGCTTTTCTTTTTTCTTCATCATCTGTGACCTTCATTTGCCTTTTACTCAGAGTTGCCCATCTCACAGGGAAGACCAGGAAGTGTTAGAGCAGAGGGAGAATCTAAGCTCAGCTCTGACTTCTAAAAAGGATTCTCAAAGTTGATTTTAAAGACATTAGCTGTGAGACCAGAGTTTTTGATCCTCTTTACTTTATGAGAGAAGGGGAAAAGGCTGTTGGCAAATCAAATGAAAGGTCAGGGTTTATCTCTATGCAGTGGATTGAAAAGAGTGACAAGAGGAAAAAGCAAACCGTCTTTCCCTGAGGAGGGGGTAAGAGTGGGAGGTGAGTGGGGGTGAGGGGGTCAAGGAGCCGGGAACTCTGTGGTTTTCTTTGCCTTTCCCTAACTTTCCTGCAGAAGACTTCCCACATAGAGACAACTTGGAGGCCCAGCCCTTCAGCTGCCAGTTATTGTTGCTCAGTCGCTAAGTCATGTCCAACTCTTTGTGACCCCATGGACTATAGTATGCCAGGCTCCCCTGTCCTCCACCATCTCCCAGAGTTTGCTCAAATTCATGTCCATTGAGTCAGTGATGCCATCCAACCATCTCATCCTCTATGGTCACGTTCTCCTCCTGCCTTCAATCTTTCCCAGCATCAGGGTCTTTTCCAGTGAGTCAGTTCTTTGCATCAGGTAGCCAAAGTATTGGAGCTTCATCTTCAGCATCAGTCCTTCCAATGAATATTCAGGGTTGATTTCATTTAGGATTGACTGGTTGTATCTCCTTGCAGTCCAAGGGACTCTCAAGAGTCTTCTCCAACACCACAGTTGAAAAGCATCAATTCTTTGGCACTCAGCCTCCTTTATGGTTCAACTCTCACGTCAATGCATGACTACTGGAAAAACCATAGCTTTGACTCTGTGGACCTTTTTCAGCAAAGTGATGTCTCTGCTTTTTAATATACTGTCTAGGTTTGTCATAGCTTCTCTTCCGAGAAGCAAGTGTTTTTTGAATTTCATGGCTGGCTGCATTCACTGTCGGCAGTGATTTTAGAGCCCAAGAAAAGAAAATCTGTCACTGTTTCCAATTTTTCCTCTTTTATTGCTATGAAGTGCCAGGGATACTCACTAAACCCTGGATATGAGAGGTGGGCCCATTACCTGGGGCAAGGAGAGGGGAGGGGGAAGGCTGGAGGCTGCTTCAGCGTGGGTGGGAGGAGGCCAGCCCCAGCACTTGGGAGCCATGCAATTCAGTCTCCCGGGTGGTGTCCTTCCATGCTGTGACAGTCTATGACTGCCTAATAATCTCTAGAACCAGAGTGGGATATTTAAAAATAAATTAACAGCTTCTCCATTCCTTTTCTAAAACCTAGGGTCAGAGTCCTGCCACCATAAGCACTGATATCACTGTTGCCTCAAAGCAGCACTTTGCAGGACTCTCAGGTGACAGCCAAGGGAGCAACTCGATTGGAAGGGCCTTGGGAGAGATGGAGCAGGTTGTGTGTAAAGTTCCTTTGGGGTGGACTCACTTCCTGGGGGCGTCTGCAGGGATCTCCCTAGCAGAGCCCCAGTTCTCTACAGACTCAACCAGAAGGATAACCTCCTAATTCCCCCTGCATCTCTGTCTGGTCCTCTGGCCTTTGCCCGGCAACTACAGAATGAGGTGATCCTGCTGACCCACCAGCAACAGCACGTGTCCTTTACAGGTTTTATTTTAGTTTGCGTGGGGTCAGCACTGATGAAGCTGACACTCCTAACTCCTCATGTCTAAAGGCATCTATCGACAGTGAGTTGGGGCTACAGGACCAGTCTGGGGCGGTGAAACAAATTTTCCTGTCTTAAACCAGTGTCCCTAGTTCGTCCTCTCGGAAGCAAGACTAAAGCACTTTCTCTCTTACCCCATCTGCTGCCAACCTTTCCTTGGCTCACTCAGCCCACTGGCCTGGCCACACCCCGAACACACCAGGTGCCAGCCCACCTCAAGGCTTTGCCCTGCTGTTCCTTCTGCCTGGAATGCCTGTTCTCCTGTCATCCACTGCACTCATTCTCTCTCCTTTCCTTTCTCCATTAAATGTCACTGTCTCAGGGAGGGTGTAGGCGGTGAGGAGCTGTTCTAATGATCTTACTCAAAATACTACTAGTCTCATCTCACACTCTGCCTCATTCTTATCTGTGATATTGATGCCTCCTGATATATGCGTCTTTGTTCATTGCTTCTCTTGCCCCACAGGAATGTCAGTTCCAAGAGCATAGGGGCAGGGCATTTGCCTTGTTCCTTCACTGCTGTCTCCCCAGTATTAGGCATGTGCGTGGCTCATTGATACTTATGGATTGAATTTATTAATTAAAATTGGTTGCAGAACTCTTGCTGTAGAAGGGCTTTAAGTGACAAGTAGCCACAATGCCCCACCTCTCCATGTTTTGGTTCAAACCTGAAATCCTATTATCCTGATTTGTTCTTCTTTTTTTAATTGAAATGTAGTTGATTTGCAATGTTAGTGTTTCTGGTGTACAGAAAAATGATTCAGTTATACATATATATCTTTTTCCTATTCTTTTCTGTTATGGTCATTTATTACAGAATATTGAATACAACTCCCTGTGCTGTGCATTAGGACCTTGTTGTTTATCTATTATATGTATAGTAGTTTGTATTGGCTAATCCCAAACTCCTAATTTACCCTCCCCACCCTCTTTCACCTTTGGTAAACATATTGTTCTTTTTTATTCTCTCCCTCATAGTCCTCCCATGGAGGGCGATGTGTACCCTGTGGTACTCTTCTCAATCACTAGAGACCCCCATCGTGTCTTTGTTTCGTCAGAGTCTCGCAGGAACTTGATGTTCCCAGACTTGGGTAATTCACTGTAGTTTGGCGCCTATCGTTGGTCCCCTCCCTTTCATGGATCTGAGCAGTGAATCCAGATAGAATTTGCTGGGTTGCATCACCTCTGGCACTTATTTCCAGGCAGAAGAGCAAAGTAGTGTCCTTGAGGCTTCACTGGGGGAAGAGAGCAGCAACCCTTTAAACTTTGGGACATTTCTGTGCTTCTTGGCTGAGAGAGTTCTTCAGAACTGCAGACCCATGAAAATGTACTTGGGAGTGAGACTTCCCTGGTGGTTCAGTGGCTAAGACTCCACTATCTCAATGCAGGGGGACCAGGTTCGGTCCCTGGTCAGGGAGTTAGATCCCACGTGCTGCAACTAAAAAGGTCCCACATACTGCAGTGAACATCAGTGACCCCATGTGCCACAACTAAGACCTGGTGCAGCCAAATAGATAAATATTTAAAAAAATTCTTGAGGCTTTCTAAAACGTTCACAGATATCCAGCATCCCAGTAGATGACCGAATATCAAGAATATGTGACCCTTGGGCAAGAATGAGATTCAGGACCGACATTGCACCTCATAGGGCTGGAAGAAAAACTGCCTAACTTTGAACAGCTTCAAAAATTTCTAATAGCTATTTAAATGTCTGTATAACTATTTGCTTAAAGTCTCTCACTAGACTTTAATAATAGTACTCTGAGAGCAGGGTTTGTATCCATCTTCTTGAATCCTGTATCTGTAGAACTTAGAACAGTGCTTAACCAATGGCAGGTACTCCATAAGCAGAGATGAGTCAATTACTGAATGAATATGGTAGAAAAATCTTCTCTGATTTCTATAGAAGTGGTCATTTTTGTGTTTTTTTAAATATATTCGTTTTCAGCGATAGCCACTGTTGGCTACATTTTCATGGTAGCTGGAGGTAAGACATGAATGGGGATTAAGAATTAGGAAGATAAGTTATGACGCCAGGAGCTGAGTCAACTGGTAAATATTGAATAGCTATCAAAACACAATCAATTATGGAATGATTTCAATGTCTATCAGCAGATGAACGGATAAACAAAATGTGCTGTATTCATCCAGTGAAAATTACTCAGCCATGCAAGGAATGAAATCCTGATACTTGCTACAGATGGATGAAACTTGAGGACATTATGTTAAGTGGAAGAAGTCAGACGCGAAAGACTACTTATACAGTTCCCACTTATAGGAAATGTTCAGAGTAGGCAAGCAGATTAAATGTTGCCAGAGGCAAGGCAAGATTGAGCAGTAGAGGGTGACTGCTAATAGGTACAGGATCTCTTTTCGGAATGATGACAGTGTCTTCGAATTGGATGGTGGTGATGATTGTACAACTTTATGAATATACTAAAACCCACTGAACTGTATGCTTGGAAAGGATGAATTTTGCAAAATATGAATTATATATCAATTTTTAAAGACAATCCAAAATAATATTTTTATTATGAGAAAAACAGTGGGATATTGTAGTCTAGAGACAGGCTGATGGGTTGGAGCATAGTTTAGACACTAGGTTATTCTCAACATCAGAATGGCAAGAACACAGAATCGTTTCCCAAAAATCTAAGCTTATTTGCCTGGTGACTCCCTGTGAAAGTACAAATGACACTCTTGGCGAATGCTAAGAATTGGAGTGGTACTGAGGTCCTAGACATTCTCAAATAAAAGAACCCCAAGTTCTGAATAAGGGGAAATGACTGAGTTAACGTGAGAATGGTTTAAATGATTATGCAAAGTGCAAAATAAACAAGTTGGTATTATTTGCTAAGCTCCATGAAAGAAGTAGCTAGCAGGTGCTTCAACCAGCAAACAGATGAAAGCTTTATTTTCTCTTTAGCCTTTAGTGTTCTGACATGAAGTGAATGGCCATAATGTTAAAAGCTTAACTTGCCTTCCCCTTTCACCATGAGAAAAACATCAGACAAACCCAAGTTAAGGAACATTCTATACAAAATTGCCAACGTCATGAAAAACGAAGTCTGCGAAACTGTTCCAGATTAGAGGAAACTTTTTCGGATTAAATTGGACTCAGGGGACATGACCATTACATATAAAGTGGTCTCCTGGAGCAGAAAAAGGATTTTAGTGGGAAAACCTTGTGAAATATAAATAAAATGTGGAGTTTGGTGATTATTAATGGACCAACATTTATTTCTTAGTTCTGATTAAGAATATGCCATGGTAATGTAAGATATTAAGAATCAGGGGAAACCTGGGTGAAGGTATGTGGGAACTCTTTGTACCATCTTTATACCTTTTCTGTAAATCTAAGTCTATTCTAAAATTAAATATTTACTTTAAATTTTAAAAGTTCAACTAGAGTAACCTCTCTGTTCTGACAGCCTTCTCTTTGTCTAGCTCACAGGTCTGTGGTTTGCATGTGGGTTGGTTTTTAATTACTTGATAGTGAACGTAGGAACAAACTGTGAAGCTCTCTCTGTAATGTAAGATGGTGCCATGAAGGAACAGAGCTTAACCTAGCCACCTATCCCCTCCTACATCCCTCACCTCATCGTCTATAACTGGGCAAAGGCTTGAGTTTCGCCTCATTGATCACCCCTTCTGCCATTCATCTCCCTCTGGCTTATGTACTATTCACTGCCAGCTGGTGAGCAAGCATTGGGTATGACTGATAGAAGGTATCAGGCCAGACCTGAAGGAGGTTGTCAAGAAGTGTAAGGAATGCTCTCAACCTTGCACTTCCTCAGGAAGCTTACAGTCCACCAGGGGAGTTAAAACTTATGAATTCCTCTGTACCCAACAGATGAGTGATCACTGGGAATGACTCAGGATGGAAAGTTAGAAAATAACAAGTAATAAGTAATAAAAGGGGAATCCTCCATGCTTAATCCACATAATTGATTCATTATTTTCTTAAACTTATCCCCAGTGACTCTCCATGGTGTTTTTTTTTTTTTTTTCCTGTCTTTTTTGATGTTTTTTTTTTTTTTTTTTTCCTATTTGGGAAAGAAAGGGCTGTATTTCTCAACTCACTTGGTCCTGTGGTAAAGTGGGGCAGACTTGTGTAGTGGAATCTGGAACCAGATGGTTAAGATTGGAACTGCAACTCACCATTCACTACTACGGGACTTGTTTTCATCTTTAAAATGGAAATGAAACAGGCCTTACTTCTGGGAGGGAGGTGAGGATTATGAGTTGATTTGAATAGAGTGTCTCAAATAGTGCTGGTTATAGGATAAATAGCCATGAGCATAAACTCTTATGCCTGGGTCAAGAAAAGAAGGGTGTGGCAAGAGATGTATAAAAATGGGAGGACACAGGGTTATAGGTGATTCCTAAAAACCAGGTTCAAAAATTTTTTTACAGTCTTAGTAAGACCACAGTATCATATGGAATACCAAATTCTGATATATAAGGCCTATGGATGTACCCCTAAGGAAAAATATTTCGGAATATTAATTGTGGGCAAAATAGTTAACAGTGCTTATCTCTGGGTGGGTAGGACTATTTTTAAAATACTTATTGGAAAATGAAAAGGTGGAAAGTAGAAAGGTGGTTGCCAAGGGCTGGAGGGAGGGGAAAGGGAGAATTGGTTTAATGGGTATAGAGTTTTAGATTTGCAAGATGAAAAAGTTCTGGAGAACTGTTGCACAAAGTGAATATACCTAACACTGCTGAACTTTATTCTTAAAAATGGTGAAGATGGCAAATTTAATGTTATGTTGTTTGTTTGTTTGTTTGTTTGCCACACACACACAAACACTTTTCTATGGCAAACACAATAGTGTCATATTTAAGAACAAACTCAGTGCAAGTTGTTTGATTTTTAAGTGAAAGCCTTAATGGTTGGTTGGTGTACCTTTTAGTGAGCGTTTCTATGGTTTACTGGACCCTGACTGCCAGCTGACGGTTAGCTGGTGGCCGTTAAGCTCCATAAGCATGGCTGGGCCTTCTCTTTCATTCTCCCTGCTCCGCTTTCTATGAAGAGAAAACGTGAACTACAGAAGAGGGGTGTTACTGAAACTTGTTTGTTTTGTCTGTTTTCCCTTCTCATCTGCGTTTGCTTGTCAGCTACTGAATGAGGGCATGCCCAGGGGATGGCTTTCTGACCCAGCGGCACCTGCTCTCTTCACACACCCTCAAGCCCTGCTGGTTCTGCATCAGTTGCACTATTTGCAGGACTACCCTCAAAAACCCCATGCTGCTGGCTGTTCTTTGATCTGTAACCCTGAGTCTGAGCCAGCTGGATTGAGACAGAGGAGGCTAGGCCAGTGATCTCAGAGCTGCTGTTTTGTTGCCTTGCAGTGCCGTCCTTGGCCCAGGTCTCACCCAAGAAAACATCCAGCCCCCGGGCAAGACAGCCGAGGGATTGTAAACAGGTAATTCACAAAATGTGAAGAGCTATTCAGTTCAGTTCCGTCTCAGTCGTGTCTCACTCTTGGTGACCCCGTGGACTGCAGGACTCCAGGATTCCCTGTCTATCGCCAACTCCTGGAGCTCGCTCAAACTCATGTCCATCGAGTTGGTGATGCCATCCAACCATCTCATCCTCTGTTGTCCCCTTCTCCTCCTGCCTTCAGTCTTTCCCAGCAGCAGGGTCTTTTCCAGTGAGTCAGTTCTTTGCATCAGGTGGCCAAAGTACTGAAGTTTCAGCTTTAGCATCAGTCCTTCCAATGAATTCAGGACTGATATCCTTTAGGATTGACTGGTTTGATCTCTTTGCAGTCCAAGGGACTCTCAAGAGTCTTCTCCAACACCACAGTTCAAAAGCATCAATTCCTTGGCTATTCTTTCCTTATAGTTCAACTCTCAAATCCCCATAACTTTGACTAGATGGATCTTTGTTGGCAAAGTAATGTCTCTGCTTTTTAATATGCTATCTAGGTTGGTCATAGCTTTTCTTCCAAAGAACAAGCGTCTTTTAATTTCATGGCTGCAGTCACCATCTGTGGTGATTTTGGAGCCCAAGAAAATAGTCTGTCATTGTTTCCCTTGTTTCCCCATCTATTTCCCATGAAGTGATGGGACCAGAGGCCATGATCTTACTTTTCTGAATGTTGAGTTTTAAGCCAATCTTTTCACCCTCCTCTTTCACTTTCATGAAGATTTTCTAGCTCTTCTCAGCTTTCTGCCATAAGGGTGGTGTCATCTGTGTATCTGAGGTTATTGATATTTTTCCTGGCAGTCTTGATTCCAGCTTGTGCTTCATCAAGCCTGGCCTTTCGCATGATGTACACTGCAGATAAGTTAAATAAGCAGGGTGACAATATACAGCCTTGACATACTCCTTTCCCGGTTTGGAACCAGTCTGTTGTTCCATGTCCAGTTCTGACTACATGAAAAATGACCACCCTCACTAAAATAAAAAGGAACAGAAATAACAACAACCTTTAATACACTTTTTTTTTCCTATTGATCAATTGAGCAAAGATTTTTTTTCAGAAAATAGCTCTCAGGGTTTGCAAGCAATCACTAATAGGAAGGTAAATGGCCATTCTGAAAGGAAGCTGGCAATGTGTGTCAAGAACTGTACAATTTTTCATTCTAGAATATAATTTTCCATAAAGGGTTAGGAAGATAGAAGAATTTAGTACGAGATAAAGGTGACATTTCAAATTAACAAAGAGAGACTTTAATTTTTGGTGATATTGAGGTCTGGAGGACCTGGAAGATCTCCAGTTAGAAAAATATCTGGAAATGTTGGGTTAAATATAACAAAATGCCTAACTGAGCTCCAAAGATAAAAATGGAATGCCCCAGAGGCCAAGCAATGAGAATGACTGAAAACCAGAGGGACAGATGAGCTGACACTGCTGATGCCCCACCGAGATTATCAATTTGAATAGTCTAAGACTCCTGGTTTAATGTTGAGCTGGGCACAGGACAACAAGCCTATTGGCTGTGTGGGTGTGTGGAAGAGCGAGTTGAACCTGAGTCTCCAGTGTAGTTGGGATCTTTGAAATGTTAAACCTGGAGTGGCAGAATAGTCACAGTAGCTTTTAACTTTGAGACAACCTCATCCTTGCTTGACTTAATTGTTGCAAAGGCCAGTATCAAGAGGAAGGGCCTTAACCACTGAGATTCTCTCTACCTGGAAAACCCCTGCCATAACACTCAGTTGATTCCCTGTATCACCCTTCAAGTTCTAACAGTTGGTTTGAACTCCAAGAAGTTGTCATGATAAGATATATTTGTGTTCTCTCTTCTTCTTATAGTCCATTATTTGATCAATTTGTCAGGTCTGTCAGTGTTTGAAATGTGATCCTGCCTCAAGGAAATTATCCCACAGATTGCAGGATACTCATAAAAGTTCCCAATCATAAATAATAAGTGTATGCAATATGATTTATTTCTAATAGCAAGAAAAGTTGGAAGCTGCCCCATGTCCAAAAAGAGTGGAATAGCTAACTGAACATAACGTAGCCATTAAAAGGAATTAAGTTGATCTCCATGTATGAAAATGAAAAGGAAGCCGATACAACATATTATTGAAGTTTTTAAAAAGCAAGCTATAGAACAACATTGTTCAATAGAAATGGAATGCAAACCACATAGTAATTTCAAATTTTCTAATGGGAATATTTTTAAATGTCAAAAAAATAGAAACAGATGAAACTAATTTCAGTAATATACTTTATTTCACCCAATAGATTCAAGTATTATTTAAGCATGTAGTCAATGTAAAATTATTGGTGAGACATTTTACATTATTTATATAAGTCTTTGAAACCTGTTGTGTATTTTGCACCAATGACACATCTCAATTCAGATAAAGCACATTCCAAGTACTCAATTGCCACTTAAGAATAGTGGTTACGATAAGAGACAGTGAAGCTGCAGAATGAACATATAGTATATATAATTTTGAACAACTCCAAAACCAGCTGTACAAGCACTGTGTAGACATAGAAGACACTTGGAAAGATAACCAAGAAATGGCTAAACTGGCTGTCTCTATGAAATGGGATTATGGGGAAAGAAGTTTTTAAGAGTTTAGTTCACAAACATCTGAATTTGAATTTATTATATGATTATATATTATACTTTAATTACTAGAAGAGTGAAAGCAAAATGTTTGCTGTCTTCAATGCAGTAAGTCCATGTATAGTAAAATTTACATTAAGGAGATAATAACATGTAAGTATGTAAGTAAGTAAGTGTTAGTCGCTCAGTCGTGCCCGACTCTTTGTGACCCCATGGACTGCAGCCCACCAGGCTCCTCTGTCCATGAGATTTTCCAGGCAAGGATACTGGAGTGGGTTGCCATTTCCTTCTCCAGGGGATCTTCCCAACCCAGGGATCAAACCCGGGTCTTCTGCACTGCAGGCAAATTCTTTACCGACTGAGCTACAAGGGACATGTATGAACATGTATGAACTGATATTTATATACAATGACACTCTTGGCAGCATTTCTTACAACAGTAAAAGCTAGACTCCTCATCATGTCCAACAATAGGAAAAATATTCAATAAATTCTGATAATTCTCTATGATGGAATGTTTTTCAGAACATGAAAAAATATTCATGATATAATTTAAAAATTTGCAATGCAAAACTATCCATAATATGGTCCAGCAGCTCTACACCAAGATATATAGTCAAGAGAATTGAAAACATATGTTCATATGAAAACCTGGATCTAAGTGTTAGTAGCAGCATTATTTCTAATAGCCAAAAAGTGGAAACAACCCAAATGTCCAGCAGCTGATGAACAGATGAACAAATGAATATATTTACACAATGGACCACTATTCAGCCATAACGAGGAATGAAGTACTGAAATATGCTACAACTTGGAAAAACATTTGCTAAGTGAAAGAAGTCAGATATGAAAGATGACATATTGTATGATTCCATTTGTGTGAAACATCAGGAATAGGCAAATTCATGGAGACAGAAAGTAAATTGGTTGCTGGGGGCTAAGAAGAGGAAAATTGAGAGGGGCTAGTTAATAGGTATGGAGTTTCTCTCTGGAACAATGAAAAAAAATGTCTTGGAATTAGATGGTGGTGATTGTTGCACAATGTTGTGAATGAACTAAAAACCACTGAATCTTACACTTTGAGATGGTGAATTTTATGTTATATAATTTTTTTCTCAATTTAAAAAATATGTGCATAGAACAAGATCCCAACTTTGTAGGGAAAAAGTAAAACTAACGTATTAAGAGTGGTGGTAGATTATAAATGCTTTTAAATTTTTCTGATTTTCTCCAGCACACATATATTTTAAATGGAGGTGGTGGTGGAATAAATGTGTTTAGGAAGGGGTGGTCTTCTCTCTTGACAAGATCTATGTGTTTTGGAAACAGTACCATGTTCTCACTTGGCAACCTCACCAAGGGTAGTAGATCCAGCATGCGAAGCGTGTGTCTATCTGTAAAATGGTTAACTGTATTTAGGAAACTGAGCCATTTGCCTATGTATAGGGTGCCAAGTAGGAGAAGGCATGGCAACCCACTCCAGTACTCTCGCCTGGAAAATCCCATGGACGGAGGAGCCTGGTAGGCTGCAGTCCATGGGGTCGCTAAGAGTCAGACATGACTGAGCGACTTCACTTTCACTTTTCCTTTCATGCATTGGAGAAGGAAATAGCAACCCACTCCAGTGTTCTTGCCTGGAGAATCCCAGGGACAGGGGAGCCTGATGGGCTGCCGTCTGTGGGGTCGCACAGAGTCGGACACGACTGAAGCAACTTAGCAGCAGCAGCAGGGTGCCAAGTAACAGACCTAAACCTTTCCTTTTTTGCCTTTTAGATGTTTTAAACATAGCTTTTTGAAACAAAGCAGTCTGGGTTGTCCAGCTCGGGGCTCAGGGCTTCATAATTAACCTAAATTTTCTTTGACCTGCCTGGCTTCCTGCACCTGTCTGGTGCTTCTGCTTCTCCACTGGTGAGATGAAGTGGTAAATGCTTGCTTCAGTGGAGTGGGAAAGTGACTGCATTAGGTGAATTTTTCAAAGCACTAAGAGTTGGAAGGGATATATGTATACATATGGCTGATTCTCATCATTGTATGGCAGAAGGCAACAAAACATTGTAAAGCAATAAGCCTCCAATTTTAAAAATAAAGACATAAGTAAAAGAAAAATAATAAATGAATAACAAATAAAAGAGGGAAAAGAAGAAGATGGAAAGATCAGAGAAATTAAAGGTTATTCAACCCCAGTGGAGACTCAAATCACCAATAAACAGCTGAAGAAGACAGAGCTTATGAAACAACTCTCTGTCTCTCAATAAGTAAACGGTAGGATTTGAGCCATGAGGTCACTGAGGTTTCTCTTAACTCTTGGGTGGATACTTTTCATAGGCTCACAGGAATTCTGAGATGTCTGCTGTGCTGGCTTAGCAAAGGTTTTTGTTTAGATCTCACCTGACATCTTATTTTTCCAGTAACTCCATAACAGGAAAATTAAGAATTCACAGCATAAAGATAAAATTGCACAGGTTTTAGTTGCCTTAGATACCCTGTACTTTTTAAATGTTTATGGGGTGGGCCTTCATTTACTCTAGCTGCACAGCTTGTTCTAACTGGAGTAGAACTTATCGAACTAACAAGGAAAGGAGCCCCAGATGTAGGAATTAAATAAGCATGCTGCTGAACAAGTTGTAGAGCATGATCTCAGCTGTGTTTTGAAAATATTTACAATTCTGTATCTAGGTATCCATCATCTAATCTATCTACTGTCTATCACTTATCTATTTATCATCTGTAGATCTGTTGATCTACTATCATCTATCTGTCTTGATGAATGGATAGAAACGGCCAGATCATTACCACTGCCTGGCCCTTGCAAGACTCTCACTTTTTACTCTATACATTTCTGTACTATTAACATTTTAATAGGTCATTTTGTCACAAAAAAAAGATTTAATAAAAATTACCAACTGTAATCCTAACTACGTCTCTGACAATCCTTTCAAACATCTCACAAATTCCCTAGAAAGAGTTAACGCAGACGATTCCAGAAGGCTGAAGTGTTCAAATTCCTGATTTGGTGGTGGAGGTGGAGGCAGGGTTAGAGGTAAAAAGCACCAAAAAGTGAAGAGGTGGGGAAAGAAGAGGGCTGGTTGCTCTGTTCTTACCTGAACCAATAGCATGAGAGTTTCAGGCCCAACGCCCATTTGTGGGACTATTTCAGGCATCAGAGGTTGCATCTGAATTCACAGTCACTGTCACTTGTCAAAGAACTTAGGCAACTTCCTGGTTTGGCTGCTTGGAGGCTGCTTCTCCTTTACTGGGAAGGTAAAATCTCAAGCCTCAGCTAACCTTGTGATTTGGGATGCATGGTTTTTTCTTTGTGGTGTATTGACTTCTTTTTCCACAGGGCAGTAAGCTGCTTATAGAATAGGTCTTTATTTTTACTAATGATAATGTTAACACTAAATTTCTAACAATATGGAATAATTCTTCCTGGTTATTCTTTGCACAGGACAAGACACAGTCTGTTGAAGTGTAAGGAGACTCTTCTTGCATGGAAAGGAAGGGATACCTACGCTTTCCTTGTTTAACATTAATTTTCTTGTCATTCTTTCTTGGTTTTGTGGACAGCATGGTTAAATTTTCATGGTGATGATATAGCACACAGTGAATCTCACGGTAGATAAGCATTCAATGGAACACTCTGCTAATATTGTAGAATGGTTATTTTGCTTATTTTCCATCTGAGTGAAAAGTCTTTAAATTGCCCTCATTCATTCAAAGCTACTTTACATGTGAAAGGAGTTTGAAAAGAGATGTCTGGCAAAGTCACCCCAGTGTTTAGGTCCAACTGTAGCTGCCCCACTGGACTGTATCTGTCCTTAGAGTCACAGTGACCCCTTCTTTTCCCCATAGTCTTTGCTAGTCATGGACACATATGTGATTCAGATGCAGGACCATGGCAGCCTCCCCTCAGTTCTGGATGTGCACGTCAACGTCACTGGGAGAAGCTCTGTGCTGGGGAAAGTGAAAAGCAGGAAGGCCAGATGGTCCGTGAGGCCCTCGGAAATGTCCAACAAAACTTTCAATCCCATCCGGGCCATTGTGGACAACATGAAGGTGAAGCCAAATCCAAACAAGACCATGATTGCTTTGTCGATCGGTGAGTTGAGTACACTTAACCAAGAGGCAGGCATTGTTCCTCTCACCCCATCCTCATGGGTTGGGCGGAGGGGACGGAAGTGGAGGGTGGGTCTGGGCTGGGCTTGGAAGAATAACCTCTTGGTGGTTCTTGAAAAGGGGACCCTACTGTATTTGGAAACCTGCTGACAGATCCTGAAGTAACCCAAGCAATGAAAGATGCCCTCGACTCAGGGAAGTTTAATGGCTATGTATCCTCCATCGGTAAGTTCACCCTGAGACTCTACTCTGGCAGTTTCCAAATCTTCTGTGCTCTTCTGACAGGAATAAATTTCTAGCAGTTCTCTTTGTTTTCCTGATGCATAATTCCTAAGGAGAGGCTAAGATAATATGCTGTTGAATTTGGGGAAAGGAGTCTCAGAATGCTTAACCTCAAGCCATCAAGGTCCAGCTTCTTTCCTGGTTTCTTCTGGCATTATGGCACCTCCCTGTTTCCGGTTCCCATTACACACTCTGCTCAAATAACACTCCTATCCTATCATTGCTCATTCTCCATGGAGGCCTTGAGTTTGGCTGCAGCTGCTTCTTGACAGAGCCATCTAGCTCCTAAATCAATTTACTTACTGCCCTATGTAAATACTTCTTGGCGTTATTTCTCCTCCTCTGCACATTCAAGATTTATTTTAATTATGGTCCTGGTCACACTCTCAATGTAACTATGCTTGTTTCAAGGCAAAAACAAACAAACAAAAACAACAGCAAAGAATGAGTTGTTCTATTAGAGAACAGAAGGTTAAGACAGGAATAATTTTATTTAGGTGTAAGTCTTGCCTGGCAAATCCCATGGACAGAGGAGCCTGGTGGGCTACAGTCCATGGGGTCGCCAGGAGTCGGACACGACTGAGCGACTTCACTTTCACTTTTCACTTTCATGCGTTGGAGAAGGAAATGGCAACCCACTCCAGTGTTCTTGCCTGGAGAATCCCAGGGACAGGGGAGCTTGGTGGGCTGCTGTCTCTGGGGTCGCACAGAGCCGGACACGACTGAAGCGACTTAGCAGCAGCAGCAGCAGCAGCAACTCTCTCCATGTATTGAACATTCCTCCCCTAAGCATTTTGATAAGTGACTCCTTGACTTTGTTTCAGTGTCACACACTTCCCCGCTGTGTATATGTACAGAATAAAAATCAGCTTCATGCTAAAATAGAATTTAAAAACACTTTAAAGAGATATCAGGAAGATGATTTTTAGGTTGATTATTTACATTTTATGCAGCTTCATAAATAAAAATCAAAACAAAATAAGACCAAAAGTTAGTTATAAAAAGTTTATACATAATGGAAGGGAATATGAAAAAGAATATATATATGTATAACTGAATCACCTTGCTGTACAGCAGAAATTAACACCATATTGTAAATCAACTATACTTCAATACAATTTTTAAAAATGTTTATTATGACTTTTATATTCAAAGTATTAAGAAACTGATTTAACCTGAAACCTAAAACCAAGTCTCCATTTGACAAATACTCAAAGGATATGAACACTTCATACCAAAGGAAACACAGATAATGTTTATCTGTGTTTTTTCTTAGCAATTAAGGAAATGCTGATTAATTTCAAGAGAACTATCTGTACCTATTAAGTTATCAAACATTAGGAAATATTGCCTCTAGCTTTGGTAACTGAAGATAATCTTTTTGGACAGCAATTCTGTAAAACATAATAACTGGTATGAAACTGTCTATACTTCAAGCTTGCAAGCCAACATTTGGAAATATTGCATGAGAATAGAATTTAAAAGGAAAATATTTTAATTTAAATATAATATAAAAGGAAAATACTAATAGGTATACAATACAATGTGAAAAAGTTAAAATGAACCCAGTGTAATGAACTCATTAATTACAAGTTTTCAAATATAATCCCTGAAAGGGATTTAAGAATAATCTAAATCCTGTATCTTAGATTAAATCTAAAAGAAAGCATAATCACAGTAGATGCTGCAGAATACTTTTTAGTTTTGTAAACTCTTTTTGTTATTATTTATACATTTGTGTGCTCATTATAAAGTTGTAAGGTACAAAGTTAATCTCCTTTAACTATAGTGACTGAGAGCTGAACTGAATGCTATGTGCTCTGATCTGGGACAGAAGGTAGCCTTGAAGCCCTGTGACTTAAGGGCATCTCTGTCAGTTGTGGGATGAAAACTTCCAGCCTTCTCCTTCTGCTCTTTTCTCTCAGGCTGCTTATCCAGTCGGGAGGAAGTTGCTGCTTATTACCACTGTCCTGAGGCACCCCTGGAAGCTAAGGTGAGCCCTAGACAAGTTGCTAGCTCTAGAGCAATTTTTTGCTCTAGAGCAATTTCTCTAAAGCAATACCAGGCAAACTCTACCCTTTGTTTCTGTTCCACGAGGAATAAGGGTTTTAAGGGAAACAAAAACTAAGAATAATTTCCCTTTGGCAATTCCAGGACTTTTTATATGGGGAGGCCGCTAGTCAGTGATTATATTTAATGTAATTATAGTATGATAATAACATTGCATACAACTTATGTGATGTCTGTCTCATGGAGGCTCAAAGGACTCAGAGGTCACCCTAGATTTGATTTTCTGCAAAAGATCATTGAAAAACAGTAATTCATAAATACCAAATAATTGGAAAATTTAATTTTACCAATAGGGTCTTTTATTAATCTGTAGTTCCCTTCACTTACCTAAGGTCACTTAGATGGGAGGATCGAGTTTCCATGGCATATTGGACTCATGGCAGGGTCAAGTTTAAATGCCCTCCACTCTGTTGTTTATAGGGTGGAGGTCAACATTTCTTAACGTTAAGGGGAGCCCTTTGTATTTCAGAAGAGAGCCATGCTTCAAATCTCTGGTCAAAAGTAAATAAATAACCAGGTGAAAAAGTCCAAGGTCATAATGACCTCTCATGGAGGTCTGCTGAGTCACAGCCAACCTGTCCTTTTTAAAGCGATTTTTTTCTTTTAAGTGGCCAGCATTTTCAACAGCCTCTAGATATGGACATATATAAACATATTTGTTTATTTCAATTTTGGCCTACTATAGTCCCCACTACTTTACATAGGATTTTTAAAAGTAAGCTTATTTTTGCTTCCCACTCACTCATTTGATAATCCCTTTTCTCCTGTTGCTGTTGGAACTCCTAACAAAACAAAACTTTTCTTCACAGGATGTCATTCTGACAAGTGGCTGCAGTCAGGCTATTGAACTGTGTTTGGCTGTGTTGGCCAACCCAGGGCAAAACATCCTAGTTCCGAGACCTGGCTTCTCTCTCTACAGGACTCTGGCTGAATCTATGGGAATTGAGGTCAAACTCTACAATTTGTTGGTAAATGACTTTTTAATTTTAGATACAAATTAGATAATTTTAGATACAAATGCTCAATTAATACTTCATAAACATACATGACCATTAGCTTAGCAGAGAAAGATCTGAAAAGTCTGAGGCCACAGACACATTTTGTGACTTATAATTATACCTTTGAGTAAAGTGAGTAGTCTTCCTAAATTTTTCAGAATCATCTTGATCTCAGTGTTTTTTCCCTCCCCAGCCAGAGAAGAATTGGGAAATTGACCTGAAACAATTAGAATCTCTGATTGATGAAAAGACAGTTTGTCTTATTCTCAACAATCCATCAAACCCTTGTGGGTCAGTGTTCAGTAGACGTCATCTCCAGAAAATTTTGGCAGGTAAGTCCAGCAGATTTCACTTGACAGGAAAGAAGATGGGGATGGAATCCTTTAGCTGTTTCCTGGAGTGAGAAAGAAGTCCTTCACTAAGTTCCGAGACTAGGATAGAGGTCAGAGGGCTCCAGTGGGGTCCCTAGTGAGTGGTGTCCCACTGGAAAGGTAGAAAGAAGGAGAAAAAGACTTGCCTCTTAATCACTCCCATCATGTGGAAGAGAGGACTTGAAATATCTAGTTAACTAAACAGCAAATTTAGGCTCTGTACCCTGGAAGAATATGAGAAGAATTTGTAGTTCTTGAAGAGGAAGACAAAACCCACAAACATCGAGTGTAAAGTATAAGCCCAGGTAAATATTTAAGTGCTAAGGCAATTCATATTAAAAATGACATCAGCATGTTTCTCTTATTTTCAGTGGCTGCAAGGCAGTGTGTCCCCATCTTAGCTGATGAGATCTATGGAGACATGGTGAGTCTCGGGCAGGATCTAATTATTTCATTCATTCCCTAGAGTCAGGGGTTGTACATATTACTGGGCTGGGACCAGTTTCCTCATTTTAGGCTTTTTTTTTTTAACCCAGACAAGACACCAGGTCATATGTTTTTGGATAGTTCCCTTTGAAGCGTCTTGAGATCCCAGTCATGCTTCAGGGTAGAAAGAGCCTGTAAATCTGAGGCCCTGTGCTTAATGATATAAGGAAAATTTGGGGAGGCATGGGATTTGGAGGGATGCCAGAAAACAACTGTAAGAAGTACCTCTTCTCCTCAGGTGTTTTCAGATTCCAAATTTGAGCCTCTGGCTACCCTCAGCAGCAATGTCCCCATCCTGTCCTGTGGAGGGCTGGCCAAGCGCTGGCTGGTTCCTGGCTGGAGGATGGGCTGGATCCTTATCCATGACCGAAGAGATATTTTTGGCAATGAGGTGAGAATATATATATATTCTAAATATTTATTTATTTGTTTACTTATTACTTGCTTGCTTTATCTCACAGTGGTGGTATAGATGTGAGATTTTCCTTTCTAGGCCCTGTAGTTCCGTGTGCCTGGAAAGACACTGGATAAAGATAGTACTAGTTATTTCTCTCCAGAACTCAGTTTTTCTGTGTTGGTGAGGAAGTTCCATCTACCTCCAATTTTATCACCACACAAAAAGAAGCAACAAGCAGTAATGATACCTAATACTATTTGTGGGCTTACAAGGTACCAGTGCTTTATGTACTTTATTTCAATGTAATTCTCCCAACAACCCTGTGAGGCCAGTATTGGTATTATCTCCATGTTACAGCTGATAAAAATGAACTCAGATAGGTTGTATAATTTTCTCAGAGCCACACAGTCAGTGTGTGGCAGAGCTGGGCTACAAACCCAGGTGGTCTGATTTAAGAATGACACGAGGCACCACCATGTCTCCAGAGATTGAAAACTAACCCTAACTCTACCTAGATAGAAGAGAACAACAACAGCAACAAAATTAAAAATAGACAAAAATAAACAATTCATAGAAAGAATGGTCAGAACAAGAATCTCCACAGCAGGGATGCTTAAGAAAGGCTAAATAATGTGTTTGCCGGGGGGCTTTTAGATCCGAGATGGGCTGGTGAAGCTAAGTCAACGGATCCTGGGCCCCTGCACCCTTGTCCAGGGAGCTCTGAAAAGCATCCTGTGTCGTACCCCCCAAGAGTTCTACCACAACACTCTAAGCTTCCTCAAGGTAAGGGCAGCCTGTAGCCTTCCACTCTGGGAGTCAGGGAATGCCTTCAGGGAAGCCCCGGCATTATGGGGCTTCCAACCCAGAAGGTGGCATCATTGTCAACATTCATCCATACATTTTTCTAACTTCTGGCAATCCACTCTGCTCCTGGCCTAAAGCTGTGAGTGGGCAGTTTTTTTTCTTGTTAACTCCTTATGCCAGCAGAGCAAACCTAGGTTCCCCGCCTTTGATGTGGGCTCTCTTTTTAATGACCCAGTTTTTCTTTAGCTGAAGTTTTTATCCTTGATGTCTCTGCCTCTTCTCATAGTCCAATGCAGATCTCTGCTATGGGGCATTGGCTGCCATCCCTGGACTCCGGCCCATTCGCCCTTCTGGGGCCATGTACCTCATGGTGAGTATGTGGGTCGCAGGTGAGGGAAGCCAGTCTGCAAGGCTCACAGAGACAACCAGATGGGCTCCTGAGCCAGTCAGTTTAAGAACTGCCTTGTTCTGAATTGTCCCACTGATGTGGTTTAAACTCAGTGCTGAAAAAAAGAAAGAAAGAAAAACCTCTTAAAATGACAACTTTTCAATACAGAGAATTGTTTTATATGCAGATACAGAGATGATATGACACAAATAAGAGGCTTTCCACACTACTGTAGCTCTCAACCAGGAGAGATCTGCTTCCCTTGGAGTGTTTGGGGATATATAGGAATGTTGTTTCTAGAAGGACTGAAAGGTGCTATTGGCATCTTGTGCGCCAGCAATGCTGAATATTTTCCAATGGGCAGGGTAGTTCCATGCAATCAAGACTAGCCTGGCCCATAGTACCGATAGTGCCTTTTTTAAAGAACACTAGCATCCTATTTTCAGCTTTCATTTATCAGCATCCAAGAAGGAACACTTCAATAAACTAAAATATTAATATGAATATATCCTCTCTTCCCTATGAAGAACTCCACAAGCTCATAAGAGCAAGAACTCTTAGTTATCAGTAGTGGAGTTCCAAGATATTTTTTACAGCAGTCCCTGCCTTGATTTCTGGCATAGGGAGTGGCCTGTTTTCCCTCCTTATGATCAGTTTGCCTTTCCCTGTTATTGGTATAGGTTGGAATTGAGATGGAACATTTCCCAGAATTTGAGAATGATGTGGAGTTCACGGAGCAGTTAGTTGCCGAGCAATCCGTCCACTGTCTCCCAGCATCGGTGAGTGCTTACATCCCTCTCAGGTTTCTCTAGAAACTCTCAATGGTGTATAGTGCCTTGGGAGCTCTCCCTGAGCTGGTCTTTAGCCTTTTCCTCCCCCAACAAAGTGTACAATTGGCCTTTATATGTGCAGGTTCTGCATCCAAGTATTCAACCAACTGGGGATGGAAAAATATTAGAAGAAAAAAAATTCCAGGAAGTGCCCCAAAGCAAAACTTGAATCTGCTGCAGCCTGACAACTATGTACATGGCATTTACATTGTATTAGGTATTATAAGTAACCCAGAGATTATTTAAAGTACACAGGAGGAGGTATGTAGGTTATGCAAGTACTATGCCATTTCATATACGGAACCTGAGCATCCTCGGATTTTAGCATTCTCAGCGGTTATGGAACCAACCCCCCTATGGATACTAAGGGACTACTTACTGTATTCTCTTTTGAGAAGATTCTTACTGGTGGGTGTCATGACCTCTATTTAAAATTTGTTTCTTCCTCATCATTATCCCATCTGATTCAGGAAGAAAAATTGTAGCTGGACATTCTAAGTGAGAGGAAATCAAGCTTGTTCCACAAATTCCTTTTCAGATAAATTAACTCAGTTACTGGTTCAGCATCCTAGTGGTGGGAACTGATAGCCTTGGGTAAATGGTATTGCTGCCTCTTGCTGATTAGGGCCCTGGCCATACTAGGGTGGTCTAGTCACTGATTCAACTGCTCTGAGAATAATATGCTTTTATTTTTGCAGTGCTTTGAATATCCAAATTTCTTCCGAGTGGTAATCACAGTCCCTGAAGTGATGATGCTGGAGGCCTGTAGCCGGATCCAAGAGTTCTGTGAACAGCACTACCATTGTGCTGAAGGGAGCCAGGAGGAATGTGACAAATAGGATGGAGTCCATTCTCCTGAGTATGTGTCCCGTCTGGCTGGGGAAACTGGACTGAGCCCTGCTGCCCCTCCAGGAATCAGGTGCTCCTGCTGGGAAAGGAGCCTCACAAACACCACGTCAAGGGCAGAGAATTGCTCTGGCTTTCCCCAGCTATAGCCGCACACACACACTCTAAACCCCAGATTTCATCTCACTGTGCTCTGCTGGAGTGACTCACTAATTCATTAATCCATCCCTCTCCTGTTTGATTTCCTCCTTTTATCTTGAGAGTACCAGGTAAACAAAGTTGCCCAGGAAACAGCAGGGACAAGAAAATCAAGAGCTTAGGATTCAAGAAACAAAAGATTGAGGGAACACAATCTTATTCTAAGTAAGAACACACTCTCTGTAGTCAGGTTTGAAGCCCAGCTTTTCTGGCTCACTTCAGGTGTACCTCACTGTATGTAACAGCATTAGAAGGAAAGAAGTTGGGGACACATGTATTTGGTTAATTCTAAACACATTAAGAAAATTTGCTAATTTGAAGGATACATTATAGAAACTTGTTGATTTTTTGGTAGAGAATTCTTTTGTGACAAATAATTCAATTGATAGTTTCTAAATATAGATATATGTATATCAGGCTTTCTTAAAATGAAGGCATATCTGTACTAAAAAAGAAAGGAGGAATCAGAGGACCTTCCAGAAATGCTGCTGTGTAAGGGCCAGAATTATCCTCACTTGTCAATCATTATTACTTTTGCTGTAACATTGATACTGATTTATTGATATATATATATTATATTATCTTTTCATATGTTTTCTAAGAAACATTTATATTGACAAGATCTTTTATTTTGCCAAGGGCATAAATTATTGTTTTTCTTTTTTTATTTTAATAAATTTTACTAAGTATTCTCTTCTGTGATGCCATTTTTCTCCTCTGTGGGAAATTTCTATCCCCAGGTGCTGCTTATTGCTCAACCTGGTTGATGTATTACCCACTAGGTTTCATTTCTTTCTCTGTCGCCTAGATTCACTAACCACTTACTGGGTAACAAGTTGAATTGGTTCAGCTAACCAAGAGAATGAGGGGTGTCCCAGATCTTTTTTCCATATGAGCTTTTTGTCTGCAAATCCTCTTAGGCATAGTTGCCTACTTTTTCCCGCTCACCATTCCCTTGGAGGAGGGAACCTGAAGTTATCTTACAAGGTTAGGGGAAGGAATGTATCATAACCATCCTGGAGATTCCTTACTAAGGGATATTTTCCTTGTCTAGAATAGGAACTTCAAGTCCCAACCCTGCCAAACACACTCAATTAACTTCCTTTACAAAAATAAACATCAAATGTCCCCCTTCCGATCTAGCTGGACTTTATCGAAATCAACTAAAATTTACCCTTCAATTTTCTTCAGCAAATCCAAAAGGAATATACAAATGATTGAGATGATGAAAATTTGTTTCCTGTATGCCAACCCTGCCGGCTTTTCGAAAATTCCTGGCTCCTCTTTTCCTGCACTTTCTGCCCCAATTCCCAAGGATGTTTGTCCAGAAATAAACAGGAAAACTTAGTGGTTTACACAAAACGTTTTATCTTCACACATAATGTATAATTCTATCTAGCATTAGGGCATCTAGACAGACGTCTTAAGTTTCCAAATTTCCTTGATATCTACATTTTGGTAAGGGAGTCAAATGAACATTCAAAGATTAAAACACACACACATATTGGACAAATTTCAAGTGATGCAAAAAAACCCCACAAAAAACCCAAAACATTCATGCCAATCCTTCAGCCACCCATTTCTCTCCTGAGGTAATCACAGTAGCAGTTGCTGTCCAGTTCTTTGAGATTATCCTCTGTACACGTAAATGTTTACATGAATTTTTCCTTTTTCTCTTTTTTTCCTTCAAAGTTAACTATTACTTGGTCTTCCCTGGTGGCTCAGATAGTAAACAATCTGCCTGCAATGCGGGAGACCTACGTTCGATCCCTGGGTTGGGAAGATTCACCTGGAGGAGGGCATGGCAACCCAACTCCAGTATTCTTCTTGCCTGGAGAATCCCTATGGACAGAGGAGCCTGGTGGGCTACAGTCTATGGGGTCACAAAGAGTCGGACACGACTAAGCACAACTTTCTAATTCAGCTTCCTATGGAAATCAAAGGAGGGATAACATTTCTGAGGTGTCCATCACGTCATGGGTGATCCTAGGGAAGAAAAAAAAAAAAGGAACCACTGGCCGGGGCTGCTTCCAAACAAGATTAAAATTCTCAAGAGAAAATTTCTAGCCGCCTCACGGATGGCAACAGCAGGACATCCGAGTATCTGAGGACAAAACGAAGGATGCGTTAACAGTTCGGAAACAAGGGCTCGCGGCTGTGAATTCTAACCAAAGCATCGTTTACCAGGTAACTGGCGAGTTATAACGGACCCAATACACAAACCATGCCACTCTAGTCCCTAGCAACCAAGAACGCCCGGGTATGGGCTGCGTGGCGGCTTTCAAAGACCGGGGTTGGGGAGTGAAGCGGCTGCTGTGGATAGCGGGGAAAGAACGCACGCCTGCGCAGGCGCAGATGGCGGGGCGGGGGCGTACTGCACTGCTCAGGGCGCATGCGCGATCTTGGGGCTAGGTGCAGTGCTCTGGAAGCAGACGGTGGCCATAATTGGTCTCTGTTGGTGAGGCGGTTACTTCTCCTTAGTCTTCGGTATTATTTCCTCTTTAGCCTATTTCCTGACCGCACGCCTTGAGAGAATCCCTTCCTTCCCACCCCACCCCCCCGAATCCCTTTCGGGCCGTCAGGCAGGAGGCTTCCAGCAAGTGGACAAGTCATCCCTAGGTATTGTGAACACCTGTTAACCTATTCCTCGTTTTGGGCAGGTGCCAGTAAGTTCCTTGAGTTGTGAAACGGAAAAAGAAATTTCCAGTAGCTGTTGTCAGTTTTCAAAAGTATTGTCCCTGGAACGTTTTCTCAAATAATCTTGCTTTTCACCGTCCCCAGTACCTGACACACGTGTTTGGATTTCTGCTGAACCAGAAAGATGAATCCTCCGCTGAACTCCACACACACCACACATTACTGTGCTTGGGGGTCTGAATTTTAAGTACCCCAAAGGTTGAATTATTAAGTTCTTTGGAGAAGAGAATTTTAAGGACATGTTATTCATACTCTTACTTTAAACAGTTTGCAGATGGGTGTCATGTGGTGACATAGAAACCTCAAATCTGGATTCTCTCTGTGGGTCAGATTATTGCACAGCACCTTTTGTAGGAACGGTCGCTTTCTGATATTCCAGTTGAAGTGTATTATGTAGGAAGGAGGGATGCCAGTTCTGGGAAGAAAAGTCTGTAAACGAGCATGTGGGTCTTAATTTTTGTCAGCGTTTCAGGCATAGAAAATAATTCTTGCTCTTTGAGACATTTACTCGTTTGAAAATTGAAATGCGAAAGTACATTATCCCCTATTTAAAAAATAAAACCACAGGGACTTCTTGCTCTAGCAGCACATGTACTAAAATGGGAACAATATAGAGAAGATGAGCACAGGACCAGCAATCCGAATTCAATAGCAGATTTGACCAAGTGGAATTTATTCCTGGAATATGAGAATGGTTCAACACATGAAAAAAATCAATCAGTGAAATAAAGCACAGTAATAGAATGAAGGACAATCAAACCACCATCAACACAATTTTAGAATATCCCCCAATGCCCCTTCTACTCATCTTTTCTGTTATTAAAACTACTGGATTAGGACCACTTCTCATGTGAATTTCTCAGCTTGGGATTCCAGACCATTCAGGTAGGTAGAATGCAATTGAACACTAAATCCATGTGAAGGAATGCCTATGGTTACAGATTCTCATGGGAGAGGTTTTTTTTTCTTCCAAAAGGCAGACCAAGGGAGATTAATTTTTAATTCATCCTTTTGTTCAAGCTTAGCATTTGAAGGGTCCTGATTTCATGCAGAGTTTAAATTCCTAGTCCCTGCCTTACTTGGGCCTAAGGCCTCCTCTCCGCATCTTTAAAATCCAAACCTCTTGATTACTGAGATGTGTGCTGGGTTCAGCTGCTCAGTTGTGTCTGATTCTTTATGATCCCACGGACTGTAGCCCACCAGGCTCCTCTGTCCATGGGATTTGTCTGGCAAGAGTACTGGAGTGGGTTGCCATTTCCTCCTCCAGGAAATCTTCCCCACCCAGGGGTCAAACTGGTGTCTCTTGCATTGGAAGGTGGATTCTTTACCACCGAGTCACTTGGGAAGCCTGGTTACTGCGATAGCACCAGCATAACCATACTCTTTTTTAAAACAATAAATATTATTTTTGGCTGCATTGAGTGCTGTGGCATGCAGGGGCTTCTCTCTTGTTGAGGCAGGCAGACTTCTCTCGTTGCAGGGCACAGGCTCCAGAGCAAGAGAGCTTCAGTATTTGTGGAAAGCAGGCTCAGTAGTTGTGGCATGAGCAGGCTTAGTTCCTGGGCCAGGGATCAAACCCTCGTTCCCTGTTTTGGAAGGCAGATTATTAACCACTGGACCTTCAGGGAAGTCCCAACCATACTCTCTTTTTCTTCTAGTTTTTAGTTCTCTCTTTGTGATCCTTGAGAGGTACCTTTACCCTCTTGCAAAATTAGCTCTGAATCTGAAAGTATGTCTTTTAGATTTGATTTAACATATCTAGGTGTTTTGAAGCCCACATATTTATTTTCACGTTATCTGGTTTGTGATATTGTTATAGAAATTCCCATACTTTTTGGTCCCTCCCACCTCATGCTTCCTCCTTCCATTCTTTTCCCCTGGAATTCTTCCATGGCAGATAAAATTCTGTGCCATTCCCAAATTGTTGAGAATATTTCCTTCACCTTTTTTCCTTAAGTGTAACTTGGCTGTCTCCTGAAAGACAGTGCCAGCCTCACAGCCTGTTTGAAATTGGTTTTTTTCTCAGTCTAGAAGTCTCATTTGAAGGGACCCTGATGCTGGGAATGATTGTAGGCAGGAGGAGAAGGGGACAACAGAAGATGGTTGGATGGCATCACTGACTCAATGGACGTGCGTTTGAGTAAGCTCCGGGAGTTGGGGATGGATAGGGAAGCCTGGCGTACTGCAGTCCATGGGGTTGCAAAGAGCTGGATACAACTGAGCGACTGAACTGAACTGAACTGAGAAGTCTAACATATTGATTGTCCTCCCAGGATCTCTGTTCTCTGAGTCACACAATAACTATCCTTTAACATATAGGCTATAATACAACATTGTAAATCAATTATACTCCAATAAAAATTGAAAAAAGTGAAATATAGGCTATATTACTTTACACCCTTTCTGTATATTCTGTTTACTTGGGGCCTTTACATGTGGGAAGTTTCAGTATTTTTGTGGATAATCCAACCAACACCTATTAAGGCCTCCTGCCTATCTCGGACTGGAGGCACTGTTAATCCTACCCCTATTATGGCCACCCACTCCCACAGCCACACCTTTGTTCCTTATGGTGACCTTGAACTAGACTATTTTACTAATCTTAAACCCTGATATATAAGTAACTCCCTACACTTTGCTTGCCCTCCGGATTGATCACAGTTTATACTTAGACATTATTCAACATTCTGATCTCTCCACACTTTTCTCCCAAGTCCATCAACTCCCTGCTTTATTGTTATTCTATTTTTTTTTTTCCCCAGCATTTACCCCTTGGTGCAGTACTCAGCCACCTTCTTGCTAGCCACTTGAACGTCTCAGCTTCCTTAACTTTGTGTAGCATCTGCTGTGGGCCGTCTTTACCAGAAATTAATCTAACCTTGAACCCTCTCCATTTCTATACCCCACTCCCCGCCAAAAAAAAAAGGCAAATTGGTGCTATTGGTGGATGGTCTCCAGCCTCACTTTGAAAACCCTTTTACTAGTGCTGCTTTAGAAGCCTCCAGTTGAAGATGGCAGAGCACAGAATGGAAGGAGCCCGACTGCCTGAATTACTGCTTAAAGGAGAGGACCATGTCAATGAGGATGTTTACTTCCCCCATACGCTTCACCAGTGAGTAAGTGAAGTTGCTCAGTCATGTCCGACTCTTTGTGACCCCATGGACTATAGCCTACCACGCTCCTCCGTCCATGGGATTCTCCAGGCAAGAGTACTGGAGTGGGTTGCCATTTCCTTCTCCAGGGGATCTTCCTGACCCAGGGATTGAACCCAGGTCTCCTTGCATTCCAGGCAGACAGTTTAACCTCTGAGCCATCAGGGAAGCCCCATGCTTCACCAGGGGCCATACAATACTAGTTTGTCCCAGGATTGTTGATGCTAAATTCAATCTCTTAGTTAAAGTGGTGTTACCTAACAGAGCTGTGATGGGGGATTAAATGAAAGACCCAGGGGGCCTGGTTCATAAACCTTACTCTTTCCCCATTCCCTGTCAGTCTTCACTTTGGGCAGATACACATTCTTGAGTACACTTTCCCACCACAGATGCCTCTTGGTGGGACTGGTAGTTATCACTAACTTGAGATTACTTAAAAATTTTTTTTATTATGAAACTTTCAGGGGACTTCCCTGGTGGTCTAATGGCAAAGACTCCCTATGCAGGGACAAAGGTACGATCCCTGGTTGGGGAACTAAGATCCCACATGCTACACGGTGCAACCAAACAAGCAAATACACAAGTGTAAATATAATTTAAAAAAATACTCCTAAAACACTTTTAGAGTAGTTTAATGAATCTCAGTGTATTCATTAAAAAAAAAATCACCATTTTGCCAATAAGTTTTGTAATTACTTTTGAGTTTTATCCTTTGAGCCTGTCTTTTCTTTCCCTAATACACAGGTCCTGAATTCTACAGGGGGCATTTGGGAAAACTTCACTTATGAATTCTCCTTGTTCCATTAGTCCAGCTTGTAGGTAAGTGCTAATGATCAGTACACACTGTTGGAGATAGTAGCACTGGTTCAGCATGTCCAGAATTGCTACATACCTCTCAAACTGCGCACTAGTCACCTGGGGGTCTTGTGGTGTGACACATTCTATGGCTCTGGAATGAAGTCTGAAATCCTGCGTTTCCAAACACACGTCTGGGTACTGCCAGTGATGCTGGTCTGAGAAAATGCGTTGAGTTGGGAAGTGTTCTTAGAAGGTGAAATCTTGATACTTGGGATACAAACAATAAGAAAGAAACATCTGATAAGAAGGAAACAAGCTAAGTAGTGCCCAGAATTTCCTTCCATAGCTTAAATGCTTTGAGTCTTTGTTCCTATCCTCTAGCAATTGCAGAAGTAACTAAGCACAGTGGCCCCCACTACTACTGGGAAGAAAAGCATGCTTGAATTAAGGACTTAAGAGCCCTGAAAAAAACTGCAGTAAGTTTGATCCAGTTTCTTCTGTGCGATTAATTGTCCTAGTGTCTAGTTCAATGACTTGTGTCTAGTTCCACTGAAGCACAGCCCAGACTGTCACACAGACTTTTCCTTACCTTTTAAAATATTTGTTTCTGTAGGTAGGCAGATGTAGTTAAAGCACAGATGAACCAGTCTGTGGAGGTGTGGCCCAAAAATTTTTAATTCTTTTCAACACCCAGATGATAGAGACTAGGCAGAGTTTGTTATAGTCATGAGAAATGAGAGGAGTGGCTGAAAAGTTCCAAAATAATTGCTCATGATTTCATCTTTGATTATCATGTTGGTGTGGAATTTGGTCAATCAGCCACCACATATTAGGCATCTACTATGTGGACAAACAAGACAGAAATGTCCTAGTGATAGGGGAGACAGAAAATAAACATGCAGCAAACAAATAACTAAGATGATTTCAGGTACTGAGATGTGTACTAAAGAATTGAAACAGATCCTGCTTTTCCTTGTTTCAGTCTTTACCTCCTTTTGTTTTAATTTAAAATTTTTTAAAATTTTATTTTTGGCTGCAAAGCATGTGGGATCTCAGTTCCCTAACCAGGCATTGAAGCCAAATCCCCTGCATTGGACGCTTGGGGTCTTAACCATTGGACTGCCAGAGAAGTCCCTTTACTTCCTTTTTCCCTTTCTTCTTTCTTTCCTCTTTTTTCCCCTTTCTGTCAGTTCTTTCCCTTGAACCTTATTGACATTAGATCTTCAACATGGCTTACAAAGATAGCTCTCAAAAGAATCCTTTGAACTGCTACCAAAGTACTGTCATTTATGAGAAAGAGGCATGAATACCCCAACATACCCCCCCCTTTTAAATTGCAATGTTTTGCAGCGTTTACAGATAAAGAAAATTGCAACTTGGGACAATACCATAACCATATACCCCTCTCTTTTCCTGCCGTATAAAAACTTCTATTCTGCTTCAGCTCAGGAACTTAACTAATTTTGAGGTGCCACCTGACATGCATCAGCTGAATAGCTGAATTACTTTATTTTTTGTTCCTAAACAGAATATAAAAGAGACCATTTTCAGGGGGAGAGACTGCTTTAATTGGGGTGGTCAGGGATAATGTCTCTGAGGAGAATTCACTTGAATTGAGAGTAAATAATAATAATTTCAGCTTGAGATAATTTGGGGTAGAATGTTCTAAGTAGGAACCATACTTACAAAGTATAGGAAATTTGACAGAAAGAAGAGAACATGGATACAGGTGAGTGAGTGAGGAAAGAAGGGCCATGTGGGTTAGAAACCTAGAGGTTTATGTTTTGTTTTTTTTAAAATGGCTTTATTAAGACATAATTCAGGGAATTCCCTGGTGGTCCAGTGGTCAGGATTCTGTGCTTTCATTGCCAAGGGACTGGTCAGGGAACTAGGAACCCAGTGGGCCATGTGGCTGCCCACTCTCACTGCAGGCCCTGTGCTCAGTCACTCAGTCGTGTCTGACTCTTTGTGACCCCATGGACTGTAGCCTGCCAGGCTTTTCTGTCCATGGGGATCCTCCAGGCAAGAATACTGGAGGGGTTTGCCATGCCCTCCTCTAGGGGATCTTCCCAATCCAGGGATTGAACCCAGGTCTCCCACATTGCAGGCGGATTCTTTACCAGCTGAGCCACCAGGGAAGCCCACCTCCAGTCCTAGTGAAGTGAAGCGAAAGTCAGTCAGTCATGTCTGACTCTTTGTGACCCCATGGTCTATAGCATCCATAGAATTCTCCAGGCCGGAATACTGGAGTGTGTAGCTGTTCCCTTCTCCAGGGGATTTTCTAAACCCAGGGATTGAACCCGGGTCTCCTGCATTGCAGGCAGATTCTTTACCAGGTGAGCCACGAGGGAAGTCTAGTTTATTTTCTGTGTGTATGAATATGCCTATTCTTGCCATTTCATATAAATGGAATAATACAATATATAGTCTTTTGTAAATAACTTTTCACTTAGCATAACATTTGCAAGGTTCATCCATGTTGTAGCATGTATCAGTACTTCATTCCTTTTTTTTGCAGAATAGTATTACATTGTGTAAATATACTACTTGTGTTTATTCATTCATCAGTTGAGGAATATCTGAGTTGTTTCCACTTTTTGGCTATTATGAATTATGTTGCTATGAATATTTACATATAAGATTTCATATAAAAGTGTTAGTAATGGTTTTATTTCTCTTGGGCCCGTAACTAGGAGTGAAATTGCTATTTCATGTGGTGACTCTGTGTTTAACGTTTAGAGGAACTGTCAAACATTTATCATCTTTTCATTTCAGCAGTCTTAGTGGATATCTCATTATGTGTGTGTGTGTGTGTTTAATATGATTTATTTATTTGGCTGTGCCAGGTCATAGTTGCAGCATGTGGGATCTAATTCTCTGACCAGAAATCAAAGGGCCCCCTGTATTGGGAGTACTAAGTCTTAGCCACTGGACCACCAGGAAAATCCCTGGGTTTATTTTACTGTTTTCTTTTTTTTTTTTTATAGCATTATTGAGATGTAATTGACATACAGCACTGTATAACTTTAAAAAAAATTGAACTATAGTTGATTTACAGTGTTGTGTTAATTTCAGGTGTACAGAAAAGTGATTCAGTTATACATGCATATTTAAACTAAAGTATTTATCTTTTTATTGTTGAAATGTAACAGTTCTTCATATATTCCAGATACAGTTTCCTTATCAGGTATATGATTTGCACATATTTTCTTCCATTCTATGAGTTGTCTGTACAGTTTTTTTATTAATTTTTTTTTGTTGAAGGATAATTGCTTTACAAAATTTTGTTGTTTTCTGTCAAACTTCAACATGAATCAACCATAGGTATACATATATCCCCTCCCTTTTGAACTTCTCTCCCATCTCCCACCCCATCCCACGCCTCTAGATTGATACAGAGCCCCTCTTTGAGTTTCCTGAGCCATACAGCAAATTCCCATTGGCTGTCTATTTTACATATGGTAATATCAGTTTCCATGTTACTCTTTCCACACTCACCCTCTCCTCCCCTCTTCCCATGTCCATAAGTCTATTCTCTATGTCTGTTTCTCCATTGCTGCCCTGTAAATAAGTTCTTCAGTACCATTTTTCTAGATTCCATATATATGCATTAGAATACAGTATTTATCTTTCTCTTTCTGACTCACTTCACTCTGTATAATAGGTTTTAGGTCCATCTACCTCATCAGAACTGACTCAAATGTGTTCCTTTTTATGGCTGAGTACTATTCCATTGTGTATATGTACCACAACTTCTTTATCCATTCATCTGTCGATGGACATCTAGGTTGCTTTCATGTTCTAGCTATTGTAAATAGTGCTGCAGTGAACAGTGGGATACATGTATCTTTTTCAATTTTGGTTTCCTCAGGGTATATGCCTAGGAGTGGGATTGCTGGGTCATATGGTGGTTTTATTCCTCGTTTTTTAAGGAATCTCCATACCGTCTTCCATAGTGGCTGTATAATTTACATTCCCACCCAGAGTGCAAGAGCGTTCTCTTTTCTCCACACCCTCTCCAGCATTTATTGTTTGTAGACTATTTGATGATGGCCATTCTGACCGGTGTGAGGTGACATCTCATTGTGGTTTTGATTTGCATTTCTCTAATAATGAGCGATGTTGAGCATCTTTTCATGTGTTTGTTAGCCATCTGTATGTCTTCTTTGGAGAAATGTCTGTTTAGGTCTTTTTCCCACTTTTTGATTGGGTTGTTTGTTTTTCTGGTATTGAGTTGTATGAGCTGCTTATATATTTTGGAAATTAATCCTTTGTCAGTTGTTTCATTTGCTATTATTTTCTCCCATTCCGAGGGTTGTCTTTTCACCTTGCTTATAGTTTCCTTTGCTGTGCAAAAGCTTTTACATTTAATCAGGTCCCACTCGTTTACTTTTGTTTTTATTTCCGTTACTCTAGGAGTTGGGTCATAGAGGATCTTGCTTTGATTTATGTCATTGAGTGTTCTGCCTGTGTTTTCCTCTAAGAGTTTTATAGTTTCTGGTCTTACATTTAGGTCTTTAATCCATTTGGAGTTTATCTTTGTGTATGGTGTTAGGAAGTGTTCTAATTTCATTCTTTTACATGTAGCTGTCCGGTTTTCCCAGCACCATTTATTGAAGAGGCTGTCTTTGCCCCATTGTATGTTCTTGCCTCCTTTGTCAAAAATGAGGTACCCTTAGGTGCATGGGTCTATTTCTGGGCTTTCTATCTTGTTCCATTGGTCTCTATTTCTGTTTTTGTGCCAGTGCCATACTATCTTGATGACTAGCTCTGTGGTATAATCTGAGGTCAGGAAGGTTGATTTCTCCTGTTCCATTCTTCTTTCTCAAGACTGCTTTGGCTATTTGGGGTCTTTTGTGTTTCCATATGAACTGTGAAATTTTTGTTCTAGTTCTGTGAAAAATGCCATTGGTAATTTGATTCACATTGAATCTGTAGATTGCACTTGGTAGTATAGTCATTTTCACAATATTGATTCTTCCTACCCAGGAACATGTAATATCTCTCCATCTGTTTATGTCATCTTTGATTTCTTTTATCAGTGTCTTATAATTTTCTGTGTATAGTTCTTTTGTCTCCTTAGGTAAGTTTATTCCTAGATATTTAATTTTGTTTGTTGCAATGGTGAATGGGGTTGATTCCTTAATTTCTCTTTCTGATTTTTCACTGTTAGATATAGAAATGCAAGTGATTTCTGTGTATTGATTTTGTATCTTGCAAATTTGCTAAATTCACTGATTAGCTCTAGTAATTTTCTGATACTATCTTTAGGGTTTTCTATGTACAATATCATGTCATCTGCAGACAGTGAGAGCTTTACTACTTCTTTTCCTATCTGAATTCCTTTTTCTTTTTCTTCTCTGATTGCTGTAGCTAGGACTTCCAGAACTATGTTGAATAATAGTGGTGAGAGTGAACACCCTTGTCTTGTTCCTGATCTTAGGGGGAGTGCTTTCAGTTTGAGAAACTTTCCATTGAGAATAATGTTTGCTGTGGGCTTATCATATATGGCCTTTACTATGTTGAGGTAGGTTCCTCCTATGTCCATTTTTTGAAGAATTTTAATCATAAATGGGTGCTGAATTTTGTCAAAGGCCCTTTCTGCATCTATTGAGAGAATCATATGGTTTTTATCTTTTAGTTTGTTAATATGATGTATCACATTGATTGATTTGCATATATTGAAGAATCCTTGCATTCTTGGAATAAACCCAACTTGATCGTGGTGTATGAACTTTTTGACGTGTTGCTGAATTCTGTTTGCTAAAGTTCTTTGAGGATTTTTGCATCTATGTTCATCAGTGATATTGGCCTATAGCTTTATTTTTTTGTGTTGTCTTTGTTTGGTTTTGGTATCAGGATGATGGTGGCCTCATGGAATGAGTTTGGAAGCATCCCTTCCTCTGCAATTTTTGAAAGAGTTTTGAAGGATAGGCTTTAGCTCTTCTCTAAATGTTTGATAGAGTTCTTCTGTGAAGCCATCTGGTCCTGGGTGTCAGGACCAGCCCAACAACGAACTGACCTGAGGGAGCGGTCCCGCAGAACAATAAGGAAAAATAAGACTCAGAAATAAAGTGGGGATCAGGGGGCTGATGCCATTCGCAGGCAAAAGCCCAGATCCTAATCCTTGCATGCCCAAGGCTCTGGTTATGGGAACAGTCACTAATGATTTTCCATCAGTCACATCAGTACTTCAACATCTTGTTTTCAAGATGTATTTCCATGATGTACTTTTTACTGCTCCCAGCCCTTTGCCTGGGGGTGATGAAAAAGTCATTCTTATTTTTCAAAGAGGCCCTGTTAATTATAGTACAGGCCTGTGCATAGCATATTCTTTACAGAAGGCTTTTGTTTTTTGGGAGATTTTTGATCACAGCTTCAATTTCAGTGCTTGTAATTGGGTTGTTCATAATTTCTATTTCTTCCTGATTCAGTCATGGAAGGTTGAACTTTTTTCTAAGAATCTGTCAGTTGCTTCCAGGTTATCCATTTTATTGCCATATAGTTGTTCATAATAGTCTCTTATAATCCTTCATATTTCTGCATTGTTGTAACCTCTCCTTTTTCATTCCTAATTTTGTTGATTTGATTCTTCTTTTTTTCTTGATGAGTCTGGCTAAAGGTTTGTCAATTTTGTTTATATTCTCAAAGAACCAGCTTTTAGTTTTATTAATCTTTACTATTGTTTCTTTCATTTCTTTTTCATTTATTTGTGCTCGAATCTTCATGATTTCTTTCCTTCTATTAATTTTGGGGTTTTTTGTTCTTCTTTTTCCAGTTGTCTTAAGTGTAAAGTTAGGCTGTCTATTCAATGTTTTTCTTGTTTCTTGAGGTAGGATATTGCTGTAAACTTCCCTCTTAGGACTGCTTTTACTGCATCCCATAGGTTTTGAGTTGTGTTTTCATGTCATTTGTTTCTAGAAATTTTTTGATTTCCCTTTTGAGTTCTTTAGTAACCTGTTGATTATTTGGAAACCTGTTGTTTAATCTCCATGTGTTTGTGTTTCTTACAGTTTTTTTTCTTGTAATTGATATCTAGTCTCATAGTGCTGTGGTCAGAGAAGATGCTTGATAGGATTTCAGTTTTATTAAATTTACTGAGGTTTGATTTGTGACCCAAGATGTGGTCTATCCTGGAGAATATTCCATGTGCACTTGAGAAGAGAGTGTATTCTTCTGCATTTGCATGGAATGTCCTGAAGATATCAATGACATCTATCTCATCTAATGTATCATTTAAGACTTGTGTTTCTTTATTAATTTTCTGTTTTGATGATCTGTCCACTGGTGTAAGTGGGGTGTTAAAGTCTCCTACTGGTATTGTGTTACTGTCAATTTCTCCTTTTATATTTATTAGTGTTTGCCTTATGTATTGAGGTGCTCCTATGTTGGGTGCATAGATATTTACGATTGTTATGTCTTCCTCTTGGATTGATCCCTTGATCATTATGTAGTGTCCTTCTTTATCTCTTGTAATCGTCTTTATTTTAAGGTCTATTTTGTCTGTTATGAGGATTGCTATTCCAGCTTTCTTTTGCTTCCCATTTGCATGGAATATAGTTTTCCATCCTCTCACTTTCAGTCTATATGTGTCTTGAGGTCTAATGTGGGTTTCTTGTAGACAGCATATATATGCATCTTGTTTTTGTATCCATTCAGCCAGTCTGTGTCTTTTGGTTGGAGCATATAATCCATTTACATTTAAAGTAATTATTGATATATATATTCCTATTGTAATTTTCTTAATTGTTTGGGGTTGATTTTGTAGATCTTTTTTCTTTTCTTGTATTTCTTGACTATATAAGTCCCTTTAACATTTTTTGTAAAGCTGATTTGGTGGTATTGAATTTTCTTAACTTTTGTTTGTCTGAAAAACTTTTGAAATCTCCGTCAGTTATGAATGAAATCCTTGCTGGATACAGTAATCTTGGTTGTAGATTTTTCCCTTTCAGTACTTTAAATATATCCTGCCATCCCCTTCTGGCCTGCAGTTTCTGCTGAAAGATCAGCTGTTAAGCTTATGGGGTTTCCCGTGTATGTTACTTGTTGCTTCTCCCTTGCTGCTTTTAATATTTTTCTTTGTGTTTCATCTTTGTTAGCTTGATTAGTATGTGTCTTGGTGTGTTTCTCCTTGGGTTTATCCTGTATGGGACTCTTTGTGCCTCTTGGACTTGATTGACTATTTCCTTTTCCGTGTTGGGAAATTTTTCAACTATAATCTCTTCAAAATTTTATCATACTCTTTTGTTTTTCTCTTCTTCTTCTGGGACCCCTATTATTCGAGTGTTGGTGTGTTTAATATTGTCCCAGGGGTCTCTGAGACTATCCTCAGTTCTTTTCATTCTTTTTACTTTATTTTGATCTTCAGAAGTTATTTCCACCATTTTATCTTCCAGCTCACTGATTTGTTCTTCTACTTCAGATATTCTGCTGTTGATTCCTTCTAGAGTATTTTTAATTTCAATAATTGTGTTGTTTGCATGTTTATTCTTTAATTCTTCTAGGTCTTTGTTAATTGATTCTTGCATTTTCTCCATTTTACTTTCAAAGTTTTTGATCATCTTTACTATCATTATTCTGAATTCTTTTTCAGGTAGTTTGCCTATTTCCTCTTCATTTATTTGGACTTCTGTGTTTCTAGTTTGTTCCTTCATTTGTGTAGTATTTCTCTGCCTTTTCATTATTTTTTTTTAACTTTTTATGTTTGAGGTCTCCTTTTCCCAGGCTTCAAGGTTGAATTCTTTCTTCGTTTTGGTTTCTGCCCCCTAAGGTTGGTCCAGTGGTTTGTGTAAACTGAGTTTTGTGCTGAGTTTTTGTGAGATTTGTGCTGAGTTTTTGTTTGTTTGTTTTTCCTCTGATGGGCAAGGCTGAGTGAGATGGTAATCCTGTCTGCTTATGATTGGGTTTGTGTTTTTGTTTTGTTTGTTGTCTAGATGAGGCATGGGGTGCTACTGGTTGTTGGGTGATGCCTGGTCTTTTATTCAAGTGGTTTTCTTTGTATGAATTCTGACTATTTGATACCCACTAGGGTTAGTTCTCTGGTAGTCTAGGGTCTTGGAGTCAGTTCTCCCACTCCAAAGGCTCAGGGCTTGATCTCTGGCTTCATCCTCAAAACTCCTGAAGGTCAGTGAGATGGTGAAGTTCAAAGAGGTGAGATGACCAGCCCTGGCCACCCAGATAGCATTAGGCAGAGCCAGGATCTGTTCCGAGTTCAGTGACTCAGCCAAAAGTAAAAACTCAGCCAGCCTTGACTGGGTGCCTGGTGCTGGGGACACAGCAGTGAACGAGACAACCAGAGAACTCTGCCTTGTGAAGGGACTTGCTTGCTGACACACATGTAGGTGTGAGGTCTCACACTCCTCTTTCAGAATTTCAGCATCAAGACCACTTCTGAACAGAGCTGTAACGTGTTAACACTCTCTGAAATACATCCTGATATGCCCAGACAAGACATGGGCCTCTGTCCTGTGGGAGAAGGAATTGGTACCCCCTGACAAATCCAGTGACAAATCTTCCATCAATGAGGCCTGGCACCTCCTTTTACTCTGTTTTTTCAGTTTTTTGTTGGGATAGTGTCCTTTGAAACACAAGTGTTTAATTTTAATTAAGCTTGACATATCTTTCTTTCTCTAGTTGCATGTGCTTTTAATGTCATACCTAAGAAACCACTGCCTAACCAAAAATCATGAAGACTTGCTTCTATGCTTTCTTCTAAGAGTTTTATGCTCTCAGCTCTGACTTCAAGGCCTATGATCTATTTGAGTTCATTTTTGTTCTGTATGTGGTATGAGGTAGAGGTCCAACTTCATTCTTTTATATATTGATGTCAAATTACCCTAGCACAACTTATTGAAAAATTACTCTTTCCTTGTTGAACGGTCTTCGCACCGTTTCAAAGATCATGTCACCGTTTATGTGTAGGTTTTTTAGGGGGCTTTCTATTCCGTTGATCTAGTTGTCTGTCTTCATACCACTACAACATTATCTTAATTTCTGTAGCTCCAGTAAATTTTGAAATCAGAACTATTGTTTTTTCCTGTGCTATTTTAGCATCAGCTTGTCAATTTATGCAAAAAAAAAACAAACAAAAAACAACCAACCTGGTATTTTGATAGGAGTTACTTTGAATCTGTAAATCAGCTTGGGGAGTATTAACAATACCCTTTAAATAATATTAAGTCTTCTGATCAATAAGCATAGATATTTTTCCATTTATTTAGATTTTTAATTCTTTCAATATTTTTATGCTTTTCAATGAATAGATTTTACACCTTTGTTAAATTTATTACTAAGTACTTTATTTCTGATGCTATTGTAAATTAGTTTGGTTTTTGAATTTTGCTTTCGGATTGTTCGCTAATGTGTAGGAGTAGATGTGGTATTTGTTTATTCATTTGTAGCCTACAACCGTGCTAAACTCCATTATTGGTTCTAATATTTTTTAAGTGAATTCCTTAGGGTTTTCTCTACATAAGACCATGTTATCTTCAAATAGAGATCATTGTGCTTCTTCCTTTTCAATCTTTTTGGCTTCCTGGTGGCTCAGATGGTAAAAAATCTGCCTGCTATGCAGGAAACACGGGTTTGATCCCTGCTTTGGGAAGATCCCCTGGAGAAGGGAATGGCTACCCACTCCAGTATTTTTGCCTGGAGAATCCCATGGATGGAGGAGCGTGGTAGGCTACAGTCCATGGGGTCACAAAGAGTCGGACACAACTGAGTGACTAACACTTATTTTCAATCTCTATATCATTTCTTTCTTGCTCAATTGACCTGGATAGAACTTTCAATATATTATTGAATAAAAGGGTAATGGACATCCTTATCTTGTTCCTGATCTTGGCGGGGAAAGTATTCATTCCTTCACCATTATGATTAGCTGTGGGTTTTTCATAGATGCTCTTTGATTCAGTTTAAGGACGTTTCCTTCTATTTTTAGGTTACTAACTACTTTTAATCATGAAAGGTTTTCAGATTTTTGTCAAGTGCTTTCTCCCCCCTTGTACCTATTGAGGTGATCAAATGATTATTGTTCTTTATTCTATTAATATGGTGCATTAAATTAATTGATCTCCCAATGTAAAGTGAACCTTGCATTCCTAGGATAATTCCCACTTGGTTTTAGTGTATAGTTCTTTTTATATGTTACTGCATTCAGTTGACTAGTATCTGTTGAGGCTTTTGCATCTATATTCATAAGCAATATTGGTATGTAGGGTTTTTTGGTAAACATGTCTTTCTGGTTTTTATATTAGAATAATACTGGCCTCATAGAAAAAAATTGAGAAGTGTTTCCTCCTTTCCTGTATTTTGAAAGAGTTTGAGAACATTCATAAATTCTTTAAATGTTTTGTGAAATTCACCAGTTGAGCCATCTGGGCTTGGGATTTTCTTTGGTGGAAATTTTAACTTACTAATCCAGTCTCTTGTCTTAGGCTTTTTGAGACTTTCTGTTTCTTGTTCAGTTGATTCTGATAGTTTGTTTGCTCTGTAATTTGTTGGCATATGGTTGTTCATGATATTCTCTTATAAAAACTCCTTCTTTCATTTCTGATTTTAGTGATTTTAGTCTTCTCTCTTCTCAATTAGGCTAGCTAAAACTTTGTCACTTTTGTTGATCTTTTCAAAGAATGAAATTTGATTTTATTTTCTTCCCCCGTTCCCCATTCTCCATGTCCACAATTTCCACTCTCATTTTTATTGTTTTTTCCTTGCTGCTTTCTCTGAGTTTTGTGTGCTTTCCCTCCACACCCCCTCCCTGTTAATTAAGGTGGAGATTTAGTTTATAGATGTGAGTTTTTTTGTGTGTATTGGCATTTATAGCTAAAAATTTTCCTCTAGGGATTGTTCTATCTCCATCCTGTAAGTTTTGTTTTTTTGTGTCTTCATATTTATTTGTTCTTTTTTTTCCAAACATTTTCTATGTCCCTTATTGGTATTCTCTGTTGGATAGGATATTGTCAACATCAGTTCAGTTCGGTCACTCAGTCATGTCCGACTCTTTGTGACCCCAGGGACCGCAGCATGCCAGGCCTCCCTATCCATCACCAACTCCCAGAGTTTACCCAAACTCAGGTCCATTGAGTCAGTGGTGCCATCTGAATGAGAGGGTAACAGGCAGGAAGGCCAGGGGTCTCCAAACGGAGGAAATAGGCTGCAAGTGTCAGACATTTTTATCTCTCTTAAGCGGCAGGAGAAAACAAACTACCAATATTTTTTTCCTTCTATACAAATTTAAAAGGAGGTTTCTCTTAGAATACTGTGTTGCCATAATGACACCTGGTTTCACCTAAAGTTAACTATTCTCAAATATTGAGTTAACCAATGCATTTTTCTTATGGAAATGTTTGTCTTAAGCTATGTTAATGTACTATGCATTTACCCCAGATTCTGTCTTCAAGTCAGTTCTGCCTAATGGCTCAGAACCTACTTGAAAAACCAGTATGTTATACTCAGATATTGTTCCCCTAATCTATGAAAGAGGAACTCCCCAGGTCAGTAGGTGCCCAATATGCTACTGGAGATCACTGGAGAAATAACTCCAGAAAGAATGAAGGGATGGCGCCAAAGCAAAAACAATACCCAGCTGTGGATGTGACTGGTGATACAAGCAAGGTCCAATGCTGTAAAGAGCAATATTGCATAGGAACCTGGAATGTCAGGTCCATGAATCAAGGCAAATTGGAAGTGGTCAAACAGGAGATGGCAAGAGTGAACATCGACATTCTAGGAATCAGCCAACTAAAATGGACTGGAATGGGTGAATTTAACTCAGATGACCATTTTATCTACTACTGCAGGCAGGAATGCCTCAGAAGATATAGAGTAGCCATCATGGTCAACAAAAGAGTCCGAAATGCAGTACTTGGATGCAATCTCAAAACAACAGAATGATCTCTGTTCGTCTCCAAGGCAAACCATTCAATATCACAGTTATCCAAGTCTATGCCCCACCCAGTAACGCTGAAGAAGCTGAATTTGAAGGGTTCTATGAAGACTTACAAGACCTTTTAGAAATAACACCCAAAAAAGATGTCCTTTTCATTATAGGGGACTGGAATGCAAAAGTAGGAAGTCAAGAAACACCTGGAGTAACAGGCAAATTTGGCCTTGAAATACAGAATGAAGCAGGGCAAAGACTAATAGAGTTTTGCAAAGAAAATGCACTGGTCATAGCAAACACCCTCTTCCAACAACACAAGAGAAGAGTCTATACATGGACATCACCAGATGGTCAACACCAAAATCAGATTGATTATATTCTTTGCAGCCAGAGATGGAGAAGCTCTAAACAGTCAGCAAAAACAAGACCAGGAGCTGACTGTGGCTCAGATCATGAACTCCTTATTGCCAAATTCAGACTCCAATTGAAGAAAGTAGGGAAAACCACTAGACCATTCAGGTATGACCTAAATCAAATCCCCTATGGTTATACAGTGGAAGTGAGAAATAGATTTAAGGGCCTAGATCTGATAGATAGAATGCCTGATGAACTATGGAATGAGGTTCGTGACATTGTACAGGAGACAGGGATCAAGACCATCCCCATGGAAAAGAAATGAAAAAAGGCAAAATGGCTGTCTGGGGAGGCCTTACAAATAGCTGTGAAAAGAAGAGAGGCGAAAAGCAAAGGAGAAAAGGAAAGATAAGCATCTGAATGCAGAGTTCCAAAGAATAGCAAGAAGAGATAAGAAAGCCTTCTTCAGCGATCAATGCAAAGAAATAGAGGAAAAGAACAGAATGGGAAAGACTAGAGATCTCTTCAAGAAAATTAGAGATAGCAAGGGAACATTTCATGCAAAGATGGGCTTGATAAAGGACAGAATTGGTCTGGACCTAACAGAAGCAGAAGATATTAAGAAGAGGTGGCAAGAATACACAGAAGAACTGTACAAAAAAGATCTTAATGACCCAGATAACCATGATGATGTGATCACTAATCTAGAGCCAGACGTCTTGGAATGTGAAGTCAAGTGGGCCTTGGAAAGCATCACTACGAACAAAGCTAGTGGAGGTGATGGAATTCCAATTGAGCTATTTCAAATCCTGAAAGATGATGCTATGAAAGTGCTGCACTCAATATGCCAGCAAATTTGGAAAACTCAGCAGTGGCCACAGGACTGGAAAACGTCAGTTTTCATTCCAGTACCAAAGAAAGGCAATGCCAAAGAATGCTCAAATTACTGCACAATTGCACTCATCTCACATGCGAGTAGTGCTCAAAATTCTCCAAGCCAGGCTTCAGCAATACGTGAAGCGTGAACTTCCTGATGTTCAAGCTGGTTTTAGAAAAGGCAGAGGAACCAGAAATCCAATTGCCAACATCTGCTAGATCATGGAAAAAGCAAGAGAGTTCCAGAAAAACATCTACTTCTGCTTTGACTATGCCAAAACCTTTGTCTGTGTGGATCACAATAAACTGTGGAAAATTCTGAAAGAGATGGGAATACCAGACCACCTAACCTGCCTCTTGAGAAGTCTGTATGCAGGTCAGAAAGCAGCAGTTAGAACTGGACATGGAACAACAGACTGGTTCCAAATAGGAAAAGGAGTCCGTCAAGGCTGTATATTGTCACCCTGCTTATTTAACTTCTATGCAGAGTACATCATGAGAAACTCTGGGCTGGAAGAAACACAAGCTGGACTCAAGATTTCTGGGAGAAATATCAATCACCTCAGATATGCAGATGACACCACCCTTATGGCAGAAAGTGAAGAGGAACTAAAAAGCCTCTTGATGAAAGTGAAAGAGGAGAGTGAAAAAGTTGGCTTCAAGCTCAACATTCAGAAAACCAAGATCATGGCATCCGGTCCCATCACTTCATGGGAAATAGATGGGGAGACAGTGGAAACAGTGTCAGACTTTATTTTTGTGGGCTCCAAAATCACTGCAGATGGTGACTGCAGCCATGAAATTAAAAGGTGCTTACTCCTTGGAAGGAAAGTTATGACCAACCTCGATAGCATATTCAAAAGCAGAGACATTACTTTGCCGACTAAGGTCCGTCTAGTCAAGGCTATGTTTTTCCAGTGGTCATGTATGGATGTGAGAGTTGGACTGTGAAGAAGGCTGAGCACCAAAGAATTGATGCTTTTGAACTGTGGTGTTGGAGAAGACTCTTGAGAGTCCCTTGGACTGCAGGGAGATCCAACCTGTCCATTCTGAAGGAGATCAGCCCTGGGATTTTTTTGGAAGGAATGATGCTAAAGCTGAAACTCCAGTACTTTGGCCACCTCATGCGAAGAGTTGACTCATTGGAAAAGACTCTGATGCTGGGAGGGATTGGGGGCAGGAGGAGAAGGGGATGACCAAGGATGAGATGGCTGGATGGCATCACTGACTCGATGGATGTGAGTCTGAGTGAACTCTGGGAGTTGGTGATGGACAGGGAGGCCTGGCGTGCTGCGATTCATGGGGTCGCAAAGAGTTGGACACGACTGAGTGACTGAACTGAACTGAACTGATCTGACAGATTGCTGACAAAGCTGAGCCTTTTCTCTTGATGCCTTGTAACCGCAGCCTGCCAGAAAGTTTAAGAAATCTTCTGAGGCTCGTGAACAAGCTTCTTCTGTCTCAGCACAGAGCAAAATATCATCTACATATTGTAACACCACCACTTCAGAGCTATTAAAATTTTGTAGATCCCGTTACAAACTTTGTCCAAATAAGTGAGGACTGTCATGAAGTCCCTGGGGCAAAACTGTCCAGGTTAACTGAGAAGCTGGCTGTGTATGGTCTTCAAAGACAAATAGAAATTGACTTTCCTCCGCCAAAGGCACTGAATAGAAGGCATGTTTCAAATCAATTACTGAGAAATATTTGACTTGTTCAGGAATTTCAGACAATAGAGTATAAGGATTAGGCACCATGGGGTGTAAAGGAACTACAACCTCATTTATTATTCGTAAATCTTGAACTATTCTCCATTTACCATTTGATTTCTTTATACCCAAAATAGGAGTGTTGAATGGACTGTTACAGGGAACTAATAGTCCCTGCTCCTTTAAATTTTTGATGATGAGTTTTAACCCTTCCTTAACCTCAGGTTTCAGTGGATACTGCTTCTTATGTGGAAGTAAGTGTGGGTCTTTGATCTTGACAACTACAGGAATAGCATTTTGTGCTCGACCCACAGATTTTCCATCAGCCCATACTCTAGGATTTACATTTTGTTCAACTAAAGGGAGAGAAAGGGAGGGCTCCATATTCATGAAAACAGAGGCATGGACCTTGCTCAGTATATCCCTCCCCAAAAGGGGTGAGGGAGACTCTGGCATGATCAGAAACTTGTGTGAAAATAGCACAGAGTCCCAGTCACAACTTACAGAAAAAGTATCTTTTGGCTCGTTCAGACAGTCCCATTACAGAAGCAGATCGGGAAGAAAGTGGGCCAGGGGCTTCAGTAAGCACGGAGTAAGTTGCCCCAGTGTCTAAAAAGAAATCAACAGATTGGCCCCCCATAGTTATTAATATTCGGTGTTCCTCAGGTTAGGATGGGAGCTTGTGTGGGGACCCCTGAGCATCTTCAGTCCTGATTGTCTCGAGAGTCTGACCCCTGAGACCTATGCCTCTGGGGGTAGTCTCTCTTCCAGTGTGGTCCTTTGCAGACTGGACATGGAGCTGGGGGCGGCTTAGATGCCTGAGGGCAGTCCCGCTTGAGGTGCCTCTCCTTTCCACAATAATACCAAGCCCATCCCTTTTCACCTGGGTCCCTCTGGGCATTTTTCTCAGGCTGTTTAAGAATGCTTTTCATAGCTATTGCAAGGGCTTCCACCTGTTCCTTTGTCTTTCTCTGCCTTTCTTTCTTTTCCTCATATTCCCTACCATAATAGACTGTCTGAGCCAGTTGTAACAGATTATCTAAAGACTGATTTGGTCCATAAAGTGAGGTGAAGCTGCTCAGTCGTGTCCAACTCTTTGTGACCCCATGGACTGTAACCTACCAGGCTTCTCCCTCCATGGGATTCTCCAGGCAAGAGTACTGGAGTGGGTTGCCATTTCCTTCTCCAGGGGATCTTCCCAACCCAGGGATTGAACCCGGGTCTCCCGCATTCCAGGCAGATGCTTTAACCTCTGAGCTACCAAGGAAGCCCGTTTTAATAGCTTACGGTGGATATCTGGAGCTGACTGAGTGAGAAATCTATCTTTTAAGATCACTTTTCCCTCGATTTTTTCAGAACGGGTCTAATTGTAAAACAGTATTATACTTAAGAGACCCTCCAACTGGCTACTGTTCGCCGTCCTCCAGTGGGTACTGCGGCCATGCAGTATCACATAGGAAGACCAGGTGTGTCTTCTTTAGCTCTGGGGATCAAATCTATCCCAGTTTTTCAGGATACAGTTCAAAGGAGTGAGGCTGGAATTGTTAGCTCCCATCTGTAAGAGAGGAAAAAAGCGACCAGTGCCATCTTTCTACTGGAAGCATCCCTCTCTGTTCTAGATGGGGGTTTAGACAGACTTTACATCAAAAGCTTTTCCTTCCTGGTCAGACTTAGTCTGTCCCTTACTGAGGCAGGCGTCATACTTGTCCCTCACGGTTCTACCTCTAAGACAGGGTGGGGATGCAGCAGGGGTAGACCTGATGGCATGCCTGACCGATGTCCAGCTCTTCACCATTAAAACCTTGCTTGCCTCTGATGCCAGCTGGGGTGCAACTGAGAGAGTCATTTCCTAGGCAGGTTGATAAGTCTAGGGGTCCCCAAGGAGAGAGGGGTCTGGAATTCTCAAGGAGGAAGAAAGGACAAACTTTTTTTCCTTCTCTACATTCCTTAGGATTATGTAACAATAATGTATTCTGCCTGAGGACAGTCTCTGGATTAAACCTTCCGGCTAATTCTGTTATCTTAAAATGTAAATTATGGGAGTAGGTCTGGTGAGGTCTTTACAACCTCCAGACATTCTTTGGATTCATTGGAGAGTATAGAACTTCATTGCTAACACTAACAAGGGGGTACTCTTTCTGCCCCCTTCTGATGCCTATGTCAGAAGCTTTCTCTATCTCCTTTATACTTTAATAAAACTTTATTACACAAAAGCTCTGGGTGATCAAGCCTTGTCTCTGGCCCCAGATTGAATTCTCCTCCAGGGGCCAAGAATCCCAGCATCGTGATTCAACAACAACCTTTCACAATCAGAGTAACCTTCTGGAATATCTCCCAGGCTAAACTGCTGGGGGAAACATTTGTCGCCTGAGTGCCTGTGCACGACCCTGAGTATATTCCTGACCACAATAAGACCAATACAAACATAATACTGAGATGTTCCTTCCAAGCGTCACCACACCAGTGTAAGAAACTCCTCTAGTCCACTACGAGCCAGCGATACCAAAGGAAAAAACCCATTGCAGTTCCAATCTGAGTAACCTTTAACCTTAAAGATGCTCTTGGAGCTAGATCTCCATCTAGCTTCCGAACTTTTGATTCCCAGTGAGGCTAGGTGCTTCCTGACTACCAACCCAAGTTTCGGACCGAAGTCACAGTACACAGTAACAGCATAGATCACAAATCCCTTGAAAATCTATGGTCCGAGAGATTAGGTTAGTACTTCTAATTCCCAAGGAGTTATGAAATGGTCAAAGAGACGGAAAAGTTTGACTGAGAAAGGAGAGTCTGGTCCACACACTTTGCCCATTTCTGGTTGGTTCCTGAAGGAGACATTGGGTGCCTCTTGGCATTGGCAGGTCGGTATAAATCCCCGACAGGTTTCTGCCATAAGCTGTATGAGATCACCGTGGAACTGCAGAGCAGGGCTCCTCACTTGCTTCGTGCAGGGCGTTTCATTCATTCACTCAAGCACACCGTAGAGTTAGTAAAGTACAGCAGAAAATGTGTTTGCTAGGAGAACAAAGAACTAGAGCTCCAAGCATCCTTACCTTGTCCTGAGGATCCTGATGAGCCCCCAAGATGAAAGATTGTTGCTGAATGAAAAGACTCCGGGATTCTTGGCCTCTGGAGGAGAAGGATTCAATCCGGGGCCAGAGATGAGGCTTGATTGCTCAGAGCTTTTGTGTAATAAAGTTTTTTTTTTTTTTTACTTTATTTTACTTTGCAATACTGTATTGGTTTTGCCATACATTGACATGAATCCACCACGGGTGTACATGCGTTCCCAAATATGAACCCCTCTCCCACCTCCCTCCCCATAACATCTCTCTGGGTCATCACCGTTCACCAGCCCCAAGCATGCTGTATCCTGTGTTGGACATAGACTGGCGATTCAATTCTTACATGATAGTATACATGTTACAATGCCATTCTCCCAAATCATCCCACCCTCTCCCTTTCCCTCTGGGTCCAAAAGTCTGTTATACACATCTGTGTCTTTTTTGCTGTCTTGCATACAGGGTTGTCATTGACATCTTTCTAAATTCCATATATATGTGTTAGTATACTGTATTGGTGTTTTTCTTTCTGGCTTACTTCACTCTGTATAATCGGCTCCAGTTTCATCCATCTCATTAGAACTGATTCAAATGTATTCTTTTTAATGGCTGAGTAATACTCCATTGTGTATATGTACCACAGCTTTCTTATCCATTCATCTGCTGATGGACATCTAGGTTGTTTCCATGTCCTGGCTATTATAAACAGTGCTGCGATGAACACTGGGGTACATGTGTCTCTTTCAATTCTGGTTTCCTTGGTGTGTATGCCCAGCAGTGGGATTGCTGGGTCATAAGGTAGTTCATTTTTTAAGGAATCTCCACACTGTTCTCCAAAGTGGCTGTACTAGTTTGCATTCCCACCAACAGTGTAGGAGGGTTCCCTTTTCTCCACACCCTCTCCAGCATTTATTGCTTGCAGATTTTTGGATCGCAGACATTCTGACTGGTGTGAAGTGGTACCTCATTGTGGTTTTGATTTGCATTTCTCTAATAATGAGTGATGTTGAGCATCTTTTCATGTGTTTGTTAGCCATCCATATGTCTTCTTTGGAGAAATGTCTATTTAGTTCTTTGGCCCATTTTTTGATTGGGTCATTTATTTTTCTGGAATTGAGCTGCATAAGTTGCTTGTATATTTTTGAGATTAGTTGTTTGTCAGTTGCTTCATTTGCTATTATTTTCTCCCATTCAGAAGGCTGTCTTTTCACCTTGCTTATATTTTCCTTTGTTGTGCAGAAGCTTTTAATTTTAATTGGGTCCCATTTGTTTATTTTTGCTTTTATTTCCAGTATTCTGGGAGGTGGATCATAGAGGATCCTGCTGTGATTTATGTCAGAGAGTGTTTTGCCTATATTCTCCTCTAGGAGTTTTATAGTTTCTGGTCTTACATTTAGATCTTTAATCCATTTTGAGTTTATTTTTGTGTGTGGTGTTAGAAAGTGATCTAGTTTCATTCTTTTACAAGTGGTTGACCAGTTTTCCCAGCACCACTTGTTAAAGAGATTGTCTTTACTCCATTGTATATTCTTGCCTCCTTTGTCAAAGATAAGGTGTCCATATGTGTGTGGATTTATCTCTGGGCTTTCTATTTTGTTCCATTGATCTATATGTCTGTCTTTGTGCCAGTACCATCCTGTCTTGATGACTGTGGCTTTGTAGTAGAGCCTGAAGTCAGGCAAGTTGATTCCTCCAGTTCCATTCTTCTTTCTCAAGATTGCTTTGGCTATTCGAGGTTTTTTGTATTTCCATACAAATCTTGAAATTATTTGTTCTAGTTCTGTGAAAAATATGGCTGGTAGCTTGATAGGGATTGCATTGAATTTGTAAATTGCTTTGGGTAGTATACTCATTTTCACTATATTGATTCTTCCGATCCACGAACATGGTATATTTCTCCATCTATTAGTGTCCTCTTTGATTTCTTTCATCAGTGTTTTATAGTTTTCTATATATAGGTCTTTAGTTTCTTTAGGTAGATATATTCCTAAGTATTTTATTCTTTTCGTTGCAATGGTGAATGGAATTGTTTCCTTAATTTCTTTTTGTCCTTTCTCATTATTAGTGTATAGGAATGCAAGGGATTTCTGTGTGTTGATTTTATATCCTGCAACTTTACTATATTCATTGATTAGCTCTAGTAATTTTCTAGTGGAGTCTTCAGGGTTTTCTATGTAGAGGATCATGTCATCTGCAAACAGTGAAAGTTTTACTTCTTCTTTTCCAATTTGGATTCCTTTTATTTCTTTTTCTGCTCTGATTGCTGTGGCCAAAACTTCCAGAACTATGTTAAATAGTAGTGGTGAAAGTGGGCACCCTTGTCTTGTTCCTGACTTTAGGGGAGATGCTTTCAATTTTTCACCATTGAGGATAATGTTTGCTGTGGGTTTGTCATATATAGCTTTTATTATGTTGAGGTATGTTCCTTCTATTCCTGCTTTCTGGAGAGTTTTTATCATAAATGGATGTTGAATTTTGTCAAAGGCCTTCTCCGCATCTATTGAGATAATCATATGGTTTTTATTTTTCAATTTGTTAATGTGGTGAATTACATTGATTGATTTGCGGATATTGAAGAATCCTTGCATCCCTGGGATAAAGCCCACTTGGTTATGGTGTATGATCTTTTTAATGTGTTGTTGGATTCTGATTGCTAGAATTTTGTTGAGGATTTTACATCTATGTTCATCAGTGATATTGGCCTGTAGTTTTCTTTTTTTGTAGTATCTTTGTCAGGTTTTGGTATTAGGGTGATGGTGGCCTCATAGAATGAGTTTGGAAGTTTACCTTCCTCTGCAATTTTCTGGAAGAGTGTGAGTAGGATAGGTGTTAGCTCTTCTCGAAATTTTTGGTAGAATTCAGCTGTGAAGCCGTCTGGACCTGGGCTTTTGTTTGCTGGAAGATTTCTGATTACAGTTTCAATTTCCGTGCTTGTGATGGGTCTGTTAAGATTTTCTATTTCTTCCTGGTTCAGTTTTGGAAAATTGTACTTTTCTAAGAATTTGTCCATTTCTTCCACGTTGTCCATTTTATTGGCATATAACTGCTGATAGTAGTCTCTTATGATCCTTTGTATTTCTGTGTTGTCTGTTGTGATCTCTCCATTTTCATTTCTAATTTTATTGATTTGATTTTTCTCTCTTTACTTCTTGATGAGTCTGGCTAATGGTTTGTCAATTTTATTTATCCTTTCAAAGAACCAACTTTTGGCTTTGTTGATTTTTGCTATGGTCTCTTTTGTTTCTTTTGCGTTTATTTCTGCCCTAATTTTTAAGATTTCTTTCCTTCTACTAACTCTGGGGTTCTCCAATTCTTCCTTTTCTAGTTGCTTTAGGTGTAGAGTTAGGTTATTTATTTGACTTTTTTCTTGTTTCTTGAGGTATGCCTGTATTGCTATGAACTTTCCTCTTAGCACTGCTTTTATAGTGTCCCACAGGTTTGGGTTGTTGTGTTTTCATTTTCATTCGTTTCTATGCATATTTTGATTTCTTTTTTGATTTCTTCTGTGATTTGTTGGTTATTCAGAAGTGTGTTGTTCAACCTCCATACGTTGGAATTTTTAATAGTTTTTCTCCTGTAATTGAGATCTAATCTTAATGCATTATGGTCAGAAAAGATGCTTGGAATGATTTCGGTTTTTTTGAATTTATCAAGTTTAGATTTATGGCCCAGGATGTGATCTATCCTGGAGAATGTTCCATGAGCACTTGAGAAAAAGGTGAAATTCCTTGTTTTGGGGTGAAATGTCCTATAGATATCAATTAGGTCTAACTGGTCTAATGTATCATTTAAAGTTTGTGTTTCTTTGTTGATTTTCTGTTTAGTTGATCTGTCCATAGGTGTGAGTGGAGTATTAAAGTCTCCCACTATTATTGTGTTATTGTTGATTTCCACTTTCATACTTGTTAGCATTTGTCTTACATATTGCGATGCTCCTATATTGGGTGCATATATAATTGTTATATCTTCTTCTTGGATTGATCCTTTGATCATTATGTAGTGGCCTTCTTTGTCTCTTTTCACAGCCTTTGTTTTAAAGTCTGTTTTATCGGATATGAGTATTGCCACTCCTGCTTTCTTTTGGTCTCTATTTGCATGGAATATCTTTTTCCAGCCCTTCACTTTCAGTCTGTATGTGTCCCTTGTTTTGAGGTGGGTCTCTTGTAAGCAGCATATAGAGGGGTCTTGTTTTTGTATCCATTCAGCCAGTCTTTGTCTTTTGGTTGGGGCATTCAACCCATTTACGTTTAAGGTAATTATTGATAAGTATGATCCTGTTACCATTTACTTTATTGTTTTGGGTTCGGGTTTATACACCCTTTTTGTGTTTCCTGTCTAGAGAATATCCTTTAGAATTTGTTGGAGAGCTGGTTTGGTGGTGCTGAATTCTCTCAGCTTTTGCTTGGTCTGTAAAGCTTTTGATTTCTCCTTCATATTTGAATGAGATCCTTGCTGGGTACAGTAATCTGGGCTGTAGATTATTTTCTTTCATCACTTTAAGTATGTCTTGCCATTCCCTCCTGGCCTGAAGAGTTTCTATTGAAAGATCAGCTGTTATCCTTATGGGAATCCCCTTGTGTGTTATTTGTTGTTTTTCTCTTGCTGCTTTTAATATTTGTTCTTTGTGTTTGATCTTTGCTAATTTGATTAATATGTGTCTTGGGGTGTTTCGCCTTGGGTTTATCCTGTTTGGAACTCTCTGTGTTTCTTGGACTTGGGTGATTATTTCCTTCCCCATTTTAGGGAAGTTTTCAACTATTATCTCCTCAAGTATTTTCTCATGGTCTTTCTTTTTGTCTTCTTCTTCTGGGACTCCTATAATTTGAATGTTGCAGCGTTTCATATCGTCCTGGAGGTCTCTGAGATTGTCCTCATTTCTTTTAATTTGTTTTTCTTGTTTCCTCTCTGATTCATTTATTTCCACCATTCTATCTTCTATTTCACTAATCCTATCTTCTGCCTCCATTATTCTGCTATTTGTTGCCTCTAGAGTGTTTCTGATCTCATTTATTGCGTTATTCGTTATATATTGACTCTTTTTTATTTCTTCTAGGTCCTTGTTAAACCTTTCTTGCATCTTCTCAATTCTTGTCTCTAGGCTATTTATCTGTGATTCCATTTTGATTTCAAGATTTTGGATCATTTTCACTATCAATATTCGGAATTCTTTCTCAGGTAGATTCCCTACCTCTTCCTCTTTTGTTTGGTTTGGTGGGCAACTCTCCTGTTCCTTTACCTGCTGAGTATTCCTCTGTCTCTTCATCTTGATTATACTGCTGCGTTTGGGGTGGCCTTTTTATATTCTGGTAATTTGTGGAGTTCTCTTTATTATGGAGCTTCCTCACTGTGGGTGGGGTTCTATCAGTGGCTTGTCTAGGTTTCCTGGTTAGGGAGGCTTGTGTTGGAGTTCTGGTGGGTGGAGCTGGGTTTCTTCTCTCTGGAGTGCAGTGGAGTGACCAGTAATGGGTTATGAGACATCAAATGTTTTGGAGTAACTTTGAGCTGCCTGTATATTGAAGCTCAGGGGTGTGTTCCTGTGTTGCTGGAGAATTTGCGTGGTATGTCTTGTTCTGGAACTTGGTCCTTGGGTGGAGCTTGGTTTCAGTGTAGGTATGGAGGCATTTGATGAGCTCCTATTGCTAAATGTTCCCTGAATTCAGGAGTTCTCTGATGTTTTCAGGCTTTGGACTTAAGCCTCCTGCTTCTGGTTTTCAGTTTTATTTTTACAGAAGCCTCTAGACTTCTCCATCTATACAGTACCGATGATAAAACATCTAGGTTAAAGATGAAAAGTTTCTCCACGTTGAGGGACACTCAGAGAGGTTCACTGAGTTACAAGGAGAAGAGAAGAGGGAGGGGGTATTTAGAGGTGACTGGAATGAGATGTGGTGAGATCAAAAGAGGAGAGAGCAAGCTAGCCAGTAGTCACTTCCTTATGTGCGTTCCATAGTCTGGACCGCTCAGAGGTATTTACGGAGTTATACGGGGAAGAGGAGAGGGAGGAAGTAGACAGAGGTGGCCAGGAGGATAAGAGAGAGGATTGAGAAGGAGAGAGACAAATCCTGCCAGTAACCAGTCCCTTAGGTGTTCTCCACCGTCTGGAACACACAGAGATTCACAGAGTTGGATAGAGAAGAGATGGGGGAGGAAAGAGACAGAGGCCACCTGGTGGAGAAACAGGAGAGTCCAAAGGAGGAGAGAGTGGTCAAGCCAGTAATCTCGCTCTCAGGTAAAATTGGGTAGTGAAGTTTGGGTTTTTAAATGTACAAAAATGACAACAAAAACCAAAGAGCAAAGATTAAAAATCTAGAGTAGAGGTTGGGTTTTCAAAAATACAATATTAAAGAAAAGAAGCAGAAGGAAAAAGGAAAAAAGGAAAAAAAAAGAAAAGAAAAAAAAAAAGCCACACAATTATTTAAAAAAAAACACCAATAACCACCCAAAGACTATATATGGTGTTTGCCTTAAAAAAAAAAAAAGAGTCTTTTTTTTTTTTGAATAGTAATAATAGGTTATAGAAATAAAAATTAGAGGAGAAATAGAAGACTTAACTATTAAAAAAAAGTTAGAAAAAGAAAAAAAAAGGAATGATTTTAAAAATAGTAAAAATATATCTGGCCCTTCTCCGATGTTGTGGGCAGTGTGGGGTCACTTCCAAGGCGGTTCCCTCTGTTTAACTTCTTCTTTATGCTGGTTTTTTAGGCTCACTAGTACAGTCACGCTGTGGGGAGGAGGGATGCTGCAAACAAATAGCGCTGTCGTGTGCACACAGTGTCTCAGCCCCGCTGGACCTGTCCCTTCTCACGGCGTACAAACCGCTCCGGCTCTACGATGCTCAGCCGGGAACTGTCTGAGGCCGGCCCTAGGCTGCGTGCACTTCCCCGGTCTAAGCCGCTCAGGTTCGGTGCTCAGGTAGCCCTCAGAGGCACAGATTCGGTTG